>NW_023425351.1:51313868-52053868 GCF_014108415.1 Molossus molossus
CATCAGGGTCCCCTTCTACAAGGCAGCCAGAACAAGTGTAGTTGCAGAGAGAAAGGAGAGGTGAGCAGGAGAGGAAGAAGGGAGGGGGAGGAGGTGGATGATGGATGGGCTGCTTGGAACTTCTACACCAATTCTTTCCTCTGTTTTCTTCCTTTTTTGTGGCCTCCTTAACATGTCCCTTTCAGAGTCCCAGACTGCTGTCAGGGGTGGAGGGCTTGGGATTCTAAACTTCCCCAAAGAGATTTTCTGTAGCAGCAGCAGCAGCATGGGGCAACCTCCCAGGAACTTGGAGGCTGGGGGGTCCTCACAGACACAGAAAGCCCCAGATCCTCCTCTTCCCTGGGCTGACTCACAGCTGGAGACATGTTCTGAGACTAAACACAGGATGTCAGAGAGGACGGGGTGCCAGGATCTCATTTTACCTCACTGCCTCACGTTGCAGATGAGAAAGCAGGAGCCCAGCAGGGGAAGGAATCCCTCGGGTAACACAGTGGGTGCCTCAGGGGGACAGCAGCTAGACTCAGGTACCTGCTCAGACTGAACTCATTTCCCTCGGAGACTCCCGGGTGATGCCCATGCCTCCGAATATGCAACAGTCCTGAGAACTCATAGTAGCACACTGTAGATGCTCAGTAGATTTTTGTTGACTAAATAATTATGATATGACGGAAAAGCGCAGGCCTTGAAGCTGGGAGTGGACCTCAAATCTTGAATTCCAAAAGAATATTTCACTCCTTTTGATATGATGCTGCAAGGCTTCTATTGTAAACAGAATACAATAGACTGTAGGTAGAGAATATGTGCAAGAAATTAAGCACAGAGGAAGCCAGACACTCATCCCTGCTCTATCGGGCATCACACTACCTCCCACCCCAGGAACAGCTCACAAATTCCTATGATGAGGGAGGTCACATGACCTGGAGCTGGCCAATCAGCATATCCCACCTCCTCAACCACAGTGATTGGCTCAGGGCTGGGCATGTGACCAGTCAGGTCCCATGAGCCAGTCCCTGCTGTTGGAACCTCAGCCGAGGAGAAGTTCTGTGTCGGTTGGAGGGCTGACAGTTACAAAGGACCGGTGGCTGTTGGTGGCCATCTTGCTCTCATAAAAAGAAAGCTCAGCTGAGAACGTCTGCAGCACAGGGGGAAGTGAGCAAAGCCAAGAGGTCAGGAGAGGACAGTCCTGCTGGCATCGTTGATCACCCAGGTAATCCTTTTCAGAAGCCACGTGCATTTAGACACCTTAGTTACAGAAACTGACTTCTCCTGATGTGAAGGTTTGCTTCCAATCTAATCTGGATTTCCAGATGGTCTCAAACAATACCCACCGGGGGCTGGTTACTGGCCAAACCAAATTAATCCTCATGAGATGAGCCCTGTTAAAGTAGCATCTGAGGTTTCCATTTTGCAGGGCAAACCTGAGGCTCAGAAAAGAAGTGCAGTGTCCACAGTGAGAAGTGAGGAGCCAGACCGCACACCCGCACTCTGCCGCTGCAATCTGGGAGGCTGCTTCATGTACCGTGTCCACAGGATGGCAGTGAGGGCACCCTACTGCACACCCAGGGCACTGTGGGTGCCTGAGGCTTGGAAACTCTGTGACAAGAGACTTGCAGAAGCAATTTGCACTGATGGTCCACATGGGACATTTTTCACTGCCGTGAACTCACCTCCAAGCGTCCCCGTGCCCACCATCCTTCCGGCTTATTTCCTGGGCAGTAACACGAATTCTCATATAACCACACAGATGAGCCCCATTCTCAGACTAGCATCTGGAGCTACCACAGGGGAGGCCAAGGGTGTTTGCCCCCCTCCTATACCAGGGGACATCTTCTTCCTTTGGGTTTGGGGAACCGTACTCCTCACTTATGCACCAAGGTCATTTCTAGAATATGCAGAGAACCTCACCCAGTTTGGAACAGGATGTATCCATCAAGTCCTTTCTATGTCTCTCTTGCCACTTAGCCCATATACTTCTTTCTACACACCAAGGCATCCTGATGCTGACAGAGAAGGCTGAGCTGACCATAAATCAATAGCTCAGCACTTGAATGCAGGCGTGAGGCAAGATCTGGCAGTTGGGACCTCACTTCAAGCTGAAGAGGCTGCAGAAGTCCCCAGGGTCTGCAGGCAGTGCATGGGTCAAGTGATTTCCTAGGTTTCTTAAATGGCCAGGAGCGTCTGTCCAAGGAAGGGAGCAGATTACGACGTCCCTAAGCTGTCCTGAAGGCCCACTGTGTGCAGGCTCAGTGTGGACAGAGAAGAAAATCAGAGCCATGCCTCAGGGGTGTTCACAGTTCAAAAAGGACACACCAGATAGATAGACAGCTCCATAGTTCATGGGATGCTTCATGGGTGAAGGGTAGGGGGATTCAGCAGAGACCCAAGTATGCTGAGGAACTAGTTAAGGACGGAAAATTCTCAACTGAGACTTGAAGGAAGGCTGTAGCTGTTAGATATATGTGTTTGGTTGCAGTAACAGTAAACCCAACTAAGAGTGGCTTAGACTACAAAGGCATCTAACTTTTGATGTTGGTAGATGATGATGTGAAAGAGGGGAGATCCAGAGGTGGTCTGGTGGCTCAACCACGTCATCAATAACTCAGATGTCTTGCACCTCTGCGCTCCACCATTACTAGAATGTTTTTGTCACTCCCTTATGGTAGCACTATGGCTGCCTTCACTCCAGCCTTTACATCTGCATAGTTAGTGCTTAAGCCAGAAACAAAAGGGGCACCTTCTCCGCTGCCCATCTATTTCTCTAAATCTCTCCCACAACCCCCATAGACATCCTCTAATATCTCACCGGTTACAACTGGGGCACAAGTCCTTGCCCTAACCAAGCACTAGCAGGGAGAATGTAATTACTGTAACTTCCTTGCATAATCATAATTTTTTTTTTCAAATTGAGCATTGACAGGAAGAAGGCAGTGTGCTGTGTGAGCAATAAAGACCATCCTGCCTTAAAGGAGAAATGAAGAAGGTAGCTGAGTGTTCAGAGCCAAGGGACCAGAGGATCGGGAGGAGAAGAATATGGAAAGGTACAGAAGTGCATGAGACACCTCAGGTGCTCAGGATTGTTGGTGGTTCATCACTGTAGGAATACCACCCAGGTGGGGCAAGGTGGGCAAGGTCTCATATCACATTTTGTGGCTGGAGCAGACACACCTTAGACAATGGGAGAGACACTTTGCAAGAGAGTGAGTACAGGAGCAAATGCAAATGGAAAAACCACAGGTGTGCAAGCTTACCTGTATTCTAGAAACCAAGCAGAGTCCTTCTATGACAGACAGTGATGTTACTTATAAATTCTAGAGGCCTCTGTTCAGATATATATAATTGACAGAAGACAATGTACATGACCTTCATCAATGACCTAGATCAGTGATTGTCAACTGGTGTACTACAAGAATTTTTAAAATATGCAATATCTATTTAGTCAGGGGCACTGACCTCTTTTCTCTTAGATGATCAAATTAAAAAATGAAACAGGCAACACAACAAGAGTTGCCAAGTGTAAATGAATCAAAATTATACCTATATTTTTGTCAGATTGGTAAAAAATATATTTTTTTGGTGTGCTTCAGAATTTTAGTAATTGCTTTATGTGTGCCAGAAGATGAAAAATGTTGAAAATCGCTGACCTAGATGAATGAATTTACTATTGGAAGCTACCTGTTTCAGAATATTAATATACACACTCAACCCAGTTCTATAGACAGCTGTAATGTTACACCTGTAATGCCTGCCCATCACCTCTCCCACCTGCCCTGGGCCCAGCCTTCAGGCCCACACCACCCCCAGGGTACCCAAAACAACCCAGCACTTTGTGTTGTAATGTACACAGGATGTCCACACCTCGGAGGGTGAGGGTGAGTGTCCCAGTTTACAGAGGAGAAAACAGGGTGGAAGTCAGTCAAGGATTTTCGGGTGAGTGGTGGGGCAGGACTTGAGTCTGGAGCCTTTCTTTCCCATCCACCAGGCTCCAGAGGCCAGTACCCCCCCACCAGCACCACGGCCCAGGTGCAATGAACCTGAGCTTCATCCTGCCCCCAGACCTCCTCTTTATTTTCTGAGATCAAACCCGCACATCCATGTCCCTTCATAAAGGGGCAAGGAAAAAGGCCCAATTCCTGCCTTAGTCAGGAATCAAAGCTGCACTCTGTTGTCCTATGGTGAACGTGAGGTCATAATTTAACTTAGATTTCAGGACCGAAATTCCCCTCGGGCTCTCTGCAAAGTTAGGTCATGTGAGTAGGAAGGTCACACAGGTCTGCCTTTCTGCCTTGCAGGGCAGCTCACAGCCTTTCCTTTCAGAACCACCTCTGTTACTATTGGAAGATACTGTCCTAATTCTCCTTTCCCACCCCCCTTCCATTTAGCTGTTCTGATTAAGTCCAAGTACTGCATCATGACACAGCTCTCAAACTGGAGGATTCACAGCCCCGGTTCTGTGCAGGGAGGAAGCAAAATGGGCTCTTCCAATACATCTTTCTGAAGCACCAAGTTTATTTCAAAAATTGGAAGAACCAAGGACATTAATGAGACCTGTCACCTCACACACACTGAAGGAAAGAAGAACAGGAGAGGTGAACAGACCCCAGGAGAACCACGCTGGCTGAGTGGTGGGCCTGCAGCCAAGAGGCCTCTCTGATTGTCCCCCAGATGGCTTCAGCCATCCTCCAAGGTCAGCAGGTATTTTTGGTCTTTAGCTTGGAAGGCCACTGAGATGCCAGGTTCCCTTCCGGTGTGAATTCACGCCGAGAACGCCATGTTAGTTTGCACAGCTCCATTGTCTACCACACAGAATGCTTCCTTGCCGAGGTCCTGGCACACAGTGTCACATTATGCTCCTCCTCTTCTGGAAGCTCTCTGTGTCTTTCTCCCCCGCACCATGTGACCTAGCTCCCTGGAGCCCAGCATCTTTGAGTTCCGCATTTAAAATTCAGGGAGTCCAACGTTATTCCTCAGTAATCTGTGCTTACAGCCCAGCCTTGCCCGTCACTATTTACTGGACTCAACCCTGTTCTGACTGGCATACTTATTTCCTGGTGACTAAAAGAAGAACTTTCTCAATATAAAGTCCATGATCCTCCAAGCCACCCCCTGCTGGTTCCCTCTGGGGATCCACAACTGCTACTGCTGGTGGTCTTGAAGGTAGACAGGAATCTCCAGCTACATTGGAGGACTGGAATGGAGGTGGTGGTCCTCACCTCTGAGATGGCTGGGCCATGGACAGGCTCTTGGGTCTTCTGTCCTGACTCCTGGTTCTCAAGCTCCTGATGTGCCTGCCAGAACCTGAAAAACTCTGGGTAAACCTCTTGAGTTGAAGAGGGACCATGGCTGTGGGGTCGGGGGAACAGAAGGGCCCTTCCACTAGGGTGTGGCACTCCATGTTTGGTTTCATGCTGCTCCGGATGAGCTATGGGGCCATCGTGCTGGTGAATGTCTTGTGTTTTATTGTCTCTTGGATCTCATCTCACTCAAATCCAAGGTTCATCATTTCTCTGTCACCCAGGGGTCCAGGTCATCCCAGATCAGCTGTCTTATGAGATCTGAGTACTTCTTCTTCATTGGCGTTTAGCCATGGGTCTCCTATTAACGTCCCCTGTTCCTAGGATGAGAACCAACCATTATTTAAGTGTATTTTCCAATTTTTAGATAGGAAAATGGCACGAGGTATTTGCCACTCAATATCTGTTGCCTTAGCTCTCTGAAACTCTTTTCTACAAAGGGCAGTGTCCCTGACAATGTTTTGTACAGGATTACTCCTAGGCTCCACATATCAGCCGTTGTGTCATAATTTTGGCCCAAAGAGGGTTCTGGGGCAACAGAAGAGAAGGTATTACCACCATGCTCAACTTATTGCTCAAAAATTGATTGCTGAGTCCAAAGCCCACAAGTTTGATGTGCCTATGAGCATCAAAGCACAGATTCTTGGGTGCAGGTGCCCATGGACTATTGCCCTCTGGAGGCTGCACTGCACAGGGCATGGCAGCTGATGGGGATGCCTGGGGCCTCACTCTCCGGCATGCGGTAGGAGTGCTCTAGATAATCAGATGCGTCCTCTCCACTGAGGTGCTCCATGAGGAAGAAGGGTTATCTTTGTCTGTCAATCACCTGGAATACCTCCTCTCCACTGAGGTGCTCCATGAGGAAGAAGGGTTATCTTTGTCTGTCAATCACCTGGAATACCTCCTCTCCACTGAGGTGCTCCATGAGGAAGAAGGGTTATCTTTGTCTGTCAATCACCTGGAATACCTCCTCTCCACTGAGGTACCCCATGAGGAAGAAGGGTTATCTTTGTCTGTCAATCACCTGGAATAACTCCTCTCCACTGAGGTACCCCATGAGGAAGAAGGGTTATCTTTGTCTGTCAATCACCTGGAATAACTCCTCTCCACTGAGGTACCCCATGAGGAAGAAGGGTTATCTTTGTCTGTCAATCACCTGGAATAACTCCTCTCCACTGAGGTACCCCATGAGGAAGAAGGGTTATCTTTGGCAGTCAATCACCTGGAATACCTCCTCTCCACTGAGGTGCTCCATGAGGAAGAAGGGTTATCTTTGGCAGTCAATCACCTGGAATAACTCCTCTCCACTGAGGTGCTCCATGAGGAGGAATGTTTTTCTTTGGCTGTCAATCACCGGGAATAATTTGGCTACATTCTAGTGATTGAATGCCTTCACACACTGGAAGTCCTGCAGGGGAAGTCTCTGGAGGCTGGAGAGCCCTGTTGATTTATGACTTTGACAGCCGTTTCTGTGCCATTGACAGTGTGTGGGCCCTGATACTTCTTGGCTGCCTCTCCAGTGGTGTTTGGAGCTTGTACTTTCCGATACGGGGCGCCTGGTCAGCAGAGATGGCTTCATGGCCATGCAACATGGTGACTTGCTAACTATACTGACTGACAATGCCCACAATGTTACTCTGTTAACAAATACACTGACCATGTGAACTTTGCTCATTAACTATACTAAAAAGCAGTAATAACAGTGCTAACAATGTGCACTAACTCTACCAACCATACTAATGGTACAAATATTGCTAATTAAAAATACTACCTACTTTTATAATGAGAAAAGAAAATAATAAAACAGAAAACTATCCCTGGCCAGTTTGGCTAAGCAGTTAGAGCAACGGCCTGTGGTCCAGAGAGACCCGGGTTCAGTTCCCGCTAAGGGCACGTACCTCGGTTGCAGTTTGTCCCCGGCCCTGGTTGGTCGTGCGGGTTGCAGCCGCTCGATGTGTCCCTTTCACATCAATGTTTCTCTCTCTCTCTCTTCATCTCTCTCTCTCCCACTCTGTCTGAACAAAAAATGGAAAAATGTCCTCGGGTGAGGATAAAAAAAACTTAATAAACAGAAAACTAAGTAAATGAAAATAAATTTTAATGAATAAATGAGATCAAAAGAATAGTCCGAAACAAAAAGAATAAGGGAAAAGAAAACAGAGAGCCAAAAATGAAGGAAAAGGAAATAAGAAGCAGAAAGTCCTAACCCCCAGTGTGGCTGTATTTGGGGGGTGGTTGCTGGGCGGCGGTGGGCAAGGTTAGGCGAGGTCCAACGCATGGGGCTCTGCAGGGTTGCGGCCCTGCCACGGACAGGGAGAGGTTTCGGGCTCACTTTCTCTGTCCTGTGAGGCTATGGCTGCAGCCAGGAAGAGTGACCTGTGGACCACACACTGACCTGGGGATTTTGATCTGAGACTCCCCGCTTTCAGTGTGTGAGAAAAATAAACTTCTGTTGTTGGACCCTCCCAGGCTGTGGCATTGGTTCTGGCAGCCTGAGCTGACTGGCACAGGCTGTCCGGCCTGCAGTCTGCGCAGGTGCTCCTCGTCCTGCCTGCAGTGCTTCACGCAGCAACACCCCCGGCCATCGGTCACTCTCAGCAAGCTGTCTCTAACTCAGGGGCTCCTCTGACCCCCTGCTCAAACTGTGTCAACCCCCATTCACCCCTCTCAGGACAGCCTGCCCCTCCCCCACAGCCCCAACCTGAGAGCTGCCTGGGAACTTGATCCCTGCATCTGATGATTTCATTCTCTTTCTCAGGAGCAGAGACACTGCCCCAAAGAGCATGAATGTTCTTAAGGCTCCCTCACACCCGTGCCTACATTGCATTCCAGAAAGAGGGAACTGAAGGCTGACATGGGTCCCGCCACCCCTCACTGAGGGCTGAGACACAAGGGAGGGCTCTTTTAAACTAGCGGTGCATGTGAACCATGTGTCATCTGACTAGACGTCAGGCCTCGAGGCAGGAGGTCTGCCATGGGCTGGAGGTGCTCCATTTCCAACAAACTCCAGGAGAATTCTCCCAGAGTCCTCATCTTATTCCCACCTGCTGTTTCCTTTTAGTGAACACTCACTCACTCTGGAGTCACAGCCTAGGCACCTGTACCTTGACCCAGCCCCTATGCCCCAGCCCCCACCTCCCAGTCCCCATCCCACAACCCCCAACCCCATCCTCATTCCCCAGCCCCCAGCCCTCATTCCCAGGCCAGCAGTCCCAGCAGGAATCCCTGGGCCCCTTCCCCTCTGCTTGCCTCCTGCCTGGTCTTAGTTGGGGCTCAAATCCAGGAGCCATGACCCCCGATGTCGGTGTGGCTCTCGGGGGTTGTGAGTTGGCTTTCCCATCAGCTGTGGGGTGAACTTATCCCTCCAGATTCAGGATGCTCCACCGCCTGCGTAGGGCCGGGGATCTCTGAGTCTGTTTTTTCTTGTCTGCCCTCTATGTCCTCATCTATGCCTAAAGCCCCTCGTTTTCCCTTTGAAGACCCCACAGCCTCTCCTCCTGCATGCGGTTTGTAGAAGTTAACCTTCCATTACACCAGAATCAGAGAGAGATGGTAACCTAGACCTGACCAGTCCACGGTTCCATCCCCTTTGCTTCAGGAACCAGTTCCAGGATGGGTATGTGACCCGAACCCAGCAAATCCGTGCTAAGACGTAACAACCGAACTGTGCCAATGGAGAGTTCTTTACCCACAGGGGCTGCCAGGCCATTGCACGCAGCAAACTGACCTGAGAGTGGGGCCTCCATGGAAAGCAGAGCTAAGGTGACTCCTGACAGGACACTTGGAGCCCCTGAACCAAGCCAGGCCTGATGCCCACCTGGTCTGAATGGGGTTGGCACGGAGGAGCTATGATCAAACCAGCAAAGCAAAGCACTGGCGTGGGCACCCATCTTGTCTGTGTGGTGGTGTTCAGGCTTGGCTAAAGGGCAGGAGAAGACTCCAGAGACAGAAACCCCAAGAGCGTGCATGCACGCTCACGCACACGGGCACACAGTGCAGGCCAGAGCCCTGCAGATCATGGGGGACTGGCAGCCAACAGACAGGAGGGCTGCTCTACTCAAATAGGATGTCTTACCACATTATTCACCTCTTTGTATGATATGCAATTTGCTTTCAAACAAGAAGAGAAGACACATTAGATATTACAAAGTTTAATGTGTGCATTGATTCAAAAAGAGCATTAAATATGGCACACAACCTATTGGGAATCTTTTAATATACTCAATGTTGTCCTTGTCATTTTCTTATACAGGTACAGGGACTGAATCCCTGGAGGTGAAGTTGCCAGGTCAAGGTCACAAAGCTTGTCAAGACATGGAACAGACAGAGTTTTTGTGACTAGTGTTTATGACTCACCACCAGAGGTAGATTTCCTGGGAAGCTATGGAAGCTGAAACCACAGGGTCCCTCACTGTTGATCCTGCACATAACTCTGGATTCTATTTCTTAAAAAGCACCATTTGAACTATATTACATTCCAGGTCTCACAAGGCATGAATCAGCCTAACCCCCACTGCCACCCACGCTGCTCCCCAGGTCCTTCTTCCTACGTTTCCAGAACCCCAAACCTAGGCGGCTCGTGCACTTGCAATAGAGTCAGAAGCCCCGGCTTCCAGAGCACCTCTGCTTTTCCTCTGCAACATCTTCCTACTTTCTGAGGATTTAGACTTTTGTTAGTCATGACATCGACAGAGCCCATTCTGAGAAATGCTTACATGCTTATTTTAACATCATCTGAAAAATAAAACCAAATCCCCTTGCTCAGGGGTCCCAGCCTGAATAAAAGGAGAAGTATCACAAGAAACCCCAAGCAATCCACCTGATTGCCGATAAGAACGACCTCCATCTATTGGTTGCTGGGACCCCTGTCTCCTGCTGACCAACCTGTCAGGGCTGAAAGACCTGGAAGTTTCAGTTGCACGCTTTGTTGCTTGGCTCTGACACAGTGTCCAACCAGATATTTCCTTCCCACTCCGTGGCCTCAGATGTGCAAGGACACCCCAGTCGAGCCCTGCACCTGCCACTGCAGAGGTGCCCCAAAGCATGCAGCACAGGCACATGGGGACTTCCAAGAGCAGCCTGGGGCTTCTTCCTGCCTACCTGGGAAAGGTGATTCTCAGCATCCCAGAGCCTCTAGCGTTTCCATCTCTGAATATTAAAGGAGACCTCTGGTGGTAGTGATATAATAATGTTGATTACTATTATTATAACAACCAGCAATGACTCAGCACTCAGCAAAGACCAGGCCCTCATATCTCTTTACACGTAGCAACCCATTTCATACAATATGGTAGAAGGAAGGTAGTACCTTTATTTCATTTCACTTTGTACATCTGGCACCTCTCTGTTTTGCAAAAGGCATGCGTGTTTGTTGGAGCAAAGCAGACAGGACAGAGATGAGCTCACAGACTCCCCGGCCCTGGCACTCTCTCTCCCTCCATCCGTGCTGCATTCCCTCTGTCCTGGCACACCCAAGGCCAGCAGTCTCAGGTACACAGTCTGTCCTGATGCCAACACATGCACACAAGCACATATTGGAAGTCTCTCTGGAATTATTCTCAGTTTGTGAATAAGGAAATTGCTGCTCAGAGAGATTAAGTGACTTGCCCAATGTTGCACAGCAGGGAAGTGTAGCAGCCAGCACTTACCTGACTCCCAAGTTAAATGGTTACATAGTAAAGCCTGTGACCTCACACTCCGGCCTCTGCTGCCTCAACGAGTCATATCAACTTGGAGGTAATGGTCATGACAACGGGAAAGTATGCATATGAACTGAGTAGTGACCATGCAGCATTCCAGTTGTGTCCTCCATATTCACCTGGATTTCCCCTCAGCCTTCGAGTTGATCCAGTTATTTGCACAGCCTCCCTCACTTCACGACACGGATGAGAGAACGAAGGCTTCATGAGGGAAAACCACTGAGAAACATCACAGACCTACAAGCAGGGACAGCACTGACATTCAGAGTCAAGCCCTCGGAGTCAAAGTCAGCCCAGGAAGAGGTTGGGTGGGACAGGGCTGGGTTAGCTCCTGAGTCCATGGCAGGATGGCCCTTTCCTTCATTAAACTCACTTTGAGTAGCTACAGTGCTTCAGACGAGCCACCTCGGGCCTTTGCACAGGTGGATAGTCCCCAACCCTCAGCCCTGTCTTAGCAGAGACAATACCTGCTCCTCCTGCCGGTCTCAGCTTCCTCAGTGATGAGCCCCTGGAGCTCTGTGTCAGTCCCAGCTCTCGCTACTACATTCCCGAAGCCCACAGGGCATCTGGTGCTCACCACACACAGGACACCCAGGTGTTTGAATGCAGGCGGGAAGGCTGTGCCAGGCTGTGGGGCAACACGTGCAAACAGTGCAGGGTGTGCTAGGAAAAGGCTACGGCTCAGCGGGCCTGGGTGCTGGGAAGGCACTGGGCAGGGGTGAGGAGTGCGGCAGGGCAGGAGTCAGGACCTGGTCCCGTTCCCTCTCTGGTTTTCAACATCCCTGTTTTACAGACAGGGGATTCAGAGTGAGTATGATTTGCCTAAAGTCCACAGCAGGAAGGGGTGGTGGGTTCCAGAACTCCTGTCCTGTCAGGTCACGTCAGTGGCTCCATGCCCAGCATCGGCAACACCGTTGAAACAGGGACAACGGGACGTGATCATTGACTGTGCCAGGGTGGCCCCAACAGAGGCTCAGTGATGGGTGCTCTTTATTCTTATAATAAAAATGTACTCATTTACAAGACACAAAGGGAAAGTAGAGGGAGAAACATGTGTTACTAAGGTGATGAGCTGCTTTGTGAACTACTCGAATGGCAGAGTGACCGGCAGAATTCACTCATGTCCCCATATGCGCACAGTGTGAGAGAAACCCCACTCAGCCAGAGGAAAATGGAAGGCCTTGCACTGGCTTTGTCTTAGAGGGACCCTCCCTCTCCTACCAGCACACCAGGGGTCTCTCTCCTTCTAGGCAGCAAAGACCAATTTCCACTGCAAGAGAGAAAGGGGGGGGGGTGGGCAGGAGAGGAAGAGGGAGGGGGATAAAGGGAGGCTCCTGAGAACCTCTGTATCATCCTCTCCTCCCTTCACGTGGCCTCCCTACACATCCCTTTCAGAGTCCCAAACTGCCTTTAGGGGCAGGAGTGTTTGGGGTTTGCAAACTCCTCAAAAGAGATTTTGTGCAGCGGCAACAAGCAGCATTGGGAACCTCACAGCAGCTTGGAGCCTGGCGTCCTGAGACACAGAAAGCCCCCGATCCTCCTCTGCCCTGGGCGGACTCACAGCTGGACACATGTTCTGAGACTAAACACAGGATGTCAGAGAGGACGGGGTGCCAGGATCTCATTTTACCTCACTGCCTCACGTTGCAGATGAGAAAGCAGGAGCCCAGCAGGGGAAGGAATTCCCTCGGGTAACACAGTGGGTGCCTGAGGGGGATAGCAGCTAGCCTCAGGTACCTGCTCAGACCGAACTCATTTCCTTTGGAGACTCCTGGGTGATGCCCATGCCTCCGAACACTCAACAGTCCTGAAACTCACATTGTAGACGCTCAGTATCTATAGGTGTTTCTTGACTAAATTAATGACTGTAATAAGACACAAAAGCAGGCCTAGAAGCTGGAAATTGACTAAAATTCTGGCTTTGTATACAATGTCTAAAATTTTTTTGTTGTGGCTGAAATAAGCTTCAGCAGAGAAGAGATGCCCTGTGTATCCATTTGTAAACACAGAAGAACAGGCTGTGGGTAGAGAATATGAGCAGGTACATGGCAGGAAATTAAGCACAGAGGAAGCCAGACACTCACCCCTGCTCTTTCGGGCATCACACTACCTTCCACCCCAGGAACAGCTCACATGGATCCATGATGAGGGAGGTCACATGACCTGGAGCTGGCCAATCAGCATATCCCACCTCCTCAACCACAGTGATTGGCTCAGGGCTGGGCATGTGACCAGTCAGGTCCCATGAGCCAGTCCCTGCTGTTGGAACCTCAGCCGAGGAGAAGTTCTGTGTCGGTTGGAGGGCTGACAGTTACCACAGGACCGGTGGCTGTTGGTGGCCATCTTGCTCTCATAAAAAGAAAGTTCACCTGAGAACATCTGCAGCACAGGGGGAAGTGAGCAAAGCCAAGAGGTCAGGAGAGGACAGTCCTGCTGGCATCGTTGATCACCCAGGTAATCCTTTTCAGAAGCCATGTGCATTTAGACACCTTAGTTACAGAAACTGACTTCTCCTGATGTGAAGGTTTGCTTCCAATCTAATCTGGATTTCCAGATGGTCTCAAACAATACCCACCGAGGGCTTGTTACTGGCCAAACCAAATTAATCCTCATGAGATGAGCCCTGTTAAAGTAGCATCCGAGGTTTCCATTCTGCAGGGCAAGACTGAGCTCAGAAAAGAAGTGCAGTGTCCACAGTGAGAAGTGAGGAGCCAGACCGCACACCCACACTCTGCCGCTGCAATCTGGGAAGCTGCTCCATGTACCGTGTCCACAGGATGGCAGTGAGGGCACCCTGCTGCACACCCAGGGCACTGTGGGTGCCTGAGGCTTGGAAACTCTGTGACAGGAGACTTGCAGAAGCAATTTGCACTGACGGTCCACATGGGACTTTTTTCACTGCCGTGAACTCACCTCCAAGCGTCCCCGTGCCCACCATCCTTCCGGCTTATTTCCTGGGCAGTAACACGAATTCTCATATAACCACACAGATGAGCCCCATTCTCAGACTAGCCTCTGGAGCTACCACAGGGGAGGCCAACGGTGTTTGCCCCCCTCCTATACCATGGGACATCTTCTCCTTTTGGGTTTGGGAACCATAGTCCTCACACAGTAAGTTTATTTCCAGAATATGAAGGGAACCTCACCCAGTTTGGAACAGGATGTATCCATCAAGTCCTTTCTATGTCTCTCTTGCCACTTAGCCCATATACTTCTTTCTACACACCAAGGCATCCTGATGCTGACAGAGAAGGCTGAGCTGACCATAAATCAATAGCTCAGCACTTGAAGGCAGGTGTGAGGCAAGATCTGGCAGTTGGAACCTCACTTCAAGCTGAAGAGGCTGCAGAAGTCCCCAGGGTCTGCAGGCAGTGCATGGGTCAAAGTGATTTCCCTGGTTTTTTAAATGTCTGGTGTGCAAGGTCCCCTCTCTTCTAGGAGCTGAGCAGTTATTCTGTGGTAAACAATGTGATTAATACATTCTGGAGGCCTCTGTTCAGATTATTACAATTGGCAAGAGAGATTATTGATGACCTTAATTAATATCCTTAGTTAATGATTTTGCTATTCAACAAATACAACAGCTACCGGTTCTTGACAGTAAAATGCAGCGCACTCAGCCCAGTTCTTTTGCAGCTCTGATGTCACAGCTCTGATGTCACAGATGTGATGCCTGCACCTCACATTTTTCACCTGCCAATGGCCCAGCGTTGAAGCTCACAATCCTCCTGCCCAGATGCTGAAAACCCAGCAGTTTGTGTTGTAAATTACCTAGGACACCCTCAACTCTGAGTGTTAGGGTTAGAGGTCGGGTTCGGGTTAGGGTGAGGGGGACAGTATCCCAATTACAGAGGACAAAACAGAGGCAGGAAGTCAGTAAGGGGTTTGCTGGTGAGTTGTGGGGTAGAATTTGAGCCCAGAGCTGTCTTTCCCAATCCCCCATGCCACTTCAGGACCTCAGAAAGGGGCACCACTTCTAACTCAACCTAAAGATTTTCTGAACCCGAGTTTCCTTCAATCTCCACACTTCATTTCCTGTGGCTAAAGCCTCAGGTGTCAGCACCTTCCCAGGAATGAAAAGGGAAGATACAACTGCGTTATAGTCAGGAAAGAAAGCTGCACTCTGTTGTCTTATTGTGGACCTAAGGTCATAATTCACACAGGCTGCAGGACCAAAATTCCCCTCCGGCTCTCTGCAAAGTTAGGTCATGTGTGTGGGAAGGTCACACAGGTCTGCCTTTCTGCCTTGCAGGGCAGCTCACAGCCTTTCCCTGCAGAACCACTTCTGTAGCTTTTAGGAGACACTGTGCTAATTCTCCTTTTTTCTCCACTTCCATTTAGCTGTTCTGATTAAGTCCAAGTACTGCATCATGACACAGCTCTCAAACTGGAGGATTCACCGCCCCGGTTCTGTGCGGGGAGGAAGCAAAATGAGAGCTTCCAGTACATCTTTCTGAAGCACCAAGTTTATTTCAAAACTCGGAGGAACCAAGGACGTGAATGAGACCCATCACCTCACACACACTGAAGGAAAGAAGAACAGGAGAGGTGAACAGACCCCCAGGAGAACCACGCTGGCTGAGTGGTGGGCCTGCAGCCAAGAGGCCTCTCTGGTTGTCCCCCAGGTGGCTTCAGCCATCCTCCAAGGTCAGCAGGTATTTTTGGTCTTTAGCTTGGAAGGCCACAGAGATGCCAGGTTTCCCTCTGGTGTGAATTCACGCCGAGAACGCCATGTCAGTTTGCACAGCTCCGTTGTCTACCACACAGAATGCTTCCTTGCCGAGGTCCTGGCACACAGTGTCACATTATGCTCCTCCTCTTCTGGAAGCTCTCTGTGTCCAGCCACTGGCCTTTCTCCCCTGCACCACATGACCCGGCTCCCTGGAGCCCAACATCTTTGAGTTCCGCATTTAAAATTCAGGCAGTCCAACATTATTCCTCTGTAATCTGTGCTTACAGCCCAGCCTTGCCCTTCACTATTTACTGGACTGAACCCTGTTCTGTCTGGCATACCTATTTGCCGGTGACTTAAAGTAGAACTTTTTCAACATAAAGTCCATGATCCTCCAAGCCACCCCCTGCTGGTTCCCTCTGGGGATCCACAACTGCTACTGCTGGTGGTCTTGAAGGTGGACAGGAATCTCCAGCTACATTGGAGGACTGGAATGGAGGTGGTGGTCCTCACCTCTGAGATGGCTGGGCCATGGACAGGCTCTTGGGTCTTCCGTCCTGACTCCTGGTTCTCAAGCTGCTGATGTGCCTGCCAGAACCTGGAAAACTCTGGGTGAACCTCCTGAGTTGAAGAGGGACCATGGCTGTTGGGGTCGGGGGAACAGAAGGGCCCTTCCACTAGGGTGTGTCACTCCACTTTTGGTTTCATGCTGCTCCGGATGAGCTATGGGGCCATCGTGCTGGTGAATGTCTTGTGTTTTATTGTCTCTTGGATCTCATCTCACTCAAATCCAAGGTTCATCATTTCTCTGTCACCCAGGGGTCCAGGTCATCCCAGATCAGCTGTCTTATGAGATCTGAGTACTTCTTCATTGGCGTTTAGCCATGGGTCTCCTATTAACGTCCCCTGTTCCTAGGATGAGAACCAACCATTATTTAAGTGTATTTTCCAATTTTTAGATAGGAAAATGGCACGAGGTATTTGCCACTCAATAACTGTTGCCTTAGCTCTCTGAAGCTCTTTTCTACAAAGGGCAGTGTCCCTGACAATGTTTTGTACAGGATTACTCCTAGGCTCCACACATCAGCCGTTGCATCATAATTTTGGCCCAGAGAGGGTTCTGGGGCAACAGAAGAGAAGGTATTACCACCATGCTCAACTTATTGCTCAAAAATTGATTGCTGAGTCCAAAGCCCACGATTTTGATGTTCCTATGAGCATCAAAGCACAGGTTCTTGGGTGCAGGTGCCCATGGACTATTGCCCTCTGGAGGCTGTACTGCACAGGGCATGGCAGCTGATGGGGATGCCTCGGGCCTCACTCTCGGGCATGCGGTAGGAGTCCTCTAGATAATCAGATGCGTCCTCTCCACTGAGGTGCCCCATGAGGAAGAAGGGTTATCTTTGTCTGTCAATCACCTGGAATACCTCCTCTCCACTGAGGTGCTCCATGAGGAAGAAGGGTTATCTTTGTCTGTCAATCACCTGGAATACCTCCTCTCCACTGAGGTGCTCCATGAGGAAGAAGGGTTATCTTTGGCAGTCAATCACCTGGAATAACTCCTCTCCACTGAGGTGCTCCATGAGGAAGAAGGGTTATCTTTGGCAGTCAATCACCTGGAATAACTCCTCTCCACTGAGGTACCCCATGAGGAAGAAGGGTTATCTTTGGCAGTCAATCACCTGGAATAACTCCTCTCCACTGAGGTGCTCCATGAGGAGGAATAGTTTTCTTTGGCTGTCAATCATCTAGAATAATTTGGCTACATTCTAGTGATTGAATGCCTTCACACACTGCAAGTCCTGCAGGGGAAGTCTCTGGAGACTGGAGAGCCCTGCTGATTTATGACTTTGACAGCCGTTTCTGTGCCATTGACAGTGTGTGGGCCCTGATACTTCTTGGCTGCCTCTCCAGTGGTGTTTGGAGCTTTACTTTCCGATACGGGGCTCCTGGTCAGCAGAGATGGATTCATGGCCATGTAACATGGTGACTTGCTAACTATACTGACTGACAATGCCGACAATGCTACTCTGCTAACAAATACACTGACCATGTGAACTTTGCTCATTAACTATACTAAAAAGCAGTAATAACAGTGCTAACAATGTGCACAAACTCTTCCAACCATACTAATGGTACAAATATTACTAATTAAAAATACTACTTACTTTTATAATGAGAGAAGAAAATAATAAAACAGAAAACTAGCCCTGGCCAGTTTGGCTAAGCAGTTAGAGCAATGGCCTGTGGTCCACAGAGACCCAGGTTTGGTTCCCACTAAGGGCACGTACCTCGGTTGCAGTTTGTCCCCGGCCCTGGTTAGTCGTGCGGTTGGCAGCCACTCGATGTGTCCCTTTCACATCGATGTTTCTCTCTCTCTCTCTTCATCTCTCTCTCTCCCACTCTGTCTGAACTAAAAATGGAAAAATGTCCTCGGGTGAGGATAAAAAAAGTAAAATAAACAGAAAACTAAGTAAATGAAAATAAATTTTAATGAATAAATGAGAACAAAAGAATAGTCCGAAACAAAATGAATAAAGGAAAAGAAAACAGAGCCAAAAATGAAGGAAAAGAAAATAAGAAGCAGAAAGCCCTAACCCCCATTGTGGCTGTATTTGGGGGGGTGGTTGCTGGGAGGAGGTGGGCAAGGTTAAGCGAGGTCCAACGCATGGGGCTCTGCAGGGTTGCGGCCCTGCCACGGACAGGGAGAGGTTTCGGGCTCACTTTCTCTGTCCTGTGAGGCTATGGCTGCAGCCAGGAAGAATGACCTGTGGACCACACACTGACCTGGGGACTTTGATCTGAGACTTCCCGCCTCCAGAGTGTGAGAAAAATAAACTTCTGTTGTTGGACCTCCCAGGCTGTGGCACTTGGTTCTGGCAGCCTGAGCTGACTGGCACAGGCTGTCCGGCCTGCAGTCTGCGCAGGTGCTCCTGGTCCTGCCTGCAGTGCTTCACGCAGCAACACCCCCGGCCATCGGTCACTCTCAGCAAGCTGTCTCTACCTCAGGGGCACCTCTGACCCCCTGCTCAAACTCTGTCAACCCCCCATTCACCCCTCTCAGGGCAGCCTGCCCCTCCCCCACAGCCCAACCTGAGAGCTGCCTGGGAACTTGATCCCTGCCTCTGATGATTTCATTCTCTTCCTCAGGAGCAGAGACACTGCCCCAAAGAGCATGAATGTTCTTAAGGCTCCCTCACACCCGTGCCCACATTGCATTCCAGAAAGAGGGAACTGAAGGCTGACATGGGTCCCGCCACCCCTCACTGAGGGCTGAGACACAAGGGAGGGCTCTTTTAAACTAGAGGTGCATGTGAACCATGTGTCATCTGACTAGACATCAGGCCTCGAGGCAGGAGGTCTGCCATGGGCTGGAGGTGCTCCATTTCCAACAAACTCCAGGAGAATTCTCCCAGAGTCCTCATCTTATTCCCACCTGCTGTTTCCTTTTAGTGAACACTCACTCTCTCTGGAGTCACAGCCTGGGCACCTGTACCTTGACCCAGCCCCTATGCCCCAGCCCCCACCTCCCAGTCCCCATCCCACAACCCCCAACCCCATCCTCATTCCCCAGCCCCCAGCCCTAGGGCCCAGGCCAGCAGTCCCAGCAGGAATCCCTGGGCCCCTTCCCCTCTGCTTGCCTCCTGCCTGGTCTTAGTTGGCGCTCAAATCCGGGAGCCATGACCCCCGATGTCGGTGTGGCTCTCAGGGGTTGTGAGTTGTCTTTCCCATCAGCTGTGGAGTGAACTTATCCCTCCAGATTCAGGATGCTCCACCGCCTGGATAGGCCCGGGGATCTCTCAGCCTGTTTTTTCTTGTCTGCCCTTTATGTCCTCATCTATGCCCAAAGCCCCTCGTTGTCCCTTTGAAGACCCCACAGCCTCTCCTCCTCATGCGGTTTGTGGAAGTTAACCTTCCATTACAACAGAATCAGAGTGAGATGGTAACCACGGTTCCATCCCCTTTGCTTCAGGAACCAGTTCCAGGATGGGTATGTGACCCGAACCCAGCAAATCTGTGCTAGGACTTTACAGCCAAACTGTGCCAATGGAGAGTTCTTTACCCACAGGGGCTGCCAGGCCATTGCACGCAGCAACCTGACCTGAGAGTGGGGCCTCCGTGGAAAGCAGAGCTAAGGTGACTCCTGACAGGACACTTGGAGCCCCTGAACCAAGCCAGGCCTGATGCCAACCTGGTCTGAATGGGGTTGGCACAGGGGAGCTATGATCAAACCAGCGAAGCAAAGCACTGGCTTGGGCATCCATCTTGTCTGTGTGGTGGTGTTCAGCCCCGGCTAAAGGGGAGGAGAAAACTCCAGAGACAGAAACCCCAAGAGCGTGCATGCACGCTCACGCACACGGGCACACAGTGCAGGCCAGAGCCCTGCAGATCATGGGGGACTGGCAGCCAACAGACAGGAGGGCTGCTCTACTCAAATGGGATGTTTTACCACATTATGACCTCTTGTATGATATGCAATTTGCTTTGAAACAAAAAGAGAAGACACATTAGATGGTACAGAGCTTAATGGGTGCATTGATTCAAAAAGAGCATTAAATATGGCACCCACCTATTGGGAATCTTTTAATATCCTCAATGTTGTCCTTGTCATTTTCTTATACAGGTACAGGGACTGAATCCCTGGAGGTAAGGTTGCCAGGTCAAGGTCACAAAGCTTGTCAAGACATGGAACAGACAGAGGTTTTGTGACTAGTGATTTTGACTCACCACCAGAGGTAGATTTCCTGGGAAGCTATGGAAGCTGAAACCACAGGGTCCCTCACTGTTGATCCTGCACATAACTCTGGATTCTATTTCTTAAAAAGCACCATTCCAATTATATTACATTCCAGGTCTCACAAGGCATGAATCAGCCTAACCCCCACTGCCACCCACGCTGCTCCCCTGGTCCTTCTTCCTACGTTTCCAGAACCCCAAACCTAGGCGGCTCGTGCACTTGCAATAGAGTCAGAAGCCTCGGCTTCCAGAGCACCTCTGCTTTTCCTCTGCAACATCTTCCTACTTTCTGAGGATTTAGACTTTTGTTAGTCATGACATCGACAGAGCCCATTCTGGGAAATGCTTACATGCTTAGTTTAACATCATCTGACAAATAAAACCAAATCCCCTTGCTCCTTACAGGGCCAGAGCTCAGGGGTCCCAGCCTGAATAAAAGGAGAAGTATCACAAGAAACCCCAAGCAATCCACCTGATTGCCTATAAGAACGACCTCCATCTATTGGTTGCTGGGACCCCTGTCTCCTGCTGACTATCCTGTCAGGGCTGAAAGACCTGGAAGTTTCAGTTGCAGGCTCTGTTGCTTGGCTCTGACACAGTGTCCAACCAGATATTTCCTTCCCACTCCCTGGCCTCAGATGTGCAAGGACACCCCAGTCGAGCCCTGCACCTGCCACTGCAGAGGTGCCCAAAGCATGCAGCACAGGCACATGGGGACTTCCAAGAGCAGCCTGGGGCTTCTTCCTGCCTACCTGGGAAAGGTGATTCCCAGCATCCCAGAGCCTCTAGCGTTTCCATCTCTCAGTATTGATGGGGACCTCTGGTGGTAGTAATATAATAATAATGTTGATTACTATTATTATAACAACCAGCAATGACTCAGCACTCAGCAAAGACCAGGCCCTCGTATCTCTTTACACGTAGCAACCCATTTCATACGATATGGTAGAAGGAAGGTAGTACCTTTATTTCATTTCACTTTGTACGTCTGGCACCTCTCTGTTTTGCAAAAGGCATGCGTGTTTGTTGGAGCAAAGCAGACAGGACAGAGATGGGCTCACAGTCTGCCCGGCCCTGCCACTCTCTCTCCCTCCATCCTGCTGCATTCCCTCTGTCCTGGCACACCCAAGGCCAGCAGTCTCAGGTACACAGTCTGTCCTGATGCCAACACATGCACACAAGCACATATTGGAAGTCTCTCTGGAATTATTCTCAGTTTGTGAATAAGGAAATTGCTGCTCAGAGAGATTAAGCCACTTGCCCAAGGTAGCACAGCAGGGAAGTGGAGCAGCCAGCACTTACCTGACTCCCGAGTTAAATGGTTAAATAGTAAAGCCTGTGGCCTCACACTCCGGCCTCTGCTGCCTCAACGAGTCATATCAACTTGGAGGTAATGGTCATGACAACGGGAAAGTATGCATATGAACTGAGTAGTGATCATGGCAGCATTCCAGTTGTGTCCTCCATATTCACCTTGACTTCCCCTCAGCCTTCGAGTTGATCCAATTATTTGCACAGCCTCCCTCACCTCACGTCACGGATGAGAGAACGAAGGCTTCATGAGGGAAAACCACGGAGCCACAACACAGACCTACAAGCAGGGACAGCACTGACATTCAGAGTCAAGCCCTCGGAGTCAAAGTCAGCCCGGGAAGAGGTTGGGTGGGACAGGGCTGGGTTAGCTCCTGAGTCCATGGGCAGGATGCCCCTTTCCTTCATTAAACTCACTTTGACCAGCTACAGTGCTTCAGTCGAGCCACCTCGGGGCCTTTGCACAGGTGGATAGTCCCCAACCCTCAGCCCTGTCTTAGCAGAGACAATACCTGCTCCTCCTGCCGCTCTCAGCTTCTTCAGTGATGAGCCCCTGGAGCTCTGTGTCAGTCCCAGCTCTTGCTACTACATTCCCGAAGCCCACAGGGCCTCTGGTGCACACCACACACAGGACACCCAGGTGTTTGAATGCAGGCGGGAAGGCTGTGCCAGGCTGTGGGACCACACGTGCAAACAGTGCAGGGTGAGCTAGGAAAAGGCCACGGCTCAGGGGGCCTGGGTGCTGGGAAGGCACTGGGCAGGGGTGAGGAGTGCGGCAGGGCAGGAGTCAGGACCTGGTCCCATTCCCTCTCTGGTTTTCAACATCCCTGTTTTACAGACAGGGGATTCAGAGTGAGTATGATTTGCCTAAAGTCCAGAGCAGGAAGGGGTGGTGGGTTCCAGAACTCCTGTCCTGTCAGATCACATCAGTGACTCCATGCCCAGCATCGGCACCACCGTTGAAACGGGGACAACGGGACGTGATCATTGACTCTGCCAGGGTGGCCCCAACACAGGCTCAGTGATGGGTGCTCTTTATTCTTATAATAAAAATTCCTATTCCTTCATTTACAAGACACAAATGGAAAGTAGAGGGAGAAACATGTGTTACTAAGGTGATGAGCTGCTTTGTGAACTACTCGAATGGCAGAGTGACCGGCAGAATTCACTCATGTCCCCATATGCGCACAGTGTGAGAGAAACCCCACTCAGCCAGAGGAAAATGGAAGGCCTTGCACTGGCTTTGTCTTAGAGGGACCCTCCCTCTCCTACCAGCACACCAGGGGTCTCTCTCCTTCTAGGCAGCAAAGACCAATTTCCACTGCAAGAGAGAAAGGGGGGGGGCAGGAGAGCAAGAGGGAGGGGCATAAAGTGAGGCTCCTTAGAACCTCTGTATCATCCTCTCCTCCCTTCACGTGGCCTCCCTACACATCCCTTTCAGAGTCCCAAACTGCCTTTAGGGGCAGGAGTGTTTGGGGTTTGCAAACTCCTCAAAAGAGATTTTGTGCAGCAGCAACAAGCTGCATTGGGAACCTCACAGCAGCTTGGATCCCGGGGTCCTGAGACACAGAAAGCCCCCGATCCTCCTCTGCCCTGGGCTGCCTCACAGCTGGAGAGACATGTTCTGAGACTCACTTACCCCAGCACCTCATGCTGTAGATGAGAAAGCAGAAGCCCAGCAGGGGAAGGAATTCCCTCGGGTCACACACTGGGTGCCTGAGGGGGACAGCAGCTAGCCTCAGGTACCTGCTCAGACTGAACTCATTTCCTTCGGAGACTCCCGGATGATGCCCATGCCTCTAAACACTCTACAGTCCTCAAACTCACATTGTAGGTGCTCAGTATCTATAGGTGTTTCTTGACTAAATTAATGACTGTAATAAGACACAAAAGCAGGCCTAGAAGCTGGAAATTGACCAAAATTCTGGCTTTGTATACAATGTCTAACATTTTTTTTGATGTGGCTGAAATAAGCTTCAGCAGAGAAGAGATGCCCTGTGTATCCATTTGTAAACACAGAAGAGATTACAGAGTAGAGAATATGAGCAGGTACATGGCAGGAAATAAAGCACAGAGGAAGCCAGACACTCACCCCTACTCTATGGGGCATCACACTACCTCCCACCCCAGGAACAGCTCACATGGATCCATGATGAGGGAGGTCACATGACCTGGAACTGGCCAATCAGCATATCCCACCTCCTCAACCACAGTGATTGGCTCAGGGCTGGGCATGTGACCAGTCAGGTCCCATGAGCCAGTCCCTGCTGTTGGAACCTCAGCCGAGGAGAAGTTCTGTGTCGGTTGGAGGGCTGACAGTTACAAAGGACCGGTGGCTGTTGGTGGCCATCTTGCTCTCATAAAAAGAAAGTTCACCTGAGAACATCTGCAGCACAGGGGGAAGTGAGCAAAGCCAAGAGGTCAGGAGAGGACAGTCCTGCTGGCATCGTTGATCACCCAGGTAATCCTTTTCAGAAGCCATGTGCATTTAGACACCTTAGTTACAGAAACTGACTTCTCCTGATGTGAAGGTTTGCTTCCAATCTAATCTGGATTTCCAGATGGTCTCAAACAATACCCACCGAGGGCTTGTTACTGGCCAAACCAAATTAATCCTCATGACATTAGCCCTGTTAAAGTAGCATCCGAGGTTTCCATTCTGCAGGGCAAGACTGAGGGTCACAAAAGAAGTGTAGTGTCCACAGTGAGAAGTGAGGAGCCAGACCGCACACCCACACTCTGCCGCTGCAATCTGGGAAGTTGCTCCATGTACCGTGTCCACAGGATGGCAGTGAGGGCACCCTGCTGCACACCCAGGGCACTGTGGGTGCCTGAGGCTTGGAAACTCTGTGACAGGAGACTTGCAGAAGCAATTTGCACTGACGGTCCACATGGGACTTTTTTCACGGCCGTGAACTCACCTCCAAGCGTCCCCGTGCCCACCATCCTTCCGGCTTATTTCCTGGGCAGTAACACGAATTCTCATATAACCACACAGATGAGCCCCATTCTCAGACTAGCATCTGGAGCTACCACAGGGGAGGCCAAGGGTGTTTGCCCCCCTCCTATACCAGGGGACATCTCCTTTTGGGTTTGGGAACGGTACTCCTCACTTACACAGTAAGTTCATTTCCAGAATATGAAGGGAACCTCACCCAGTTTGGAACAGGATGTATCCATCAAGTCCTTTCTATGTCTCTCTTGCCACTTAGCTCATGTACTTCTTTCTACACACCAAGGCATCCTGATGCTGACAGAGAAGGCTGAGCTGACCATAAATCAATAGCTCAGCACTTGAAGGCAGGTGTGAGGCAAGATCTGGCAGTTGGGACCTCAGTTCAAGCTGAAGAGGCTGCAGAAGTCCCCAGGGTCTGCAGGCAGCGCATGGGTCAAAGTGATTTCCTAGCTTTTTTAAATGGCCAGGAGCTTCTGTTCATGGAAGAAAGCTGATTACAATGTCCCTACGCTGTCCAGAAGGCCCACTGTGTGTAGGCTCAGTGTGGACAGAGAAGAAAATCAGAGCCATGCCTCAGGGGTGTTCACAGTTCAAAAAGGACACGCCAGATAGATAGACAGCTCCATAGTTCATGGGATGCTTCATGGGTGAAGGGCAGGGGGATTCAGCAGAGACCCAAGTATGCTAAGGAACAATTTAAGGACAGAGAATTCTCAAGTGAGACTTGAAAGAAGGCTGTAAAAGTTAGATATATGTGTTTGGTTGCAGTAACAGTAAACCCAACTAAGAGTGGCTTAGACTACAAAGGCATCTAACATTTGATGTTGTTAGACGATGTGAAGGATGGAAGGTCCAGAGGTGGTCTGGTGGCCCTACGATGTCATCAATAACTCAGATGCCACCCACCTCCCCATTCCACCATTACCAGAATGTTTTTGTCACTTCCTCATGGTTGCATTATGGTTGCCTTCATTCCAGCCTTCACATCTGCATAGTTGGTGCATAAGCCAGAAACAAGAGGGCACCTTATTTCTCGCCCATGTCTTCCTTTCAAGGAAGTAAATCTCTCCCAGGAGCCCTTACAGATGTCCATTAATATCTCATTGGCCAAAATTAGCAGGGGGTATGCAACTGCTGTAACTGCCTTGGACCAATCCTGATTTTTTCCAATTGACCATTGCCAGGAAGAAAGCAGTGTGCTATGTGAGCAACCAATATCAACCTGTCACAAAGGGAAATGGACAGGTGGCTGAGGATGCAAAGCCAGGGGACAAGAAGAGCAGGAGGAGCAGATCATGCAAAGGTACAGAGGCTCATGAGACATCCTGGAGGTCAGGACTGCTTGTGGTTCATCACTGCAGGAACCCTGCGCCGGTGGGGAAAGGTGGGCTAGCTCTCTGGTCACTGTTTAAGCCTGGAGCAGGGCAGGCCTAAGACAACTGGAAGCTACAGAGACACACGGAGTAAGAGAGTAAATACAGGAGCAGATGGGTAGTCAGAGGTGTGCAAGGTCCCCTCTCTTCTAGGAGCTGAGCAGTTATTCCATGGTAAACAATGTGATTAATACATTCTGGAGGCCTCTGTTCAGATTATTACAATTGGCAAGAGAGATTATATATGACCTTAATTAATAACCTTAATTAATGATCTTGCTATTCAACAAATACAACAGCTACCGGTTCCTTGTCAATAAAATGCAGCGCACTCAGCCCAGTTCTTTTACAGCTCTGATGTCACAGCTCTGATGTCACAGATGTGATGCCCGCACCTCACATTTTTCACCTGCCCTTGGCCCAGCTTTGAAGCTCACCCTCCCCCTGCCCAGATGCTGAAAACCCAGCCGTTTGTGTTGTAAATTACCTAGGACACCCTCATCTCTGAGTGTTAGGGTTAGAGTTTGGGTTCGGTTAGGGTGAGGGGGACAGTATCCCAATTTACAGAGGACAAAACAGAGGCAGGAAGTCAGTAAGGGTTTGCTGGTGAGTTGTGGGGTAGAATTTGAGCCCAGAGCTGTCTTTCCCAATCCCCCATGCCACTTCAGGACCTCAGAAAAAGGCACCACTTCTAATTCAACCTAAAGATTTTCTGAACCCGAGTTTCCTTCCATCTCCACACCTTCATTTCCTGTGGCCAAAGCCTCAGGTGTCAGCACCTTCCCAGGAATGAAAAGGGAAGATACAACTGCTTTATAGTCAGGAAAGAAAGCTGCACTCTGTTGTCTTATTGTGGACCTAAGGTCATAATTAACACAGGCTGCAGGACCAAAATTCCCCTCGGGCTCTCTGCAAAGTTCGGTCATGTGCGTGGGAAGGTCACACAGGTCTGCCTTTCTGCCTTGCAGGGCAGCTCACAGCCTTTCCCTGCAGAACCACCTCTGTAGCTTTTAGGAGATACTGTGCTAATTCTCCTTTTTTCTCCCCTTCCATTTAGCTGTTCTGATTAAGTCCAAGTACTGCATCATGACACAGCTCTCAAACTGGAGGATTCACAGCCCCGGTTCTGTGCAGGGAGGAAGCAAAATGAGAGCTTCCAGTACATCTTTCTGAAGCACCAAGTTTATTTCAAAACTTGGAAGAACCAAGGACATTAATGAGACCCATCACCTCACATACACTGAAGGAAAGAAGAACAGGAGAGGTGAAAAGGCCCCCAGGAGAACCACGCTGGTTGAGTGGTGGGCCTACAGCTAGGAGGCCTCTCTGGTTGTCCCCCAGGTGGCTTCAGCCATCCTCCAAGCTCAGCAGGTATTTTTGGTCTTTTTCTTAGAAGGCCACAGAGATGCCAGGTTTCCCTCTGGTGTGAATTCGTGCCGAGGACGCCATGTCAGTTTGCACAGCTCCGTTGTCTACCGCACAGAATGCTCCCTTGCCGAGGTCCTGGCACACAGTGTCACATTATGCTCCTTTTAGTCTGATAGCTCTCTGTGTCCAGCCATTGGCCTTTCTCCCCTGCACCATGTGACCCGGCTCCCTGGGGCCCAGCATCTTTGAGTTCTGCATTTAAAATTCAGGGAGTCCAACTTTGTTCTTCTGTAATCTGTGCTCTCAGCCCAGCGTTGCCTGTTCACTATTTACATGGGCTTTATCTCCCCTATTCCATCTGCCATGCCTCTTTGTGGATGGCCTGAAGGAGAACTTTCAACATGAAGTCCAACAACCTACTAGTTAACCCCTGCTGGCTCTGCTGGTTCCCTCTGGGGATCCAGTGCTGTTGCAGGCCGTGGGTGGACAGGAATCTCCAGGGCCACACTCGTGCTAAGCTGGGGGTGATGGATTTCGACTATGAGCCATGGGTCTTCCATAAACTTCCTCTGTCCCTTGTATGAGAACCAACCATTTTTAAAATGTCTTTTCCAATTCAACAGATAGGAAAAATGGCACGAAGTATTTTCAGCTCAGTATCTGCTGCCACAACTCCCTAAAGCTCTGTCCTATGACAGGGAGGGTCCTCCCTGGCTGCCTTAGGTCAGTGGTTAGAACGTCAGCCTGCGGTCCAAAGAGAAAGGCAGGGTCCCAGTGACCGTCATGTGAAGAACCACTCCTAGGGTCCATATATGTACCATGGGTTCATCATATTTTTGGTTCTAGAAGTGTTCTGGAGCAGCTAACAGAAAACATCACACAATGTCCTCACTTTATCGCCCCAAAATTGAGTGGTGAGTCCAAAGTCCACGATTTTGATGTTCCTGTGAGCATCGAAGAGTGCTTTCTTGGGTGCAGGTGCCCATAGACTGTCGCCCTCTGGTGGCTGTACTGCACAGGGATGCCTTGGGCCTCACTCTGGGCCATGTGGTAGGAGTCCTCCAGATAATCAGATGTGTCCTCTCCACTGAGGTGCTCTTTGATGAGAAATAATTTTCTCTTGCTGCCAATCACCTTGAATAACTTGAATACATTCCGGTGATTGAATGCCTTCACACACTGCAAGTCCTGCAGGGGAAGTCTCTGGAGACTGGAGAGCCCTGCTGATTTATGACTTTGACAGCCGTTTCTGTGCCATTGACAGTGTGTGGGCCCTGATACTTCTTGGCTGCCTCTCCAGTGGTGTTTGGAGCTTGTACTGTTCGATACGGGGCTCCTGGTCAGCAGAGATGGCTTCATGGCCATGCAACATGGTGACTTGCTAACTATACTGACTAACAATACTAAAAACTACACTGCTAACCATGATTAGTAACGATGCTAACAAGCAAAACTAAGTTAACTAATACCAACATTAACAATGCTAACTATACCCACTACCTATGAAAATAAACAATAACTATGCTAACTAACTATTTTAACTCTACCAACAATAATAAGTATATTTTTAAAATTTTTTTTCTTTGTTGATGTTAGAAAAAGGAAAAGAGAGAGAGAGAAACATTGATGAGAGAAAACATCAATTGACCGCCTCCTGCATGCCCTTCACTGGGGATTAGGCCCACAACCTGGGCATCTGGCCTGACCGGGAATCTAACCAGTGACCTCTTGGTACATGGGTTGATGCTCAACCCACTGAGCCACATTGGCCAGCAGTACTGAGTATTTTAACTGTACTAACTCAAAAATATATGATAAAAATAAAAAAAAAAGAGACATGAAAAAATTAGAAAAAATTTGAGAAAATAATAAATAAAAAAGGAGAAAAAAATAAAAACTAAAAAGAGACAAAACAAGAAAAATGGAAACAGAGAGAAAAGAAAATTATAACTAAAAGAGAAAAATGAGAAAAAGAGTAAAGAAAAGAGAAAAGAGAAAATGGGGGGAAACAAGCTAACAAGTCCCAGTCTGATAGGTCTCCACGAATCAACTTCCTGGGACACAAGGACAAAACCTCAGCCCAGCCAGTGCCTTATATAGAGTTTGTTTGTTTCTTTGTAATTCCGTTAATAATGGTGTTTATAAGGTCCAAGCCAGAATCCAACCTTTCATGGCTGGGAATAAATGACAGTGGTTTCCTTATGTTTTATTTTCAAGCTCTCTTTCCTCTAAAAAATTTTAAAGCTTCCAAAGAGCTTTTTGTTTATGTGTGATGTTAAAGATTGTTATTTGCTTTATTATAAATTAAAATTTGTAGAATGCATTAGTGGCCTTTTTCTTTATAATTTAAAAATCTATAATAATTTTTGTAATTCAGAGTCATTATAGTGTCTACCATTAAAATATTCAAGTTCTTTTTCTTAAATTCTGATTGGTTTAAAAATGATACTACATCTTAACTGATGTCACAATACTATTAGAAAATCTCTGTTGCATAAGACATGGGAAGGCACATTATTAACATCTATAAAGCAGAGAGGAGGATAGCTTTCATTATATTTTTGCCAGTAAGATAAGGAGCAAAAACATCAGAAACTTTGGACACCAGAGGGCAGTGGATTGATATATTTAAAGCATTGAAGGAAAACTTTCCTTTAGAAATGAGAGCAAAATTAAGACATTCCCAGATAAACCCATGCTGAGACAGTTCTGCACGCTAGACCTGCCCTGCACAAAGGCAGTCCTTCAGGTTGGAATCAAAGGACACTGGACAGTAACTCAAAGCCTTATGCAAAAATATTTCCATTAAAGTTAAGTACATGAACAATTATAAAAGTACTAGTGTAACTTTGGTTTATAGCTCCACTTTCTGTTTTCTACTTGATTTAATAAACTAATGTATTAAAAAACCCAAATGTTATCTTTGTTTTTGGACACACACACACACACACACAATAACAAAAGGAAAACTGAAAATTTACAAATAGGTAGAAATTTAAAAACACATTCTTAGGCAACAAAGGGGTCAAAGAGGAAATCACAAGAGAAATTGGAAAATACTTAGAGATAAGTGAAAATAAAAACACAACATACCAAAATTTATGGAATGTCAATGTAAGCATTGCTAAGGAAGGAAATTTATAGCTGTCAATGTATACAATTATATATATATATATATATATATATATATATATATATATATAATCAATACCTAACTTTACACTTTATAGAGTCAGAAAAAGAAGCACAAAACCAAATCTAGCAAAAGAATAAAATATTAAAGATTAAAATGGAGATAGACAAAACATATAAACAAAGAGCATTCAAGATTTGACATTAGGTATAAAGTATAATGTATATGTAATTGGAGTCTTTCAAATGGAAGAAAAAAAGAGTAGAACAGAAACAATATGGAATGATAATTGCTAAGAATTTCCAGACTACAATCCAGAGGAAGAAAACTGGTTCCTCCCCCTCTACCTCCCGCAAACCCTGCAGGAAAGGCCCGTCCTGCCCCATATACCACATCTGGGCTAAGTTTAAGATCTTGTGTTTTAAGCATGGCTATAGCAAAAAGAGGTTTTGTTCTCAGTGCCATCCACTGCCACATGACCCTGAAATGGCCCCGTGCTTGTTTCTGCTTGTAAGAATATTCTCTGCTCTTTTGGACATCAGGTTTGACAGTGCCCCTGCCAGGCTTCCACTCCCCCATGCCTGTCAGCAACCTGGAAACTGAACTAGTCTCAGAGTCATTTACAGAGCATCCAGCAGGGAGATGCCGTTGATGGTGATCTGGTGAAGGATACGTTTATCATCAATGATAAGGAGTCCCCTGAATGAGATGTCTTCATCAGCCTTTAAGACCCCATAGTCCTGAGCAATGGTGAACTTGGACACGTCGGACACCAAGGGAGTGCTCATGGGTCCCAGTGCTCCTTGTTTTCTTGGGTGTGTTGACCCATGCCAAATAACAGAAGTGAGAATCCACAGAAACACCAATCACTTGGCAGTTGCGTTTCTTAAATTCTTCTGCCCTATCACTGAAAGGAATGATCTTCTCGTAAGGCACACAAAGGTAAAGTCAAGAGAGTAAAAGAAGAGCACATGTTTTCCTCTGCAGTCAGATAGGCTGATATCTTTGAACTGATCACCTGGCATAACTGTTGTGGCTTTCAAGTTGGGAGTAGGGTGCCCGATTTTAGCATTTCCTGAAGATATCTTGTAACAGCAGCTCTGAGACAGAAATACCAAGACCAGTCAGGAAGATGACTCACATATCAACAATCCATTTTAACCCATTTAAATGCAAATTGATTAAATGGTCCAATCAAAAAACATATGGAGCCCTGGCCAGTTTGGCTCAGCGGTTAGAGCGTCAGCCTGCGGTCCAGAGGGACCCGGGTTCGGTTCCCGCTAAGGGCATGTACCTCGGTTGCAGTTTGTCCCCGGCCCTGGTTGGTCGTGTGGGTGGCAGCCACTCGATGTGTCCCTTTCACATCGATGTTTCTCTCTCTCTCTCCGTTCCTCTCTCTCCCTCCCACTCTACCAGAACAAAAAAAAAAAAAAAAGGAAAAATGTCCTCTGGTGAGGATAAGAAAAAAAAAACAACATATGGAAGCTGAATGGATAACCAAACAAGACCTTTACATATGCTGTCTATAAGAGACTCACCTCATATCAAAGACACACACAGACTGAAAGTATAGGGATAGAAAAAGATATTTCATGAAAATGGAAAGTCTGGGGTAGCAATAGACTTTAAAACAAAGGTTATATATTATGGGACAAAGAAGGACCCAGCAATTCCACTTCTGGGTATTTATCCAAAGAAAACCAAAACACTAAATTGAAAAAACATATACATCCATATACTCATTGCAAGATTATTTAATAGCCAAGATATGGAAGCAACCTAAATGTCCATCAATAGAAGAATGAATACAGAAATGATGCATATATACAATGGAATATGACTCAGACATAAAAAAGAATGAAATCTTGCCATCTGCAACCACATAGATGGGCCTAGAGGATATTGTGCTAGTCAGACAGAGGAAGATAAATGCCATGTAATTTCACCTATATGTGGAATTTATAAAACACAATAAGCAGAATAGAAAGAGATTCAGAAATAGAGAACATTTTGAAGGTTGCCAGATGGGAAGGGGATTCAGGGAAAAGTTGAAAAAAGTGAAGCGATTTAGAAGTACAAATGGATAGTTATAAAATAATCATGGGAATGTAAATTACAGTATAGAGAATATAGTCAATAATATTATAAGAACTATGTGTGGTATCAGATGGGTACTAGATTTATCAGGATGACCACTTAGTACATTTTATAATGTCTAATCACTGGGTTGTACACCTGAAACTCTAATCAAATGTCAACTCTGAAAAATAAAAATTATTTGAAGTAAAAAAAAAGTGTTATAGCTGAAATTAAATTTCAGTTAACAATATGAGATTCTTTCTTAGAACTTTGATATTCTTGGTGAGACAGTTTGCAAAACAGGAATAGAATTCAAATAAAATGAAAGCTTTTGAAGGTTCAACTACAAAGATTTTAATCTCTCAATTTACCCAGAAACATGAGCAAAATATATATATATAAACATTGCTCCCTTTAAAGGATAGGGAGGATCTGAAGTTAAGTTGTACTTTTAGGAGGATAAAAATTCACTCTAACTCTTGATTTCTCACATTCAGTGGGTGTAGTGAGAGTTGAATTGGGATTGGGGAAGAAGTCAAACTGGAAATGGAAAGAATGTTTTACGACTCAACAAGTGATTTGTTGTCTTGATAGACAAATTTGGGCCTTGATAGAATAATAGAAACTGTCTTTCTGTAGATGTAGGCAGGATTTGTGTCGAACTTCCTTCTCTACAATGCAGGAAATTAAACACTCAGGTTACTAATGTTCTCTTTGATAGAATCTAATCCTACACAGTTCTGATAGTTTATAATCTGCATGTTATTAGACTCAAGTTTCTTCATGTCAAACTAGAAACATATTAAAAGTCATAGGACCTAGCAAAATTAGAAAATATCTCAGGAACTATATTTGGGGCCTAAAGCATGTGGAAAGTAAAACACCCACTAAGGTTCAGATCCATTTCCAAGATAATAGGAAACATTAGTGGTTTAGACAGATTATTTGACAAGATGTCTGGCGTAACGTTGAGCAGTACTTAGGTCTTTAGATTCTTTAGCACTGGCTTTTAAAATTTACAAATAGCCCTGGCTAGATGCTCAGTTGATTAGAACATTGATACACCAAGGTTGCGGGTTTAATCCCTGGTCATGGCACATACCACCAGGAACAACCAATGAATGCCATCAAAAGGTGGAACAACAAATCAATATTTCTCTCTCTTACTCTCCCTCTAAATACCCATAACAAAATTTACAAATATTGTGTAGCTGATCTCAGAAGGAAACATCTCAATATAACTTTTTTAAAAATTGCCATTCATTGAAGAAACAATGAATCAAAATCAACCAAATGGCTGATTAAGTACTGTTTCTATGAGGAATGAAGTGCAAAGACTGCTCTTTGGAAAACTGACCACTTAACCAACCAACCCTCTGAGTGCACTATTATACTTTACAGCTAATGCCAATATTTTATATGATGAGTCAGATATTCTGTATGATATTACTTCAAAATATCTCCAGAAACTAATCACTTCATATCACCTTTACTGTTACCAGACCACCACCATCCATCACTTTTACCTGGATTGCTATAATGTCCTCCTATTCTCCTATTCTCTGCTCCCATCCATTTCTCCTTCATAGTCTCTTCTCAACACAAGCTTTAGATGAGTGATTCTAAATATAAACAGATAATGTCACTTCTCAAACCTTATAGTGGCTCCCATTTCACTCACAGAAAAAAAGCAAAGTCCTTCCAATGACTGACTTAGTTTGGGTTCTCTAATAGCAGAGCTTGAGATGAGGATTCTTATAAAAGTGATATAGTGAAGGTATAATCCCAGGTGCACCCTATGAGGGAGAGAGTGAAGCAGGATAGAGAAAGGGAAGGAGTTGAGGAAAGGATGCGGTGTCGGGGAATGTCTACCTTGGCCTGATTCGCAGCACTAGAGCTCTGGTGCACAAGGCAAACAGATGAACTTCTTAAACCCTCATATTTATCAACACATTTCACACTGGCTATGTACAGGGGGGCAAATTCCCAGGTCATGTGGTTCCTATCTGCTGAGCGCTCTTATCAGTTGGGGTGTAGTGCATATGGCTGATATGAGGAATAGGGGCAGGCCCCATAGCATCTACGACAGTAACCAAAAGGCCCCACAGTTGTGGCACCCAGTACCACTGTGACATCATTTTCTGCCATGGTTCCTCTCCCACTCCACCTTAGCCACATAGCTCCAATGCTGGTTCTTAACTCACAGCTAAAACTTCTGCAGTTTACTCCCTCACCTCCAAGTCATTGCTCGACTGTCTCCTCAATGAGGTCAATCCTAACTCTCTTTAAAATGCAGCCTGTGCCTCCACCACCATGTCCCTGACCTTGTGTTATATTTTTTCATAGTGTTTACCACCTTCTAACAAGTATGTTTTAATGGTTTTATATTTATAATTTATATTTATATTATTTGTGTATGTTTATTATTTATAGTTTATTGTCTGCCTCCCTCCTAATACACACACACACACACACACACACACACACACACACACACACACAGAGCGATGTAAACTCGGCAAAGACCACAGCATTTGTTTTGATTCACTGGACTATCTCAAGGGACTAGAGAAGTGCCAAGGTGCCTGGCACCTTATGGGTACTCAATTCCTATTTGTTATATAAATAAATAAATAAATAAATAAATAAATAAATAAATAAATAAAGTTCTAGAAAAGTTGATGGGATTTTATAGCACTACAATGTCCACTTTTATCTATAAGACAAGCACTTTCTGACTAAATATGTAACTTTCAGTCTAGGCCAACTAACTGCTTAGGAGAGTATATATAAAATTAGATTCATGGCTCATAGAAAGAATGTTATAGAATTGTATGAAATTGAATAAGGTAGATTACGTCAAACTGACTCCATACACTTTTCTGACATTATAACAATTTGATCATCTCCAGAAAGAAAGGACAATTTGAAATCATGAATAGTCTTCCAGCTTTCACTTATATATCAGAAACTAATTCTTTAAGTGAGATAAATTTCTTTACTCTTGGATTATTGAAAGTGTGTTGCATTTTACAAATATTTTTAATGAATATATATTACATATCATGCTGAAGAGTTATGTTTTTACAATTCAGATTAAACCCAAAATTTCACTCAAACAAAAAAAATTTATTCTTTCATTCAATATATATTTACTGACTATGACATAAGTGGCAGTCATTGTTCTAGATCCCTGGGTATACAGTAGAACAAGACAGATAAGACCCTTAAGTCATGGAGTTCACATTCTAATGAGCAAAGCAATATCACAAACAATAGGTAAGCATAAAAATATCAGACAGTGGTCTATGAGAGGATAGATGTAGTAGATGTAATAGTTACAGGGTTATTAGATTGGATGTTAAAGAAATACTTTTCCCTGGGATTTTATTTAACCTTAAGGCATTTCAATAAAAAGTCAGTCAAGCTAAAAGCATTCTATGAGAAGGTAGTATAAAGGATCTAAAAAAATTTTTTTAATGACAACAAAACCAGTGTTTCTAGAAAATAGAGGCAAACAGTATTATGTAAGAACAGAAGTATAGATAGTGACTACAGATAGTTCTAAGAAATTTTTTGTAAAGGAATAGAACAGAGTTGGTTGCTGGAGGGGAATTGAAGGTCAATTTCATATTTTTGCCCCAAGAGGTTGATGATACTTTAGCATGTTTGTACTCTGCTGGGGATGATCTAGTGGAGAGGGAGGGACTGATGATATGTGAGAGCAGTGATAATTCGGGGAATGCAGTCTTCAGATATCATTGGTGGAGATGTTGAGTGGGATACGAGCAAGGAGGATGAGCAGATAGGTTAGCAAATGTAGCTATGAAAATATGATGAACTAAGTGGGAGGGCAGGGAACTATTGTTGGAGCTTTGAGGAGAGGAAAAAGATGTAAAATAGCTATTTAGATTGTGGAGAAGGAAACAATTAGAGAAATATCAAAATAAAAAGAACCCTCTTACACTGCTAAAAGTAAAGCAGAAGCAGAAGCAGAAGCAGCAGAAGGAGAAGGAAGAAGAAGAAGAAGAAGAAGAAGAAGAAGAAGAAGAAGAAGAAGAAGAAGAAGAAGGAGGAGGAGGAGGAGGGGGAGGGGAGGAAGAATACAACTCAATTTCTGTAAATTAAAAACCTACAAAACAACACCTCCTATTGTTCTTTGATACACATGTATAATAGTTGGCCCATCTGATGGGGAAAGAAGATGAGTTCAGCTTGGGAGATGTGGAAAAATTTAAAAATAACATAAACATGGGAGCTAGCATAAATCAATGATGACAATATCTAACAATTGTGATTAACCTTTTGCACATCTAAGGCCCCCAAACAACAATAGCAAAGATAAAAACAGAAGACTAGATATAGAAGATATAATAGTTCAGTGTGCATATGATCTATAAGAAGAACAAATGTATAAGCATCTGCTGGATATTTGAGGGAATAGATATTCTGCAAGTTTTCTGGTTAGCAAGGAAGAATTTGTAGAAATCACTTCGACAGAATCCATTATTATTAATTTGTAATTTGTGAGAAGTTATTGATAATAAATTTATTTGGTAGGTCATCTTTATTGTTCTATTATAGTCAACTTAAATATTCATAAGGGCTTTGTCTTAAGGTTTATTTCAACTTTTACTCCTTTTTATATTTTTTATCATAAGGTTTGAGTATCTCAACAGAGACATCTACAATATGCATTTTGAGAAAGCTAATCTCCAAGATTTGGGAAGTATAATTGTATAATAGTGTTCTCCCAATTATCTTTGCCTTGTTTTTTCTTGTGTTCAGTGCAACATTTCTCAAAAATTTTTATTGACATTTTGGGCTGGATATCTTGTGTGTGTATGCTGGGTATGAGGGGGCAGGGAGGGGCCTATCTTGTATATTTTAGGATCCCTGTTTAGCAGGATCCCTGGTTAGTACTCACTAGATGACTATAGCACTACTCTCCTAGTTGTTACGACAAAAAAATGTCTCCAGATTTTGCCAAGCATCTCCTGATAGTTTAGCAGAAAGATAAACCAAAGTTTGAGCAATTCCCTAAAAGTTTATCAAATTTATCATTGTAAATAAAAATCCACCATAGACTACCTACTCTCTACAGATTCTCAGTGTACTCATGACCCTGTAGGGAGCCCACATGTATAAAAATGTACAAAAACAGCCTGGCAGGTGTGGCTCAGTTGGTTGAGCATTGTCCCATGCACCAACAGGTTCGATTCCCAGTCAGGGCACATGCCCAAGTTGTGGCTCCATCCCCAGTGGGGGTCATGCAGGAGGCAGCCAATCCATGTTTCTCTCTCACTGATACTTCTCTCTCTCTCCCTTTCTCTTCCTCTCTCTAAAATCAATAAAAAATCAATAAAATATAAAAATATATTAAAAACATATTGAAAAAAGTACAAAAAAGAGAAAGAAATATATGTCCAGAGTGTCTGAAAGATGTTCCAAAATTATACTTTATCTTTAGATTATTAGGTTGAATCACGTGAAATTCTGATATTCATCTAATATGGCAGTTTTGTATGGTTCTATCTAATACTCATCAAAATCTGCTACTTTGTTGTTTCCCTTATTAAAATTTCTGTTCCCTGAGGGTTCATCTCTTGCTTCTAATACAGTGTCAAACAGAGTGTGCATTCCATAAATATTGACCATAAATATGAATGAACGAATGAAGTAATACACACAAATATAATTATACATGTGACTAGATATGGATATAAAAAGTTATTTAATACCAGAAAACATCTATTGCTCTAGTAACTTAGAAACATTTTGTACCTCCTTAAAATATTTATTATATAATTTTAGTCACCTCATGCATCTCTCAGTCAATCTAACACTTCTAGTGCATACTTTTGAGTGAGATATTCCAAAGTTTGAATCTCCGAAGCATCACATAGCAGCTGGATGATCTTATATGTTAGTGAATCTGATAATACTTCAGTGGATTGTTGTAAAGTTTAAATATCACAGCATACACAAAGCACCCATCATGGTGTCAGCTCAGAATTGCCATTCAATACACATAAGCTGCTTTGTCTTTTTCCCTATTTACCCATTCCTACTGATTGAAGTTCTTATGATTTGCTTCTGTTTGTTTTGTTGCTGCTGCTGTTGTTTGTTTATTGATATTTCCCTACAGCTTAGATAACATTTTCAGCTGAAAACTTATTCAAGTAAAGTAGGAGTTCTGGCCTCTATTGTATTTGCCTATTTCATTTCTCAAGCTAAAAATAATATCCATTACTACACATGCAGATAAATATTTCATTGCATTTTATATTTGGTTGGTGTATAGAATGTTGTGATTTGCTTATTATAAGAATTTATGACCTCTTACTATAACCATATTTCTCAAAGTATTTAACATTGAATTTTATTTTCTTTCATCTTTATAAATAGGAGGGATAATTATGTAACAATTGTACCATTGTTAAAATATATCATAAAAGCATTTACACATTTTCCATTTAAGATAGATTATACACTAGACATAGTAGCTTAAAAAATACTTGTCTTTCCAGCTAAACACATTTTTTCTTGTAAGAAGGCCTACAAAATAGATTGCACGAAGATATTCTGTTATCTTAAAAGATTACACATGTTGTGCACAGACCAAATGGTATCTTTTTAGAATTGTATTTTAAAATGGAGCGTTTATTTAATACAACTGATTTACAAAAGTGTTTCATTGGGTTTGGGGTTCCAAAATGAATCACATTCTTTCTTTGATATCTGATTCGAATTCAGCAATAGGTTCAATGTCTCCTCCTAAAAAAAAATACTTCCCTTTCACAACCAGAAATACTTGCCAGAAATGTAGCAAAACTGATTTCATCAGTTTAAAATATACTTTATATAGCAAGTGAGAGACCCTATAAAATTTATTTGAAAACATAGACCATAATACAAAAGAATAAAACAAGAGTTAAAAAAAAATTATTTCCTTGAAAAAACTCTGGAAACCCACTCTAACTCGACTCAGTTTGTCATGCTCTATAATTCTAGGAGATAATCCCAGCTTGTTTGATGTACTCGACTATGCACACCTTGAAGACAGATGTAAAAGGAAAGGAAGGGTACTTCTCAATAGGCAGTTGTATGACCAAGTTAACCAAGATGCGCATGCGCACGCGCGCACACACACACATGCACTCCAACACAATATTCCCAGTTTAGAAAGATTAAGAATTCCATTGTTCCCCTCTCTGACCTTTTTTCATCTCCTTCAGCTTTCCACATTTTTCTTTTTTTCCCCTTATTCCTTAACTTATGATTATATTGTCATCATCAAGTCCCCCTTCTCACCCCATGACCTCCAAGAAGCTACTTTGTGAAAAGGCATCTTCAGGTTCTTCTTTCTCTGTGAAGACTCAGGGATTCCCTATGCATTGCACATTCATTGATTTGGCAGCTCTGGGTACATTCTAAATGGCAGGACCTGGAGCAGCAAAGATGAACAAACTTAGATTAGCTTCATCTGGCTCTAGTCAAACTAATTATGTGTCAGATAGAGAAATCATTTTATAGAAGTTCAACAATTTTCTCAACATCCCCCAGCTAGTAGGTGGAAGAGCTGAATTAATCTGAATTTCTAACTCAAAGCCAAAGGTCTTTCTGCTGCACTGCTGATTGCTCTGACCACTGACCTATTGCTGTGAGGCCTGATGGCACCATGTGGCTGCTGTGTGACTGATCATTAGGTGTGTATCCTAACACACCCTGCTTCATCCATAATGGGTGGGGGTTGTTGCAGTTCTTTTTTCCATCTGAGACAGAAAGTGTCAGTAATTTCTTTCATGACTAAATCTTAGAAGGAGATCTTATACCTTCTGTTTCCTCCTCCTATTGAGGATCTTTACCCATTTGACTTTTTGTAATCCCCGCCTACCCAAACCCGCCACACCTGGGGTTAAGATGATCCTCATGCACTTTGCATAAGGAGAGCAAAGTTTAAGAGTGATTCTTCATAAGCATAATACAATATCAACTTCCAGTTCTAACTTTAGATTCTCAAAATTTTGTTTTACATCAGAGGTAAAGGAGTGTAAACAAGGGATAATTTGTAAACAGAGACATACAAGACAAGTTTGGGCCCCACTGATTTTTAAGGAGGAGACATTCTTTGTTACGAAATGTAGTCCTTTCTTATTAGGGGTAACTGGTAGACTTCTAGACCTTCTTTATGAAAATTCCACATGTAACACCCTACAGAAACCTCTAAAAGTATCCCAAGTCTATAAATGAACTCCCTAAACTTCCTGATCTCACCACTGTATGAGTGGACTCTTTTTTTTTTTTTGGTACATGCCCCTAGCGGCAACTGAACCCGGGACTCTCTGGTCTGCAAATCGATGCTCCAACCGCTAAGCCAAACCAGCCAGGGCTGAGTGGACTCTTACAGCCTGCTATAGCTGCCTTCAACATTAAATGTTTTGCTATCACTTTTGAGTTACTTTGAAAACCTGTTTTCAAAAAACTTTGGTGTGGTTTGGTTTTAATCAGAAGCAACTCTCGTACTTTCTGACAGTTGCTAAGTGCTTTGGCAAAGTCCATTTTTATATTTTATTTGTTACCTTGATCTTAAGAGCTCTGCAACTTGGCATTCAAGTAAAGTTTTGGAAAGAAAATAAAAGGCAGCACAGCCAAAGAGTCTCATGATATATTTTTAAAATTGTTTCACTTGATATTTATGATCAGAAATATATAAAGGCTTTTGTAAAAATAAAAAAGAAGTTGAAAACCCAAAAACATACAAAGAAAAAATAAAAAGTTCCTTTATATTGTATCACTGAGACAATATACTTCAAAACCTGGGTAAATGTCTAGACCTCTGTGTATTTCATTGAAATGGAAGAAAATGAACAGAAATGATAAGAGTAATTAAAACATGCTGGCAAGTTAAGGCTATATGAGAAGTTCTTGTCCTAGCATCTATTAAAACAAAAACTAGAAGTCTGATTTAATTAAACTAATGGGGAAACGAGGGGACTGCCAAGTCTCCCTGAATCTGGAAATGCCAGCAAAAAGAAATAATAAGACAGTTATTTATTCCATACCTAAGAATTCCTGACTTCTATTCCTCACCTTCTTCTCAAATATTGTATCTGTGGATATCAACTTTGCTCTCCAAAACCCTCAGAATGAATGATGTATGTATCTCCATGGCTTCCCATGTGTAAAATAATCCTCAGGAAACTTATTGACTAGTAGATGGGAATGAAAAATTTATAATAAACACACTATAAGGCAAAAGCCAGCCAGTACTATAAGAGAGATAAAACAAAGTTAATTGTATGTTCCAAGGGCGGAGAGCACACATTTAGTTCTTTTCTAAGAGAATAGAGAACAAGAAGTATCTTTGGGGCTGGGCCTTGACACGCAGGCACGGCTGAGCCAGGTGGCAAAGGAGAAAAGCATTTACGTCGAGAATTAAACAGGAAAGAGGCAGAAAGGAAGGAAACATGCAAAGAATGTTCAGGGAACTTTTATTTTCCTTTTCCTAGAACATGGGTTACATATAAGAAACTACTAAAAGAGAAGAATAGAGGTATAAAGATAATACTGGATTATCTCTATATTATTAATATAGAGAGATAATATTTTAATTCTAAACTAAAAACGTCTCTCATTTGATAGGAAATATGGAGTCTTAAAACATTCTGAAGAAGGTGTAACAGGATAAGGATTGTACTTTAGAAAAATTAAGCAGCAACATACTCAAGGATCTAAAATAGGAATCCAAGTAGGGCTGTATTCTAGAAATGTAGCCATAGATTTGGATTGGTTGAATATGAAGGGTGGGTGATGGGGAGAATCTTAACGTTTAAGCCTTGGTGACTGGATAACTACAGTATGGTGATATTAGGATAAGGTAAAGGGGAAGCCACCTTCTTGGGTAGAATGAAAGACTTTGAGTTCTACTAATTCTATGGTGCCCATAAATAGTCTAGATAGAGCTATAATATTTGGAATCATCAATATAGTTCATGCCTCTGGAATAAATGAGATCTCTGAAGCAAGGAATATATAAAAAGATGAAGACAACAAGGGTGAATCTTGCATAAGACAGATGACGGAGGGAGCTCCCTCAAGGCCATAGAGCTACATGATTCAACTCAGGAGCCACTAGTCCAGGCGTCTTTTGCACCCTTGGAATGAGACTAGTCCAAACTAAGTTGTGCTATAAAGCACACACCGGGTTTCCAAGAGTTAGTATGAGAAAAAAAAAATGGTTTTCAAGGACAGGAGCCTGTCTCCCCTCCGACGTTACATGGCATGTAAAACACACACAAAACATCCATAGCTAAGCAGCATGCAAACAAAAAAAAAAAAAAAAAGGAAAGGAAAGGAAAAGAAATAAAGAACAAAACCTTTTAACCACTCACATTTGTTTACCTGAATGGTGAAATGTTAATGAAAAAGAAACAATGTTATCTAAATAGAAGGGATAAATCAGCTTTTAACATTTTATGTTGTTCTGAGAGCTACTCTTACCCCTCCAAAAAAAAAACCACAAAACAAAACAAAACAAAAAAACCCATCTGTAATACTCATATAACTGGAATACTAGAAATAGTTAAGTGGATGGATGAAACTGAATCATTCAGGTTCCTGGCATAAGAGAAATGCGACACTCAAACAGGGAATTGAAGAGAGTTTGATTAAAAAATATAGAGATAGATAGATGATGATATAGATATAGGTATAAAGATGTGGGTGAGATGTTTCAAAAACAGATAAGGAATGACAATGCCGAGGAGCTCTTGCCACCTCGAGGCCTGAAGAAGCCAAGAGAAGAAGCAGGCACTGGAATTTGGGACACACTCAGCGGATCCTCTTTTAGCAGCTGTGACCTAAGCTGAAAAGATGCAGCCAGTGAAGATGACTTCAGAGGAGGGAGCCAGTTGCATGATTACCCTGATCTCTTTCCACTGGACTGTAGATTTTCTATCAGTCCGTCCCACTGGCTGAAACCAGGTGGCAAGGGAGACTCCTTGACGTGGTCCTTTCAGGCCAGCCTCCAAGGGTGGAGAGAAGCAATCACAAATTTCCAGCACAAATTCTTGAAGCTTTCCATCTATTTTCAATCCATCTGGAGATACTTTTCTCCTTCCTGAAGAACACATACCATCTTGTCCTCATCATTTAAACAGTGAGAAAGAATTAAGCTCCTCGACAGTGGCCTAGGCACTGTGAATATAACCATAACCAAAACTAGGATCCCATCTGAGTAAGCAGATAGTTTAGTGAGGATAGAGAAACATCCCAGAGCTCCACAGACCTCCCTTTGTAGAGAGAAAACCAGAGACTTTACAATCAAACTAAAACATTGGTGACTAACCTGTTTTCACTAAGCCCCAGACATACCTATTAAAAGGAAATTGTGACACTTGTTTCTTAGTGTTAATGTGTAATTTAAAGACCATGTATACAGCACAATTAATATAAGTACTCAGCACACAGCAACCAATTATAAATTTAGAAATGGCAGGAAATCTTTAGACATAATAAAGATCTTGTCAATAGGTTTACATTTCCTCCTATCCCCTCTTCTTACGCAGCTCCCGCCCATGCCCCGCCCCCTTCAATTCTCTGCTTGCAAAGGACTGTGTATTAGTCAGCGTTCTCCAGAGCAACAGAATCAATAAGATATACATAGAAAGAAATTTGTTACAGGGATTGGCTCCCATAATTATGGAGGCTGAGAAGTCCCATGATCTGCTGTCTGCAAGCTAGAGGCCCGGGGAAGCTGATGGTATCCTTGTAGTCTACACCCGAAGGCCCAAGAACCAGCCTCGCTGATGTTGGTGTGCAGGAGGAGATGGCTGTCCCAGATTTCTTAGAGAGCAAATTCACCTGTCACCACCTTTTGGTGTTATTCAGCCCCTGAATGGATGGGGTATTGCCCACCCACATTGGGGAGGATGACTTTTACTCAGTCTACCTGTTCAAATGTTAGTCTCCTCTGGAAACATCCTCACACATACACCCAGAATAATGTTGTACCAGCTTTCTGAGCATCCCTTAGCCCAGTCAGTTTGACGCATAACAGACTGCAAAGCACTGAACAAAAACACATTAGCATTTTTAAAGATTATACCTGCAGCTCTCTCTTCCCATCAAAACACAGTTTCTTTTCCATTTTGTATCTGACATGGGAGCAGATGGTTGATGATAAGTTTAGCGTCATGTTTTCCTAGGACCCAATAAGAGGATAATTCCAGTTCCAAGGGTTTGAGTTGTTCCTGGTCACCTCATAATCTGCACAGGGAGGGCCTGAACTGTGTCTCTCTGGAGTGTGTCAGGGAGGCAGCTGGCTCTTCCTCTGTTCACTGGACACAGCCCTGAGCCGCCCCTGAACTTTTCTACTATTGGGTTGCTTTTTAAATAAATTGCGCGCAGAATCACAGCCTGAGGCCTGCTCAGTAGGAAGCAAATCATCTTTAAAAAAAAAAAAAATTTATTAGTGGTGAGTGACCTTGTTTATGAGACTTTATGCTAAGTGCCACTAGAACATTTTAGCTGAAGAATCAGTACAGCTATGATAAAATATAAAAAACGGCACATTGTGAGAAGGAATTTTAAAAATGCTCAATAACCAACATCACTAATCATCAGAGAGATGCAAATTAAAACAACAATGAGGTATCACCTCACACCTGTCAGAATGGCCGCCATCAACAAATCATCAAACAACAAGTGTTGGCGAGGGTGTGGAGAAAAGGGGACTCTAATACACTGCTGGTGGGAATGCAGACTGGTGCAGCCGCTATGGAAAACAATATGGTGCTACCTCAAAAAATTAAAAATTGAACTTCCATTTGACCCAGTGATCCCACTGCTGGGAATATACCCTAGGAAGCCTGAAACACCAATCAGGAAGAATATATGTACCCCCATGTTCATAGCAGCACTATTTACAATAGCTAAGATCTGGAAACAGCCCAAGTGTCCACCAGTAGACGAATGGATCAAAAAGCTGTGGTACATATACACAATGGAGTACTATGCAGCGGTAAGAAAGAAAGATCTCTTATCCTTTGAGACGACATGGAGGGACCTGGAAAGTATTATCCTAAGTGAAAGAAGCCAAGCAGAGAAGGACAAATACCACATGATCTCACTTATATACGGAATATAATGAACATAACAGTCTGAGGAATACAGTAGACCCAGACACATGGAAGTGAGGCACAGACTGACATCCCTCAGAAGAGGGGATGGGGGGTGGGGGGGGTGGGAAGAGATAAACCACAGAACTTATATGCATGTATGCATGACCAATGGACATGGACAACTAAGCCGGGGACAGGGTGGAGGGGGGGGTGGGGTGGGGTGTGCCAATGGGGTAAAAAGGTAAAATATCTGTAACAAAAAATTAAATAAATAATTCATTAAAAAAAATAAAAAATAAAAACAAAAATGCTCAATAACAACAGCATAATAAGAGTTATTTTGATCACCCAAACACCAGTTTGTTTGTTTGTGTGTGTGTTTTTACTCCCCAAAGAATAAGCAGATGCTTTATGTTATCATAATAACTACAAAATAGAATTTCTTTTTCTACACTGATATTTAAAAAAGAGACTTAAGGCTGCTTTATGTATCTTCTTTAAATATCTTCTTAGGTGTTAGAGCCATTTATAAAATGCCAGGTCTACAAATCTTTGTTTTTATTGCTTTTCCCGTTCTTCCTCACCAAATTTAGCCTTAATAAAATTTCTGACAAATGAAATCAAATCTTCACAACACTTTCAGAAATGCCAGTGAAAAATTGCCCACTGATTTGCAATACCTAGAAAACGTGATTCCCGCTCATCTCTTTGTCCAAAGCAGTCAGATCTCCTCCTGTATAAAGTGGGTTTGGTATTTTTACCTCCTCTAGGTCTCTATGAAACAGACTATAAGTATAGCAGGTGTTTGCATGTATTATGAACTGAGGGCTAACAAGGTCCAGAGTATGTTTGCTGATTGTCTATGGAAGTAAGCCAGCACACCTAAACAACATAAAATTGCAGCTCCAATCATTTGGAACAGTCTCCATCTATTTATTAATTCACCATTCATTCATTTAACACTCATTTTTTTCCACTTACATATGCAAAGCATTAAGTTAGATACAGCGAAAGGAAGAGTTTTTAAGTAGCTCATGTTTCTGGTTCTGGACTGCTCATAATCAAACCTTCAATTAGATGATAGTTCAAGAGCTATTACAGAAATACCACTGCTGCTAAAACTTTATAAGATTTGTGTATGTTGGAATGTCACCTGAAACATGCAATCAACTTCAGAGACTGGGAAAATGAGGCTTGAAGTGGTCAAGCTCATCGTCTCCTTGGATGGCAGAACATCCAACATGCAAATCATTTCTACAAATTTTTGCAATACATTTGCAGAGATAAATGATCAGGAAACATCTACAATCACAAATAATTTTATCTTACCCATCTTTTTTTGGTAGTGTGGACCAGCCTTGTGTTATTGCATTATAATTTCAGCATTTTATTTTGCTCTGAAGCCATGGGAATGGGGATGACCTATTCTTTTTCATTTCCTCCACATCTTATATTCAATATCTTTCCCACAAATAGTACCGCCTAACCTTTCCCTTGTCAGGAATGTGCGAGAACATATTGCTTTGTTCTTCTAGGCTATAGTGTCAACTGTCAAACAGCAATGCTATTTTTACAGATACAGCAAACAGGGAGGTAATTTAGCAAGGACATGTCCCTCCTATTAATCGAATTGCACAAGGGACCAGTCAAGATTTCTGTCCATACCACAGCTGGACTGGTGTTTGAAAAAGGCAAATTTCACTCCCCTGCTTAGTACCTTTCTATAGTGTCCAATTACTATTGGGATGAAAACCAATTTCTTAACATGGCCACAGGGCCCAACAGGATCTACTTCTCCAACTTCAAGTCCCCTCTCTGTCTCCTCTTCTTCTCCAAAGTCTAGCCACTCTGACTTCCATTCTTTATGCTTCTAGATCAGAAATTTTCAACCGGTGTGTTGCAAGAATTTTTAAAACATGCAGTACCTGACTATTTAATCAGGGCACTGACCTCATTCCCTTACATGGTCAAATAAAAAGAATGACAACAGCCAACACAGCAATAGCCTACTGGTGTGAATGAATCAAAATTATATTTATTTTTGTCAGATATGCAAAAAAATGTAATACCTTTTTTGGTGTGCTGCAGAATTTTAGTAATTATTTTATGTGTGCCATGAGATGAAAAAGTTTGAAAATTGCTGTTCTAGACTCTGGAGCTGGACTGTCTGGGTTTCAGTCCCTAGTTGGCCACTTAGAAGCTCTGTGATCTTAGACAAGGTACTTATATCTGTGCTTGCTTTTCCTCATCTGTAAAATACATGCAATAAACGTACCCACTTGACAATGATGTTATGAGGATCCAATAGTACATATGAAAGTGTCCATTTGTGTCTGGCCCACAGACAGGGCTACAGGAGGATTTCTATTATTTGCTCTTCTTGCCAAGGTGTCTATCCACGCCTTTGTCTTTGTTTATAATGCTGCCCGCTGATCCTTTTCTTTAGCTAAAGAACACGTATTCTTTAGATATCATTTGAAATGTTCTGTGCCCACAGAAACTTTTCTTCTTCTCACACTAGATCAGGACACCCTGTTACACACTTTCCTAGAGCCGTGCATGTCCTTAAATTAATGTTCATTTCTTTTAAATTATGTTGCTTGAGTCCATCTCTGTAGCTCCCCGACGGTAGAAGCCCAGTCCATCCTGCTTACCGCAGTGTAACCCTTCTTCCCTCTCACCCCCAGCGCAGGACAACTCTCAAAACTTAATTGATTGATTAGTTTAAGTTGCTTTCTCTTTCCATTCCTATCCTCCTTTCGGAATGGACAGTGGCAAGGAACCCCAAGGCCAGCAGGGAGGCGTCAGGACACGCAAGACACACCCTCTCACTGCATCACCATGAAAGGAAACAGCTTGGAGAGAAGAAGAACAATAAACTAGGGAACAAGTTAGAAGGTCAGAAAGGGTGTGAACAGCACATTTCTTATAAAGGAATGAATAATTACCCCAACAGGTTGCTGAACTTGGGGCAAGGGGAGCCAATCATAAATAACAGAAGGTACAAATGGAAATATGTATGGAGACCTCTGGTACCCAACCACAGTTTTGCCTCTGGAGCACAGAAAGAAACAAAAAACAAACACAAAAGTCTGGTTGTCAAAGTATCCAAGAACCTCTCATAGTTTTTCGACACCCTTTAAAAGAAGGCCAAAGCATTTGGCTTTCAAGAACATTTCGATCAATCTATTTTCTCCTGCTCACTTCCTGAATGGTCTCTTCATTTATGTTTTCTCTTTCCCTCACTTTCTTCTTCAAGGTCAAAATGAACTCCACAAAATATGTGTTAGACTATATGCTCACTTTTTCTTTCTAAAAAAAATGCACTTGTCTATTTGTAAATAGTTTTCTGTTTATATATGTATTCCACACATACATATATACACACTCTTTTCCTTTCTAAGATGTAACAGTTAAGTGGAGTGACTCCATTTATTTCCCCTTCTCATGCTTCCGCCTTTCTGCACCATCAGAGACAGCCACAAGATGTCAGTCTTACAACTCAAATCCATTCTTTCTCCCTCTCCTAAATGGCTTAAGAACAAGTTAACTTACTTCAGTGCCCTGATGACTAGTGATGTTGAGCATCTTTTTATATACCTCTTAGCTATTTTAATGTCTTCTTTGAAGAAATGTCTATTCAGATCCTTTACCCATTTTTAAAAATTAGATCATTGGGTTTTTGTGGGGTTTTTGTTGTTGTTGTTGTTGTTGTTTTTTTACTATTCAGTTGTAGGAGTTCCTCATATATTTTGGAGATTAACTCCCTATCAGACACATGTTTTGCAAATATTCATCAGGGATTGCAAATAGAAACCTATTGGAGGAGGTCATCAAAAAGACTGCCAGTCAGAGGAACTAAATAGACACCTCTCCAAACAGGACATACAAATGGCTAAGAGACATATGAAGAAATGCTCAAAATCACTAATCATCAGAGAGATGCAAATTAAAACAACAATGAGGTATCACCACACACCTGTCAGAATGCCCACCATCAACAAATCATCAAACAACAAGTGTTGGCGAGGGTGTGGAGAAAAGGGGACTCTAGTACACTGCTAGTGGGAATGCAGACTAGTGCAGCCACTATGGAAAACAATATGGTGTTACCTCAAAAAATTAAAAATTGAACTTTCATTTGACCCAGTGATCCCACTTCTAGGAATATACTCTAAGAAGCCTGGAACACCAATCAGAAAGAATATATGTAGTCCCATGTTCATAGCAGCACTCTTTACAATAGCTAAGATCTGGAAACAACCCAAGTGTCCATCAGTAGACGAATGGATAAAAAAGCGGTGGTACATATACACAATGGAGTACTATGCAGCTATAAGAAGAAAGATCTCTTATCCTTTGAGACTACATGGAGGGACCTGGGACGTATTATCCTAAGCAAACCAAACCAAACAGAGAAAGACAAGTATCATATGATCTCACTTATTTGTGGAATGTAATAAACATAACAGTCTGAGGAATGGGGTAGTCCCAGAGACGTGGAAGTGGGGTACAGACTGACAATCCCCAGAAGAGGGGGTGGTGGAGGAGAGATAAACCACAGAACTTATATGCATGTGTGCATGAACAATAGACATGGACAACAAAGCTGGGGACAGGGCGGGAGGGATGGGGAGGGGGGAATCAGTGGGGAGAAAAGGAAAAACATCTGCAACAAAAATAAATAGATTAGTTTTTTTTTTAAAAAGACTGCCAGTTCACCCACAAGCTGGACCAGGCAACTGGAGGCTCCTCATGCCCTTGATCGTCCTTGGAATATGCATCCCACCTGCTTTCCCCGATCCCAGAAGCGGCTCCACAAATACAGCCTTGAGATAGAAATGGGAGGGTAAGACTATCTGAACTGCTTATGTGACTGAACTTACTTATGGCTTCCCATGTATGTGACTGAACTGGGTTAGTGTCTCTATATTAATTTTTTAATTGTTTTTTCTTTATTGATTTTACAGAGAGAGGAAGGGAGGGGGGGAGAGAGAGAGAAACATCAATGAGAGAGAACATCCACTGGCTACCTTCCGCCTGCCCCGCACTGGGGATTTGGCCCACAGCCTGGGCTTCTGCCCTGACCGGGAATGGAACTAGCAACCTCTTGGTGCATGGGTCAATGCTCAACCACTGAGCCACACCAGCCGGGCGCTATATCAACTTTTAGATTCTGGCCTGTGCATGCAGAAAACCACTCATTTTTTGGCCACCCAAGAAAACCTTTCAAGTAAGTTCCCTTTCTCATTATAACTGCCACCTACACACACAAAAATATTAACTTCAGATGCAAAGGCAAAAACCTTTGAAATCTCCTAAAATGTCTAACAAGAGCATACGATTCTATGCACTGATATTCTTCATGAAACTTAAATACACCTGTCTATTTGGGGTTTACAGAGATGTAATTGTGCAGTTACTCCTCACAGACCTTTTCCAAATAGCTGAAACCAAATCAGTGTTGAGACTCAAGAATCACAGAACTGTGCAACTGACAGGGCCTTTGAGTCCGTTGGGTGGCCCTCTACCCTCTCGACATGAATTTTTTCAATACAATAATAAAATGTGACTCCTTAGTCCAAACTTATTCCCTTAGACATACATTCATTTATTCACCAACATGCTACTGGACACCTTCTGTGTGCTTGACAATGGAATACATGCTAGGATGCAAAAGTAAAAAAGATGAAACAGACACAGTCCATGTCCACTGCTATGGGTTAAATTGTGCCGCACCCCCCAAAAAAAGTATGTGGAAGCCCCAGTATCTCAGAATATGAACTTGTTCAGAAATAGTATTGCTGCAGATGGAATTAGTTAAGATGAGGTCAAAATGGAGTAAGGTGGGCCCTTAATGAAATATGACTGGTGTCCTTATAAGAAGAGCAGAGAGACACAGGGAAAAGACAGTCATGTGATGACAGAGGAACAGACCGGAATGAGGCATCTCCAAGCCAAGGAATGCCAAGAATTTCTGCAAAACACCAGAAGCTACAAGTGGTGAGGAAAGATTTTTCCCTACAGGTTTCTAAGAGAGCATGACCCTGATGACACCCTGATTTTAGATTTCCAGACTCCAGAACTATGAAATAATACATTTCTATTATTTTAAACCACCCAGTTTGTGCTACTTTGTTACAACAGCCCCAGGAAACTAATGTACCCACAAAAACATTCTACAATACAAACAGGCAATCATACAGTATGAGAATGATGTTATACTTCAAGTATGATATGCGATGAGAAAAAATGCCCATCAGAGGACATCAAAAGAAGGATTTTTTGAGGAAGTGACCCCTATTCCAAACACCAACACATCAAGAAGATGCAAAAGAAATGTCCAAGTAAATTACTGTGAAGCAGTGGACCTATTTTATAAATGGAGGTTAGCATCTAATTCTTGCACCTACCTACAGTCCTTCTTTGCCCAGCTCAAAACTTTGGTCAGCAATCAAAATATTATTAGACGTGAATCTTAACTCAAATGTTCTGAGACTCTGATTGTACTAGATTTTATCTTGGTGTTGGGGGTGGAGAGAAAGAGAGAGAGAGAGAGAATGAATGAGTAATTGACACAGGGTGATGGAGGAGACCGGGAAGTCCCACAATGGCGTTTGCAAACTGGAGGTCCAGAGAAGGCCTCAGAACCAAGGGAGCCAATGTTGTACATCCCAGGCCCAGAGCAGGAGAAGAAACGTAATGTTCCAACTCAGGCTCTGATGCAGGGGGAAAGAGGAAGCGAATTCCTCCTTCCTCTTTCTGTTCTATTCCAGGTCTCAAAGGATAAGATTGGGTTATGCCACCCACGTTGGGAGAGCAGTCTGCTTTACTGAGCTCACAGCTTCAAATGCTAATCTCATCAAGAAACACCCTCACAGACACTCAGAACAAGTCTAATCTGGGACCCCATGGCCAGTCAAGCGGACACATTAATTTAATCATCACAGCCTTTACGTCTTTCTGGGGTTTCTCAGCATCTGTGTCATCACAGCTGTCCCTGTTGATTAATTTCAGGAGGCTGAGCTGAGAAAATTCCTGTTGCAGGGTTGCCCAGGGCATCTCTCTGATCACCTTTCTGAGCTGCTGAGGCAAGAGACATGTCCACTAGCTTTCCCTTGGACTGAGTCTCTCAATTCTTGAGGTCACTGGTCATTATGGTGGCCATCATTGCTCCCAATTAAGAAATCTTGATCCAAATGTGATTTGAGTTGGGGAAATGATTTACGGTACATAAAATCTTTCACAGAGCTCTTCATAGCCCTTAGTGACCCTAAGAGAACTGGGGTGTGGTGGGGTGTTCCAAACCAGACATAGCTTTGGGCACCATGGAAATATAGCTCACTCTGGACTACACACCTACTGCTTCTTTTGTCTCCTTCCCAGGAATGGCTTCTATTATGTTTAATTATAATACTGAAAACGCACACACACACACACACACACACACACACACACACAAATCCCTGAACAATGGTTAGGTAAGTGATGAGGAAATTTAAAGTGGCATCATACATCTATTTACAAAAAAAATTATAAAGACTTTGTAGCAACTGAAACAATATTATTGATATATAACTAAGAAAAAAGGTAGAAAAAATGTATAAACAGCTAAGACTTAAACAAAAGAAAGCAACATATTTTGCTCCCACAAATAGTGTAAACTGTAACTTTCATTTTTAAAAAACCATAGAAAGATTACTTGTAATCACATCATCTTAAAAAAATCAAATGTTGTTTTTTTTTCTTTATCATTTTGGCTCAATGCATACTGCCAGATTCTCTCTTATCACCAAGGTTTGTGTAGTTCCCTGCGAAACTCCAAATAGGAGAGGCTATACACAGACATGGAACAATATGAGTTTCATTAATTTCAATTTTCATGTAAAATAAAAGGGAAAATATGCTCTGCCAGACTGTCTGAATGTCTTCATTCAATCACAGGAACATCTCCAGGGATGCTGCCTGAACCTAGTGTAGAGAAAAGCCTGTTTAGATCCACTCTGAGTTTGTACCTTGGACATGAAACATTTCTCACTCTTTATTGAAAAGGATTGAGCAGCCCGTCTGTTGAAACTGACTTGGAGGTGGTATAGAAATTGGCGGGCTTGACACCAGAGCTCTCTCTGCTCTTTTCACCTATTTAAATACTATGGCAAGATGGCGGGTAGGTAAACGGGGTATCGCGTCCTCCCACAACCACATCAAAGTTACAACTAAACTACAACGCAACCATCATTCAAAACCGCCTGACCTCCAGCTGAATGGAAGTCTTACAACTACGGAATTACAGCAGCAGCCACACCGAGACTGGTAGGAGGGCGGAGGGGACGGGCTGGGCCCACACCCACGTGTGGGGATAAAAATCAGGAGGACACCTCGGCTGGGAAGGTCCTTCCTGAGGACTGAGGGGTCCCCGTCCCACACCAGGTGCCCTGCTCAGGGTTCCAGTGCCAGGAAGAGAATCCCCATCGCTTCTGGCTGGAAAACCAGCAGGAACTGAGGCTCAGGGAGGCTGAGGCGGCTGGAGCCCCAGGCAGCTCCTTAAAGGGCCCGCGCACGGACTTGTCGGACTCTCTCCCTCTAAGCTTGGAGGGGAGGCAGCTCCAGGGGCACCAGAGACACACAGGGAAGAACTGAGCTGTTTGGCACTGGAGCGAGGGTTGGAGGGGGGCTTTCTCAGGGACAAACGTGCTGTCAGAGGCCTTTGTTCCTTTGGTGAGCCCTTCCCTGGGGCGGCAGACAGAAGCCATATCTGGGACACCAGCAACCTGGCTCATGCTGGTAGCCCCGCCCTGGTGACTCCCTGAGGCCCCGCCCCACCCAACTTTCAGGCCCACCCAAGCTGTTGCCACTTGCTTAACTATAGGATTGGCCTATGTTGGATCCGGCTTCAGGTTTTTCCTAAATTCTTTCAAACGAGCAACATCTGGTCTCAGCTAGCCCCATATCTCTTGTTAAGTAATACATAGAAACAAACACAGGGACACAGCCCTAATGAGGAGACAAAGAAACAGGTCTCAAATGAAAGAACAGAAAAAATCTCCAGGAAAAGAACTAGGCGAAATGTAGATAAGCAACCTAACAGAAGCTGAGTTTAAAATACCGCTTATAAGGATGCTCAATAAACTTAGTGAGAACCTCAGCGAACTTAGTGAGGGCCTCAAGAGCATAAAAAAAGACCATTCAGAAATGAAGGCGGCACTAACTGAAATAAAGAATAATTTACACAGATTCTATAGTAGAGCAGGAAAAGCCAAAAAGCAAACCATCGATTTGGAATATAAGGAAGCAAAAAACACCCAATCAGAACAGCAAAAAGAAAAAAGAATTCAAAAAATGAGGATAGTGTAACGAGCCTCTGGGACAACTTCAAGCGTGCCAACATTCACATCTTGGGGGTGCCAGAAGGAGAAGAGAGAGAACAAGAAATGGAAAACCTATTTGAAACAATAATGGCAGAAAACTTCCCTAACTTGGTGAAGGAAACAGACATACAAGTCCAGGAAACACAGAGAGTCCCAAACAAGATGAACCCCAAGAGGCCCACACCAAGACACATCATCATCAAAATGCAAAAGGTTCAAGACAAAGAGAGAATCTTAAAATCAGCAAGAGAAAAGCAGTTAGTTACCTACAAGGGAGTTCCCATTAGGCTGTCAGCTGATTTCTCAAAAGAAACTTTGCAGGCCAGAAGGGAGTGGCAAGAAATATTCAGAGTGATGAAAAGCAAGAACCTACAATCAAGATAACTCTATCCTGCAAAGCTGTCATGTAGAATTGATGGCCATATAAAGAGTTTCCCAGATAAGAAAAAGCTAAAGGAGTTCATCACCACCAAACCATTATTATATGAAATGTTGAAGAGTCTTTTTGAAGAAAAAGATAAAATATATGAACAAACAAAATGGTAATGAATACATATCTATTGACAATGGAATCTACAAACAAATTGAAGAGGCAGAACAGAAACATTCTCATAGATACAGAGAACATTTTGTTGGGAGGGGGGTTGGAGGAATGGGTGAAAAAAGTGAAGGGATTAAGAAGAACAAATTGGTTGCTAGACTGACAAACCTCAAAGAGAAGAGGGTTGGGGGTGGGAATAGATAAACCAAAGAACTTATATGCATGACCAATGGACACAGACAACAGTGTGGGAAAAGGCAGGATGGAGGCGGGAGTGGGGAAAAGGGAGTCAATGGGGGGAAAATGAGGAACATCTGTAATACATTCAACAATAAAGATAAAAATAAATAAATAAATAAATAAATAAATAAATAAATAAATAAATAAATAAATAAATATTATGTTTGTGAAAGGGCTTTATTTTGTGTTTCTCTTTGGCAGAAATCCCTCACTCACAGATCATCTGTTCTTTTTAACAGTTATAGTTTCCACACGTTCAAGATACTGGAGACAACTCCTCAGTGTGTGTATACTTCATAATGACTAAAAACGAGTCCTGGAGATTATGTACACAAATAGCTGAACCTACTGGGAGAAGGCGGGAAAATGTAAAAATTAAACGAGATGAAATCTGATTGGATACCTGAAATGAATGATGAGATTTCTGCGGCAATCTTAGGAGTGCTTTCCTAACTAATCCCTCCTCGATCACTCAAGCCAAAATTGAGGAAATGCTTTTCCAAGTCCATCAGAGGAGCCACCTGAAGGCCCACTGGGTCTGGGCACTGGTTTCCTGCCCCACAGCCAAACTCACTGCCTCGTTCTCCAAGTCCTACAAGGACTCGGCTTAGGAACCCAGGAGAAAATATTTCAGACATTCGTATGCTACAGCATCATGCTTTTGAAACACTGCTTTCCCCAGAAAAGCCTTGGAAAGCAACCTGATTTAATCAGATGAGCACTGGATTAGTAACACCACTTTTAGTAGCTCCTCTAATAAAAAAGAAATGTTTCAGGTGTTAAAAATATATATAGAGAGAACCAAACTGCCTAGGTATATATTCTGGCTCAGCCATTTATAGGCTTTTAGGAGACTGCAATTAATAATATGCATATAGTAACATGTCCATTATACAGTGTCAGGTTACTTAACATCTCGATAAGAAAAGCTTTATTGCAGGCTGTTACATGCTTCCACTACACAATTTACATGCTACTATGTAAACGGCCTCCAATAAACTTTCCCTAGTTGAAACCGCTCTGAATTTGGCTCATGGTCATGGGCCAGGAGCCTAGCTGCATAATTTCCTGAGTTTTTGTATCTTGAGAAAAAAAAAAAAATCAAAGCACGATAGCATATTTTGTAAATAAATAAGCATTTTACATCCCCCATCTTTGCTTTTTTAGCAAATTCTATTGACCAATAGGATTCATATATGTTTGCTGAAACACAGGCTTAAACTATTTATTTACTGTTTTGCAGGAAGGTTTCGTTCAGTGGACTATCCTGCAGAATTTTACACTTTGACCATTTTCTTTTTCTTGGAGTTTCCTCTTCCTTAATATCCTTGATTTTATTAATACTTTTATGTCCTCATGCTTCACCCATAATTCAAGTTATTCCAAGTCTCCATCATGATTTCTCTCTTCCCTCAAAAAAGCTAGTGTTTCTCGGGATTTATTGTGAGCTGTTTTCCATTCTCAATCCACTAAATTCCCCTCCATCTTCTTAAACCTCTTTCACAAATTGTTGAAAATTAGGAACTCTTTCAGAGGACTCAAGAGAGCGAGGAAAGACATATTCACAAATTTTGCATTTAGTTTCAAGGGATTTATTAATTCCCCTCATTATAAATTCTAATGGGGGAAAAAAAAACAAAAAACGCATCTACTCTGAAGCTTTAATACCCAATCTGTAGTGATTGTCTCAAATCTGCATCTTTATTCCCATTCTCTTTCTAGTGCTCCAGTTCTGTATAGAACCAATTACTGAATGCGCCCATTTGGAAACTGCATAAGCACCTCAAACTCAACCTGCCTAAATTAAACCCATATTCCCATCTAAATCTGCTCTTTCTGCCTTGATGTCTGACACAGTGGATGATACCACAATCCATCCAGGCATCCAAGGTTAAAATCTCAGTCATCCCAGACTTTTCCTTCTCTTTCATTTCCTACACCTAATTAAACATCAAGTTCTCGTACTTTTACTTCTTACATACCTCAAGGGTATCTCCCCTCCCCCTCCCCCTTTATTGTCTTACTTAAGATTCTCATAAGTTCTTCCCCATATTGGTAACATGGACTCCTCAAATTATTTTTAATTGCATAATTAATAAATACTTTTCATTGTAAAAGAGTCAGACAATGTAAAAGTATAAAGGGTAAATTGTATCTTTCCAAACGACCCATTTATTCATTTATTCACCATCCCTCAAAAATAAGAAGAAAATCTGCATGTCACTATTCCTCAGGCACTGTGCTGAGCTAATAGAAGAACTAGTTGCCAACACTCCTGCTTTTCAGGGAGTTCAAAATAAAACAGGATAAACAGACAGAAGTGCAGTGTGATGTGGACAAAACAGACATGTGCACAAGGTGCTCTCAGAGAATATAAAAACAAACAAAACACTCTCATTCTGGAGGCAGCGAGGAAGTGGGAGAGACTAATGCAAAGGAGATTCCTAGACACCTCTTGAAGGAGAAGTGGAATTGGCTTAATGGAGACAGGGCAGACTTTCCAGCAAAAGGTAACACCTGTACATTATTTCTGGAGTGCCGTGCACTGTTCCTGGCCCTGGAATTACAGGAATGAACAAAACAGGGACAGTCCCTACTTTCATGGTGCTTTCTTCATAATGGAGAGTGGATTCATATAAAGATAAACAAGAAAGTTTAGGATTCAAATTCAAATTGTGACAAGTGTTATGAAAAACAAACAGAGCAAGGGGGTGTGAGAGTTGTTAGTGGTCAACGATTAAGGGGCAGAGATGTCAGGAAAGGCTTTTTTTCAGGAGGTTACATTTGCCTTGAGACCTGAGTGGCAAGAAGGAGCCAGCCAAAACATAATCTAGGAGAGGAGGCACTAAACAGAGAGAAAGGCAAGTGCAAAGACTCTGAATGGAATGAGCCGGACGTATTAGAGGACTGAGAAGACCAGTTATAGGGTTGTAGAGAGAGTAGCACAGCCAGGGAACTGCAAGCATTTATGTGTGACTAGAACCACAGAACTACAGAGGATCCTTTATGGTCTCTTGTTCCCACCCAAACTTCACCTCTGAAGCTCCTGACCCACAGTTGTTTTCAGGGACCAGAAACAATCATATTCTCTCTTGCCTTTACTCATGTTGTTTCCACTGACTTGGATGCACCTTCTTTGCCCAGCTAACTCCAATGTTCCTTCCCTAAGCTCAGGGATCAGCCATCCTTCTCAGTTCCCCTTGTCTGTATTAGGAACCAATCTCTATAGAATAGTAGCCTGTGCATGAATAACCCTTGTGGTGAATTGGATTTCCCCTGAAGGCAGGTCCTGTGTAATTTGCACTCATAGCCATAGAATTTGGCATGGGACGTGACCAAAGGTGGATATATCTGCTTATTAGAGCCTCCTTGTCTCTCTTCTATGACCATTCTTCCTTCTCCTCATCTGGATTGTGAGTCCTGTCTCACAATCCCTCCTGTAGCTACCCAAGGAAACTCTTTATTTTTTCTGTCACTGATCATAACAGTTTAGGAGTATGCCTCGATACATATGATACTTTGAGAACTCTGTGTACACATTATAGATATGATCTCTTCAGAATATGTATCTTCTAAGAAGCTTACAGGTCTTATTGTTTCTGTATTTCTTTTCTTTTTCTTGCATTTGCAAGAAAGAGAAGAAAAATGACTTTCTTTATGTTGACATGTATTATGTGCCAGCCCGTTGGCTCAGTCTTCACCTGTTACCTGACCGAATGCACAAAGAACCACGAAGAGGTAGTTAGCTCCATCTTACAAATGGGAACCTGAAGTTCAAACAAACAAAAAGCTGAGTTACAATTTGAACCCAGGCTCATTTGACTGCCTCCTTCAATAAAATAGCAAAATCATAAGGTCTCTTCATAGTTCCTAGTGAATTCAATAAAAATAATTTTTTGATTTAATTTCTTTTTTATTGGCAACTAATTAGATTAATTTCTTGATTTAGTATGTCTGAGATGAGAACGCTAATACAAATAATAAAAAACAATATTGATGTAATGCTGTCTAAGATAAAAATCCTTGAAAAACTATGGAGACTTGGAAAAGAATTTAATCAACATTATATAAAGGCAAGCTATTATTTCTGTCTCAGATTATTACCATGAGTATAAACAAGAGCTAATGCCAAACTGAGCAACATACCATTACAAACCAAAAGAATATTTTTCTGTTTCCACTGCTTATAATCAATAATAAAAATATAAATAATGCTCATAATATGAGTGTTTAAGAATTCTTTCTAATATATGAAGGAGCAATAATCTTGATAACTGTCTAGAGTTGGAATGCATTTGAGAAATGTTTCTTATTCCAGCAAAACAAAACAAAACAAAAAAAAGTCTTCAAATTGTCATCAGTCTTTGTTCTTATGTAACACTATAAAGATAGCATCTTACAATTTGTTCCATTCTAATTACATGTCAGCCATTCAAGAATTTCAGCATTACTTATATGTTGTTTATACCATGGAAGATTTTTCAGATGGCAAAATGCATTATAATTATGTTGCCAATGGAAATGGGGTCCTTTCACAGAGTCATGAGAAAAGCATTTCCAGGGACCCAGGCATGAAAGAATGAGGTTTAGTGGTAAGGTTTGTTGGGATTGAAATAAATGGCTGCACCCAGATTCCTGATGTTTCATCTCTGTCCAACCCACTGTGGAAAAAGTCAGCCTTATCTTTTTTTTTTTTTTTCTTTATTAATTTTTAAGGAGAGAGTAAGGGAGAGGGGAGAGAGATAGAAACATCCATGACAGGGAAAATCAATTATTCCCTTCCTACATGCCCCCCATGGGGGATCGGGCCCACAACCTGGGTATGTGCCATGACCAGGAATAGAACCAGCGACCTCTTGATGCATAGGTGGATGCTCAACCCTGAGCCACACCGGCCAAGCTCCAGCCTTACCGTAATCAAACCCAGAAGAAAGGCCAGTGCCCAACAGTTCTGTGCCATTGGTTCAGTCCAGTTCACACCCAATTCCCATCCGGCTAGCTTAGTCTCTGTTTCCAGCTGCACTGCAGCTGCCATACCTGGGCTGGGCTTGGAGTCTGCAGGGCCACCAGGCCACAGGTGGCTGCTAGGGCCGCTTGGCTGCTATGGAGAGAGAATGCATGAACAAACAGGGCAAGTACCTGTTACTGAGAGAGCCCTTGGTTAACCTTAGATTGTATTATCTCAGGTTTGGAAGAACCAGATGCTCTTTCAAACTAACCAATCAGCTCTAATCTTTTGTGGGCTGTTGCTGGATACTCCCCCTAACCAATCTATTTCCTAGATCTTCAGGGTTCTGTGTCCCTTATCCAACCCAATTCTTTTCTCAGGCTAGGCTCCTCCCCTTTGTGGTCGCCATCTTAGTTCCTGTTGGGTGCCTCTCAGTAGAAGCACCTCTCCCTGCACTGTCCCGGCTTCTGCTGGACAGATGCTCAGCAGAGAGATTATCCCTTTATTGTGTTATCTTTCCCCTGTAATTAAAAATATTTGCTTCAGGGATTAGGTTCCAAGGGTGGAGGATGCAGCAGTCCCCGGCGGAGCCTATGGATGCTGAACTCCCAGGCTTCATCAGGCTTATTCTCTGATTCAGCTTCCTACTTTATTGTGCCTAATAATGTCTGATTCCCTCTGCTCCCTTCCTTGAATAATATCTAGCTACTTCCACCAACAGTTACACAATTATTTTGAAGGACCTACTAAGTTTGAGCAGCTGTCCTGTATGGCTCAAATGCAAAGTTCAGCAAAGCATGGCCTCTTCCCTCAAGACACCTATGGTCTAATGGAGCTGAACGTGATTTGAATATTCTATAGACAGTTTACTCATCTGTTTAGTACAACTGAGGAGTCTTTTATAGGACCATAGGCTAAGGTTCTTGAGAAACAATAGTCAGCAAGCACTTAAAGGAATCACACTAAGTTGCCATTAAGGACAACACCCCAAAGCTATTTGAATATCTAGTGTCTACACTTTCTTCTTTCAGGCTGAAGAATGTAATAATACATTGTATGATCTCAATCATTTAAATACAATTATGCATAGAAAATCATTGAGGAAATACCCCAAAGTACTACCAAAGTTATTTCTGGGTATTACTATAGATGTTTCAAAAATAGTTTCTGTATTTTCAATTTCATAATCAGATATACAATTTTAAGTGTAAGTACCTGTCCTCCAAAATATAGCATAATAATTGAGAGTTTGTACTTTAGAGACAGGCCAAATTTTCATTCTGTCATTGCAAATAAATAGTTGTATGAGTTTCAGCAATTTACCTTTCTAGGCCTCATTTTTCTTGAATTTTAAAAGGAGAAAAAATATCTACAGCAGGATTTTTGTGAGGATTAGATGAGATTATGATCAGAAACAGTTAATAAAAATTATTAAAATTGTCCTAATCTTTGTATTAAAAAAGCATGAGTTTAAAAGAAGATTCTTTGGTTTTGTAAATCAGCGACAAAGATGCAAATAACTTATATTCCAAACTGGATAGTTTTGAGAATAAAAAGGGATACTAAAATCAATTAAAATTTTATATATATATATATATATAGAGAGAGAGAGAGAGAGAGAGAGAGAGAGAATTGGTTTACTCTTTTAACTGACCTAAATAGTTCCATTCAAAAGTTTTCAAAATTAAATTCTAAAAAATTACTATGTAAAATAAAGCATATTTGTTTTTTAAAAATATTTTTATAGTGATTATCTTATCAAAAGAATATAAGCAAAATAATTTTGCACATATACATCAACTTTAGTTTCTTAGTTGTGTCCATTTTTTTTATTTATTGTTGACACTATTACAAATGTTCCCCATTTTCCAAACTATACTCACCTCCATCCAGCCTTCCCCCACCCACTGCCTCTGGCTATCGCCACAGTGCTGTCTGTGTCCACAGGCTACGCATACATGTTCTTGGGCTAACCTCTTCACCCTTTTTCATCCAGTCGCCCCCATCCCTTTCCTCTCTGACCTCTGTCAGTCTGTTTCATGTATCCGTGCCTCTGGTTCTATTTTGTTCGTTAATTTATTTTGTTCATGTAAGTGAGATGGTATTTATCTTTCTCGGTCTGGTGCATTTCACTTAACATAATAATCTCCAGGTCTATCCACGCTGTCGCAAAAGGTAAGAGCCCTTTCTTTCCACAGCCACGTAGTATTCCGTTGTGTAAATGTACCATAGCTTTTGGATCCACTCAGCTGTGTCCATTTTTAATAGTTACTGGTATTTTTCTGAAGAATTTTTTTTTTCATTTGTTATAATTATTTTGTTTCTTAATTGCCTGCAATGGTTTCAAATTTGCATTTTAGAATTAATAAATTTAATACGCTTGTCTATAAAACTTGAAGTTTTAATTGAGGTAAAACTCTCTATTAGTGCTTTGTTACCTAATAAACTCAGAAAAAAATACTTCTGAATAGGGAAATTGTGTTATTTTTTTAATGTATAAGTATTTTAGCCTGAATATTTCTATATATATTATGATTTTTTCTCTATTTAAAATATCTTTCTTCAACAAATATTCTTGCAGGTTATAACCTGTCAAGTAAATTGTCACTATTTATTTTCTTGAGTGTTTCAGAAAACCTATCTGATGCAAAATCACAGGCCTTCTAAATTTTATTCCATTTTGATGCTATATATATATATATATATATATATATATATATATCACAATTAAAAATAGGAGCACCATCAAGACTCTTCCCGCAAGTTGAGATCCTCAAAAGTGCAACTTTTGAATTTCAAAATTAAATTTTGCACATTAAGCTCTAAAAAGTTAATTTATTCAGTTTCTCTCTTGCTTTTCCAAGAATAAATTTCAATATCTTTCCGCTTGCAAGCTTTGTTTTCAATAATCATAATATACTAAATGCTTCAGACACTTACTTTGTTGGCACTCCATTTATGAACATGTTGATTAAATTTTCTAACCAATTTGGAACAAAACTCAGTCAAAGCTCAAAGAAGTCATTTCAAAACAAGCTTAATACCATTGTAGGACGAGTTAATATGCAGAATAGTTATTCAGAAGTTCAAATACAGAAATATGATTGAGTACTAAGAGAATATAACCCATGTTATGCTTTTTACATTAGACATCAGTTTTATTAAAATAAAAATTTTAGCTTCATTATTCTTACTAGTTTGTGCAGATATGTTTTTTAATATTAAGAATAGGTTCTATTTTAATTGATAAAATATAAGAGCTCATTTGGGATGCTGATGAATTACGGCAGAGGTTGGCAAACTACAGCCCTCTGGCCAAATCTGGAACTCTGCCTGTTTTTGTAAATATAGTTATATTGGAACATAACCATGGTCTTTTTTTTTAATGGATTTTCTATGGCTGCTTTTGCACTAAACAGCAGAATCGAGTAGTTGCATCAAAAACCATACAGTCTACACAGCCTAAAATGTTTTCTGTCTGGCACTTTATAAGACAAATTTCCCAACCCCTCAATTATACACTACAACAAATTCTCAGTATATTTCCGAGCCATAGGTTTTAAAATTGAGTATAATTGTTATTTTTACAACAAAGCTATCTATGCTCCACCAACATTTGTATTTGTATTTTTCCCACAAAACAAATAGCTTTATCTTAAATGGTGAACTTCTTAACTAAATTTACAATAGCACTCACAATCTAACATAATGAACTTTCAAGGGTTTAATTTTGATTCCATGAAATGGATGAAAAAGTCCACCAGTTTTTGAAATTAACTTATTTTTCCATTTAAAGCAGTAGATAACTGTCAGAAGCAGTTGGGAGGCTTTCTAAGGAGTACCCTTAGGATCAATTCCTGTAGAAGACACAGGATTGGATGGATGGATGAGAAGTCCATCCAAATTGGCCCAATGACAGCCTCTGCCACCTCATTAGATTTAGTCTGCCTTGGGCCAAAATGTCTGGTCCTTTATATCCCTTGATCAGTGAGCCCCCGCACATGTGTGACCTTGCCCAAGCAGCTCTCTGGAACTGAAACAATCCATAAAGGGACTGACAGCAGCCCTTCTAGTAATTGAACAAACAGTCCTTCATTGAAGGGGGACCCAGAAGGTACATCACCATGTTCATCCACTTCTTCATATATGCTTAGGGAACAGCTTCTTCTGAATTCTCTTTCTAGGGAAGAAAGAGGTGAATGGTGTCAGCTCCAAATTCTACCGCTGTAGCTGATGTAAGGGTTGCCACTTTTTTTTCAAAAAAGCCCCAAAAGTCTAAATTCAGGATCAATTCCGAAGAACTGATGCATAGCCTTATTCAAATTCCTAAGAGCTTTAATAGGAGAAACTATTAAATTTAACTATTAAACTATTATTTAATAGGAGAAACTGCTCCCAGTGATAGCCAGCTGGGAAAAAGCTACACCCAACTCAGCACAGGGTCTCTTTTTCATAGAGACTTACTAGTAAAACCATATGGTGAGTAGGCACTTAGAACACCAGAAAGAACAATGTGTTACTAAGTTAACAGATATCTTGAGGCAGTTATCACACTATACATTTATTAATCTCCTTCCTGGAAGCATGATGTTTATCTTTGGGTGGCATTTCAGTTTTTTGGGTAGTCAGCCAATTTTGAATCTATAAGGAGTTGAGTGCAACATCTCCCAGAAGCCTTTGCTGCTGGAACCTAATTGCATCTCAGTAAGTTCCCCTTCACCTTTCATACCCATTTCAAGTTTTCCTTACCTCTAGGAAGCACCTCTGGCAGTCTTGGCTGACTCAATGTAATTTTCAGACTGAGGTTTGCCTGAGAATTGTCATTTTCAATCAAAATTGGAAGGGGGTACCAAGTGGTGCCTAAATGGATTGTGTAGGTCTCAGATTATATTCGTCCTTTCCTCCTACAGATAATCAGTCAACACTCCTGCCAAGATGATGACTCCTCTTCTTGTTTGATAACCTCTGGGTCAAAGAACCTTAAAATGACCAGGCATCAGTCACAATTCTTCTCTGTCCTTTTATAGAAGTATTCTCTCTCTCTCTCTTTTTTTTTCTTTATTGATTTTTAAAGAGGAGGAAGGGGGAGAGAGAGAAAGCTATAAACATCATGAGAGAGAACCCTGATTGGCCACCTCCTGCATGCCCCCACTGGGGATTGGGCCCACAACCAGGGCATGTGCCCTGACCGGGAATTGAACTGGTGACCTCTTGGTGCATGGGTCATTGCTCAACCACTGAACCACACTGGCTGGACAGAAGTATTCTCTTTTAAGGAAATAGGACTTATAAGCCTGAGAGCCTAACTTTGTTAGACCCAGAGGCACAAATTCCTCTAGTTGGTTAATGGGGATGATGGTAAGTAGAACATGCCAGCTTCTACCCCTTAATTCCTGAACCAATCATTTTCATCCTATGGAAGACAGTTCCATATAAAAGTTTTTGATTTAAGGTGTATACATTGACCTGGAGGATAGTGCCCCATCCTTATAAAATTATCACCTTGAGCTAGCACTGAAACTGCATTTCTAAAAGACTGTTACCATACTCTATTTGGCAGCAGCTTGAGCGGGGTGGGGGGGTATGTGATATGGTCAACAAGCTCCATGGTCATGGTCATGAGTCAACTTCCATACCTCTTTTTTTCTAAAGTGAGTTCTTATTCTGGTGAGATTTTGTGCTGGTAGGTCAGACATGCCATACACCTTCAGAGAGTAGTGTTGGTGGAGGCTCTTTGGGCTAAAAAGACAAACCTTTTATCTGGAATGTGTGCCTATTCCTGCCTGAAAAAATCACTAGCCCTTCCAAAGTAGAAGGAGCTCAGCATAGTCACCTTGTCACTCAACTGGTCTACTTGAGGGATAATGCCAGATAGGGACTTAGTGTTGGTCTCTGTGGCTAGCAGGTTAGAAATACAGCAACGGGGGCTAGATCAGCCTTGGTAAGTTAGAGCCTATGTTGCCAGGCTAATTTATAGCCACCATAGTTAGTCCATTCATGCAGACCAATGACAAAGCTTAAGGGGCATCAACTGACTAGAGTGAGATAAATGAGGTGCCCAGGGCACAACATTTAAGGAGTCACTTTTGCTAGTGTTGTGAATATGCAGAGTCAGCACCTAAGAGTGAGTACCTCCTTAAATGTTTGCACCCTAGGTGCATCAGGGGCCCTATGCTAGTTTCAGCTCTCTCTCTCATTTTGTTTACTTGGTTGTTTCTTGCACCTTCCCTGGTGGTTACTCTCTGGTGAGCATTAATATGTGATAGACATATCAATCCTTATTGTGCTCATCCCACATGCCTATCTACATGCCTCTGCATCAGACCTCCTTGTCTTCAAATTTCCAATCTCTCTCCTTCCATATTTGTGACCAACCAGCTGACATTCTCCACTGTCCATGATCCACTATCTGTTAATCTCCTAACATTGGGTAAGTTATCTGCCAAACAAAGTGGATGACCTGTGCACGATCCATTGAAAGTGTTGTCCTTTTATCCCTTTCGTGGCCACCCCTTGAAATCAATATGAAATCAAAACCTGATACGTAGACCTGTAATTTGCTTACTTTGCAGAAATGTTCTAGTTGTTGCCCTAACTCACCACTCCCACCAATCTCGGCCAAATTTTTGGTGATAGTTTACTTGAACTATGTTTCTATTGTGGGTAGGGACGTATCATTCCTTTAATGAAAGAATTCTGGTAGTATGTAAAAGCAAATAAAAGAATGTGGTGCCCAAGTGTCTATATGTAAGCATTTAGTTAGTGTCTTCTATTTTTCAACCTGATTGTTAATAAAGGATATGAGACACTATATGCTGAATTGCCCCTTTGCTGCAGAGAAATGAGAATCCTTAGTGACAGAGAATAGGCATCAGCATAGAAAGAGGGGCCTCACCCTCTGCTGGAGACACACATCTTCAGAGAGGCATAGCCTGACTTTCCAGTCTTAACAGTATCCTAGTCTCATTCTATCACACTGTCTAGTTTTATTTTCACTATAGCACTGGAATTATATTCCTTACTTAACTGAAATTTTCTTGCTTATTGATTTATTTTGTTATTGCTGTTTTTCAGTGGTTGTCTCCCAGCTCTGCCTCAGCTAGTCTCCCCTCATCCTGCCACAGTTACAGTTATAGTCCCCACAACCTTACTTTACTATTGTATTCTCTCTTTATTATTTGTAGGCGTTCCATGTTTGTTGTTTATTGTCATCATCCCAGCTGGACTCTACGTTCTTTAAAAGACTAACTAGCACAGTGCTGAATACATTATAGATAGGGCAAAGATTTCACAAGCTCAGAGTTTTGAAAGGATTCCTGACTCCTAAGAGAGACCTCACATTCAGTAAGAGAAAGAGAACATCAGTCAGCACTGGGAATCCAAAAGACACTATGACACAAGTTTCCCAGCACTCATTTCACACAGTAATGTGCTCCATTTCTGAGTTGAACTGAAAGACTTGTGTGATGAATCTTTTTTTTTTTTTATTATTATTTTTTTGTTTGTTTTTGGTACATGCCCCTAGCAGGAACCGAACCCAAGACTCTCTGGTCCGCAGGCCAGCGCTTCAACCGCGGAGCCAAAACAGCCAGGGCTTGTGTGATGAATCATAATTCAAGAGAACTCAAAGCAGAAATTCCCAGCAGGATCTTCTATGTCTCTGTGGTCACATAGCCAAACCCAGTTGTGACTGGTTCAACTGATTAAACTAGATTGTATTAGTCAGGGTTCTTCAGAGAAACAGAATCAGTAAGATATGCAGTTGGCCCTCATTTATCACGGTTAATCAGTTCCAGACTCTACTGCGATAAGTGAATTTCCGCGGAGTAGGATTCTTTATTTACATACAGTTGTCCCCTGCCACTTTGTGTTTCGATTTTAAGGGCTTCACTCTGTCGTGGTTTTTATTTATTTATTTTTGTTTTGTTTTGTTTTTGTGTTTGTTTTTTCTATAGTGGTTTACCCGCGATAGAGTGAAGCCACGAAGGTCAGAAGCGCGAAGTGGCGAGGGATTACTGTACATATGTACATGTATACATATACATAATATTATATATGTTATATATACATGAGACAATTCCCGTAATAAACCTCATATATACATATATTATATATAATAAATCTCACATATGTACACATACATACATATGTATGAGTCAGTATCTGTAATAAATCTCTTCATACATAATATATGTCTCCTCATGTATATAGGTACACATATGTATATATGTGAGGAAATTCATTATTTATATATTATCTTAAGATCTGCCATCTGAAAGCTGGAGAACTGGGGAAACCTGTCTGAAGGGCTGAGAATCTGGAGACCAATGGTTAAGTCCCAGTCTTAGTCCCGAAACACTAATGTCCAAGGGCAGGAGAAGAGGGATGCTTCAGCTCAAGCAGAAAGAGCAAATTTATACTCTTCTTTTTGCCCTACTCAGGCACTCTACGAATTGGATTATAAAAGATGATGCCCACTGACATTGGTGAGAGCAAATGTGCCTTACTCAGTTTACTGATTCAAATGCTAATCTCTTCCAGAAACACCCTCACAGGCAAATCTAGAAATAATGATTTACCAGCTATCTGAGCACTGGTTTTCCCAGTCAAGTTGACACTCAAAATTTACCATCACAGAGATGAAAGCCATCAGTAAACAAACCAGCTTAGCTTCTTTCAGGGGAGATTTGCACTTTAAACAGCACATCATAAAAATCCACTGTCTTTACCTGGCCAAAAGCCAAATTTAGACATACAGGTATCCTCAGAAAGAATCACAGAGCAGCCCTGGCCGGTTTGGCTCAGCGGTTAGAGCGTCAGACCCAGGTTCGGTTCCAGCGAAGGGCACGTACCTCGGTTGCAGTTTGTCCCCGGCCCTGGTGGGTTGTGTGGGTGGCAGCCACTCGATGTGTTCCTTTCACATCGATGTTTCTCTCTCTCTCTCTGTTCCTCTCTCTCCCTCCCACTCTATCTGAACAAAGAATGGAAAAATGTCCTCGGGTGAGGATAAAAAAAAAAGAATCATAGAGCAACCTCAGTTTTCCACATATAGATTCTCAGCAAATGCTTTTTTATCTATTGAGAAGTTTATTTGCTAAATAATGTGATTTGGTTGCATTTCAAATTCACTTATACCTATATAAAACTATGAAAGATGCTTTTTAGCCACTTTGTAAACCCTTAAAATAGTTCCTTTAGTAGAGAGATGATTGATTTCACATCCCAAATCTTGAGTTACTTCTCTGTGGTTCTCTTCTTAGCAGAGAGCGAAATTTTAATCCTGTTACATACATTCTAGTTCATAAGACATAATTGCCTTTGTGTCTTTGAATGATTCATTTTAATTTAATAAGTTCTTTTAGAGTCTTACATTATTTAAGATGTAGTAAGTGAATGGCCAATATGCCAAAGGCAAAGTGCCTTCTCCTAGAAGCATGAACTTAATTGAAATTGCCTTCGCCTGAAGATAGAAATACCAACAGAAAAATGCCATAGAGTATACATTTAATAATGTCTATAAATCCAGAGGTATCATTGTTAAGTCTGTTAACATAGAAGTCTGACAAATGCATGACCATTTGAGGGTTCAGATGGCCGGGTTGTTCTAGTGTAATATGTTGGTGTTAAACAATACTCTGAAACTAGAGGAGTAATTTTAGCTACTTTGGTCTGGAAACAGCATGCCCTAGAGTCATATGTAAATCAATAGAATAAAAGTTCTGTAAAGATAGAGACCTTACCTTTTCAATTCACATTTGTATCTCCAGTGCTTTGCATAATGATGGCACAAAGTAAGTATTCAATACACACTTGTTGAATGAGTAAATGAAAAAGAAAAACAAAACAAAACAACAACAATGAACAAAACCTTACAAATGTGGCCTAAATTGTCATGTATGTTGAGGCCAGAGGTTCTAATTTTCATTTTCTTCACGAGAACTCAACGAATACTGACATGGTCCTTTTTATGGGAAATTAGAACTGGCTCCTGAGGCGCCCAGCCAATTCCAACTCAGAGATAGAGATGTTCAACACCTTCACTGTTCCCCATTAGTGAGTGGAGCCAGTTTTCAATTTTAGGTAGGTTCTGTTAAAGGCATGGTAAATGTAGGCATTGGAAAGATAATGACTTTAGCAAAAGGAAGAGTCAAAAAGATAATGTCTTTTTAAAATATAAATCAGAATTAACATTTCTGCCTCAACTCTCCAATGACTTCCTTTCACATGTAGAATAAAGTTCAAAGTTCTTACACTGATCTACAAGGCCTGATCTACGTGACCTGGTCACCAGCCTCATTCTGACCTTCTCTCCCAGGACTCTTCCCCATGCTCATGTGTTCAGCCTCACTGGCCTTCTTGCCAACTGTCAAACTAACAAGCACATTTGTAATCCTAGTGTTTTCTCTCTGTACACTTTTCCACCAGACCTCTGTGGCACTGACTTCTTGGCTTTCTGTAAGTCCCTGTCCAAATGACACCTCCTCAGCATGACCTTCTCTGGAGAAGCATAGTGTCTATGACTCCTGGGCATTATATTTTGAATTTATTTACTCCCTTGCTTATTGTTTGAATTCTCCACCAGAATGTACATTTCTTAAGGCCAGGAACTTGTTTTCTGGAGATGTTATTTTGCTTTTTGTTTGTTTTCCTTATGCTCTTTACCCAGTTCTCACAACAATGGCTAGAATATACCAGGTGCTCCATAAGTACTTGTTGAATAAATCAATGATTGAGGAGATGGATGAATGAATGCCGTGATTGCTGGGTCGGCTCTGAAACAGGCAAGAGGAAATTCCCCTGATGTCACATAAATAATAACCGAACCATGACAACAAATGTAAGAACGATCCAGAGAGAAAAATTACACATTTTTCTACAATTTCTCTTTCTTCAGATACACTTGACCTTCCCTTGTGCTTAGTGCTGTGTCCCCAGGATGAATAGTGATGCATAGTTCTTGGTTTTGCTCCAAACAGTTCAGAGACCTGAGGCTAATTAACATTCTACCCAGTAATGTCAATACTGAAAGGAAGATTTAAAGGAGAAACAGTGTAAGGCAGAACCTGAATGCCTTTTCTTTTTTTTTTTTTTTTTTTTTTTTTTTTTTAAAAGGACTGGTGGTGAATATTTAATATACATAATTTTAGATATAACCATAAAATAAGAGTAGGAACATGGTTGAAATAATAGCAAGTAAATGCTATATAATCTCAAAAATAGAAAAAAAATACAACTTTTAAAATGTAAAAAAGGTAGAGAAAGAGGGAAGTAGAATAAGATAATTAATTCCACTATACGGAAAATAGGTAGACAAAAAAAAAAAAAACAATCTAAAACTGACAAATCATTTTTTTTTTTTTTTTTTTTTTTTTTTGAATTTTATTTATTTATTTATTTTTTTGTTACAGATATTTTACCTTTTTACCCCATTGGCACCCCCACCCCACCCCCCCTCCACCCTGTCCCCGGCTTAGTTGTCCATGTCCATTGGTCATGCATACATGCATATAAGTTCTGTGGTTTATCTCTTCCCACCCCCCCCACCCCCCATCCCCTCTTCTGAGGGATGTCAGTCTGTGCCCTACTTCCATGTGTCTGGGTCTACTGTATTCCTCAGACTGTTATGTTCATTATATTCCGTATATAAGTGAGATCATGTGGTATTTGTCTTTATCTGCTTGGCTTCTTTCACTTAGGATAATACTTTCCAGGTCCCTCCATGTCGTCTCAAAGGATAAGAGATCTTTCTTTCTTACCGCTGCATAGTATTCCATTGTGTATATGTACCACAGCTTTTTGATCCATTCGTCTACTGGTGGACACTTGGGCTGTTTCCAGATCTTAGCTATTGTAAATAGTGCTGCTATGAACATGGGGGTACATATATTCTTCCTGATTGGTGTTTCAGGCTTCTTAGGGTATATTCCTAGCAGTGGGATCACTGGGTCAAATGGAAGTTCAATTTTTAATTTTTTGAGGTAGCACCATATTGTTTTCCACAGGGGCTGCACCAGTCTGCATTCCCACCAGCAGTGTATTAGAGTCCCCTTTTCTCCACACCCTCGCCAACACTTGTTGTTTGATGATTTGTTGATGGCGGCCATTCTGACAGGTGTGAGGTGATACCTCATAGTTGTTTTAATTTGCATCTCTCTGATGATTAGTGATGTTGAGCATTTCTTCATATGTCTCTTGGCCATTTGTATGTCCTGTTTGGAGAGGTGTCTATTCAGCTCCTCTGCCCATTTTTTAATTGGGTTCTTTGTCTTCCTTTTGTGGAGTTGTATGAGCACTCTGTATATACTGGAAATTAACCCCTTATCTGATACATCATTGGCAATGATGTTCTCCCATACAGTGGGTTGCCTTTCCATTTTGATGATTGTTTCTTTTGCTGTGCAGAAGCTTTTTAGTTTGATGTAGTCCCATGTGTTCATTTTCTCCTTTATTTCTGTTGCCTTAGGTGATGTCTGAATGCCTTTTCTTGACTAACAGTATTAAAATATTAACAAGAAGACAAACAACTATTAATTTTTCTAAAAAAAGAAAAGAAAAATATACCACTAGTTGACTTACAATTATTGAATATTTTTAACAAAAATTTCTTGAAGGAATCATTAAAATTTTACTGGGTTACAGAAACATATTTGCATTTGGGCATTATTAGAATAATTAAATAGCAATAGTAAAAAATATATATATAGTTTTTTTAAAAAAATTTTCACCTGAGGATATGTTTTTATTGATTTTAGGGAGAGAAGAAGAGGGCAGGTGGAGAAAAACATCAATGTGACAGAGAAACATTGATCGGTTGCCTCCAGTATGCACTCTGAGCAGGATCGAACACATAACCTAGGTATGTGCCCTGACCAGGAACCAAACTTGAAATCTTTTGGTGTACCAGATGACTCTCTAATCAACTGAGCCAACCAGCCAGGGCAAAGAGCATTTTTAATACCAAAAGCAAATAAACAAAACTATTCCACATTTATAAGTCACTTTTAGAAACAAATACTTTGCTTTGTTAAAAATAAATAGCAATCCATTAAATTTTTATTTCTTCATACAAAAAGATAATTATATCTGAAGTAGATGTAAATAATGAGAATTAAATTTCTACAAGTATTTACTACTACCATTAAGAACACAGATAATACTTATCAAGTTAAACTCTGTTCTAGGTATTACTCTGTATAATTTTAATGCACTAATTTTTTAAATCTTTACAACCACCCAGTGAGATCATAAATATTATCATTCCCATATTAAAACTGAGAAAATGAGGTACAAAGGAATTAAATAACTTGCCAAAGTTACAATGCTAGAAACTGAGATTTGAACCCAGGTGGTCTTAACCACTATACTGTGTCACCTATGACTGATATGCACTATGCATTTCAATGTACTGCAAGGCACAGTACAAGGCATTGTTCAGTAAATTAGAGATGAGCAAAGTAAGGCACAGGGAAGGTGTGCGATTTCCCTATAGTAAATTAAGAAATGATATCCTAAAAAGAGGAAAATCTGTATACAGCACAAAAGGCACAACCGGAAACAACACAGAAAAACAAAAAACTGATGGATACTACAATGGTTTTCAAGTGGTTCAGCTTATCCATATTAATATATAGATTATTTGCATAAATATTTATAATTATATTTATATAATAAATAGCTTGAAAAAATAAAAGATATCTTTATTGAGAAGGAAGAATAAATACAGGGTGGGGCAAAAGTCGGTTTATAGTTGTTCATATGAAAAATAATACAATAATTAATAATTAATTAATAATAATACAAGAATAAACTCTGTTTTCATCTACTTACAAGTAGTGTATCATACCAACATTATCTTCAAATTAATATTAACCTCTAGTGTAATTCCAATTAAAATACTCAGGAGATTTTTGTTGTTATTTAGGGTATGTGTGGGCTCCTGGATAAAATAATATTAAATTTTATATTGAAGAAAAATGCCAAAACATATTAAAAAAATTTTTTTAGAAGAATGGAAAAGAAGAATAATGAGGATGAGGTCTTACTTAACAGATACGAAAAAATAGTAGGGAGTCATTGTAATAGAATCAATATTGTATTGGCACAGTAATAGACATTAGATTAGTAGACCAGAAAAGGGAATCTAGAAATACATCCCAGTCTATATGATGACTGAATTGGTATATGACTAAGTTGGTAGTTCAAATCAGTGGGGGGAAAGGAATTATTGATGCTGTCATCATTAAACATGTGAAAGAAAATAAAATCATGATTCAAAGGCAGAAACAAATTACATATGAACTGAAAACTTACCTAAAATGCCAAAGCAACAGAAATCTTGCACGAGAATAGAATAAACTTTATATCCAGTCAAGTGCTAATGGGGACCTTTTTACCTATTTCTGGAAACCAGAAACTATAAAATATAAGATATAGATATTTGCCTGTGAAAAAAATAAAAAATATATTATGTAGCAGAAGATAACATAAAGACAAGACACAAATGACAGATGTAGGAATATATTTGCAAAAAAAGGACAGAAAGAAGTTGTAGCACAACCTCATGTATACAGTGTTCCGTTTCCTCTTCCTAAGCACACAGGAAGACTATATTCTCAATGTCCCATGTGGTTCAGATGGACCATGAAACTGAGTTCTGGCCAATGGAATGTGGACAGATTTTATATAATTTACTTGCTGGCCTTAAAACTACCCTTTTCTATTCTCATATTAGTTATTTGTTGCTGTAAAAATATTATCCTAAAACTTAGAGGCATAAACCAGCAAACATTTGTTATCTCACAGGTTTTGTGAGTCGGGAATAAGGATTAGGCTTGCCTAAGTCCTGTGGCTTAAGATCTCTCATAGGTGCAACTGACGTCTTGGCTAGTGTTTTCATCACCTCTGAAGGCTCTGTTGGGGGAAAACCCACTTCTAAGGTCATTCATGTGGTTCTTGGCAGGATCTAGATTCTCATGGGCTGTTGAGGGGAAGGGCTCCAGTTCCTTGTTATCTGTTGGCTGGAGGAAGCCTTTCTCAGTTCCTGATCAAATGGGCAGTTAGCTTCTCTCAGAGTGAGCAGAAAGAAGGCACAATTCAGAAGCTGTGGTGTTTTTTCAGCCTACTGATAGTGACCTCCCATCATTCCTACTGCATTCTCTTTGCTAGAAGCAAGTCAGTAAATCCAGCCCACAGTCAAAGCAAATGGATTGCATAAGGGCATGAAAACCAGATTGTGGGGGGTCATTGGGGGCCATATTAAAATCTGCCTACCACAACGCTCCAAATCTCTCTTTTCCTGTTATGGTAATTCTGGAAGCAACACTTGCTGTATGTCATAGCTATAAGATGAAGGAGAACTTCTTGACCTACTAGTAAGTTGAGAAATTAACGTTTATTGTGCTGAGCCATTGAGATTTTGTTAACATGACATAAGGTAGCCTTTTGAGACTAACAGCACCTACGACTTGATGTGATGGGAATTAATAGCCCAATAGAAAAATGGGAAGTGTAAATAAGATTTAATCCACAGATTTGCAATAGAAACATAAGAAGATATGTCATAATAATAATAGTTGTTGTAGAAGTAATAATAAGCAGTATTTATTGAGAGTTTGAGAGTTTATTTTGTGCTCTGATTTACATTGTTAATGCATTTAATCTCCACAAAAAAAAAGTAGGTGCTACTATTATCTCCTTTTGACATATGAGGTGCCTGAGGGACAGAAAGTTTAAGAGACTTGTTCAAGGACACACAGTTAGTGAATGATGGAACCAGAATTGGAATCCAGAAAGTGTGGCATCCAAACCTGTGTTGCTAACCACTAAGTCATGCTGCTCAAATGTAATCAAGAAAATACAAATTAAAGAAACAGTCATTAGCCCGGCCAGTGTGGCTCAGTGGTTGAGCCTTGACCCATGCATCAAGAGGTTGCCAGTTCAATTCCCAGTCAGGGCACATGCCCACGTTGTGGGCCCAATCCCTAGTGGCAGTAGGTGGCCAATCAATGTTCTCTCTCATTGATGTTTCTATCTTTCTCTCCCTCTCTCTTTCTCTCTCTCTAAAATCAATAAAGAAAAAACATTTTAAAAAAGAAACAGTCATCATATATCAGATTGGCAAAAATTTGAAAGAGTAAAAATAACTTTTGAATACAGCAATAGAGAACACTATTAGGAAAAATATCAATTACATTCTGGCCAGTTTGGCTCAGCCGTTAGAGCATCGGGACACAGACCAATAAGTCATGGGTCCCATTTCTGGTCAAGGGCACATACCGCAGTTGTGAGTTTGATCCCTGGCCCCAGCTGGGGTTGTGCAGGAGACAACCAATCAATGTGTTTTTCTCACATCAATGTTTCTCTCTCCGTCCCTACCTTCCTCTCTTTCACTCTCTCTAAAAAAAAAAAAAAAAAAAAAAATCAATGGAAAAGTATCTTAGGATGAGGATGAACACAAAACAAAAGAAAACAACAACAACAAAAAACCCAGGAAGAATGAATTTGAGGCTCTGGCCAGGTAGCTCAGCTGCTTAAAACATCATCCCAATATTCCAAGTTTTCAGGTTCCATCCCTGGTCAGGGCACATACCAGAATCAACCAATGAATACATCAATAAGTGAAACAACAAATCAATGCCTCCCTCTCTCTCTCAAATCAATAAATACATTTTTTTAATAAAAAGAAGAATGAATCCAAGCCTTACCAACTGACTTAGAAGGATATTTGTGATGTATTGTTGCATTGAAATAGCAATATATAAAATTGTGTATGACATTGTAGAATATGGCCCTATTTTCATAGAACAAAACCCCCAAATATTCTATAAATTTGTTTATTCAATGTGATTTCATGCACTGGGCATAGAATGGTGACCAATAGACAAAGGCCAGGCTTTAAAGGTTGGAGAACAACCAGAAAAGGTGACAAGGAAAGAATGACCAGTAAGTGAAGTAGGAAGAGAAACAAGAGAACAGGTTGCAGACAGCCAGACAAAGAAAGTGGTTCGAGAGGACACCTGGAAAAGGTTGTCACTGGGTGGAGTAAGATGAGGCCATTGGCTTTAGTAACATGGAGATTATTTATGCATTTATTATATTTTTCAAGATTTTTTTTGGTGATGAGGATGGAAGCTTGATTGGAGAGGGTTCCAGTCAGAATGAAAAAATAAGGGAAAGAAGAGACAATTACAGTAAAATCTTACAAGAGAATTTTTATTTAAAAGGGGAAAGAGCAATAGAGTGAAATAGCAGTTGCTGGAAGGGAGTGTTTTTGCTTTGTTTTGATTTTTAAAATGCTAAATATTTCAGAACAGTTGCATGCTAATAAAACCAATCTGGGTGAGGAAAACTGATGACAGGAGACGTTAGCCAGAGTGATGTCTTAAGGTAACAAGAGGCAGTGGGTTTTAGTGCACGAATGGAAGGCATGGTTATAGAAGGTACATCACTGTTCCTGTATCATAAACAAAAAGGAAGGCTGGGTCTATGGGACAGAGGCTGGGTGTTGGGAGATGCAGTGATGTCAGTGAGTGAAAGATGTCTTCTAATTTCTTACATTTTCATAATGAAATACTGTTTTTTGGAATTGGGGTATAAGAGGAAATGAGCTTTAAAAAAAAAGGGAGGCAATGGTCAAAGAGTGGATAGAGTGCTCAAAATGCAAGATGGTAAAAGGGATACAGTTATTATTGTTGTTGTTGTTGACAAGATTTAGTGTATAATCATGAAACTAAAAAGCTGAGATAGAGTGAAGTTTCAAGATATTAGAGGAGAGGGGGTTAAGAGACTGAGAACCAGCATATGGAATGATTGCATACATGGATATTGAAATAATCAAGAATTATAACAGAAATAGCAATCGGAGAAGTGAGGGCCAGCTCCTATAAAATCTTCAGAAGCAGCGTGAGGGTCTGCAGACTACTGATGAAAGGAGGGCAGGTGGTGGAGTAGTGACAGCATGAGCTGTAGAGTTAGCAGTTCTTTGGAAGGAGAGAGACAGTGTTGTTGATGAGGAACCGGTAGGACAGTTACCTCACTTCCGGGCTGTGGGGGAAGCAGGTTCCTTAGGGAAAAATCAGGTTTAGGATAAAGGAAGCAGGTTGGCAGAATAATGGCGTCCAAAGGTATCAGTCCCGAATCTCGAACCTGTAAATGTTACCTTATTTGGAAAAAAGGTCCTCGCAACTGTGATTCAGTTAAGGATCTCCAGGGAAGGATTACCCAGGTATCCTTATGAGAGCGAGGCAGAGGGAGATACCATAGACAGAAGAGAAGGCACCCGGAATGGGGGATGAGAAGATGGATGGGACAGAGATTTGGAGTTTATTCCCTTCACGTTTGAGTGAAGGGAGAGCAGCCACCAAAGCTTTAAGAAGCAAGGCATGCATTCTCACCTCCAGCCATTGCAGGGAGCACAGCCCTGCTAACTCTTTAATTTCAGCCCAGTGAGACCAGACTTCTGGACCCGAGCACTGAGAACATTCAGTTTTCCCTGAGTTTGTATCCATTTGTTACAGCACCCATGGGAAACAGCTGCAAAGGTGAAGTAAAGATTCAAAGGAGAGAATGTACACACACACACACACACACACACACACACACACACACATTTGACTATGCATAATGTGTATACATTTATATGAATTTACATATATATTCATGTTTATGTGCATAGAAATGCATTTCTATAATGTATGTAAAGTGTCTTTGCATATTATTTTTAAAACATGGGGAGAAATGGAGGGATAAGAGTTTGGGTAGGGTAGGAAAAATAACAGAAATAAAGAGGGAAAGAGGAACGCTGGCACTCAGAAAAGAAAACAAAACAAAAATAATAAGATATGCAAGAATCGCATTTAGGCATTTGTATAAAACTGCATAGATGTGTATAAGAAATATTTTGAATGAATTTAAAATTAATGTATAAAAACATAGTCTGCATAGCAAGCAAAGTGCCTAGAGACCTTGGTCAAAGTTAAATCCAAGCATACATGGTGCTAACAATCTAAGCTTGGTTTCCCTTCATTTGCGCTTTCTTATCTGCAGTTCACTGCATTTATGATTCAAACGAATTCAGTGTGTCAGACAATTGAACTTACAACAGTTCCAACTGACTCACTTCTGGACTCCTCCTTTGTGTCTCCACCAATGCTCACTGGCAGCTTGAAGGAGTTTGGCTGGGATGACCTTAACAGAGGTCTACTTTGAGAACCTGCTGTATTCTTATGACACAATGAAAATGTGACTAAGAATTTCTAGAGATGAGTGTCTACTTTAAAAAAATAGCCTGGCCATCCAAAATTTTCTTCTTATTAGTACCACTCGTCACCGAACAGGCTTATGATTTCAAATCTAGGGTCTTTCCATGAATGAGTTCTAAACAAGATCTTTTATTCTTATGCTGGGAAGCTAAAGGCATTTTATTTTTTAGCATCTCTCAGCCCCCAAATCTCACTCATTAACATATTAGTATAAGTCTTGAGCTATGCATTCTTATTCTGGATCTTTATCATCCAGAGACAGACCAGGAAAGAAAAAACTTGCATGAAGGATTGCTAGAAAGTTTCTCTGGGGTTTTTATACATCATTTTTACTTATATTCCATTACTGCATACTACTCACAGACTTTAGAGTCAGGCTATCTGGGTTCAAATTCTGGTTTTACTACTAACTGGCTGTGTGTTTTAGGGCAAGTTACTTAAGCTCTCTGTGCCTCCGAGTCCTCAACTATAAAATGTGATGATAACAATTAATAGCAATAACATTGTTGTGAAAATGAAAGTAATCTATGCATAACTTAGTTTTGGGCACATAGTAAATGCTAGGTAAATGTAAACTGTTTTATTATATTATTATTATTATTATTACTATTATTATTGGATATCTGAGGGAATAATCCTCCCAAAAAATGTATGAATGGAGAAAGAAGGATGATATAAGAGCTAAAAGGTGCTCTGGATGGGTGAGTCTGTTGATTGGAGCATCATCTCTACATTGAAAGGATGTAGTTTCAATTGCCAGTCGGCATATACCTAGGATGTGCATTCAATCTCTGGTCAGGGAGTATGGGAGGCAACCAATCGATGTTTCTCTCTCTCTCTCTCTCTCTCTCTCTCTCTCTCTCTCTCTTTCTCTCTCTCTCAAATCAATAAAAACATATCATCAGGTGAGGATTAAAAAAATAATATAAAGACAGAAAGTACAAGGGAATAAAAGCTTGTGACCTTGCCCTGGCCGGTTTGGCTCAGTGGTTGGAGCGTCGGCCTGCGGTCCAGAGAGACCCGGGTTCGGTTCCCGCTAAGGGCACGTGCTTCGGTTGCAGTTTGTCCCCAGCCCTGGTCGGTCGTGCGGGTGGCAGCCACTCGATGTGTTCCTTTCACGTCAATGTTTCTCTCTCTCTCTGTTCCTCTCTCTCCCTCCCACTCTACCTGAACAAAAAATGGGGGAATGTCCTTGGGTGAGGATAAAAAAAAAAAAAAAATTATGACCTTGCTTAGGATTTGGGAGGCTAGAGGTATTTTGGAAGAAATGAAGCCCCCAAGAAAGACCACAAGAAAAGATAAGAACAGGAGCCTAGTGACTTGAATTGCATGGATATGCAGAGTCAGTATATTACATGTTGAGGTCAAGAGTATGTGTGGGCAAATTATATTGTTCTGGGAAGGATCTATCTGTAAAATCATTTTTAATAAGGTCAAAAATGTATCTCTTGGGTAAAGGTAGAAAACTGAAAAAAACTCCACAAAACACATACTTAAATTGTGCACAAGATGATTCAGATAGGAAAATAAGTACGTCTTTACACCTATTTTTTCAAACACTTATAGACACAGAAAAACTTTCGTGTAGCTAGCTAAGTGCACACTTTCCTTGCTTATTCACCTGCCCAATAGCTTGCCAACAGAAAACTGGCTTTTAACCCCACCTTGCCCAAGGACAACTTTCTCATTCTGAAAGGAGGTTTAGTCCCAATTTGTAAATGCCTCCACTTGTACTTACACTTATATTTTAGAGGACACCAGTGAATTCTTGGCAGGCAGTGGGCTACTAATGAGACATACTGGTTCATGATCTTATCAATCTTCCAAATTAACAGTCAAATGAATTTGTACGAGAACATAGTATGCCTTATACAAGGATATATCTTGTATTAATGGAATTGTTCTCTTCAGATTTTACAGTTTCTGGGTTTTTGTAATATAAAGTCAAATATGATCTGAGTTAATAAGGTGGATTTAAATGGTTTTCTAACAGGAACTTCTTTCTCAGCTTTACTTTGGTCTTCTGAAACACTTTCAAAGATCTGTTTGAGTTGCCTTAGGCAGGGTCTTTTAGAAGTTGACTTATTCCAATAAATTCAATAAAAAAAAAAAAAAAGAACTTGAGCCCTGGTCGGTTTGGCTCAGCAGTTAGAGCGTCGGCTCACAGACAAGAGAGTCCCGGGTTCAGTTCCCGCTAAGGGCACGTACCTCGGTTGCAGTTTGTCTCCAGCCCTGGTTGGGGTCAGGTGGGTGGCATGTGTCTCTCTCATGTCGATATTTCTCTCTCTCTCCTTCTCCTGCTCTATCTGAAGATAAATGCAAAAATGTCCTCGGGTGAGGATAAATAAATAAATAAAATAAGTTGATTTGTGCATGTGGATGATAATAATAGTGCCCTATTAAAGAAGAAGTGCCAAAATAGAGTAACCAAAATAATGTTATTTGCCATTGATATTTGTTTAATACTTTTAATTTTAAAATGTCATTTAACTACGCTAGTCCCAACACAATTAGAGACATTTTGAAAAGGAGATCTACTGACTGCCACTTCAGGGGAATGTGGTAAGGTCATAGGGCAAAAGCTAAACTTGTGTAATGAATATCTTTATCTTCCAAGGCAACATTCCCTGTTGAATAGCCCCCCCCTTTCCTCCCTCCAGTCCTCGTCATGTGTATAGCTTATTCATCAGGCAGGCATTGAATATTCACCTACTACTTTTCTTGGTGTTGAGGATAGGGAACTAATAAGATATACGTGGTTATTCTGGAGAAAGGTCTTCACAAAAAGGTTGGATCGGCAGTTTTAAGAAGCAGTTTCCTCTCAAAAGGGAGGGAGAGAGACCACAGCAACAAAAGCAGAGAACCAGCATCATGGGCTGAATTGTGTACCCCCAAAATTCATAGTCATTTCAAAATGTGACTACATTTGGAGATAGGGCCTTTGAGAGGTGATTAAGTTAAAATGAGGCCACCATAGTCCAATCTGACTAGTGTCCTTCTATGAAGAGGACATTTAGACTCACAGAGAAATGCCAGGGATGCACGTGCTCGGAGGAAAGACCACTTGAAAACACAGGGAGAAGGTGGTCATCTACAAGCCAAAGAGAGAGGCCTCCAGATAAACCAACCCTGCAGACTGACACCTTGCTCTTCAACTGCTAGCCTCTAGAAACCGTGAGATTTTGTTATTTTATTATGGTATTTTGTCTCAGCAAACTCGTGCACCCAGTTCTTCAATGACCCTCTCGAGATCCTCACAATCACATTTTGTATTTGACCCTTTCAAATAAAATTGCACTGGGCAAAGTCTAACAGGCAAGAAAGACTTTATTTAAGACTATTGAAATAAGGGAAAGAGACTGAACTCAGCAGAGTTTTTAAGCCCTGTGGTGAGTGAGTGGAAAGTTACCCAAGGACTTTAAAAGGAAGGCTTATCAGTGGAATGTGTCCAGCATGATAGGTTATTTGAGAGCTTGCAAAATGTTTTTCTCGGGGGTTCAGCCATCTGTGTTGATTAATCGGTCTCCATTAAATTGAAGTTAAGTTCCTACAGGGCCAGAGAGACTGGGAGATGGGAGGGCAATCTCCTTCAATGTTTGCATTTCAAAGAGATGGTTCCCAAATCCTTGAGAAAGACATTCCTGGGTTGTAAACCTAGCAAGAGGCTGGGGGAAGATTTACATATGCAGTTGACCCTTGAAAAATAGGGGGTTAGGGGCACTGAACCTTGCCCAGTCAAAAATCTACAAATAACTTTTGATCCCTCAAAAATTTAACAACTGATAGCCTACTGTTGACTGGAAGCCTAACTGATGGACAGTAACAGTTGATAAACACATTATGTATGTTGCGTGTATTATGTACTGTATTCTTATAATAAAGTAAGCCAGGGAAAAGAAAATGTTATTAAAATTCATAAGGTTGGTCTGTTTTTTCAAATTACTGCAAATTTTCAAAAATGTTTCTAAACATTAAAAGTATCTGTGTATAAGTGGACCCATGCAGTTCAAACCTGTTTTTTTCAAGTGTCAACTATATTCCAAAGGGGCCAAGAAAGAAATTACAGTTGTAGGTTTTCTAAAGTAAGTGTTCTAAGAAAAGGGAGATTAGGGGGCTGTAGTCAGAAGAAACACGTCTAAAGTGTAGCCAAGTTGAGAGGAACATTAGTCATGTTAATTAATCCCTTATAAAAGGAGCTGATCTCTAGTCGTAGAGAAGCATCAGGTTTCCAGCCACTGGTTTGTCTAGGAGCTCTTGCAAATTGGTGTCCCTGGAAGCCATTGTTGTGGTGCAGAGGTACATCCCATTGCATTGGCCTAAGAAATTCCAGTGATTTCACTAAGGCCAAGGGCAATCAGAATGCACAAAAATTACCCTCTACTATTGCCATTTTGGGCTTCTTCAGTCTGAATCTCATTAAATCTGCATCCCATTTTCCACCTCAAATCATTTAGCAATTCAGCAATTATCCAGTAAGTGCTTTCCAAACAGCAAATGTAGGGTTCATTTTCTTTGAACTTCCCTGTTTGTTTCTTTGTTTCAAAATAACACTGCTTTAAAATTTGTGCCACCATGGAAAATAGGTAATGTTCTGTTTTCCTTTCATTTCCTCTGCCAGGAGATGCTTAAGTATGGAGGGAAAATCCCTCTCTGCCTTGCAGCTCCAGGAAAGTGAGCACTGGCCTGAAAGCATCCATGGGTACACAGGAAATTACCATATCCGTCCCCTGTACAAAGCACCAGTGGAATGCAGCCACTAGAGATGCGCAGAATGCAGAATCCGGATGGGAGTTACAGACCTGAGTAATAGTCTGTGCTACCATGTAAATTAGCTTTCCTGCGGTGCCTAGCAATTCCCCAACCCTCTCTGAAATAAAGATAAGCCTTGGGTTTTAGGTGCAATCTCCATTTAGATGAAACTTGGGGAACATCAGTCCTCTGAGATCAAAGTAGTTACACAGGCAAGTTCCTCCTTACTTAGGGTAAGAAAACAATGAAGATTGTAGATTAAACAAAAACATGAAGCAAAAATACAAAATAAAAAAGTCTGGGATTACAATTTGTGTAAGGCAAGTTGCCTGGCAACCAAATAAACTCAGTTTTGTTGATTGAAGTGTGTACTGATTAATGTCCGGGGCAGGTCACAAGTATAGCCACATAGTTGATTACTTCCTACATAATTTTACTTTAATAATACTATTGGAAGATGTATTTGAAATTTACATTTTGATGTTTTTAAAAGCCACTTATGTTCTGGGTCTCCAGTGAAATTCAAGTTGCCTCAACTACAATGGGTGCCATACCATGAAGTAGACACTGTGCCAGGTGCTAAGTGTATATCACTTCATTTAATCTTCACAATAACTTGTTATGGTAAAGATTATTTTGACATTAGTCAAATGTGGAAACTGAAGCACAAACTCAAGGTCACTTAACTAGTAGGTGATAGATACAAATTCCGTTTTACGTAGCTTCATAAGCCTTGCTTTTTCTAACATGCCATTTTGCTCTCCCCTCCACACAACAATTTCTAAATGCTTACATATGCCAAATGCAGTTGGCCCCCACTTAATTCCCACAATACACCTCTGGAGTACCATGGTTATTTACATTTTATAAGCTAAGAAATCGACACTCTGGCCAAGTGGCTCAGTCAGTTGGAACATCATCCTATACACCAAAAGGTTGCAGCTCAGATTCCCGGTTAGGTTTCAGGTTCAATCCCTGGTCAGGGTGCATACAGAGGAAACTGATTGATGTTTCTTTCTCAAATCGATGTTTCTCTCTTTCCCTTACTCTCACTCTCTAAAATTCAATATAGACATATCCTTGGGTGGGATTAAAAAATAAAAAGAAATGGAGATTCAATAATGTTAAGTATATTCTCAAGGTCATACAATGGTATGTGGCAGATCATACCAAGAATTTTAAAATTAAATATTTGAAATCCAAATTGAATTTTTCTACTTCTCAACAGCAGCTTTCTCTCTGAAGATGTTCTATCCTGAACTCACCCAAACACAATTATGCCACTTAAAATAAAATTGGTGCACTGTCACTTTCAAAACTTACCTGTCTTTGACCTCTCTACACTGGTTAAAAAAACAATCTTATCTATTAATCCAGGCCAGGTATTGATAGCTGATTAGTGAGTTCATTTATTACAGTTAATCCTTGCATGTTTCTTAGGAGATAGCAGAAGACAGAGTTCCGATAGTTAACCAATGGTTGTTGGTGCCAATGCAATGCCAACAAGAATCTCCAATTTGGGGTACAGTGAAGAAGGAAGTTTTATTCAGTGCGAACAGCATGGCTGTGAGGCAGCCCTGAGGCCAGGCCCTTTTCAGGATAGACAGCTCTGCTGTGCTCCTTGATGGTCTTCTCTGCTCTGTGCCAGTCTGCTCTGGCGGGGGCTGGTCTGCTCCATTCTGCTCCTGTGAAACATCTTTGATGTTTAAGCTCAACCAGAGAAATATACTCAGAGCCAGAGGGGAACTGGCTTATATAAAAGAAGTCCTTGCCTCTGGTCCCTAATTGGTCTGTCCTCATGCATATGAAGACTCCAAATTCTTAGAGTTTGATTGGTCCAAAAGCCACTGTCCTGATTGGTCAGAATAAACAGCTCTGATTGGTCAGAGTTGTGCAGCCATGATTGGATGAGGAAAGCTTCAGTCTTATTGGTTGAAATAGGATTCCAGGAACTCCTTTATAAGGTCTGGCCCAGATCATTGAAACACAGTGCAGGCAGACAGTTCAGTGTAGGCTCCTCCCAGAAGTGTGGTTTGCATGAGAGACCTATATGTAGAAATGGCTGCTAGGCTCTGATTTGTTTTGTTTTTAATTTGAGCCTAGCTAGTCACCTGGAGCCCTTCTTAGTAGGTGTAGTCTTACTCAGGGTTTATGCAACCTACTGGAATAACCCTCTCTTGTTGGAATATTAGATCCTGGACCAAGTAAATATTAGAAATGGCAAAAGAGATACACAGTTGAGCCAAAAACCTTTACTGTGCCCCAAGAATCATATAAGTAAACAAACACAGAATATGCATGGCTATTATGGTAGAAGATTTCTGTGATATGCACTCACATACTCACATTAGTAATAAATATATATACACTCATTGATGAAAACACCACAACAGAGCAAGCACTTACAAACCTCCAACATATCTGGAACATTCTTTGACCCAAATTTCTTCTCTTTATCATAAAATGATGGAGACTCTCTATGCTGCCGTCAGAAAGACCTCACAGACAGGTGAGCAAAGATACAATAATGATATTGAGTAAGGTGGCAGTCCTTAATTATAGTAATTTTCTGTTTTACATATTTGAAAACCTGACACTAAATACTGTACATAAAGAAGGTCTAATGATTCCTCCATTGAATTAAAAGGTATAGACAATACAAAAAATAAAAAGCCAAAAAAAAGAAAAGTATGTTTTTGGCAGAAGCAATTTCTACTCATTTTCATAGATTGACTCTCTAAAAAATGTAATGATATTCTCTTCTCATTTACTAGCCTAATAAAATATTGGCCTACGAAATCAGGTACAGTAGTTGGGGGTGGGGGGCAGTGCTATGACTCCAGTTTACCTGAAATGTGGCCTCAAATCATGTTCTCAAATTTCCTCTCCCTCTGCGTCTTCCATCTCTGCTCTTTCCTCTGTGAGCTGTATTCTCAGGTTAACCACGTGGTGTGGTGAAATGAGGACAGGAAGCTTCAGGCTGAGAGCCTACGAGTTTATAAACACCAGTTAAAAAGGAGTGCTGCTTTCCCTGGAAACCCAAGCCAGATTTCTTAGATTTACAGATTTGCTTGATTTTTGCCATATGCCTATCCCTGAACCATTCGCTGGGGCTAATGGAAATTTGATGCCCTGATGGCCGACCCTGAGTCATTTTTTACCCCACTGCTGAGGATGGTGTCAACCTAAATCACAGGGACTGAGAAAGTGTTTCCCCCCAAAATTCTGGACAGATGAAAAATAAATTAAGCTACCACAGCATTCTTTTAAAATAGTGGGTGAATTGAGTCATTGAAAAATCCTTTTAGTACAAAAGAAAAAAAAAAACATGAATAGATTATAAAACATTAAAAAAACCTAAAATATCAAAGGCATAGCTGTTGATTGAGATATGAGGTGCCTTTGATAGGTGCAAAGAATTATGGGTAGACCAGTAAAGCAAAGAACACCTTTTTCTTTGAAGTGCTTTTAATAAGTGTCAGGTTGTGTGGAACCCAGGGTTGGCAGTGTTGATTGAGCAAACATTGACTAATTATGTAGTGACAGTCACGTGTAGGCAGGAACTAGCTGAGCACCATTCCCCAGGTCTGGGCAACCCTCTGGTTCTTACCTGAGAGCCCATAATGCCAGAAGGGAAGAATGTGTCCAGAGAGACTTTTAAAATGGGAAAAGTTTTAATAGATGGAACTAATTCTTAGTGGGAATCACTTCTGAGTCCCAGAATAAGCCCCCTATTCACTCCTAACTGGCTGGCTCCTTTTTCAGCTATAACCTGTGTTCACCACCTATCTTGAAAAAGCAAGAGACTAGAGGATGGGATACCCTGGCTGACGCAGTGGCAGTTGACATTGGCTTTCAGCTGTGGAACAGCGAGGAAGTGGAAACCGTAGTCATATCGTGGACAAAAAGCTGACAAAGAACACTGTGAAGAGTTAAACCCCAGGGGCACTTAGAGGTCAGCGACCAGATCTGAAGAAAGTGGCTCACCAGTGAGGGACAGACGAGAGAGGCAGCACAGATACAGGGAGCAGATCCTGACAGATCCCTGAGCCCATGGAGCCTGGGTGAGAAATCCTTTTATTTCAATCTACTCACCCTATGCCACTAACTTTGAAGAGTACTGGGTAAGTTGTCTTCTCCAGGAAGTCCTCCAGTCTGTTGACCACATAAAGACACCAGAGTCCTTGACTGCAGTGTCACCCACACTACAGGGGATCAGCAAAAAAAGAGCCCCCCCGCCCCCAAGCAAAACTAAAGTGCTGCAACCATAACAGAAGAACACACACTGGGCAAATAAAAAAATAAAAATAAAACAAACCCAACAGAAACAGTTGTCTCAGACTGCTTTGCTAACCACAGACAGAAAATGGCTTCTCTTCTGGCAGAATGAGTGGCATTTCTCATCTCCTAGATATATCAAAATATTATGAAGCCCCACAAATGTGTAATGTGCTATGTGCAGTGATGGAGCTTCTGTCATCTCACCCTTTGATGCCACCTCATTTCCAAAAAACTTACAGAGGAAACCACAGGGCCATCAAAAGATATTCTGCTTTGTTTTCTAAGGCCTTCTCTCCTTCTGGGAAACTACCTGTCAATCTAAATATTACTGTTCAAATGAGAGAAATAGAAATAACTCATCCCACTGGGAACTAAGTCAGAAAACAAGCCAAGAATAGAAAACGGAAATCATAAGTGCAAGGAGAGTGAGATCAATCAAGTTAAGGGAGAAGCAGCAGCAGTAGCTCGGTTTAGTGAGGGAAAATTGTGGTCTTTCGTCAGTCCAGAGACTAAGGTTCCCACTGCTTACTTGGGGTGAGAGGTGGGCAGACTGGTAAATGTGGAGATGTCCTGGTTTACAAGGTAAATGGATCAGGAATGCCAAGCATCCCGCCCTGGAACGTCATTTCTGCTTCCAGGGGAGCTTGTAATACCAGGTCACTCCACGTTTCTCCATTGAAAAAAGAGGTATTTATCTCTCATCTACCTCAAAGACGTCTTCTAAGAAGTACCACATAAGTCTCCCATTTTTCCCCTTTCTCATTAAATGTGATAAAATCACTAGTATAAGACTAAAACTAATTTTTCTTCTTTTAAAAAAAGTTTCAATATGTTATTGAAAAATAAAGCAACCTGTCCTTAGTTAAACCTACTTATTCAAGTATAAGCAAATCCCAACTTCTAAATATATGAATAAAGTTTAGCAACTTTAAATATTAAAACCTGACATTTAATTTGCAATTCTCCTTGGTAAAGCATTTCATAATTTCCTTGTGTGTCTTTCACCTTTTATTAATGAGACTTGTAGAAGCAAAATGTAAATAGCATGATGCAATTTATTTATTGGTTTAGGATAATAGCATTGCACACTCATGCACAACATATTCTTATTCTGGACCTTGTAAGAAGTGAATGGTGACTGCCCAGAAAAATTATGTCCTATGGTTAGCTGAATGAAGTCATAATGCTATAAGAAAACACACACACACACACACACACACACACACATTTTGTTTTTAAATGTAATTCATTGCATTTTTCCCCAATCATAACTCAATTTTATCTATTAAAGTTGTAATGGTTAAAATGTATACGAGTACCTTATGAAGAGCTTGTGAAATACTAGCTTTAGAGTGGCTAGAGAATACTTGCTATTTTTAATTCACTTATTTTCTAAATAAAAATAATCTCAACCCTCTTCAAAAATTAGAACTTATTTCATCCACCCACACTACTATGAGCAAAAGGGAAGGAGTTGTATTTGAACCAATCTTGACATCAAAGGACAGTATTAAAATAAAAAGAATATGAAATGTCGACGCTTCATTTTCCTTGAAGCTTCTCTTTTGTACTTGTTTACTGTGTCTGCAAAATCAACCCGTAAAATGAACTCTCACAAAATATCTTCTCAAAAATCAAACCATACCCTGCTAGTATTTGCATTAGAATTTTAATCCTTAAATAACAGAGGCTTAATAAATTAATACATTTGAACAAAATAATGGCTGATACAATTTCTCTGCTGAGGGACAGTGTCTCAATGAACACTTTGTTAAATCTTAATTGTAATTCCTATAAAGAGAAAGATGAAGCACATTTGTTGACTTTTAATTTCCTATTTTCTGACTTAAGTCAAATAGACAAAGCTTCTTTTAAATGAGTTGAAACAGTGATACACATAGACACAGTTTAAATCATACCACAATCTTGGTTCACCAAAGTTATTCCAAAATAATGGAATTCTCTGTAATAATAATAAATATTTGTATTTTGTGCCATATAGACTGGAATGAAAATGGCCCGATAACTATTGACACTTTAATTCATACACAGTTGACCCTTGAACAACAGTGGATTAGGGGTGCTGAGCCCCTCCCCCACAGTTAAAACTCTGCACGTGACTTTTGACTCCCCAAAAACTTTATGGATGGCTTACTATTGACTGAAAACCTTACCAATAACATAAACAGTCAATTTACACATATTTTGTATGTTGTATTTATTCTATATTGTATTCTTACAATAAAGTGAGCTAGAGAAAAGAAAATGTTATTAAGAAAATCATAAGGAAGAAAAAATACATTTGCAGTATTTATTTAAAAACTCCACATATGTGTGGGTCCATGCAGTTCAAACATATGTTGTTCAAGAGTCGATTGTAATTTATCATCTGCAATATTTTGTGGTTATGTTGTTGAACAAAGTATAGACTTTAAAATATAGAGCTCTATTTTATGCTTCAGCAACAACTTTACACAAGGTCAAAATAGATTTATAATCCATGGGCAACACCTCAAACTCTATAGACATAGGGGGCAAAGAAAAATAACTTTTTCAAACAGCTTGGACAACTGTGATATGCTTATAAAAATTATAATGGGATGCTGGGCAATGTCTGGCAATTCTTTTTCAGTATTGATTGTGTTTTATTTTTTAAAAGACCAGAGTTATATTCAACAGTAATTTAAAATTATGATCCACAATTTAAGTTTCAGGTAGTGATTTCAAATCACGTAATCAACTTTGAAATGAAAAAATGGTTAAGAAGCTTTTCTATCAGTGTGGGAATATTTCTGCCAAGAAAAGAGTATATACAATGCATTTTCTCCTAGCACAAATCTTGCTTACAGAAGGGTTAATACAGTAGCGCTCTCTCTCTCTCTCTCTTCCCCCACCCCCTTTTTGACATTCAGTTTATGAATTTTCCATTAGTATTCTAATCACAGTCCACAAATAGATGAGCCAAATAGATAAATGTGCCACATCCCAAACTGCACATAGGGCTGGGTGATTCCTCCATAATCCCATCAATGTGATAGGCAATTGCCATCAAAGCTGCCACTTAAAGTGCCCCTCTACAACTATGGCTAGACATCCAGAATCTTACAACAAGCAAGCAAAACCTCATGCTGTGAGATCAATAAAGATTTTGCTCTATTTTCAGGAATATCTCGCCACTGAACTAAGCAGCCGGAGGAAACGAAAAGTAAGAAGCAGCTGGAGTACAGTGAGAATGTAACACCCAAATCCTGTGTTTGGGAGGATGCACTCTACCAATCTGACGTGTGTGTCTCTCCAGCCCCACCTCTGGAGTTACTGATTGTTGATCATGCTATTTTTCTTATATTTATTTATTTTTAAGTTTTTTAATTAATTAATTTATTTATTTATTTTTCTTATAGATGTTTCTCATTTTCCCCCCATTGATTCCCCCTCCCCATCCCTCCCTGCCCTGTCCCCAGCTTCGTTGTCCATGTCCATTGTTCATGCACACATGCATATAATTTCTGTGGTTTATTTCTCCCCCACCACCCCTTCTTCTGGGAATTATCAGTCTGTACCCTACTTCCATGTCTCTGGGACTACCCTATTCCTCAGACTGTTATGTTCATTATATTCAACAAATAAGTGAGATCATATGATACTTGTCTTTCTTTGTTTGACTTGTTTCACTTAAGATAATACGCTCCAGGTCCCTCCATGTAGTCTCAAAGGCTAAGAGATCTTTCTTTCTTATAGCTGCATAGTACTCCATTGTGTATAGGTACCACTGCTTTTTTATCCATTCGTCTACTGATGGACACTTGGGCTGTTTCCAGATATTAGTTATTGTAAATAGTGCTGCTACAAACATGGGGGTACATGTATTCTTTCTTATTGGTGCTTCAGGCTTCTTAGGGTATATTCCTAGAAGTGGGATCACTGGGTCAAATGGAAGTTCAATTTTTAATTTTTTGAGGTAACACATATTGTTTTCCATAGTGGCTGCATCAGTCTGCATTCCCACCAGTAGTGTACTAGAGTCCCCTTTTCTCCACACCTTCACCAACACTTGTTGGTTGATGATTTGTTGATAATGGCCATTCTGACAGATATGAGGTTATATACCTCATTGTTGTTTTAATTTGCATCTCTCTGATGATTAGTGATGTTAAGCATTTCTTCATATGTCTCTTAGCCATTTGTAAGACCTGTTTGTAGAGGTGTCTATTCAGTTCCTCTGCCCATTTTTTAATTCAGATCTTTGTCTTCCTTTTGTGGAGTTGTATGAGCACTCTATATATATTGGAAATTAACCCCTTATCTGATATATCATTGACAATTATGCCCTCCCATACAGTGGGTAGCCTTTCCGTTTTGATGATTGTATCTTTCGCTGTGCAGAAGCTTTTGAGTTTGATGTAGTCCCATGTGTTCATTTCTCCTTTGTTTCTATTGCCTTAGGTAATGTATCAGTGAAAATTCTGCTGCGTATGACGTCTGAAATTTTGTTGCCTACAGTTTCTTCTAGGATTTTTATGGATTCATGAGTCACATTTAAGTCTTTTATTCATTATGAGTTTATTTTTGTATATGGTGTAAGTTGATAGTCTAGTTTCAGTTTTCTGCATATAGCTGTCCAATTTTCCCAACACCATTTACTAAAGAGGCTGTCCTTACTCCACTGTATGCTCTTGCCACCTTTGTCAAATATTAATTGACCATATTGCCTTGGATCCATTTCTGCGTTCTGCTGTAATTAGCAGGAGAAATAGGAACAAAAATAGAACCACACTAAACAAAAATGTCAATAAACAAGTACATATCAATAATCACCTTAAATGTAAATAGACTGAATGCTCCCATAAAAAGACACAGAGTAGCTGATTGGATAAGAAAGCATGACTCATCTATATGTTGTTTATAAGAGACCCACCTCACAACAAAAGACTCACATAGGTTGAAAGTGAAGGGATGGAAAAAAATTTTCTTAGCAAATGGAAAGCAAAAAAAAGCTGGGGTAGCAATACTCATATCTGATAAAATAGATTTCAAAATGAAGGCCATAACTAGAGACAAAGAAGGCCACTACATGATATTGAAAGGATCTATCCAACAGGAAGATATAACCTTGATAAACATATATTCACCCAATATAGGAGCACCAACATATATTAAAAATCTTCTGGAGGACTTCCAAGGAGAACTCGACAGCAATACAATCATAGCAGGGGACTTAAACACCCCATTAACAGCACTGGATAGATCCTCTAGACAAAAAATTAGCAAGGAAACAGAGACTCTAAATGAAGCACTAGACCAAATAGATTTAATAGATATCTACAGAGAATTACACCCCAAAACTACAGAATTCACATTCTTCTCAAGTGCATATGGGACATTCTCAAAGATAGACCACATGATAGGACAAAAACTAAATCTCTACAAGTTCAAGAAGATTGAAATCATATCAAGCATCTTCTCAGATCACAATGGCATGAAACTAGAAATCAATTGCAACAAGAACATGCAAAGAGATTTGAACACATGAAGGGTAAATAGCATGTTATTAAACAATGAATGGGTTACCGAGGAAATCAAGGAAGAAATTAAAAACTTCCTGGAAACCAATGAAAATGAATACACAACAACACAAAATCTATGGGATGCAGCAAAAGTACTTCTGAGAGGGAAGTTCATAGCACTACAGGCCTACTTCAAAAACAAAAAAAAATTCTAATTGACTGTCTAAGCTCACAACCTAAAGAATTAGAAAGCAAACAAAAAAGAAAACCCCAGAGCAAGTAGAAGGAAGGAAATAGTAAAGATCAGAGCAGAAATAAATGACATAGAGACCAAAGAAACAATTCAAAGGATCAATGAAACAAAGAGCTGGTTTTTCGAAAAGATAAACAAGATTGATGGACCCTTAGCGAGACTCACCAAGAAACAAAGAGAGAGAACACAAATACACAAAATCAGAAGTGAAAGAGGAGAAATAACAACTGACACCACAGAAATACAAAAGATCATTAACAGCTACTATGAATAACTATATGGCAACAAATTCGACAATCTAAGCGAAATGGACACATTTCCAGAAACACACAGTCTCCCAAAACTGGACCAAGAAGAGATAGAAAACTTGAACAGACCAATAACAACTAAGAAAATTGAAGAGGTAATCAAGACTCTCCCAGCAAACAAAAACCCAGGCCCAGATGGCTTCACTGGGGAGATTTACCGAACATTCAAAAAAGAACTAACACCCATTCTCCTCAAACTATTTCAAAAAATTCAAGAAGGAAGACTTCCAAACTCTTTCTATAGGGCCAGCATAATTCTAATTCCAAAACCAGAAAAAGACACTACAAAGAAAGAAAACTACAGGCCAGTATCCCTGATGAACATAGATGGCAAAGTCCTGAACAAAATACTAGCAAATCAGATCCAGCAATACATCAAAAAAAATTATTCACCATGACCAAGTGGGATTCATTCCAGGGATGCAAGCCTGGTCAATATTTGCAAATCAATAAATGTGATACACCACATCAACAAAATGAAGAATAAAAACCACATGATCATATCAATAGACGCTGAAAAAGCATTCGACAAAATCCAACATCCATTTCTGATAAAAACACTTAGCAATGTGGGAATAGAGGGATCATATCTTGACATAATAAAGGCCATATATGAAAGACCTATAGCCAACATCATACTCAATGGGCAGAAACTAAAAACATTTCCATTAAGAACAGGAACAAGACAGGGATGTCCACTTTTGCCACTCTTATTTAACATAGTACTGGAAGTCTTAGCTACGGCAATCAAACATGAGGAAAAAATAAAAGGGACCCAAATTGGAAAGGAGGTAGTGAAACTGTCATTATTTGCAGATGACATGATATTATACATAGAAAACATTAAAGACTCCATCAAAAATCTGCTACACTTAATAAATTAATTTGGCAAAGTATCAGGATACAAAATTAACGTCAAGAAATCGATGGCATTTGTATACACCGATGATGAACTCACAGAAAGAGAACCTGAAAAAAGAATCCCATTTACCATCAAGGCAAAAAAATTAACCAAAGGAATAAACTTAACCAAAGGAATAAACTTAACCAAAGAAGTAAAGGACCTATTTGCAGATAAGTACAAGACATTGAAAAAAGAAATAGAGGAAGATATAAAAAAGTGGAAGCACATACCTTGTTCATGGACTGGAAGAATTAACATCATTAAAATGTCCATACTACCCAAAGCAATCTATAGATTCAATGCAATCCCCATCAAAATACCAACAACGTATTTCACAGAACTAGAACAAATACTTCAAAAGTTCATATGGAACCAAAAATGTCCCTGAATAGCCACAGCAATTTCTAAAAAGAAGGACAAAGTAGGTGGGATCACAATACCAGATATCAGGTTATACTACACAGTGACTGTAATCAAAACAGCCTGGTACTGGCACAAGAACAGGCATATAGACCAGCGGAACAGAACTCAGAACCCAGAAATGGACCCAAGGCAATATGGTTAATTAATATTTGACAAAGGTGACAAGAGCATACAGTGGAGTAAAGACAGACTCTTTAATAAGTGGTGTTGGGAAAATTGGACAGTTACATGCAAAATAATGAAACCAGACCAGCAACTTACACCATACACAAAAATAAACTCAAAATGGATAAAAGACTTAAATGTGACTCATAAATCCATAAAAATTCTAGAAGAAAATGTAGGCATAAAAATTTTGGACATCATACACAGCAGAATTTTCACTGATACATCACCTAAGGCAATAGAAACAAAGGAGAAAATGAACACATGGGACTACATCAAACTCAAAAGCTTCTGCACAGCGAAAGATACAATCATCAAAACGGAAAGGCTACCCACTGTATGGGAGGGCATAATTGTCAATGATATATCAGATAAGGGGTTAATTTCCAATATATATAGAGTGCTCATACAACTCCACAAAAGGAAGACAAAGATCTGAATTAAAAAATGGGCAGAGGAACTGAATAGACACCTCTACAAACAGGCCATACAAATGGCTAAGAGACATATGAAGAAATCCTTAACATCACTGATCATCAGAGAGATGCAAATTAAAACAATAATGAGGTATCACCTCACACTTGTCAGAATGGCCATTATCAACAAATCATCAACCAACAAGTGTTGGTGAAGGTGTGGAGAAAAGGGGACTCTAGTGCACTACTGGTGGGAATGCAGACTGATGCAGCCACTATGGAAAACAATATGGTGTTACCTCAAAAAATTAAAAATTAAACTTCCATTTGACCCAGTGATCCCACTTCTAGGAATGTACCCTAAGAAGCCTGAACACCAATCAGAAAGAATATATGTAGTCCCATGTTCATAGCAGCACTATTTACAATAGCTAAGATCTGGATCAGCCCAAGTGTCCATCAGTAGACGAATGGATAAAAAAGCGGTGGTACATATACACAATGGAGTACTATGCAGCTGTAAGAAAGAAAGAAAGATCTCTTGTCCTTTGAGACGACATGGAAGGACCTAGAAAGTATTATCTTAAGTGAAATAAGCCAAGCAGAAAAAGACAAATACCACATGACCTCACTTATATACAGAATATAATGAACATAACAATCTGAGGAATACGGTAGACCTAGAAACATGGAAGTAGGGCACAGACTGACATCCCTCAGAAGAGGGGGTGGGGGGGTGGGAAGAGATAAACCATAGAACTCATATGCATGTATGCATAACCAATGGACATGGACAATAAAGACAGGGACAGGGCGGAGGCGGGGGGGGGGGGATGGCAAGGAGGGTGTCAATGGGGTAAAAAAGGAGAAAGATCTGTAACAACAACAACAAAAAAATTTAAAAACAAACAAAAAGACATGTGCAATATGGCAATTTTACTGGGGGATGGGGGTTAACCCTACCTAGGATATGATTGCTTGCTGGATCAAGGTCCAGCTCATACTTAGCATTAAATAAATACAATACCAAACAAAATGCATTCAAATGCTTTCTTTAAAAAAAAAAAAAGCATTTTAAAGGCCTTCTATTCAGGCTGATGACAAATACAAAAAGGAAGATAAACTAGTTTAACATAATTGGCTTATTTTATACTCATTTATATATTTTAGTCCAAAAGTATATTATTAAATGATAGAGAATATGTACTACAACCATTTCTACAGAACTAGAAAATAAATTTTTAAGAAAGAAAGATTTCCTGACTGGTGTGGTTCAGTGACTCAGCATCAACCCATGCACTGAGAGGTCGCCGGTTCGGTTCCCGGTCAGGGCACATGCCCAGGTTGTGGGCATGGTCCCTGGTGGGAGGCCTGCAGGAGGTGGCAAGTTGGTGGTCTCTCTCATTGATGTTTCTATCTCTCTCTCTCTCTCTCTCTCCCTCCCTTCCTCTCTCTCTACAAATCAATAAAGAAAAAAAATTTACATATCCCGTCTTTCATACCCAACCCCAACAGTCTAACTCTAAAAGTGGATAAAGCCAATGACTTTCCTCACGAGAGCACAAGACTCAAGTTACTTTGCTATCAAAATCTGTATTTCTGATCCATTATGCGCATTGAGACAAGATTCAAGTATTCCCAAAGAAAGAAGCACAGTGCATATTGTGATAGCTTATTTAGCAATAGCGAGCACTGCATTCAAAACGATCTCATCCCAGGAATTATATAAGGTCAGCCATATTTATTGGCATTTCCTCCACTGTAGTATTGTAGAAAGTCTCAATGTCACAAGAATCCTCTTTTCTTCTTCAGTAACAAAGTTTATAGCCACACCTTTCTTTCCAAGTCTACCCCCTCTGCAAGCTCTGTTAATATAGATTTCATAATTGAAAGGTAGGTCATAGTTTATAACCAATGACACTTGTTGCACATCAATCCCGTGAGCCAACAAATCAGTAGTGATCAGAACAGGGCTTGACCCTGGTCGGAATTCCCTCATGAAAACATCTCTTTCCTTCTGGTCCATGTCACCATGCAGAGCAGAAACTGAGAAGTCTCTGGCATGCATTTTCTCAGTGAGCCAGTCCACCTTGCACCTTGTATTGAGAAAAACAACAGCCTGTGTAATCGTCCGTGTCTCATACAAGTCACAAAGTACGTCCAACTTCCATTCCTCTCTGCAACATTAATATACAACTGTTTGATTCCTTCAAGGGTCAGTTCTTCCCTTTTCACCAGAATTAGAATTGGATCTCTCATGAATTTTTGGTCACTTCCAACACATCATTTGGCATCATGGCAGAAAGTAACACAACCTGAATACTTGTATTTCATTTTTAGAAACTCGCGTACATTTGCTCCTTAAATCCCCAGCTCAACATTTTATCTGCTTCACCCAAAACAAACATTTGATTCATTTTGGAGAAAGATATCTTCTGTTCAACATATCAAACACTCTCCCTGGTGTACTGACAATATGTGGTGCTTTAGCCTGCAGTTTGTGCATTTCGTTGTGAATGCTGATTCCCCAATTCAGTCATGACAAGTTGCTCTTGATTTCATGCTCTCTAGTAGAGGACCCTCTATTCTTATTGCCCTATTCTTTAAAAAAAAGTATTATGTAATTTAAAATAATTTTAGGGTAGAGCAATTAAGTTAAAATTTCCTAATTTCACATTATTTTAAAGAACATACATGTAACAGATCTTTACAGATTCAAATATTTTGTAGCCCTTAAAAAAATTTGCTGGTTTCAGAGGCTGAATCCAAAAGTCCTAGAATAAGCATAATACTGTGGGATTTTAGGGGTGAAAAATTGCATTAGATTGCAGAAGATTACAAAAGTATAAAGAGGTTTCTGATGGTTCTGTTTAAATTCTTTTAACCAACTGAAAGAGAATCCCAATTTGAATGTGAGTTGTTTCCTGATCTTTATATTTTGTTTCCTTCAAGTTTTCTTTCACATGATATGATTTCAATCACAACATTCAAAAAAAAAAATCACTGTTGCAACAAATACTTCAAAATTAAAAATTCTTACCTGTTTTTATGGTTGTGAAGGAAATCTTTTCCTAATTTTCTAATGAAATACATTGCATGAAAGATAAACAGAATAAACACCAAAGTGTGAAATAGAACCAACATTTTTTAAATGTACCTTTAAAAATTTCATAAAAAAAATGTGAAGAACTTCATTGTTTTATTTTAAACTCTCTCATATAAAGCATTACAAAATCAGAAGAAATACAATAACAAGTTGAAATTCTGAATTCTGTAACACTTTCCTGTAAGTAAACCTAATGAAATTTTAAAATCTAAAAATTAAAATATTCAACCATAAGAATCTACATGGTTTTTCTTAAGATTGAATACAAATGAAGTTGGACATAAGTGTGCTTTACACTATTTTAACTATAATAGAGCAGATAGAGCTATACAGCTGGCAGATCAAAATTGTATTAGAGAAAGTTTGTACGTATTTTTAAAAGACTATTAATATAACCAATATGTAGAAATGTTTATAAGATTTAAATGCAGTTATGCAGTTACGTAGATTCAAACTGGTAAAATAATTTTTCTCTAAAGGCATTAATTTAATGATAGGTAAAACACCATAAAGTATACCTCTTTATAAATGCTCAGAAAGAAAGAAATGCAGTTGCATGGAAGATCCCTTGGACTGAAGTTACTCAACCTGGGCTTGAACTCTGAGGTGTCGGGCAGGATCCAAATCTTTACTGTTTCACTCTGCATCTCCAGGTAATAACACAGGATCTGAAAATAACAGGTGCTCAATAAATTTGGCTAAATGAATCCATCTGCCAGAATGGCTGCCATCAGTAAATCAACAAACAACAAGTGCTGGTGAGATTGGGGAGAAAAGGGAACCCTAGTGCACTGCTGGTGGGAATGTAGACTGGTGCAAAATTATGCAAAACGGTATGGAGTTTCCTAAAAAATTAAACACAAAACTGCCATTTGACCCAGTAATCTCACTTCTGGGAATATATCCTAAGAATCCTAAAACATCCATCAGAAAGAATATATGCATCCTTATGTTCATGGTAGCATTATTTACAACAGCCAAGATCTGGAAACAGCCCAAGTACCCATCAGCAGATGAGTGGATGAAAAATCTGTGGTATATTTACACAATAAAATACTACACAGTTGTAAAAAAGAAGGAACTCTTACTCTTTGTGACAGCATAAGTGGGCCTGGAGGTTATTATGCTAAGCAACATAAACCAGTCAGAAAAAGACAAATACCATATGATATCACTTATATGCAATCTAATAACAAAATAAACTGATGAACAGAATAGGACCAGAGGTGTGTGTACATGGAACAGACTGACATATCTCAGAGGGGAGAGAGGTTGGGGGTGCTGGAAGAGATTAGTCAAAGAACAAATATGCATATATGCATAGCCCATGGATACAGACAACAATGTGGTGAAGGCCTGGGGAGGGGCGGGGGCTGGGTGGAGGGGGCAAGAAAGGGGTAGGATGGGGGACATCTGTAATAGTGTTGACAATAAAAAAAAAATTAATCCATCTGAGCTCAATCATCAAAAAACAGTTATTGTAGTTTCCTCACATTCTGACTTTGAGTTTACATCTAGAAATTATTGATGATGGACTAAATAGTCTCTTCAAAGTTTACCAATCTGTCATGTTTTCCAGTCTATGATTGTCAGTCAGTTACTTGAACCAGAAACCTAAGTCTTCTTACTCCTCAGCCCTCACATCCAACCCATGACCCAGATAGGTGGGTAGATCTTGCTACCTAAATATCACTAGAACCCATCTTTTTTTTTTTTTACATTGACACTGTTGCCACACTGATCTAAGCATCCATTCTCACATTTCTGAATAATAAAAGGCTGGATTGCTTCCCTCCATTTCACTCCCCGACAAGAGTCAGTGCTCTGTTAAAATAAAAATTCAGTCAAGCATCACTCATATTTAAACCCTTTCCTTGGATTCTCATTGATTTTAGTTTAAAGATCCAAAACTTAAACAGCTCCTAAGAAGACCACTGTAATCTAGCCCCTTTCTCTAGCTCTTGTCTCTTTTCTTATGACTTCACTTTCTCAGTGTTCTGGTACATTGCACGTACATCTCCCTGTGTTCAATGTGCCACAATTTCTTCCTCTTCCACAAGTCTTTCATAGACGTGGTCCTTCTGGTTGGAATGCTCTAGCCTTCCTCTAGGTCTTACACTCACAAGCTCTTATTCATCTTTTTGGTCTCATCTGCTGACCACTCAAGCTAGGTTATGTCCCTATAATAGTTGTTTATAGTCGACATTATATTTCCTCTTTGGCAGGGCTCATTATATTTCTGTATATTCTGAACATTTTCTTTACAAAGTTTTAAAATGTGTAAAGTCAGAAATCACTCCTATATTGTTTACCACTGAATTCTAAGATTCCAGAACAGGCCCTATATTTAGCACTGACTCAAGTAATTTTTATTGAGTAGTTGGACTCTGTGTTTCTAAATTAGTGTTTTTTTCTACAGGTACCGAATAAGATCCCCGATAGGCCACCAATGAGGTCAAAAAGAAAAGAACCACTGAGCATGCACCATTGGCTTTCTGTCCAATTCCATTCCTCTTCTTTCTTGCTAACTATACCCCAAATTAGTACAAGACAACACTGTGTACCTAAATCATTCTGTCATCTCTCAGCCTTGCTTCTACTAAGAATGGCCATTAGGCTCTGGCTCCTGAGACTTTCCTCAGCAGATTCTTCTTCCCAAATTAACTCTCATGAGGAAAAGGCTTTTAAAATTTGTCTTTAGTGCTTCCTACTCTTCTGTGCTGAAAAGAGTTTGATGGCTGGAAGTAAAGTCGCCATCTCACCAGAATGATAACCAGGTAGTAACTACGATAGCACAGGAAGAGTGGATGAGGCCGATTCATTGCTTAATATCCTCCAGCCATGTCACCAGTCCTGAGCCACTGTCTTCCAGACTTTCTGATACAAGAGAATAAGCCCTTTGCTTATTTAAATAATCTTTAGAAGTTTAAACTTTCATCTGAACACACTCCTAACTCATCCAGACAATCATTTAGCAAAAATTATTGGGAGTGTAAAATGCAACAAACATTTACAACTTATTGGTATTTAAACTCAGCTCTGCCTCTTTCCAGTTATAAAAACCCCATTAGTTCACTCATTTGTAAAATGAGAATAATGATGTCATCTTGCATAGTATATATGAGGATTAAAAGTCAATAATGTAAAGACTTTAGCCTATAGTCTGATATCTGTCTTTTGAAAAAAAAATTGCAGAATCGGTAGCCAAATGGAGCTTCTACCAATTACATATTCTATTAGACTTTTGGAGACTTAGTTTCCTAATTGTGAAATGAGGAGAATAATGTCTACCTTGGAGAGATTTATGGGGGTTAGAGATAAAATGTTCAAAGCAATAGATATTTAATGAATGGCAGTTACCATTTAATAGAAATAGCAATTCACAGAAATATACTCATCCTAGATAGACTATAGCAACAAGACCAGGATATTTGAATCTACACAGAAACTTTTCCATAAATAAATTTAAAAATTTTGATACATACTTAGTTTTCTTCTGTTTGGTATTAATTCTTATATGAAGGTTAGGGAGGAGGCCACAAGCCCCATTGAAAATTCTAAGATCCCTCTGGACCTTATCTGCAAAAAAAAGCACATATAAAAACTTATACATTCAATTTTAGGGGATTATAGGTTATCTTAACTTCCATTGATCTCAAGATTGCAATACATTTCCTGATCAAGAATTCATGAAATTCTAAGGGGCCATTCTGATATGGTGATTTCATTTATAAAGTTGTCTTGTGAAATAAACTCTAAGACACATGGCTTATATGCCTTCAATTCAACTATCATATTGCTTTATCTAGTCAATTACATAGTAATCACATTATTTGAAAAGAGAACTTTTCAGAAAATTTGCATTTAGAAGTTTATGTTGTACAGTTTATAATTGGAAGTGTTAAACTTTATTTAAACTTGATTAAGGGAAAGAGCCAAAGATCAGAAGACAAGTAGACAACAGGAAAACTAAAATCAATAAGCTATAATGCAGCTATCTACAGTGTAATCCTATGTCCCACGTAGGAAAAGGAGAAATACAACTCTGAGTGATAACTCCTCAGTAAGAATTACATTTCTGCCAAAAAACTGCTGCAGTTACACATGAGACTGCCAATGTTGTCATTTATAAAGGACCTAGTGTCACTTTGTGGTTAGAGCACAAGGTGGGGCTGGAGAAAGATGTTATTTCAGATGCTCCAAGTCACAGGATTTCATGATGACCTTGACCAAGTTAACCTTTGCTTCTTTTCTACACCTCGCTCTCCCAGAAAAGGAAATGTTTTTCAACTGCTCTATCCTGACCTTAGTAGATAACAATACTTAATAAACAGTAAATGTGTGACCAGTTTGATACATGCTAAACATCCCTTAGGTTTCAAACACCGGTTATATTACATTTACTCACTAAAGGAGTCGAGTCCTGGACAGGAGACAAGATTGCAGTGAGCTCTCTGGTTCAATTCAACAGGCCTGTTCTTTCAAAATGTGCATCTCTCAGCCTTACACAACAGTCTCCCTGGGCTGTCTTTCATCTCCTCTTTGTCTTCTGTGGATGGTGCTTTATGATAACTTATACTGTCCCCAGAACTAAGAGAATGGCTTCTTTGTTTGTTATAGTCCTGTGTGGCTCAGCTTTTCCTACCCATTTCAATGTGGGTATTTTCTCATTCATTCAGCTAGTTTCTCTCAGTAGCAACAGCAGAATTTACCCTAATAAAGGATATAAATATCTCTGGGAAAACAAAACAAAACAACCAAACCTATCCTTTTGACATTTAAGCTATGAAGGAAGACAGAAGAAAAATATTCTTTAAACCATGAGTTAAAAGTGAGGAGAGAGACATAGAATGTAGATGATGGAAATTTCTCCTGCGTATAGTGCTGCAGGTATTAAAAGAAACTTAATAGGAGTCCATAAGAAAATAATAAATACTTAACAAATGAAAACGCTCCTAAGCTGAAGAAAGGCCTGAATTTGAATACAAAAATTATTTTTATTAAATCCAACTCTCAGTGGTAAAATAAAGATCACACAGTATAAAAATGGAAAATGTGATGTTACATAAAAAAGGCAAAGTGAATAAAAGTGTACACAGGATCCCATTTGTCTAAGAAGGCTGGTAGGAAATACTGTTAATACACATACATATATATTATACACACATAACATATTTATTACACACAATTGATTTTATTTTAAAAAATAGAAGAATAACTAATATTTTTTTACCTTAAGTTTATGTATTGTCACAGGAAGAGAATTATATCAACAGGAAAAGAAACTAGCCTGTTCTATTGATTTTTAGCTTGACACCATTCAATATTATACATCATTATTTTAAAAAATTAAATAAAATCTTAAATTACTTAAAAATAAGAAGGAAATTAAACAAATGAACCCAACTATCTAATTGTTTGATGACATAACCATGCAGAGATGGATGGTTCTAAGTGATTTAAAATTTACACACTGGACAGCACATCCCTAGTAGTATATAAGCAAAGGACAAAAATAATGAAGAAAAAAATTCATGCTTTTTTGCACTGGTCATGTTGCTATTTATTTTTTTAATTCTCACCTGAGAATATTTTCCCATTAATTTTTAGATAGAGTGGAAGGGAGGGAGGGAGACAGAGAGAGAGGTCACTGGTTCAATTCCTGGTCAGGGCACATGCCCAGGTTGTGGGCCCGATCCCCAGTGGGGGGCATGCAGGAGGAGGCCAATCAGTGTTCTCTCTCATTGATGTTTCTATCTCTCTCTTCTTCTCCCTTCCTCTCTTTCTAAAATCAATAAAGAAAAATAAATAAATAAAACCTTAAAAACAAACCAATCTTTTGACTTGTATAGTACCATATTGTTAACTATAGGCGCTATGCTGTAGAGTAGATCTCTAGAACTTATTTATCTAGCATAACTCAAACTTTATACCAATAGAGTAGATTACCAATCTGGTAAGGACACCAATAATTATGTCTACCATAAAACAAATAAACAAACAAAAACAAAAATAAATGGATACAAGAAAACTTTGGGAGATACTGGATATATCTATTCCCTTGATTCTGGTGATGGTAACATGGGTGTTTGCATATGCTCAAACTCATCAAGTTGTACACATTAAAGGTGTGCAGTTCTTTGAATATCAATTAATTAAATAAAGCTATTAAATTTTTTAAAATCAAAATATTTCTAAAAATATTGTTTTTGTTTGTATATTAATTCTAGACAGATTATATATTTAAGTGTAAATGAATTTACAATAAACTTTAAAAAATAAAGCAGAGGAGATTTTTAGTACATGATTTTTAATACATGTATTTGTCAGGATTCTCCAGAGAAACAGAACTAATAGGATATATATCCTACACACACACACACACACACACACACACTCATACATACATATGTGTAAAAGATAAAATAATGATAAATAAAAAGGAAACTAAATATTTGGTCTCTGTGGAGAAAAACTTTTCTAAGTATACAAATAAATGAGTAAATATGTTTTAAAAGGACTTTGATATGCCTATACGAAAGAATGAAAAACGTCAGTATCACAAGCAATATAACACAATAAAACAGCAAAATGATAACTTGAGAAAAAACATTTGCAACACATATATGACAAATACTTAATCCTCCACTGCATACACAGAACTCCAACATTAAAAGAGAAAATGGGCACACCTCATCAACATAATTCAAAAAACGAGAAATACCAATGAATATCAAACTCCAAACTATGTTCAACTTTCTACTAATCAAAAAGTGTTAAGTTAAAAATGACAACTAAATAGTATTTAAAAATAACAACTTATGAGGGGGGTAGGATAAGCAATTTTGCAATGAGTTGAGAGTAATTTGTTAATAAGTATCAAATACACACTAACTACAAAAATGACAGTGATATTTCCTAAAATTTTATTTACATAACTTGAGTTCTTTGAGATAATACAACTATTTAATTATGAATGATAAAAGATTAAATATATAGAGTGTGAAAATATGTACCCACAAAAAATTAGTTTTGAAATAATATTTAACAGTAAGGAGACCTGTTCTCACTGTGCTATTAGTGAAAAAAGTGGTTATAAATCTTCATACACAGCTTCTTCTTAATTTTGTAAACATTAAATAAACAAAAAATCAAAGACTATTGACACATACTGACAGAAAAAATATCGAAAAAATATATAAAAAATGTTAAGTTTCATTGTTGAGATTACATGTAATTTTGATCTTCTTTGGTTTTAATTTTATATGACAGCTATTTTGAATTGTGGAAACAGAAAAAGTTTTACATTTTTTACAAAAGTAAGTGAAAATAGTGATCATTTGAAGATTAATAATAGAATATGAATGGAGAAAACATGAATATGAAAATTATACAAATAAAATATGAGTAAATGAATATAAAAGCAGATGAATAAATTAGTGTAAAAAGCAGAGGAAGCGAAACTTCCTGAAGTAAATACATTTAAGAATGAATTCCTAGAAACAGCGAACAAAATAAGTGTATATAATCAGGTATAACTGAAAGAAACCCAATGAGAAGAGGAAAAGTCTAGATATATGTGTTGTACATCGCAATAGTGCCTGGATTATAAAAGCCAATCAATCAGTGTTTAAGAACTATAGATAGCAAATCTTATACATTTGAATATCTCTATTGAAATGGACATTTTGAAAGAAAATTATAAATGCCAAATATAACTTACAACAAAATTGAAAAATAGAAAAAAAATACAATAACATAAAATTTTAAAACATTTAAGCAATTCCTATTCAATTCAGATGTTTGAACCAATTACTTCTTTCAAATTTCCTGAGAGCAAATAATTGTCATGATAAAATTCATGTGCTACTCAGTTCCTAGAAAAACATAGAAATTTCTGTAATGCATTTTTATTAAATTAGCCATAACTTTGACGCTAAAACCTGGCAGATAAAACCCCCTGTCACAGCTGTGTGAGAGAACAGCTGTCTCTTCTATTTTGGGTAAGGACGTCCTTTGTGTACCCCATCTCCGGACCCTAACTCCCTGCTCAATACTATTGCATCAATGAGGTCCCAGCAGGAAATAGGGACTTTGAAGAAGCTTTCTAATGAAAGTGCTGTTTATTGAGGTGTGGCAGGGTTGAGTTATCCAGAGTGTGATTTTGAGGCACACAGGACCCAGCAATATTTGGAAGTACTTAAGCTCACAGGCCTAAAGGGAAAACGAGGGAAAGGCATTAGAGGTCTGTTAAGATCTGAGGTCATGGAAAACGAGCTGGTTAATGGAAACTAATTTTGGAGAGACTAGTTACTCACTCCCAGAACCACAGCAAAGCCAAAAAGAAATGGAGGAGGGAAACAAATTCATTAAATTTTTTACTCTCTCCTGTCCTCCAAGCTTCAGTTAGTGCTTTTCCATCGGCTGACTCCAGTAGGAAGACTGAAGGTTAGGGAGTCCGGCAGAGAGCAGGACAGAAGAGAGCTGAGAATCAAGGCAGGGCGAGGGGTGGGGGTAGGGGTGGGGATGAGGGCGTTGTCAAAGACAGTAAACTTATATTCACTTTAGCTACTTCCACCACCTTTTGCAAGAGCTATGGCAAAGAAAAATTATCTAGGGCCCTAGCATGGTTGAGCTCAGTATGTAGAATCATAGCCTGATATTCCTCAAACCTTTTCCACCTAATCCAAACCACTCACTGCACAGTTGCACTCTGAACCTCCTCGTCTCTAGCAACTGAGCCATCCCTAAATACCAATTTCAATCCTCCACACTCTGACTTGCTTTCCTAATCCATTCCTCCCTCCAAAGATGTTACACCCAAACAAGTCTTGCAACTGATAAAGCTCTCCGACACAAGCGTGCTCACTCGAACACTGGTTTATTATCAACCACCACCATTTTTCTGTCTTCACTTTCTTTTTCTTTGTCTTTCTTTCAGATTAGATTCTATGATCCCAGGATTTTAATCCCTCTCTTGAAAACACCTTCAATTATCTGACTTCTTGCTTCCTCTGGAGCTCATTGTCAAGAACTGTAAAGTACCTAATTATTTTTACCCCATTTACAGTCTCACAAGTTAGCCTGCCATCATTTCACGGATGACGGCAGAAGACACTAGCCTCCCGGATCAGAGAAGAAAGAAGAGTTTTATTACTCAGTAGTGCAACAGTGGTAGCCAGAGTATCAAAATTTTTCTTCTGGTTCTTTGGGCCCCAGATCCCACAGAGTGACACAAAGAGGGTCAGTTGACACCAGCACAGTCAGGGGGTTGCAGTACAGCAGAGGAGCCCTAATCTTAGGGATTTTAATTATGATAGAGAGCATGCACGCCAGCCCTTTAGTCTGGAAAGAGACATTATTTCTACTTTCCAAGTCTTCACTGAACAAACACCCAGGAAAAGATAGTCCAGAACTAATTACAATCAGTGCCTCTAATTACAATCTGTGCCGAAACTCATGAGTCTTATGGAGAATGTACACCCCAAACTTATCTGCCTGTATCTAAGCAGCCAGAGAAACACTGTTGGAGAAGCCATTCAACTGGCCTGAGAGGTTTTCCTCTCCTGTATGACCACACTCTCCTTTTTACTGGATTATAACCATCAGCCTACAAACACTTTTCATTTCTTATTTTAAAAATAAAAACCCAAATTCTCCTCCATCTATCCCTCAACCCATCTGCTTCTCTTCAAAACAAAACTCCCTTTAAAAAAATGGATTACTGCCCTGGCCGGTTTGGTTCAGCAGTTAGAGCATTGGCCTGCGGTCCAGAGAGACCCAGGTTCGGTTCCCGCTGAGGACGCGAACCTCGGTTGCAGTTTGTCCCTGGGCCTGGTTGGTCATGCGGGTGGCAGCCACTCGGTGTGTCCCTTTCACGTCGATGTTTCTTTCTCTCTTTTCCTCTCTCTCCCTCTCACTCTATCTGAACAAAAAATGAAAAAATGTCCTCGAGTGAGGATAAAAAAAAAATGGATTACGCCCTGGCCGGTTTGGCTCAGCTGTTAGAGCAAATCGGCCTGCGGTTCAGAGAGACCCAGGTTTGGTTCTTGCAAAGGGCACATAACTCGGTTGTCCCCGGCCCTGGTTGGTCGTGGGGGTGGCAACCACACAATGTGTCCCTTTCACGTCGATGTTTTTCTCTCTCTCTCTTCCTCCTTCCCACTCTATCTGAGCAAAAAACAAAAGACAAAAATGTCCTCAGGTGAGGATTTAAAAAAATGGATTACATTTGCTCTTTCTTATTTTTTACCTCCACCTTACTCTATTGGTACCTCTGTCCAATATTTTTAAACAACTCTTGTAACCTAAGCACATCGCCAAATTCACAGAGATTTCTTCTACTTTATCTCAGTCTACCCAAATATATTCAAAATAGCCAACATCCTTCCTTCTTGAAAATTCTGGCCCGGCTTTTGTGAGATCGGCACTCGCAGACACCTAACTCTTGGGTGTTCCTTCTCAAGCCCTTTGCTGCATCTTCTTTTTCTAAGGACTGGATTCATGGGTGTGCAAACTTGGCAGTCATATGGACTCCCAGCTTCTCCATGATGGGCCTTCAACTTGTTTTAATGTCCTGTTGTCACTATCTTGAAATTCTTAATAATGTTTTAACAATAGGCCCTGCGCTGTTATTTTGCACTGAGCCTCACAGATGATGTAGCAGTTCTTATCTATCCGCTCTGAAGTATGGTAGTGCTTCAAGACTGTCTTCTCTTCTCTTTCTGCAATCACTTTTTAGATAATTTTTATCTAATTCCATGTTTTTAAATACCACCTTTATTCCGGTCACCCCCATCAATCGCCTTCAACACTGACATCCCCCCAAGTTGCTCATGTATGTGGCATATCTCCACCTGGATGGTAAAGTCCATTTCATATTTTATGTCCAAATGAAAGCTCCTGATTTCTCCTTCTCTGAAAAAAATTTCTCTCCAAGTTTTCATATCTGTAAATGACTACTATCCATCAAGCTGCCAAAGCTCCAAACCCAGGCATGCTCCTTTGTGTATTCTGTTCTCAACCCCACATACACTCCACAGCCAAGTCCCGTCAGCTCCACCTCTAACTTGCACTTGGAGTCTGTTTACATCTCGATGTATCCACAGCTTCCATCATCTATTCCATGTCTTGGTCATTTCTCCCCAGACCACTATAATAGCTTCCTTTCTTACATTCTTTTTTCCACTTTCAATTCCTGACAAATTGTTCTTCCTGGAACAGCCGAGATCTTTTTTGTATGTTTGTTGTCTTAAATTTTGTAGTTCAAAACAATTCAGAATTACAGAGAAATAGCAAAAACAATATAAAAAATTTCCGTATATCCATATCCAAGATTTCCCAAACAATAACATTTTGCATTTGCTTTGTCAATCTCTCTCATATATATGCAATAATGAATATGTTACATATATAAATATACATTTATACACAATTTTTTATTGTTATTTTTTCCTAAATATCATTTGAGAGTAAGTCATAGACGTAATGCCCATTTACCCCTAAACACAGAAGTAAGTGTGTCTTTCCCTAAAATAAGAATATGCTCTCAGTTAACAATCAAGAAACTAACTTTGATACAATACTCTTATCTAATCTAAAGACCTAATCAAATTTGCCTATTGTTCCAGTAATATCATTTATAGAAAAAAAAAATTTCTGGTCCAGGAACTAGGCCAGAATCCATTTTGCATTTAATTGTTATGTTTCTTTAGTTTTCTTTAATCTAGAACACTTTGTCCTTGCCAAAAAGAAAGACAAGAATGATGCTCAAAGAATGATGGAGACCTGTCCAAAGATACAGGTTCTAGCTTGAAGAAGCTACTATTGGTCAAATCTGGGACAATGAGAGCATCAAATAACCCATTATAATAACAGTTTATAGCCCACTGAATTAAAAAGAGTCCATGAGCCCACACTGCAAAAGAAATAAACCAATAAATAACTAAATGCGAGAAAAGAAAAAGCTCTTCTCTAAGTAGACTGTCAATCACTAGATATAACAGAAATAAGGAATTTGGAAATAATCAATGGATAGACTGTTATGTAATGGATTCTATGCTGGGTACTGGCAATAAACATTGTCCAAAAGCAGACACCATACCCTCTACCATGAAGATAATAAGGTAATGTTCAAATCTCAGTCTTTGCACATAAAGCCCTCATAGCCTGGTCCCCATTGTGTTACTCCACTCAGCTGAGAGAGCATCTTTTAAAATAAAAGACCCATGAGGAAAAAAAAAATATCTTTTCCTCCTCATCCTTTTTTTTCTGCCTGGAATTCTGAAAGATGTCTGGAAGTGCAGACATCTGATCGTAAGACAAGAAGCATCAGAATGACACACTGAGGGTGGCAGGGCAGAAGGATCAGAGAGTGCCCGGTTTCCCAAAAGCATTATTTTAGAGGACAACCTCTGAGAGCAAACACCTCTCTCTACTTTTTATAATGCAAGCTCCTACGTATGCAAACAACTGTAAAACAGGTTTTATATTGTTTTTCTGCTGGAGGCATTCTCAACTGATATAGGAACCTGCGGGTAAAAATATGATTATTTTTTGGTATCAGTGTTGATGACCAGAGACACACATACAGTCAAATAAAGTTGAATTGATTGTCTTGTTGCCATAAAGGAAGTACACAGCAGGGGGAGCTGAGGGGCATTTCAGGAAGAGGGTGTCCACAGGGACTTTGTATATAGGGGATAGACTTTCATTGCGTAATTTTGGCAAGAGTTTAAGGAAGTGGAGATTTACTCTGGGTCAGTTCCTCTCAGGAGTGAGAGGTAATACCATGGTTGGATATGTTAATGAATCTTATCTAGGACATAGAACAAAATGGGATTAAGCCTATAATGAATAATGAATCAAATAACAAATAATAAGATAAATAAATAAAATAAGTTCTCCTATAGCAGTCAGAAAAGGGGTCACTTAATCTGTCCCGCGGTTTGTTCCATGTTTCCATTCGTCTTTACTTAGACATAATAATACAGTGACCTTATTTTTCTCTTGTTCCGTCTTGCTGTTGGTGAAATGTTTTATGCTCAAAGGAGAACATCACAGCCTTATTGTGAGCTCCTGGCTGACTGTTAGCAGCACACCTGGGTGAAGTGAGCCGGCTCCAGAGCTCAGAGGCTGCTTTTCCTTCATCGCCTGGTCTTTTGTATGATTTATAAGGTTACACCTCAGCTCTTTATACAGATGCTTAAAATCCAGTTGTAAACACCTCTGTAGGAATAAAATGAAAAATACTCCAATTGAAATGATTAGAATCTGGACTAAAGACATGGCTAAGAGGATACATCACATAGTTTAAATTTAAGATATATTTCTGATGAATAATAATTGTAATAATGAAGTAAAATTTAGGACCAATTAAATGCATGTGGAGAAGGGGAAACGGACTGAATTTAAGTTTTGTAGCTTGGGAGACCGGATGATAGGAATGACCAACTAGAATGTGAGATATAATGAAATTGGGGACAAATATGGTAAGTTTAGTTTTAGAATATAAAGCTGGAGATTTCTTCATGACATCCAGGTAGAAATTCCCAAAAGGCATTGGAAAACTGAGCCTTGACACACAAGCAGGAGGGTAGGGTGAGGAAAAATTGGGATCAAAGGACATGAGATTCTCAAGAAAGGATTTGAGACTGAGGTGTGCATTGGTCTGACTCTGCAATATAAATCATAAAGCCCTTACATATTACTTCAGAGAAATACAATGTATCCAAAAAAGTAGAACCATTTTGAAATCTTACTAACTTGACAAGCAAAATTGTGCTAATACTCTCCCATTCCTGTTTCTTGTAGGAAATTACCTGAACAAATATATATTATCTCTCATCGGCCCATTACATGCATTTACCTCTTGAATTGCAGTGATGTTTATGTTATATGTTTGTCTTGACTAGCTGTGTCTATGCCATTATCAATTAACACAAGATCTAACCTCCTACAGAAAATTAAACTCTGCTTATTTTACCCTCTAAGGCATCAATTTTCAACCAATGTGCCGCGGTACCCTGGTATGTAGCAAGGATTTTTAAAAGGTGCAACATTTGACAATGTAGTCAGGGGCACTGACCTCTTTCCCCTTTGTTTGCCAAATAAAAACATGACAAGCAACACAGCAATAGCCTTCCACTGGGAATGACTCAAAATTATACCTCTTATTTTTGTCAGATCAACAAAATTTTTTTTTTTGGTGCGCCGCAGAATTTTAGTAATTAGTTTATGTGTGCCATGAAATGAAAAGGGTTAAAAAAAATCACTGCTTGGAGGCAATGGTTTCAAATGGATGTTTTGTCCACGTAGGCTCTTGACGTTTTTTCCACTACAACCAGCGTAGCCCACAGGCCTGTGGGTTCTTAGGAGATGCTGGTGGCCATCCTATGCTGTTATTCAGACCAGAAAAAAGCATTATTTGTGTTTCCTTATATCACTGCCAAGAGACCTCAATGTTGTGGCTGAAAGCAGGTGCCCTGCTGTGTTTCTGATAAGTTTTATCAAAAAGAATATGACTCTTCTCTCTGCTAGCCTCAATTAAAGACAGGCCTGTTCCTTCTCTTTTCTCCAGTTTGAAGGGGAACTGAAAAGAGGTGACTCACATAAAAATCCTAATCTTCAACTATCTTTCCATGTATCAGTGTTAATGAGAACAATTAAGAAAAACAAAACAAACCAAAAAAAAAAAAAGAAATGGAAAGCTCTAGAATGTTGGATTTTGCAAATCTGTTTCTTTCATAAACCAAGTCTATACCTAACCATATAAAAGAGAGACGTAAACTCAGAACCACCAGGCCAAATTCAGACTGCTGCCATCTTTTATTTGGGATGTACAGTTGATTTCTAATTAATTTTAATTAGAATGATTTGTGCTCTCCGTGTGACACAATCCCCACCATTTCCTATTTTTTATACCTAGCTACATTACATATTTAATTTGGAACTGCAATCATAGCTTTGATCCTGAAACCACTTGTCTTAATTAATGTCAGTCAAATATTTGTGACAAAATAAATCCTGAACATCAGTTTACTTTTGCCCAGGCAAGATTATATGCACAGAACTTAGCATAGTACCTAGCACAAAGCAATCATCAAATACATATTTTGAATGAATGAATTTTTTTGAGTATTGAATAGCCTTTGGGCCTGGATGAATTTCTTTTGATGCAGCCAAATTTGCATAAAAATATCAGAACCTGGTCTGCTGACGGTTAAGATGTTTCCAATATGTTTGGTGGATATTGAATCTTGATATTCTGACCTGTGAAACTTGCACTGTATCTGTTATATTTAAGAAAACTCCTGTGGAAGAAAATCACATGTAATGCATCCAAATGTTCACTCTTTGTAAAGTTGTAGTACATATAATCTCATTGAATTCTAGCAAAATCCTGCTTAGTATGTATTAATGTACCCATTTTATATTAGATACAATTAAAGTCCAGAGACATTAAGGGATTTTCTCAGCTTACACAATCACTAGGTAGCAAAATTGGACTTCAAACTCCAATAGGTCTTTTCTTTCCCCAAAAAGAGTTCTCTGGTTTCTCTGATTAATTAGGACAGTGGCATCCAGGCTCTTTGACAAGAGGACACATCCTCAGTGTTACCTGGCCTGTTGGGATCAACTTGAGGATGCAGGTAAAGCAGATTTATACATCCACCCACTTTACAACTCATCGTTCCATTATCCACCATACAGACAAGGTAGATGAGACTTCTCCTGACTTCCGCTTCCCTCAGCATTCATGATTTTGAACTTCTTTCCTATGCGGAGACTCTAAAAATATTTTTAAACATTTGCCCCTGTACTGGACATGTTTACATACCAAATATTACAAGGAGGGTTGCAAGAGGAGGCACAGAAGTGGTTTCTTCCAAGCTCTGCCTCTTCCAGGACAATCTCTGGGTCTCCCGTACAATATAACTGATGTCAAGAGAAAATATTGAAAAAACACGGAGGTGTTTTAACTAATACTAATGATTAGTATTTAACCATGTTCCAGGATAAGGTATTGTTGCAATATTTATTTGGAAGACTGAATCACATACACATGTAAATGTGAATTCAGTTTCACAATAGTCTCAGTCATTAGAGTTTCCTTTTAGAAAACTGATGTTGCCCATTAAGAAAATCCCTTTCATTGAGAGGAAGGCAGGAGGAACTCAAAGTAGGTCTTATTCAAAAAATATCTTAGACAAATTTTCAGTGTTAATGCGTTCTTCCTGACAGTGATAATTGAATTCAGTAGTCAGCATTTCCACACTTAAAAAATGGACTTGAGCCCATCAACCCTGGTTTAACCTTATGGCTGTATAATTTCTCCTAAACTGGGTCACAGGTAAGTGCCTAAATACTCCTTCAGGTCTAATGAATGCTCTTTTAGACCATTCTTAAATGCAACTGATTTCCATATATTTAGATTACCTCTTTGAGAACCAGAGAGTAAAAATACTGAATGTAGGGAATTAAATTATAAAGAAATAACTTGAAAATCCATGCTATATTATTTTAATATACCTGCTAGTAACAAGGAAGAGGACACCAAGGCCTACAGGCATGTGACATTCCTAAAACAGAGCTTATTGAACCACATTCACGACTATTATAGTTAGGATGACAGGATTTATTGATGGTGCCACTTTAAAAACATTGTATGTTAACTTTGCAGAGTATTTGGCAATATCTCATAAAATATTATTGAAGATGAAATAGAGACTGAGTCTGAAGAAAGAAATTCACAGTTGGTATAACAACTGTGCTCAAAATGTGAACTCTGAAATCTTTTCAATTTCTAGACTCAGATGCTCAGATGCTCAATTTCTTACCACAGGCCATGCTTTACCAGGATAATTTCTTACTAGATCCCAGAGGGACATCCTTGTGACACTTAGTTATAATTGTATAGAGATAAGATCGCTTAAAAACTATATATTTCACAAAACTATATATTTCACAAAGCAGGCTGATATGTCAAAATATCTCTGGGTTATTTTGCTTTTTCACCAAAGTATACTCCCTGAGTCATACATATATTAACATGACTCTGCTTCTACTCTACTCCAGAAGGGTACTCTCGAGCCAAAATCTCAGGTACACAGAATGAACCCTGTTTTACTTCTTCCCAGACCCCTCGCCAAAGAGCCTTCTTTCAATCTGGCTCATCTATTCACAAAGTAAGTATTTTCAAACCACCTTTTACTGAGTGTGTTCAGATTTACAGTATTTTCACTAATCTCTACAAGAATCCAATGAGTCAAATATTGCGTCCATTCAAAACCTTTGAAATCGTGTCACAGAGATATTTAAATAGTTCATACAGCACTAGATAACCCAGGAAATAAGCGGCAGAATTTATTTGCTGAACATGGTGAAAGATAAACCATCCACCTTTAACCATGAAGCTGTAATGACTTCTTAGAAATGCAGACTATGTGTGAGAAGCTGTGAAGCCCCTTGAAGACCCCCATAGGGAAATGTAAGAATAGCTGCTAAGACTGCAGCACCACAGGAAAATTCTTCAGAGAGCCTTCTTGGTGGGTTACCAGATGTTGGATGTGACTTTTCCTGTGGTCTTGGAGTGTTGGCCAAGCTCCAAAGGCCATAAGCAACAAGCACCAGATCATGACCTATGGAGAGAATCTGACACCAATGTTGGGATGCCGAGTCCCTTACCTGTCTCCAGACTCCACAAAGGGGATGGGGGTGATGAAGTTGGTTTAACGAGGTATAGAGATGACAGAATAATTTGTATCTCTGTTAAAAGTAAAAATACCATTTAATAGCTAATTATATCAACTATTTAAAAAAAGAGTTATAGAGATGATTTATTTAGAGAAGACGTGTGAGATTGTTGCCAGACTTCACTGCTACTGCCCTTCTCCAGCCATGTGAGGGTAATTTCAAGAATCCTGTTCAAGAGTTTGCCACAGGTTTTCAGAAAAAAGTCAATGCCTGAAGGTGAGAGGTGGAAATACCCAATCTGAAGCAACATGGGCTTCACTGGGAGCCATCAACACTTCCCTAACAATGAGACTGGTGTGAACCCTATAGCAGGAGCTAGACTTGAATACCCTGGGAATGCCCTGAGGAATGTGGTAATCCCAGCTACGGTGCACAGCCTGTGGAGGAATCACCTGCATCAAGGGAGCTGGTAGGGGAATACCCAGAGGAGGAAGAGGACACCTCCAAACACCCACAAAAGCACCAATCAATAAAGAATGGTTAGGCGTCTGACATCCAAGAAAGCATAAACAATAGCTGAAAACTGGACCTATCAAACACTCCCCCTTTTCATTTCTCTATGCTGCAGCTTTTTCCTTCCCCTGCAGCCTTTGATGCAGAGTTATGCATGGGGGAGGAAAAACAGTCAGGAAAAACAGTTTGGGGGAAAGTGGAGACGCAGCTAACCATGTCCTCTGCTCCGCTCTGGGTCAATTGCCTGAATCAAGCCCAACAAGTAAGTTGGGGTGAGGTTGTGAGGATGTGGATGTTAAAAAAATTTTTTTTCTATATTGATTTTAGAGAGAGAGGAAGGGAAAGGAAGAGAGATAGAAACATCGATGAGAGAGAACATCGATTGGCCGCCTCCTGCATGCCCCCCAGTGGGGATCAGGCCGACAACCTGGGCATGTGCCCTGACCGGGAATGGAACTGGCAACCTCTTGATGCATGGGCCGACGCTCAACCACTGAGCCACACTGGTCGGGCAGAAGTGGATGTTTTAAATTGAAGGAGGGCTTGAAGTTCTAACATTAGGTTAGCTTATTTGATCCATTGTCTTAAAAATTAGGATTCTTAATGTTACTACTTTACAATGAGCACAGAAGCTATGAAATCTATCTAAAAGTTTCATGCAGGAGTTTAGAAAAACAAGCAAATAGAGTGGGTTTGCAGAGGCAGTGGTATGAAAAAAGGAAACTATGGTAAAAATACATTCTTAAAAATTATAATTGATTTTAGATATTGGCTGGAATTAAAGCAAATCCTCAGTCAATCCTTCTTATAACAGGACTGCAGCTCTGGTCTTGGCTCTCTGACCAATCCCCACATCCACTGGATTTGGTTCTTCTGCCTTGTTCCTTCATTTATTTTATATTCCTATCATTTCCTGATTTCCATATTTGGTTTTCTAGCTTTCTTTCTGTCTCTGCTGCCTCTATTGTCTGATTCCATCTATTTCAGGGTTTAAGGTAAAATCCAAAATCAAATCCATTATCCTCATTATTGACCCAGACCTGGAGGCCAGTCTAGTTCCTGGTCTCAACTCCTACAATTTTCCTTTGTTTCGATGAATTCATTAATGGGTCTGCTCCTAGTCATGATAAGAAAAATGACATTCAAGTAATAAATATAAATTGGCCAAATCAGCCCAATGGCCTGTTCAACCACCCAACAATGAGGGATATAAATAATTTCTGAAGAATCATTTTCCACTTATTTTCTTTAGCAATATTATTGCATTTATACCATGAAAAGAGTTCTCTCTGCACATTCAGATATATAGATGTTTACGATTCACTTAGTCCTGCAATGAGCTAATACTTTTATATAATCATTTCTAATCCCCATAATACTATCTTGTTTATTTTGCATATAGGTAAGGAAATTAGCCCAGATAGGAAAGGCTGAGAATCAGCTAACCATGCCCTCTTCTCTTAAGGTTTAATGACTGGCCTTAAGGATGACAGAAGTAGAATTCAATTCCATGTTTTTCTGATCCAGAAAGAACTAGAATTTGGCAAAATATTGATTTCAAAGTAATATGTAACAGATTTTGGGAGGATCACAGTCAAATTCCAAAAGACATATTTAGGGATTCAAGAAGAATACTTCCAAATACTAACTGAGAAATGAGATGAATAAAGACAGACAGACGGAGAAAGCTTGGCTTTGGCTAAAATCCCAGCAGTAGAAACTGCCAGACACTATAAATTAAAGGCAACGTTCGGGCTTGTCCCTGGCTATAGACAAATATTCACTGTGAAGCACCACCAGAGAGATGGAGTCCACTTAACGGAATGCCTGTGTCGCTCTAGCTGGCACCAGTTGAAACTTCAAGATTTATTCTCTCACTGGTTATGGCAGGTACACAGTCAAAGGCTCCCACTCTCAACTCAAACTGAGTGCTTGTTACTGACAGATGAAGGGTGCTTGGAAGGTAGATAAGAAGTATGGTCTTGCTTTCTTCTCACAGGCTGCTTGTTATTTCAGCCTGGTGATTGTTCTCCACTTCAGAGCCTGGCTGGGGAGAACCATATCAGTCACTTTATATTCACAGACAATTTTATGGAATATACGAGCCTTCTCAACATACATGTGATGTGTCTCTATGGTACCCACAGTGGGAGCTCACTGAAAAGCAGCTATAATTATGAAGACTGTGGTGTGGGTGGGAAAGGACATCCAGGAGTCAAATGATAAATTGGCAAGTTGTTTCTATGGCTACCACACATTTGTGGTCCTGGATATCAATCCTGCAACAACAAATCTGTTTACCCATTTGCTTAAATTCCATGTGCTTATTTACAGTGATAGAAAAGCAACATGACATGATGGAAATACCATCATGGAAATACCAGGGTTTGGAATTAGAAGACACAGATTCGAATTCCAGCTCTGACACTGATTGGCTAGCTTCATTATTTTGATCATGTTACGTGTCCTTTCCGAGTAACAATTTCTTCATCTATAAAATGGAATGATACCAGTTATTTAGAGGTATTTAAAGTATTAAATAAATGGGCATGTGTGATTCATCAAGTATAAAACCTGACACAAAGTAGGGGTTCAAGAAACATTAGTATTGGGCACTTGCTCGGGAATGAGGGACATGATTCTAGGTGAGGGCGAGCAGACAAAGAACAATAGGATAAAGATAAGAACGTCTACGTTAGAGAACTGTCCAGAAGAAATGGCCATCAGACGGGCAGAATACAAACACATTGTCTCTCCACTTGTTCCCAATCTGAGACCTCCTACTAAGGCAAAAACAGGTGATTGCAGGATTATTGGAATTGGCAAATTATTGATCTCCTGGTCAGTGATGGGATTCTCTGAACATTTGAGTCCTGGAAGACAATCCAAAGTGCTTGAGCATACCTCTGTCAAAATAAGAGCAAATAACTTTTTATTCATGTCTGACATCTTGGCAAATTACATAATCCAATGTGTTAATCTAGAAGATAAGCCCTTTTTATAATAGCTCTTGTTCTCGTGCCAGTTCAGTACTTATAACTAGTCCAAATTAGCACCAGAGGTTGTACAAGCTTTTTCATTAAGTTAAATGTAATTAAATTCCAGCCTTTCTTACATTATAAATGGTGTCTCTTATAGCTAAAAGGTAGAACGAATAAAATCCTGCAGATCTGGTCTTGCAGTGAAGGGTCTTTACACGTTGGCTCTGCAGCCTCCAACTCCTCCTCTCATTATCTTCTGTCTGAGGAAGATGGTCAACAACGGGAGATGACTCGTAGAGCAACCATCTCCTTGTAAAGGATGGAAGAGAGGGCCTCCAAAGGTCATTTCCTTGCCTCTGTTTCCCTGATCCCCACCATTTTCCCCTTTAATATATTCTGAGCTTCAGCATCTGCAGCATAATATTTGGACTCTGAAATAGTACCGCCCATTTTCCTGCTTGAAAGTTGCTGCTTTTAGTTTGAATGTTGAATATATTTTCTACATTTGAGTTCTAGAGCTCTAGGCCATGCACATTTTCAAAATAAATCAGCTCAATAATAAACATGCATAATTCCCATTATAGTTAATGATCTGTATTGCTCAGGGCTACCAACCTCTGGAACTGTTTTGAAGGCCTAATGTGTACAGTGGCATTACTAGTGCTGATACCAGCCATATGAAGTCAGTGTTGCAATTTCCCTGACAGCAACTTCATTGGCAGGATAGAATGCACAAGTGTTGCCAAGGCTAACATATCTGGTAACTGGGCCTTTATACAAATGTGATCCCATTTCCTGTTATTCTCCCTTTGTGTTTCATTGTCAGCTTCTATGTGTACTAATTAAAATTGCAATGCTTACTTGAATATTCTCAAAATCCTTTGTAGTCCTTGGCCATGTATGGCTGAACTTGAGTGTTGAATCTGACCTATAGTTTGTAGTGATTGGAAATATTTAAGGCTCCTTATCTCATAGTCGAATTTTTAGTTTAATCTTTTCTACTGTTATTAGTGAAGCTGAGAGTTAAGGGGGCAAACTAGTGGAACTGAACATCACCTGACATATTTTGATTTTTGCTAAGCCCTAGATTCATGGTATATGAGGTTTTAATCAATGCACCAGTTAAATGGCTGCATCAAAATTACCTAAGATCTATGCTAACAACACTGTTTTTGACCCTACAGCAAACCCAGAGAGTCAATTTTTCAGTAGTGGGACCCTAGGATATATGTTTAACCTTCAGTTTAGCAACCAGGTTTGGGATTCAGCATCTGCAGCATAATATTTGGACTCTGAAATTAAGAATTGAGCAGGTTCTCTTTGACTCAATGCATTCCTAAGATGTCTAAACTTAGTTCAGGTGTTTACTGATCTGGATTTTCCCCATGGCTTACTTTTTATCTATAGCCAGTTACAGTACCACAGTAGAAGCAGATCTTCAAATCTTTCTAGTCCAGCCCAGGACTAATATCAACCCCAGAAGATGGCACATATCTAAATGCAAAATGGAAGAAGAGCCCATCATTGAGGACCTGTTAATTAGAAGGTTTTGCGTGAAGTGTTTTTCATGTGCAATATCATTTGTAATTTATAATCCTCTTCTACTTTCTAAAGAAAATATACCCCAGTGAGTGAAGGGTCCCTTTTAGACTGAAAAAAGCGATGCATGGGGAAGGAATGTTTGGAGGAAATGGGAAAATGTTAAATTGAACTATAGGAGAAAGGAAGTGAGAGAGCAAGATGGAGTCATTAGATCCAGAAAAGCAGAGACGATTGCCTGGGAAACCAGACCCTGGAGGGCAAGTTGAGAGAGAGAGAGAGAGAGAGAGAGAGAGAGAGAGATATTGAGATCTGGGCCTGAGAACTGGTATATGCATGATTAGAGTACAGACTAACCAACTCTAAAAAAAGATGTCAAAATGTAGTGGCTTAAATGAGATAGTTTATTTTGATAGCATTTCATAGTTCAAGGACAAATTGTTGAGAATTTGTGGTTTCTAAAATTGTTTCAGTTGTCATTACTCTTCAGACCACAAGAAACAGAGTCCCAGTCAAGCAGCTTTAACTCTGAGATGACTGGGTAATGCACACACCCTTGTTGTTCATACCCTATAGGTCTCACTTGGTTACTTGGTCAAACCTGAATTCAAGAGAGCCCAAAATGTGTAATCTCCAGCTGTGGCTAAACTTGGAGGCTTCTGTTACTAAAAGGAAAAAGGGGTATGTAGCTATAGTGTTACAATTAGCAGACTCTGCCCACTCTGCAAGAGACAACTGATTGGGAGTTTGGGAGTGAAACGCTGTATCGTGTGCTGTGTGAACACCCACCTCTAACTTTTCCCCAAAATACTTCATAAAATACACGTTGTTCAATAATGTTTTGGAGTGGGTTCTTTCTAGTAAATGTAAGCAGCCAAGTTCTGCTTCAAATTTGGCACACTGGCCAAAATAAACATTCCACCAGGGATAGAGACAAATGAGTTGCACATGTATCATCTTGTTTTGTCTTCACAACAGTCCCATCAAGGAGCTATCAGCCTGTTCTTATTAGGAGAGGAAACGGAGGCTCAAAATGTAAATCATAACTGGTAGCCATACATCTAGGAAGTGACAAAGTTGGGATTCCAGCCAGAGTGCCTCATTCCAAAGCCATTCTACTAGATGGAGCATGGTGCCCATTCCATTTGCTCCACACTCTCCCTTCTTCTTAAGGAAAAACAAGAAGATTCATTTGGGTTTATGATTATTTCACTCTGCCCCTTGCATATCTACACTCCTTTTAATTTTCTATGTGACCAAACCTCCAACAAAACAAATCCCAAACCACCTTAAAGAAATGTTTTGAGATAGGATAAATACCTATTATCTACTTTGAAAACTTAGCCTTTTGATGGCTTTTTCACCCCCTAGATTTGACAATTAACCTTTAAAATATTTTAATTTAACAAAGTTATAGGAAAAAGTGGTAGAAAAAATGCCAGTATCTGTTCAGGGACATTCAAGTGTGATGAATAATGACACAGTTACTTGTTAAATTTGCTTCCATAGATGATTAAGAAACACACATGTCATGACATCTAAGTATCTAAGGCTTAGAAAAATCTAAAGCGTCACGATTATACTGTTTTCACTAGCTCAAGAACTACTTTTAAAATAATGAGAGTGCTTCTACTATAAATAATTTTGTCTCTGGAATAACATTCTACCCAAAAGGGCATAACATTTCTCTTGACACATCCAGGGTTCTCTTGCCCATTAAAAACTAGCTATTCCATAAGAGGCCTGGCTTGTCTTTCTAGTGATGTATAAGAATCTGTTATGCACATTTTCCCTGTAGTAAATGGAGAAATGCAGATATTTAATCAAAAGCTGGACACTAATAGGCATAGACCAAGGATGGAAGGATTTAGAATTATATTCAGTGCCTTGATTTTCAACCCAGGACTCTGAAAAATTCTCCTCTAACACTGGCTTGCTAAAAATAGGAAACAATCTCACCAGGGTTAGGAAGTAAAGTCACCGAAGAAATGATGAGGAACTCTGATGGAATCCTTCTCCCTCAGCTCTGTTTGAAACTGTGTTTCTCAGAAGATACTTAGGTAGTGTCCACATCAACGCTACCCTGCCTAAGGTTTATGAACACTAATCTCTAGAGAGAGTTCCTGAAAAGAAGATTTCTATAGTTAAAGCTGGGAGTGTGACATATCCCATCACACTGCTTAAGATACCCAAGATAGGGCAACCTATTAAGGCTCTAAGAAAAAATCCATTCATACTTACCTTTGTTTAAATATGGTGTTTCCAAAACATGTTTGACCACAGATTTCTTAAGAAAAAAGCATACTATGAATATTCTATCCCTCATCCCAACCTATGTATTTTCCATTTAGTGATCAATGAGATCATTTTGTAAAGCACAAATCATGTCACCCACCCTTACTGTAAACTCTTCAATGTCTTTATCTCAACCCAACATGAAATCACAGTCCAGATGAAGTCTGTCAAGTCCTACATCATCTGGTCCGTCACTTCCATCAGTATCTGCCTCATGTATGTCTCCTTGGGCCACACTGATCTTGTTTCCACAATATTTCAAGGGCTCTTTCACTTTAGTATGGGTCCCATTACTATTCTTTTGCCTGGCTCACTCTTCCCCAGGTAGCTCTATAACTTGCTCACCCTATTTTATGTCTGCTCAGATTATCACTTTCTCAGAAAACTTTTACCTTTCTTTAGAAAACATTGCATCTAGTACATATGCTGGTGGGAATGCAGATTGGTGCAGCCACTATGGAAAACAATATGGGGCTACCTCAAAAAATTAACAATTGAACTTCCATTTGACCCAGTGATCCCACTTCTAGGAATATACTCTAAGAAGCCTGAAACACCAATCAGAAAGAATATATGTACCCCCATGTTCATAGCAGCACTATTTACCATAGCTAAGATCTGGAAACAATCCAAATGTTTATCAGTAGACGAATGGATAAAAAAGCAGTTGTATATATACACAATGGAGTACTATGCAGCTGTAAGAAAGAAAGATTATCCTTTGAGACGATATGGAGGGACCTGGAAAGTATTATCCTAAGCAAAACAAGCCAAACAGAGAAAGACAAGTATCATATGATCTCACTTATTTGTGGAATATAACGAACATAACAGTCTGAGGAATGGGGTAGTCCCAGAGACATGGAAGTGGGGTACAGGCTGATAATCCCCAGAAGAGGGGGTGGTGGGGGAGAGATAAACCACTGAACTTATATGCATGTATGCATGAACAATGGACAAGAACAGGGTGGGGAGGGAGAAGAAGGGGGTAATTAGTGGGGGAATTTTTGTTACATCTGTAACAAAAATAAATTAATTAATTAAAATTAAAAAAATAAAATAAAAATTTAAAAAAAGAAAGAAAACATTGCATCTAAAACAATAGGCTTTTAATCTACTCTTTATTCCTTTACTTTGTCTTATTTTTCTTCATAGTGCTATTCACTACATGATATTTTAGAATTACTTGTTTGTTATGACCTAAAGTTCTGTGAATTGAAACCTGGCTTCATCTCCATGGAGAATATTCAAAGATTCCATGACCTTCAATGAGGAAAAATACAAAGTACTTTTCTGGCAACAGAAATATAGTACATAGGTAAAATGTTGAATTTTGTTCCTTTGAAATTTCAGAGGTCTTGCATCAAGAAATCAATGGTCCAATTTCACATTATTTGAATTATGATTCTAATGATCTGATTGTCATCTCAGAGTTCAACTATAATAACCCTTGAAAAATCAGAGAAAAGCAATTAAATACAGATGTGTTTCCTTGAATATGTCACAGTTTGAGAATGGAGCATTATTCACAACCGTCATTAACATCATAGGAAATTACTGCCTTAAATTCAAGAGTCACTCACTACCACTGAAGAATAACCTGCTTAAAAGACAAAATAAAGAAACCGGCATTGAAAGTTACTACTAAATTTCTCTCCCAGAAAGCTCTAATTTCTAGCTGCCACTAAAAAAGAATGATTATCATGCTTTCTTCCTTGCCTGGCAATAGTTTTGAAGTTGCTTTTTCAAAGACAAGCTTAGGAAAAGTTGATGGAGGCTCACTTTTTACATAATTATGTAAACCACATATAGTGGGAAAAAAAGAAAGAGGAAAAGCTTTTATGTGTGTGAGAATGTCATCATCAGCAGAAGCCTAGGTATAGATGAAGGACTTGGATGAATTTGCATCCCAATCAGGCTAAGGGCAGGAGAACAAAAGAGATTAAGAGGAAATAGAATAAAGCAACAGGGTGTTAATTTGGAAGATTCAGTTTGGGCATAAAGAAGGCTATAAACTAACAATGGTTTACAATGGGCTGGGTACTCTTTTAAGAGCTCTTCATACTTGAATTTGCAGGAAGTTCTGTAAATCTCATTCTATAGATGAGGAAACTGAGGTACAGACAGAACAAGTAATTGTCCAATGTCTCAAAGCTATTGTCATGGGTCTCAAATTCCAATTTAAACCAAGCATTCTGGTTTGGGGTGCAAGCCACAAATATTGCATAAAATACTGAGGGAGCCTGAGGGACTGATCATATGCAGAAATTTTAAAGAAAGAATCAGCCAGCAGGAAACTGGTTTTAAAACACTAAAAACAAAAACTTATTCACAATGGGGTGACAGAGGAGACTGCCAAGAGAGTACAGGTGAGAATAGAATTTTGTGTGGAAATTTCTTTGGCAAAATCTATCCTTTCAGCCCCAACCCCTCTTCCTTCAAGTAAGCGTAGTGAGTGTGTTAATGGAGGGGAGCAAGTCTCGTCTCCCTCCCACTGCTAGTGGGAGTTTGTTCTTGTGATACTGCTGGGATAAGCATTTCCAGAGACCCTCAAAAGAGGATGAGATATGGTAGAAAGCTTTATTTCTGTGGAATTATACCCCTGGGTTTCCAAAGTTCCATTCACCAAGAGGTCGCCGGTTTGATTCCCAGCCAGGCACATGCAAGAAACAGCCAATCAATGTTTCTCTGTCATTGATGTTTCTCTCTTCCTCTCTCCCTTCCCCTTCATCTCTCTCTAAAAACACACACACAAAAAAAACATATTTTTTAAAAAGTGACCTTGAATGGGACAATAATGAGAAGGGGTCATATGAATCAACTATCATGTTAATCCAATTTTATGGTTCTGAGAACCAATTAAAAATAGAATTTTATTAAAATGATAACTTCATTAAATCTGTTATAGGAGGAAACCACCAAAGCATAGCGAGGTCTAGTAACTTGATAATAAGTGGTGGAGCTAAGATATTTAATCCAGGTGCTCGGACCCAAGAGTCCATGATCCTAGTCCTATGCTCCAAAACGGTTGGAATTGGTTGAATACAAATAGCAGTAGCAATAACAGGAGCAGACAGTATCTCTCAATTAACTTAGAAAGCCCTTGTACCATAATTACTAAACTCCAGGTAGACACAGAGGACAACAAAGAACCTATATAACTTATAGGAAAGAGGGAGGCTTAAGATTTGAGCAACACGGGATTTGGAATGAGAAAAATAACACAAGAGAAAACATTGGGAACCAGGAACAGGACTGAGGCACAGTCAACTACCTTTGACAAGAGAGATGTTAACAATCCTTAGGAAAAAAGACTTGGTGGTTAGTATACAAGCTACAACTGCGTAATATAACCACTCTATTCTGGGTCATACATTTGACCTAAATGTCAGCTGGAACCATCCTGTATTTTGAGGTTTAATTACATTTTTATAAAATGCTGGATTCTGCCCTGTTTGGCTCAGCAGCTATAGCATCGCCCCCCAGACTGAATAGTTGAGGGTTCAATTACCAGTCAAGGGCACATACCTTGGTTGCAGGTTCAATCCCTGGCCTGGTTGGGGTTATGTGGGAGGCAACTGATAGATGTGTCTCTCTTACATCGATGTTTCTCTCTCTCTCTCTCTCTCTCTCTCTCTCTCTCTCTTTCTTCCTCCTTCCTACTCTATCTAAAAATCAATGGAAAATATCCTTGGGTGAGGATTAAAAAAAAAAATTCTGGATTATTTCTCCCTCCATACACATGAAATTCAAAGGGATTCTTGAGAGCTCACATTTCCTCTGGTGCCTACATTCTGAATTCCTGCAGCCATGATCTCTTGCTCTCACATGCTGCTTCCTTTGACTGTTGTCTCTTATCTGTATTAACCCAGACACAAAATATATGCCTCCTTTTATATTGTATATTCCAAACTACTCTCATAAAGCATTCTGTATGCTATTTTAGCACAACAGCCAATTTAAATTTTAATATCAAATATTCCCATTTAAAAGTCCTTTAACTGCCATGCAATCAGGTGGGTCTCACATCCTACCCTTCACCCCAAATTCCAGCTGAGGATTATATTTGTCCTCATTCTCTCTTTTCTTCATCTGCACCCTTAATTTCTCCCTTGGCACAAATTCAACTTCATATTAATCTCACAAAGAGTATTTTAGATTTTACTTCTTCCATTATTTAACACCACCACCTAAACTTTGTCAAAACATTCCATCAAGTTATTTTTCTAAACAAAGACTATCACTTTCTTAATATTTATCCCTGTGCCATCTAATATTTCTATATTAAGCAATAAAGCTGCTACCAAGAGCTCCTAGTTCCTCCTTAACACTTCCTTGGATCCTCCACTGGCACCCCGTACCTTCTCCCCACAATCCGGCAACTGAACAGATAACTTGCAGCACAGCAGAGAACCCTGTTCTGTACTTAACATTTAAAAAATATTTTCAACATCATTCTATCAAATGTATATGTAAAAATATAATGATAAACATCTATTGAAGATAGGTAGATAGATGATGATAGACAGATGATAGATAGATAGATAGATAAATAGATGATAGATAGATAGATGATAGATAGATAGATAGATGATAGATAGATAGATAGATAGATAGATAGATAGATAGATAGATAGATAGATAAATACAATGATCCATTTTGACACCCTACCATTCCTTTTCTCTTCCTGTAGTTGACTTTTGGAAATCTATCCCTTCTCCATTATTTGCAATGTTCCTAGATGGTTTACTCAGGGCCCAAATTACGCAAGTTCAGACTCTAACTCCTAGTTATAGGATTGCTAACATAAAATATTACATGGGACATACTTATACTAAAAGTTATTGGTTATTTCTCTGAAATTCCATTTTAACTGTGTGTCCTATATTTTCATTTGTTAAATATGATGACCCTACCATTAATTCAAGTCATAGCTGCTTGACACAGATGAAAGCCTACTGGAGTCCAGCTGCTCCTGTCCATTAATTGCTGTTTGTTGTTTGCAACAAGTATAGCTTCTTTATTTTGTATAACTTCTCTTTTGTCTTATTCTATGCTGCTGTTATACCCCATGTGAACGAGTATACTGGGCAAGACAATCTCCTTCCAAATCCCAAATTCGGACTGGGGCACAAATGCCTCTGGAGTCCTTTCCCCAAACTTTCTGTAATTTTCTTTTTTTTTTTCAGCTACAATTTGCATTCAATATGAGTTTTATTATTTTAAATCTTCATCTAAGGACATGCCTATTGATTTTAGAGGCGGGGAGGGAGGAGAGAGAGAGAGAGAGAAACATCGATGTGAGCAAGAAACATCAATAGGATGCCTTCCCATACACTCCCCAGCCAGGGATGGAACCCGCAGCCTAGGTATGTGCCCTGACTAGGAGACAAACCCACAGTCTTTCACTGTATGGGACAACACTCCAACCAACTGAGCCACACGTCCAGAGCTACATTCAGTATTATTTTGTATTAATTTCCAGTGTGCAGCATAGTGGTAAAACAATCATACAATTTACATTAGTTTTTATCTCCAGATTCCCTAGCAGTATCAAGGCTCTGTCAAGCCTCAACTCTAGTTACTTAACTGTTCCTCTAATTCTTTGTCTACTGTTCCCATATCCTTCCAAAATGTTTCTTTCTTTTTCTTTTCTATTTGCCTCAGATATCTAAAGTTATTTTTTATAGTTTGTAGGCAAAAAAAAAAAAAAAAATTGAAATATTACAGTAGAGTTAGAACTGGCAGTTCTACACTGGAAACATCAAACATCTAGGTTAGGTTTGGCCCACAACGAATCTTTAAAACTAAATTTATTGCCACTAAGATCTAAGATAGTAGTATTAACATAAAACTTGAACTTTCTGGCTTCTCAATTCTGGCCATAAGGGTTGTCTTCCTTAGACAGAGCATGTGCTTATTTATTTATACATCTGTTGGACTCTGTGGGTATTTGAGTATGTAATCCACATTATATATAGTGCCTTCATGCTCTCTGGTTTTTTATACTTGCTTGATTCCGTTCAGTTTGATTCAATACATCTTGTTTTAGCACCTAAAGTAGTTGGCACCTAGGAAAATGAAATAAGGTATAGTCCACACCATCAAAGAAGCTCTTAGTCTATTCAGTGAAACAGGCATTTCAAAGGAGAATTTCATATGTAATATGGTAAAAATTATGGAGGAAGGTACAAAGTAGTATGAGAACCAATACAGAACATTTCATTCAACCTGGGTTACCAGGGAAGGTTCTGTATCAGATAATGCCTCAATGAGTTTACAAGCATAGGGGAGAAAATAATTCTTGATGGGCAAGCAGGTTGAATAAAAGGAAGAAGGAATGAAACAACAGTGGATTGTGAATAAGAATACAAGGGTATTCTTTGTGGGTTTTTGTTTGTTTGTTTTTTAACAATCAGAAAATTTCTGATGCCACAGCTCTATTTTAACCTCCTCCTATTGACTAGACTTTAGCTCCAAGTAATGCCTTAGTTCCTTATAGCATACCTATTTAGTTCAATTAATAAGACAAGATTTGGCCTGGCCAGTGTGGCTCGGTGATTGAGGATTGACCCATGCACCAAGATGTTGCCAGTTTGATACCGGGTCAGGGCACCTGCCCAGTTGTGGGCCCAATCCCCAGTGGGGGGCATGCAGGAGGCAGCCAGGACAATCCATGTTCTCTTTCATCTATGTTTCTATCTCTCTTTCTCTCTCTCCTTTCCTCTCTCTTTAAAAATAAATTTAAAAATAAAAAATAAATAATAGATGATTTGTTATGTATTAAAAAAACATTTTTTAAAGTTTCACTTACATAGTTTTTTAAATTTTAAGATACTTTCTTTAAAAAATTTTTTTTTCTTTATTGAATTTTAGAGAGAAGAAGGAAGAGGGAGAGAAAAATAGAAACATCAGTGAGAGAGAACATCGATTAGCTGCTGCTTGCATACCCCCCCCTAGGAATTGGGCCCCCAACTTGAGCAGGTGCCCTGACTGACAACCTCTTGGTGCACGGGTCGATACTCAACCACAGAGGCACACCGACCAGGCCCACTTACATAACTTTTTAAAATGCAATTAATTCCAATAATTCTTATCAAAGAAATAAAACTAGTGTGACTGAGTGGTTTAAAGAGAGATCATAAGCATTCCTTTTTTATCTATATTTAAAAGAATATCTGGTATTTAAATCACAAGCTTACTTAAGAAAATAGTAGCAGCCAAAATTGTTTCAATCTTTATGTAGAGAGCAGGGATCCAAGCAGCTAATATGATAACTAAATCCTTCTCTTTATATTATAAGATTTATCAAGTGGTAAGCAGTGAGTCATTTTGTTGTGTTATTTATAAGGTATTTCAAGGAGAGAACCAAATAGACATATTAGCACCTTGACGGAAATTACCTACCATTTACTTCCCCGTTACCCATTTATTTATACCCAATCTTGTTCCAGAAATGATTGAATGGGGCTTGCAAATACTTACATAGCATAAATAAAAGAGCAAAAGGAAGAGCAGAGGACATAAAGTGCAACTAGGAATGATGCTCAAATATAACATGTGCACCATAAAGACCCATATGATTGCTATAACCAAGTCACCAATTGGCTCTGAGCACTCTACCAAGTTCACTGGAAAGTGGAAATCTGGCCCTGGCCAGTTTGGCTCAGTGGTGGGAGCATCAGCCTGTGGACCAGAGTCCCGGGTTCGGTTCCCGCTAGAGGCAAGTACCTAAAAAAAAAAAACAGAAAATGGAAATCTGACCAGTTCCTCAGTGTACAAGGCTTATAACATAGAAACAGCATTTTATCAGGATGAATACAAAGACTATTGCCCTGAGATCAAACGGGATGTGTCAATAATGTTTATATGTTACCACAATATAGGCTGATGGTCAATCACTGTAGACAAAAATTTAATAAAAGCAATTTCATCAAAGGAAATACCTCCTGGTGACCTGCTTCTCCTTATTTACCTACTTCCATCATTGGCACGAGCGGCTAAGAATTACAGTATATACAGCAGGCGGCTCTAGAGCAGTGCCTTATGTAGACCAGCCGTACTTATTTTTTTTCTGAATTATCATTTTATTTTTGATGCAATACATTACTAAGCAGCAAGCACAGAAATGTTTTTAAAATCCTATATCCTTAATAGTATCATTTACAAAAGAACCACCAATGGTCTTGACTTGTCTGCTACTGCAAACAGGAAAACTATGGTATTTATCATTCAAAAAACTCAAATATCCTGTCCTCTTAGAGCTCGTGTTCTAGGTGGTTGAGGCAACCAATGAACATATAAATAAATTAATTTAATTAATTAATTAAATATCAGATCACAGTAAGTGAAATAGAGAAAAACCAAGTAGAGGTAATCCCTTCATTACATGGTGGAGGCAAGGATTTAGAGACTATATATGCAAAGTGCCTGACTCACAGTAGACTCCCCATAAACTCAAGTCTCTGTATAGAAAGTTCACTGACCTTAACATTAGAGTGTTAGCCTCTTTTTCTGTAAATAGGGATGATAATGCTCACTTCACAGGGTTGTTGCCAGGACACTTGCTATGGTATATATCTGTGAACCTTTAGTACAGTGCTTAGCATATAACCATTGCGAAACAAACGCTTGTTCAATTGGAATCTAAAATTCCACCCCAGTGGTTAATTTAGAACTAGCTATTCTCTTTTGAAACTTTTTTAAAAAATAAGGTAAGACAATGACATGTCAAAAAGTAAAACTTCACATTTCCCTTTAAAAACATTGGCTTTTTCTTAGTCATGAGTCTGTCAAACACTAACTATGTAAGCTTTTTGCATCTTTGTCATAAATAATTAAAATAACAATAGGAGATTTAAAATTCTGTCATTGATTCAATGCTGAACTCCACAGACTTTATGCAAATAGAAAGAAGGCAAGCCTTTGGATTATTCTTTACACACCTCTGAAATTTAGTCAGTAGTAAATTGCTCGAGATCACTCATTTAGTTAGCAAGAAAATCTGGATTAAAATTCAGTTTTTTGGTTTTGTTTTGCTTTGAAATCCAGTGTTCTTTCCACTCTCCTATAGCTTCTTCAGTACATAGACACCCATTTGGAAACAACTACTTATTTGTAGACAACTTTTGACTGGTTGTTTTTAATCTAGCAAAAATAACATGTCAGCAAACTTGTTAGAAAAATGTTTTAAAATATTAAATCAATAACCTACTAGTGGTTTTATTTACATTTTGACAAATAAACTTCACAAATGGTTTTGTTGAAGCGAAAGGTAGTCTATTTTCCTTTAATCAAACAAATCAATAAATTTACTTATCTGTTCACCCAGCCAATAGATATTTGTGTAGAAGCTTCTAAATGCTAGGCATTGTACTCAAATTTAGAGAAACCAAAATGAAAAAGGCAGTAACTAATAAAAAACACTAACCAAGCTTCTATTGTAGTGTTCACACAAGCTCCTTAGGACATGTGCTTTTAAATAAAGGCTGCTCTCAATCATCCTTAACAGATCTTAAAAACAAGCCCTGAAGGCATAAAACTGAAACCAAGTACAGTAAATCTGTGCTAGAACAGTCCAGCACTATTTAAATAATATAACATATCCAGATTTAAAATATATTATTTAAAAAATGTCTGATATCCAATAAAAAATTCAAGCAGGAAAACAAATGACAGATAACCAGAAAATCAATCAATAGAAACTAAGATGTAGGAAAAAAAAACTCGATAGATTTAGCAGACAAATCTATTAAAATAGCTATTATGAATATGTTCTGCATGTTTAATCAGGTAGAGAAAAACAAATACGATGAGGAAAAAGAGGAAAGGTATAAAATAGACCCAGAAGGTTATTTCAACCTAGAGTTAAAATATATATTTGGTGGGGTTAAGATCGGATTAATACAGTGCAGAAGAAGAGATCAGTGAACTTGAAAACATAATACAGTAATACAAAGTATCCAAAATGAAAAACAACAGAGGTGCAGTGACCTATAGGATAATATCAAGTAGTTTAACATATTGTAATTGAAGTCCCAAAAACAGAAGAGAGAGAAAGTTGGACAAAAAAAAGTTTTTTAAGAATAATAACTCAGCCTGGCCGGTGTGGCTCAATGGTTGAGCATCGACCCATGCACCAAGAGGTCGCCAGTTCAATTCTCAGTCAGGACACAGGCCCAGGTTGTGGGCCAAATCCCCAGTGCGGGGCATGCGGGAGGCGGCCAATTAATGTTCTCTCTCATTGATGTTTCTATCTATCTCTCCCTCTCCCTTCTTCTTTCTCTAAAATCAATAAAGAAAATTAAATTTAAGAAAAAGAAAAATAACCCAAAAGTTTATGAATTTGATCGAAATTTTATACTTTACTTCCAAGAAACTCAACAAATTCCAAGGAGTGTATGCATAAAGAAAATATTCCAAGGTACATAATAATAAATAGAAAATTTAAGAATAACCAGAGGAAAAGCAATCATTACATACAGAGAAAGAAAGATAAAAATTGCCACAGGTTGTTTTTCAGAAACTATCCAAGATAAAAAGAAAATTTAGTGGCATCCTTGAAGTACTAAAAGAATAAAATATTAACCTAGAATTCTTTATCCAGCAGAATTTATTTCAGAAATTATTTGGAAAAAATAAAACTTTATGTAACACAAGTCAAAGTGAAGATAATTCATTGCTAGCAGATCTACAGTAAATAAAAATTTAAAGAAAGTCATTCGGGTATTTTAAAAAAATAAATACCACCTTCCTCAAAAGAATGAAAAACACTGGAAATAATGCGTAAGTAGATAAATATGAAAGACATGTTTTCTACTTTCTTTATTCCTTTAAAAGATAATTGATATTTTAAAGCAAAAATAATAACAATTTTTGTAGCATTTATACTATATGAAGAAGTAAAATGTATAGCATTAAAAAAAAACAAGAAAAGTAAGACAACCACACCATTTAAGGTTCTTACATTATACATGAAGTGGCATAATATTAAAGTTAAAGTGTGACAAGTGAAAGAAGTATAGTATTAACTCTGGAGAAACCACTTAAAATTTAAAATACATATAGTTAATAAGTCAATATTGAAGATAAAATCCAAGCAAAACAAAAATTTTAATTAATCTAAGAAATTGAAATATTTTCTTGGATTGAAGGAACAAATAGGAGATTGAAGAAGATTTTAAAAAAAATAAAAATAAATAGCAGGTTTGTGGTTTAAAACTCTAACATATAACTAATTACACTAACTGTAAATTGTCTATACATCTGAAATAAAAGGCATAAGTCTATGCGTCAGTGAGAAAATGGGCAAAGGGTCCGGTAATGACAATACATTATAATGAGAGCAGAATGACATGGTAACTCTTAGGAGAGACTTTTAGCTCAGAGACCAGATGACTATCTGGAATTGCTTCTACCCTCTTTCTCTCTCTCCACTTTAGCTTTTTATTCCTCTGCCACCAACTCAGGTTTCAGGCACAGAGGTGGTGGTGCACCAAAGGTCAAGGCAAGAATGACTTTGTTTTCAGTCCTTTGGGAAAATGCTGGTAGACTCTTAGAGTTGTCGGCTAAGTATAGTAGGTAAATAAATCTATAGGAATAACAACCCCGTGCCTGTGACTATTGATTGCTTTTCTTTTTAATATCAAAATTATTCCGCTAACAGACTTTCCACCAGGGGCAAAGTTGACAAGAAACAGGAAGAGATGGAATGGAGAAAGTTCCTTCTGCTGGAGTTTTAAATCCCTGAGCAGAAGAGCCATTGTCTTGTTCATGACTGTATCTCTGTCCCATCCTGCACGTGCACTAGCCTTGGTTGTACTTGGATATGAAATAAATGAAAGGATAATACAATGATCGATGCATGAAAGTATTAGCCAGAAAATGTGGACTTTTCAGTGGATGGGAAAGAATATTCCAGAGAGAAAAGCATATGCAAAAAAAAAACAAAAAAAAAAAAAACACTAAGGGAGATTATGACAAATGTCAGAAACTGAAAACAGAACAATCTAGCAATAGTCAAGAATAAGGGAATTAATGAGGCATGAAAGCTAGAGATGTAATTCTGAGTCAACTCAACCATTTGATGGCATGAACTTGTTGAATAAACTGTTTGCTTTTCCAGTGACTGGGTTTCTATTTTCTAGCATTTCATAATATCTAGTTAATAAAACACTAAGCCACCTTCTATATGTCACTTTGGATTTATGGGGGCATCAAAATAAACAGATCTGTCCTTCTGAATATAAGCAAACAAAATGATTTAAAATATATAACATATTTTAAGTTTCCCCAATCTCAGTAACTTTATCTGAGTTGTCATGACTGGGGAGCTCATAAAATCATTCTATAATTTAAAACCACAGTTAATTTCTCTGAAAATTAGCATTTTCTTTCTTGTGCTTGTGGCAACTGCTTCTGGGAGCCCCATTTCAACTAGGAATGTCCAATTATAATAAATACCTCTATTAAAGATGTTAAAGGACAGGAATAAAAGCGAAGGAACTAGAACGCTGAAGAGTAGAGTTCTAAAGGGCCATCATTATTCAGTGTCTTGCAATTGCCCTCAGAATTTATCATCTCCCTTAAAAGAGGGAAATCTGGATTAGATCAAATGTGTTAATAACAATTGTACTTTGGGAGTTTTTCCAGGTGGTTCACATAAATGGGAAGGCAAGTGTATATGAGGTCATGCACATCCTTCTGAGTACTTAAGGATAATAATGTCAATTTTAAAGTACACTTGAAAAAATGAGGAGGGTTAATTCTCCCTATTACTCTTGGGTCCAAGTTGCCTTGCTCAGGTTTACTTTTGAAAAGTAGCAAGAAATAAATTGTCAAATGCCAACATTTAATTTGTTAATTGATAAGTTCATATTTTAATTGTAAAAGTTATTAAATGTTTCAGTCTTAATAGTTAATATTAGGACATTAACTGCCATCTGTGGCTTTGTGGGGCATATACAAGAAGTATTTTCTGACCAGCTCTTAAGAAGAAATTAAAGGCAAGTGTTCCGACTACACTGGCGACCACAAAAGTAGCATTAGAATCAAAGCCCTAGCTGAAGAAAGCCTATAAGGACAACATTTTCTTTCAACAAATTTAGGATCTGTCCAAGGATGGAGCAGCAAGTTCAAAGGGTTGGTCTGTGTAAGCAGACAAAGTCCAGAGGCAGGAGAAACTTGAGCAAACTTATCCCTACAAGAAGAATCAATGTTTGCCCTTCAGGAAGTCTTAAGACATTTAGGAAACTCCACAGGAGGCCCACAAAATAAATATATGCCCACTATTTGTCTACTACCTTTTAGGTTTTGTCGTTCCGTGATTTAGTTTAATCTCACACTGCTATGAGCTAGATAGGTCAGTTTTATCATCTCTATTTTGCTGATAAGGAAAATGAAGACGACGAACTTGATTAATGACACAGCTTAGAAGAGGAGCAGCCAAGCTCTGAATCCGAGTCAATCTAACTCAAAGCCTCTGCTTTTTCTCCCATACTCTCAAAATGCCAATTCTACATAAGCTTGTTTTTTTAATCTTTATCCTTTTTATTTTGCTGGGAAGTTAGATCCTTTGGGACCTGGTTGATTTCAGCAACAGAATTAAATATAGATTCAGCTTAACAAAGTAACTAAGAGAATAGTTTTTGAGAAACTGGAATATCCTGGAAGACAAACACATCTTCGTATTCCAGCTGCATGATTTGAGGTAGGGCTGTGAAATCATTATTACCCCGCGATGGACATCACTGATTTTTCTACCAGCCAGATACATTGTCTGATCATTTTCATATCTTTATAATAACTGATTAAGTGTATCACTTCTTTTCTTTAAGAATTAAAAAAAAATATTTTAGTTTATTTTTTCCATCACCTTCTATCCTCTCTATGCCGTCTTCCACTTCCAGACACACCCCATCCCCGACAATCACCACACTATTGCCCATGACCATGAGTTCTCTCTTTTGTTTTCCTTTTTTTGCTCAATCCCTCCACCCCACCTGAACCCCCCACCCCCGAAGCTGTCTGCCTGCTCTCTATCTAGGAATCTGTCTCTATTTTGCTTGGCAATTCAGGTTAATAATTTAAATTTTTTTTCAATTACAGTTGCTTTTTAAACAGGAAATTAGTGACTTGGAACATGTAGCAACTTTACTCCCCAGACTCACACATCAGTACTTTTCTTCCTGTCGTGGGGAATAGTCTGAAATAACCATTCCTGTAGAAAAGTCCATGTAAAGTATTCTGAGAAAAGACCCAGAATGTTATGTTTACTATGACTCACATTTGAATATAATTTCATATAAAAAAAATGACCCCTGTGGCTTTTGATATAATCACAAAAGCAGAGAACAGTCTCTCTCCTCCACCTTGAATATCAAACACTGCAAAGAACCTTTCTGCACGAATATCACCATTGCTGTAAAATATTAACCATTAACCCACTGCCATATTCTAATTATGGAAAATATACCTCCGCAAAATTTTATTTCAAATAAAAAATAAGGTAATGCATAGAATAAACCACAGATTTCCTCAGGGCAGGTGGGGTAGGGGCATTGGGGGCAAAGGAATTGCTACATGAAATTGGCAATTCCTTTCCTTCGCCTCTGATTTAGGTTTGCCAGCAACACGGGAGTTAAGGAAGCTCAGAGCCGTCCCTTAAGGGAAGAACACAAGAGAAAGAGAATGATGCCTCTAAGAGTTCCATTGATAATGCATCCGCCAAGCCCTGGCCGGTTTGGCTCAGCGGTTAGAGCATAGCCCTGCGGTCTGGAGAGACCCGAGTTCGGTTCCGCTGGGGGCGCGTGCCTCAGTTGCAGTTTGTCCCCAGCCCTGGTTGGGTCGTGCTGGTGGCAGCCACTCGATGTGTCCCTTTCGCATCGATGTTTCCCTCGCTCTCTCTCTCTCCCCCTCCCACTCTGTTCAAGCAAAAGATGGAGGGATGTCCTCAGGTGAGGATAAAAAATAAATAAATAAAATAATGCATCAGTCAATATTTCTTTCCACACTCCCCTCTAATCCTCCAATAGCTCCCCATAGCTCTCCTCCTTATGGTCCTTCCCCACTTCTCACACATTTGGAAATCATTTCAAAGTGAGAGCTATAAATAAACGAGTAGCCACTTCCTGTCATGCCCTTAACTGAATTAAGCGACGGACTGGGGAAACATTTGACCTGGGTTTGCAGTCCAGCTTTGCCATGGACCTGGGTGCAGAGGCCTTGGTTCCTCACATCTAAAGTGGAGATGAGCCCGGCCAGTGTGGCTCAGTGGTTGCACCAAGAAGTTGCTGGTTCGATTCCTGGTCAGGGCACATGCCCAGATTATGGGCCCAATCCCCAGTGGGGGGCATGCAAGAGGCGGCCAATTGATGTTCTCTCTCATCGATATTTCTATCTCTCTCTCCCCCTCCCTCTCTCTCTAAATTCAATAAAGAAAAAAAAAATTAATAAATAAATAAATAAAGTGGAGATGGTAACAACATCTCCTTCACAGAATGTGGTGAGGATCGAATGTGAACCACTTACCACAGTGTCTGGATCAGAGTAGGTTTTCAGTCAAAACTAGCAACTGTTGACATGTCAAAGAAATTGTAAGTTCAGTGCTCCAACTCCATACTGACATAACTATAAAAAAATCCCATTTAAACTTTCGGTTTAATGGTGAAAACAGTGTTTTTGTTTCAAGCTTCATCGGACTCTCATTAAATACCCAGGGGAAAGTATTCCATCTGTCTCTGAACAATATTTCAAACCTCACTGGTCACTAATTTCCCTCTACTTAAAGCTTTTCCGTACTCCTCGCTTTGTAATTTAGTGTTGATGAGTTGAAAGAGGAATATTCACATTGGACCATGTTTATTTCCTCCCACTTTTAAAGTGAACAATATTCTTCTATTCGTTCATTCACCGTCAGTCACAACACACCTAATGGCATACTAATCACGGTTTTTTTCATGTATGTACACATGGCCATTGAAACCAAGAATTGTTGTTTAGGTTTCTTTCAAATCCTATAAACAATCGGATTTACAAAAGGTGACCCACTAGTCCCAGTTTTCTGGAAAATTTGTACATTTAAGCACTGAAAATGTCATGTTCAGAGAACTCCTTTGACCCCAGACAAACTGGGACACTTGGTCTTTCTACATCATTCAGATTAGACTAATGTATTGCATTTGTCTTTTTTTTTTTTTTATCCTCACCCAAGGACATTTTTACATTTATCTTCAGATAGAGCGGGAGGCAGAGAGGGAGGAAGAGAGAGAGAGAAACAATGATGTGGGAGAGACACATCAATTGGTTGCCACCTGCACAACCCAAACCAGGGACGGGGACAACAGCACCTGAGATACCATGCCCTCAGTGGGAATCAAACCCGGGACTCCCTGGTCCACGGGCCAATGTTCTAACCGCTGAGCAAAATCTGCCAGGGCTGCATTTGTCTTTAAAGTATCTCAAACCAGTAAATGAAGCACAGTAAAAATGGCATTGGACTTTGGACTCAGAAGTGCTGGTTTTGCCTTTTTCAGCAAGTCAGTAAAACATTCAAGGTTCACATTTATAAAATGAAATGGGAATATTGGTCTTGGTTACACTAGGGCTGTTGTGAAGGTCAAATGTAACAATGGTCATAAAAACAGAATCTGAAGGAAGAAAAACTTTCACAGGTTATCTCATCTGATCTTAAAATTTAGTACACAAGTTGCTAAATGTTTCTCCTATCAATTCATGGTGGTTGCTAAAATTTAGAAGTTAAAATAAAGTACTGCACAAGAAGTTTTGTTCTTTTGCACAGATATTTTATGTTTAACCATATTAATAAGAAACTGTATTTTATGTTTAATCAATAATAAAAATTCACATGTCTTCTGGTATTCCAAAATTCTGTCATGAAAGAGTCCCAAAACCCTCCCTTTAGTATTTGTAGTACAAATATCTTCTCAGTTCAAAAGGGATAATTTAAGAGATTATTTTAAATTTTATAATTTAACAATTTAAGACATTATTTAAGTACTACTCTCATCAGTGAGTACTTTCACATACAGTTACACAGACATTGTTATTTTAGGGTAACCATTTCTTCAAATTGTATAATATGCTTGTACACACCCAGCTTCTGAAAACAGACTGTGTGACCTTGAGGCAGTTGAGTGGCTTCTCTGTGCCTATATCTGTGCATCTGTAGAATGGAAATAATAACAACACCTACCACATAGGATTGTTACGAGAACTACGTGGATGGATACAGGACAAGAGTTTGAAACAATACCTGGCACAATCCAAGTATGCTTAACAGAATTTTATCATTTTTATTAGTTTGAGTCAATCACCGTCCTAAGTGCCAAGAACAAGATACTGAATAAAGTTGGTTATTGTCCTCAAGGAGCAGTAAATGAGTATTAGAATGCTTTGGGGGAGGTGATCCTGGGCCATGGCATCAAGCCAGAGTATCCTAAAGAACACTGTACTTACCCTCCATTTAACTCAGGAAAAGGGTCTAACCTTTCTACACATCCATTTCCTTATAAGCTTCGTAGAATCTCCTGTTGAAAGCCTTAATCCTAAATCATTTCCAGGTTTCAAGTGTGTTTGGTCTTCAATAACTTGTCTTTCCAAATAGAATGTCAGGACTTTTGACATTTCAGTACATACCAGGGTCAACAAGAGTAGCTCCTGCGTGTATGTCAGTGGCCTCCAGTCCGTATGTTTGTGTTAATGATTTTCTTCATCAGGGCTCCAAACGGAAAGATTCTCCGTGTTAATCCTAACCTTTCTGGAGGTTGTCTTCTTCAAGGAAACGTTGCCAGACCATCAATATCTTCTCCACCAGAAAGCTGAAGAACTGGGTTCCACATAACTCAGTAACAGTGTGGGTATAATTAATGAGTGTGTCACTTAGCCAGCTAAGCTGAGAACATCCTCTGTCGTGATCTGTGGTCACGGTGACATTTGGCACAGCAACCCCGCCCCCACCCCGCTCCCCCAGTCTCTGCTGCCGCTGCTTTCCCATCCGCTCCTCAGCCCCTCACGAACTCTGCAGTGCCTGTCACCTTTCACAACACAAAGGAAGGTGACCAGCGACTTGTTGCTCTGTACAGTTACTGAAAGTGCAAACACTATTTACAATATCTGGTGCTGAAATGAAGCCCATCATATCTCATTTGGTTTTACTAATTGCCAAACTTTTCCTTTAACTCTCTCAACAACATGGCACCTCCTACTCAGTTTTCTTCACTGAAAAAGTAAAAGTGTCTTAAAGGCGGTAATTAGATCTTCACTCTCTTCAACTCTGTACATTTAATCATTAAGGGCAAATGGCGACGGCATCTGAAGAGTGTGCAGGGTCTGCAGGGAAGCTTCCAGGGCAGGTGCAGAGCTTGGTGCCCATCTCCAGTCCCAGGCTGAGGTCCCATTGGCCACAACAGCCCATGATTCATATGAGCCCCACCACAACCAGGCTGCCTCCCTGACCCCTCCATGGCCCAGACCAGGTACCAGCAGAAACATCATCCCAGAATCAGAAGTGGAGTTGAGTCTCTCCAAACAAAAGTGGCTCATTCAATCATTTACACATCTTGTTTAAATTCTTCATTAGGGTGCTTCAGAGATTCAGGTTCAGCAAATGTCCCAGGGTTTCATCGTGTGGATGGTCTCGTGTTCCTCCTTATGTTCATGTACACTTTTCCCTGCATATTCCAGACTGCGTTATCTTCTTTGGTTCTCTAATGGAGTTTTTCTTTTACTACCTCACCAACCCAATTAGTTCTTTATTTTTAAAAATTTCCTCATATTCTGGAGGCCAGAATTAAAATCTTATTAATCCATTCTCATTTAAATAACAAGAGTAATCAGTTACTGAATTCTAAGTATTCATCTTTCATGGTTTTTGATCATGTGTCTCCATTTTTTATGCTCTTGCCATAATCCTAATAAAAACAACAGTAATTACTTGAGTTTACAGGAGGCCTACTGTGGGTCAGGGACTTTGCATATGGAGTCTCTAAATCCTTTCCGCTACCACGTAATGAAGGGATCACCTCTATTTGGTTTTTCTCTATTTCACTTACTATGATCTGATATGTACGTATATAATTAACTTATTTGTATGTTCATTGGTTGCCTCAACCAACTAGAAAATAAGCTCCATGAGGGCAGAGATATTTGTTTTGTTCATTTCTGTACCACCAATACCCAGAACTGGGACCAGGATGGCAAGGAACAAATCTGTTGCCCAGCGTTTTAACTTAGAACATAGTATAGTACTTTGCATTTAAGTATCACCCAAGAAATATTTGTTAAATAATTAATGAGATGAAGAATGACACACAAAACTCCTCCTTTTCTACTTCGGTCTAACTATATGCTATTTTGGTCATTTTATTTCTAATTGGCATACCTTGCATGTATTTACATCTCTTAAATATCAAACTATTTTGAAAAGGTACTTTGTATCAGCCAATATTTAATCAGAAAAACAGAACCACTAGGGGAACCCATAATATAAACGGATTTGCCACAGAGATTTGACCTTCTGCAACTGTGGGAGCTGGTTAAGTGGTCTTTGTAAGGTTATTGTCTTTGCACTTGATGTTAGCGCTTAAAGTCCACTCGTTAGCCAGTTAGGAAGGGAAGATGGAGGTAAAGTGGGGGACAGCAAGAAAAAACTGGAACCCATGAATGTGATCTGGAGTCAACAAAACAGGAGTGAAACCTGTCATTTCCTGTTACTTCTGACCTTGATGGTGTGGGAGTCTGAAGAGATCTGGACCTTCCATCATAGAATTACACACACACACCTGGCCCAGGATTCAGAGAAGCTGGAGGATGATCCAGAGGAAGGTTGAGTAGTTGCAGACCTGGCTGCTGCCTCACACCCATAAGGTGAACCAGCAGGTGCACAGAACGTTATGTACGTTACCAAGCGGCTGCAGCCTTAGTTCTGCATCCACATATCCTACCAGGATCTCTCTTGTGGCCCATTCTACCTGGAAAGACGCCGGAAAGGGAATTCTGAGAATGTAGTTCAGCCTAGCCACACTGACACATGACAAAGCTTCTTCTCATTATCTTCCAATCAATTGTTCATGACAATTTGAGTTGCATTCCTACTTTATAATTTATTAACAACCCACCCAAATTAAGGCTAGACATTTGAGGAACAAGTGTTTGTTCTTTTATAATGGTCTTTTATAAAGCATTACTGAATTTATTTATTTATTTATTTATTTATTTATTTATTTATTTATTTATTTATTTATTTTTGTTGTTAATCCTCACCTGAGAATATTTTTTCCATTGATTTTTTTTTTCTTTTTTAGAGAGTGTGAGAGAGGAGGGAGGAGGAGGAAAGAGAGAGATGTGAGAGAGACACATTGATTGGTTGCCTCCTGCACGTGCTCCTACTAGGACCGGGAATGGAACCTGTAACCCAGGTACCTGCCCTTGACCAGGAATCAAACCTGTGACCCAGGGCAAGTATTACTGAATTTCTAATATATTTCCTGTACCATGCCACTTAACATATAATGATTGTATAGTCACTTAAATTAACTTCTCTATTGGTTAGAATTGGGTTTGTCTACAAATAACATTAACGAGAAAACAAATGAACAAAAATATTTCCTTAAATAAAATAAAAATTTCTTTCTCACATAAAAGAAATATAAAAATAGGAAGTCTAAAACTGGTCTGTCCATGAACATCTTAAAACAAGGCTTTTTCTATCAATAAGATAGCACTTAGCATCTTCAAAATTACATAATGGTCCAATATGTCTGCTAGGTCTCCAATCATCACGCCTTGTCTCCAAGAAGAGGTAAAATTCAAAGACCTGACCTCTCAGCTCTCTTACAGCTTGCTTGAAACCTTCCTGGAAATCCCGAAGAGCAGCTCCCACCTGTATCTCAGAGCTTCAGGAGAAGCTGAGAATTATAGCCCAGTGCTGTGCACATTGCCCAGGGGAAGGTGAATATTGGGAAGCAAACAGCCATGCCTGCCATGATTTCTAAAAGTATAACCCACACAAATCATACTCACCAGTAGGAGATATTGCTTTCTTCCCTAGGGATGAGACTATTATCAAATATAACAGTGGGTGTTAATAGAGTTAATTTTGTGGTAGGTGGCTTCATTCCACATTGTCAACAAGCACTTTTGAAACTCTGCACTTACAACGTGGGTGTTACAAAGAACGTCCTTGAACTCTTAAGCTGAAGCAGTGAAGATAATACAGAAAGGCAGATTTTACAGGCAAAATATGTTGATTACTGTGAAAGTTGCTTAGAGTGTTATGAGAGCTTGGTGGGACCTGGGGTGTCTGTCAGCTGAGAGTGATAGCCATAAGAACTGGAGACTGATTCAGAGTTGTGGATGGGGCAGGGGCTGGCACATTGAGATCCATGTAAAATCATCGTGATTTGGCCCTGGTTGGTGTGGCTCAGTTAGTTGGGTGTCAACCCATGCACCAAGAGGTCACCAGTTTGATTCCTGGTCAGGGTACATGTGCTGGTTTCTGGCTCGAACCCCAGTAGGGGGCATGCAGCAGGCAGCCATCCACGAATCTCTCTCACATCGATGTTTCTGTCTCTCTCTCCCTTCCTCTCTCTCTAAAAGTCAAATTTTAAAAACCATCCTGCTTTGAACCAGGTTATGGAGAGTGCAAGAGTCATCTGACAGGGAGCGGGTTCACTAGTTTCCCAGAGAGCATTTTTCCAGTTGAGAGAAGGAAAAGGCCCTGAGATGGGGGAGGAGTGGATCTTGATAAGAATACTAAGGGTCTGGCTGGTGTGCTCAGTGGTTGAGCAATCACCCATGCACTGAGAGGTCGCTGGTTCGATTCTCACTCAGGACACATGCCCAGGTTGTGGGCCTGATCCCCAGTGAGGGGTATGCAGGAAGTGGCCAATCGATGTTCTCTCTAATCGATGTTTCTATCTCTCTCTCCTTCTCACTTCCTCTCTCTCTAAAATCATTAAAGGGAAAAAAATTTTTTAAAAAAAGAATATTAAGGACCTGCTGAAGTGGAGGAAGCAATACAGAATTTACTTATTTACTTTGGCCATAGAATTAGTGTCTGTTGAACAGCACAGCATGGTTTGCCTGAACTACCCACAATTCCCCTGCAGGTCTTACTTGAAAGGTAGTTATTCATCCACCTGATCATACTACCATCTAACATTTTCCTGTTTTCATTATTAAAAATGTTATGCCAGACAAAGCATAGCCTTAATGAAATCACTGTAGCATTCTATTTTTTTCTTTTGTTGTCTTGTGTCTCTAGCAATAAAAAAGGAAGTTAATTTGTCAGATCTGCTTGCCACTTAGCCATGTTGATTACCATACACGAAGAGTGACTGCAGGGAAACGAGACGGCTGCTTACAGGTGTGGTGGCACGTATGCATCCTAGTGAATGCCACCTTCTTCCAAGTGTGTAGGGAAGAAGACAGTTACAGCAGTTGCTATAGTTCGCACATTTTGGGGGGTTAATGTTTTAGAATTTAACACAGACTGTAGCTTTTTTTCTTTCTTTTTTTGCCACTTTCATATGTGCATTTATCCCCCATTCTGCTTGGGTAAATAAGAACCCATAGAATGGGTCTGTTCTATGTTGTAGGCTCTGGGGAGGCCCAGAACATATGGTCCAGAACACAGGCTCCAGGGACAGAGCACCTGCAATCAATTCCCAGTTCTGCTCCATACAAACTGGGCAACCTCGGGTGAACTTTGTATCACCTCCTTGTCTGTGTTCTCACTAGCAAAGCAAGGATACTAAAAAATAGTTCTACATCATAGGGTCTGGGGCAAAGCTTTAAATTACTTTAGGTAGGCTCTAAATTATTTTAGCTATGAAGATAAGGTCCCTGGGAGCAAACAGAAGAGAAATATGCTATTGGTGAACAAATAAGTATAAACATTAAGCTATTTCTTCTTATAATATATTCTTAGGCAATTAAGTTAAATCTGAACAACCCAGTCCCTAGTGTGTTTTTTTTTAATATAAAGACAGAGCATCTTTATAATTAATGTCTGAAATCATTTTTAATTAAATTTATTGGGGTTAATAAAACCACACAGGTTTCAAATGTACAATACAACTCAGTAAAACATCATGTGCATACTGCATTATGTGCTTACCACCCAAAGTCAACTCTTTCTGACCCATTTATCCACTCTCTGCCCACTTCCACCTCTCCAACCCCTTTCCCTCTGGACCATCACCATACTGCTGCTTGTGTCTATGTGTCATGTACACATATTTTTTGCTTAATCCCTTCACTTTTTTTTTTACCCAGCCCCTCAACCTCCCTTCATTCTGACAGCTGTCAATTAGTTCTCTGTATCTATGCTTCTGTTTCTATATTGTTTGTTAAATTGTTTTGTTGATTATATTCCACATATAAGTGAGATCATATGGCATTTGTCTTTCTCTGACTGGCTTATTTCTCTTAGCATAATGCTCTCCAGGTCCATCCATGCTGTCATGAAAAGTAAGATTTTCTTCTTTTTTATGGCCGAGTAGTATTTCACTGTGTAAATGTACCACAGCTTTTTTTATCCACTTATCTAAAGATGGACACTTGGGCTGTTTCCAGATCTTGGCTATTGTAAATAACACTGCAATGAACATAGGAATGCTTACATTTTTTTCAAATTAGTGTTTCGGGTTTCTTTGAATAAATTCCCAGAAGTGGAATCGCTGGGTTGTAAGGCAGTTCCATTTTTAATATTTGAGGTCACTTCATGTGCTTTCCACAGTGGCTGCACCAATCTACATTCCCACCAACAGTGCACGAGGATTGCCTTTTCTCCACATCCTCACCAACACTTGTTTGTTGATTTGTTGATAATAGCCATTCTGACAGGTATGAGGTGATATCTCATTGTGATTTTAATTTGCATCTGTCTGATTATTAGCAACATTGAACATCTTTTCATATGTTTATTGGCCATCTGTAATGTCCTCTTTGGAGAAATGTCTATTCAGATCCTTTGTCTACTTTTAAAACTGGATTGTTTGACTTCTTGGTATTGCCTTTTATAAGTTCTTTATATATTTTGGAAATAAACCCCTTATCAGATATATCTTTGGCACATATGTTCTCCCATACAAAAGGGTTGCCTTTTCATTTTGTTGATGGTTTCTTTTGCTGTGCAAAGCTTTTTAGTTTTATATAGTCCCATTTGTTTATTTTTTCTTTATATTCCTTGCCCAAGGAGATAACATCGACAAAAATATTGCTATGAAAGATGTCTGAGATTTTACTGCCTACCTTTTCTTCTAAGATTTTTATGGATTCACGAGATTTTATCCATTTTGAGTTTATTCTTATGGATGGTGTAAGTTGGTGGTCTAGTTTCATTTTTTTGCATGTAGCTGTCCAAATTTGCCCAACACCATTTATTGAAGAGACTGTTCTCACTCCATTGTTTACTCTTGCCTCCTTTGTCAAATACTAATTGACCGTAAAGGTGTGGGCTCTCTGTTCTGCTCCATTGATTTATATGCCAGTTCTTATGACCAGGCTGTTTGATTACAATGACCTTGTAATATAGTTTGATATCTGGTAGTGTGATCCCTCAACTTTGTTCTAAAATCTTTAAAAATAACACATTCTCACAATGTAAAGACAGGGCAGAACTAGGTATTTCTAAATTACCACTCCTTTTTGAAGACAAATGAAAAGTTGTTGAGAAATTCAAGGACAGTCTCTAATTCCTCATTTGGCTTGCCTTCAAGGCTATGCAATCGAAGTAAACTCTGTGTCTGGGAATGATTCTACAGCCTCCCTTTAAAAATCCAGGGTACATGGAGTTTTGTCAGTACAACAGGCCAAATTTAGTCTAGGGGGACAAATTGGAAATGTGGAATTAGTTACTGGATAGTTTTACAGATCTTCAATTTGTTGAATTGCAGCCCTTACTGAATTTATTACTGTATATGTCCCATGATCCGAGCGGTCATGCCCAACCACCATGTGGAAGCAGGACTGCCGTCTGCTTCCTGGTGCAGACGGATCCCTCGGGCTCTGCGGCTCACTCAGAGCCCCGAAGGCTGAGCAGTCAAGCATGCCTGTTAGTAGAGTAGCACTTGCCATGAAAGTGTTCACGTGTTCTAGAAATGTTCATTGCACTCTGGGATTTGTGTGAGTACATAAATTCAGACTTGCGAAGGGCCGTGGAAACAACAGTTTAATCAAAAGTGTGTATCCTTACTCCCAGGTAGACCCTGACTTGAAAGAAGTCATGTGGGTCCCTGATTGTTTGTTTAGACACATTGCAACTCGTGCCAAGGGGAAGGACGGGTAGAATGTTCTGGTGGCTGGCCTCGGCCATGGCCGTTTTCTCGATTCTTCCTCAAGAGGGTACATTTGCTTTCAAGCAGTATATCCCTGCCTGTGAAACACGTGTAGCCCCTGGTCCTGGTTGTGAGCACTGTACAAGCCGTGACTGCACGTAATTTTTACCATGCGCTTGAATCAGACAGAGGAGAAACCTTTATTAATGCACAAAACAGAATTCTTTTAAATCCAAGATGAAAGACTGTTTTTGGAGAACCTATTTGCAATGGATTTTAGCTATCACTTTTTCCTTTTTATTATTTGCTTTTTTCTACCTGTTTCAAAGTGTTAATTTGATGCTTTGAGAGTTTTCCTTTAAAAAAAGTTTTAAGCTACTCATTAGGAACTCACTGTGGGCAGTTCAAAGGGAAATCTCTAGAACTCCTGTAAGAGATGTGAAGAACACCTATGTCTGGCATGATATATTTGACCTTCAGAACACCAGCAGGAATGTCAGTAAGAGGCAACACAACAGATGTACATGGGTGTTGTATGGGTACATAAAAAGGTAAAACATTGTTTTCCAAAATGATTTCTATTGGACTAGGGCATGAAACACACACACACACACACACACACACACACACACACACAGGAGGGGAGTAAAGAAGAGAAAATTCCATGGTCAAATACTTTGGGGAAATGTTACACACAATATCCCTTCATAGAGACACTTTATTATCGTAAAAGGTATAAAATGTTCTGTAGAAGAAATCTGTTTAACCCAGCATTTCTCCAAGTGTTTGAACCATAGAATATGTTATCACTTAGGATTAGTAGGATTTGTGCTTTCAATAAAACACTTTGGAAAACATTGCTTAAGAATCACCGGGCTTATACCAAGGATTAGCTAATGTATAATTTTCTAAAATAATCATTGTAAAAATTTTAATCATAGTTTTGCTGTGAACTAAATTATAATATCTCTATAATAGTCACTTGTGGTTCCGAACGTCTGTAAGTCTGGGACACTGGAATGTTGAAGTTTTGTCTACAGAAGCCAGGAGACAAGGCTTCATTCAAATCAATAGATAATTACTTTCTAACCTGCTGACTAATTTGGCAGTGGCCCTTCATTTTTCCACTTCCAGCTAATAATCACTTAGCCTCATATGCCTCCCATGTACCAGATAGGGAGTGAATATTACTTCCCAACCACCATACAGTTAAGTAAGATCATCCCCATTTTATTAAGAAAATCATGGGGCTTCTAAGATGCTGAGAAACTTTGCTAGTAAATTGCAGGGTGAGAGACTGAACCCAGGTTTGTTCGTCTCCATCTGCTCCCCTCTGGACCACACAACCTCCCTCTACCGTGAGCTTATCTGCCTTCTGCTTTTAGGTAGAATAGTATGTGTCTACACTCGAAATAAAAACACACTGATCACACTGGTTTTAAAGGATGAACATTGACTGGGCTGTTACCTTAAACTAAGCACCATCTGTGCACACACACCTCTGTTATCATCACTATTACACTGTTACAATTATTGGCTTACTCATTGTCTCCTTTATGAGTCTGTGTGTGGTGATGTCTTTTGTCTAAAAATTCCCAGAACATACCATAAAGCCTTGACTAATTACAAATATAATAATAGCTAACACTTGTTAAGCAGTTACTTTGTGTCAGGACTTCAGTTAGATGCTTTAAATGCTTTTAACTCATTTTCTACTCCAATACCATGAGGTAAGTACTATTATTATCTTTCTGTTACACATGAGAAGCCTGAGGCTCAGACAGGTTTAGCAACTTGCCCACGGTCACAGCTAGTAAATAAAAGAGGCCAAAGTCTGAGCTTAGTAGGGACAAATGACACCCTACTGAATAATCGATGAATGAAAAGAGCTAACAGTGACTAACTTCTTACTGTACAACAATTCTATGAGATGGGTGTGATTATTAACCCTACCCTCCTGCCCCCATTTTGTACAGAGAGAGAAACTGAGCAAAGAGCTTAAATAACATATTGAAAGTCACAAAGCTAGTAAGTGATGGGGCTGGAATTAGAACCGACTCCAGAACCTGTGGTTTTATGCTTTTAATAAATGAATAATTTAATTAAGTTTAAAAAAAATGAAACTAATTACAGGGCAACTCATTAGGGAGTCACCCAATTAAACAATAGGAATCACATAACTATGAAAAGCATTAATCTTAGAAAATGTCTGACACCATTTTTAAGAAGAAATAAAAAGTGTTGTCAGTGGTTTTCATTATAAAATTCTCCAAATTGACATTTGGTTTTCCTGAAGTTAGAGAGAAGACTGGTGCAGCATTCTTTCTTGTGGCTTGTATTTTTTTTTTTTTTTAATTAAGATTTATTAAAAAAAAAAAATTAAGCTGGTGTGGCTCAGGGGTTGAGCACCAATCCATGCACCGAGAGGTTGTCAGTTCAATTCCAGGTCAGGGCACATGCCCAGGTTGTGGGCCTGACCCCAGCATGGGACATGCAGGAGGTGGCCAATCGATGTTCTCTCTCACTGATGTTTCTCTCTCTCTCTTCCTCTCACTTTCTCTCTAAAAGTCACTAAAGAAAAAAAAATTAAAATTTTGACATGACCTTTCTTGGGAAAACTGATTTGAAAGATCTTAAACTAATCATCAAAAAGAAAGCAAAATAGAAAGCATATTATCAGAGGATAACCTCTAGATATTTTCAAAATTCCTCCAAATAAAACACGCCTATTCTATACGTTCTACTCTCCCCCAAAAGATATATTCCTCAGCTCTAAATTCCTTTAAAGGACCAGGAGCCAGAAATAAATGGGGGAAGATAAAGGAGGAGAGAAAACAACAGGCATCATAAAAAAACTTTTATTTTCACAGACATCTCTGGGAGGGCAGTTCTTAGCTGCCCAACAGCTGCGTAATGTTCAGCAAATTTTGCCTGTCTGGATTTATGGGGTATAAAAACCGGCCATCATAAGGTCTGAAAATGATGAGACTAGTCCTGAAATCACCGTGACAACACAGAAAGTGCAGTGGAAGGCAAATAAAAATGATTACATTTTGTGTGACAGAAGGTGCCGACATGCAGAACACAAGCAGCCGTTTCCACAGGGAAACATTTGTCATAAGTGGGACATTGATGGAGGCCAGGAGCAGGCAGCCAGGGCCAGGTGGGTGAAAGGCAGGCTGTATTGCTTTGGCGACTGTGCAAGGAAGGAAGGGAGGTTACATACTCAATCTAGGTCGCACTGGCTCTTTCCGTGAATATCAAACTTTGCTACATCAGTCTTGTCCCACGATGACACAGCATCTCCCGTTGTGCCCTGAGGTCCTCTGTGGAGGAGGATTACTCTCATTAGTGAGCACTTACTATGTTAAAGGTAATTCCGACTACTGTATATCTATCTCTTTATTTAAACCACAAAAACTCCAGCAGTAGGTATTATTACCAATTTCACTGCACACATGAGAAAACTAAGACATGGAGAAATTAATTGCCCAAGGTTTAATAGGTAGAAAGGGAGAGTTCAGCACTCAGAGAGACAACTGACCCGATTTCACCCTCTTAACTTTCTATGCCCGAGGTCAGCAAACAGCAGCCTGCTGGCCAAATCGGCCCACGGCCTATTAATTTAGTGGCTCATGAGCTAAGGAGAGTTATTAGATTTTTAAATGGTTGGGGAGGGAAAAAATATTGAAAGAAGATGAATATTTTGTGATAATTGAAAGTCGCATTAGGTTCAAATTTCACTGTTCACAAACAAAGTTTGTTTGGAACACAGCCAGGCTTATTCAACTCTATATTGTCCGTGACTGTTTTTGTGCGACCGTGAAAAAGTGAGCAGCTACAAGCGAGGTGGCATGGCCTGAAAGCCAAACATGTTTATTCTCTGGCTTATTACAGGCTTTTCCTGGAGCCTGGTCTATGCAATACTGAGCAAGGGCTGCTGAAGAGGATTCTCCAAATTTGACATACTCAAGTGATGATCCAGCAAACCTTCTGGTCCACCTACTCCCACTATTTCATCTCATATCTTTGTTTCTGTAGGTGAATGTGATGCAGTAGCAAATTTCTGACCGAACACCAATAGATTCGCTTATTTTGTCTTGAGACGTATGGATAGAAACACCCCAGCAAAAGTGGCCATTCTATAACACCGAACCAGTAACATAACCAAATTTTCAAAATATAGTATTGTGACTTTAAAAATATTTGGGCCAGTGTTTAAGTGGGAGGGGAAAGAAGCATTTAAAATCTCTTTGTAATTAGATTTCTTCCATCAAAAAACAGAAGGTTAAATTGTTGCCCAGAAAAGGTGGACCCTTCAGCGGATCTAGTCACTCAACTGCCTTCACTGTGGTTCGGTGATTCTCACCTGAGAATATGAAATGCAGGAGAGTCACTGTTGTTGAAGACACCTGTGTGCATACAACAGCAAAGAGGAGAAGGTAAAGGTAATTGGGAAAGTAGTGCTTCAGCTTCCCTGATCACTGGATTTTGAATATTTTAATAAATAAAGTCCATGTTTAATTTAAACATTAGTTTGATAAAAATTTCACCTGAATACTTCATGCCTGGCTTTTATCTCTCTGGCATCGCTATAGCAACGGGACAGGAGCAGGATTTGGCATTTCCTTAACCACAGTTAAGGGAGTAACCAATAAAAGAGGTGCACTTACAACAAAAGGCCCATAAAATATACATCATTAGCCCGGTAGAGTTCTGTTTTTCTCTGTGTTAATATGCATTCCAGACGAACAAAAAGCAAGACGGTGGATCTAATGAGTATTTCCAAAGAGGAGATGTTACCCTGTACTCCCAAGGGGACTCATCTGCATATGTACAGTGGGTTTAAAGGTCCCTAAGAGCTTGATTCTTTGACATCATGTGGGTTTTTCTGCTCTGCTCCCTTATGCAGCTCTTAGCCTTCACAGGCGCTGCGAGATACCGGCATTACTTCTCTGCTGCTGGAGAGCGCGGGCCTTCCTCCACGCTGGAGGTACACCAGCACAAGAGAGCCAAACAGAGCAATCTTATAGGCTGTCAGCCCATGCAAGCAGTGTTTACAGATATGGAATGAAATCTTAGGGGCACAGCCAGAGAGTCCAACTTCCCAGCCTGGGTTCAGAAGACAGCGTAGTCCAGCTGCACAGAGGAACCTGACTTCTTCCATTTTGGTTCCCTTGAGAGGACGGCATGTGAGAGATGCTCGAGTATGACTGTGCTCCCTGAACCTTAAACATATTTCCTCTTGGTTCTCAAGAAGCACCTAAAGTATTCTAAAAATCAAAAATTTAAAACCAGAACATGTCAATTATTCCAACACCCTCATTTTATAGACCAGATAACTGAGCCTCGGGGAATTGAAGCAAATTGCCCAGGGTCATCAGCTGATTTATGGGATACTCAAGTATTTTATGGGACACTGAAAGATTCCATTTCCATTACACATGATCACCTTGCCTCCTTGCTCCTCCAAGCATGGGCCAATTATTTTTAAGAATAATATTGGATCACTACACATTATCTTGATCTCTGGGTGGCCCAAAGCTAATGCTGCTTGTTGAAATATATACTTAAAAGCATATGTCTAGAATGAGGAGAAGATATTCTCATGACTTGTTCTGCCCTGGGGATCTAGTGAACATAACATACTAATTGAGACAAGTAGAGAAAGTTCAAAATCGCTGCCTGCAGCATCTCCCTCGAAAGGCAGTCAATCAATCAATAGAAAGTGTCTCGATCTTTGAAGCACACTAACCCCTTAGGTAAGCCAATTCAGCAGAATGTATTAGGAATAGGCATAATGTTGTAGAAACTTCCTTTTCCAGCCGTTCTAGTATTCAGTTACATATACATGATAGAGCCTAAGAGAATGCAGCTATTTTGGCAAAGTTCAGCATTTCTTTAGTTATTAGGATGTTGTAGAAAAATAGAGAACTTTTAGTTCCAAAGACATCCTCATTACTAGGAAACATGGTAGTAAGTTAGAACAACTTATGTTATGATCCATAAATGCATCCCACTCTCCCATGCTTTCAATGTATGATACACATTCTTCCTGCAGCCTGAAATATCACTTCCACTTTCAAGATTCAGGTCAAGAACTGGCTCACCCATGAGATTTTTTTGATCCAGGTCACATTGGTGGCCACTCGAATGTACAATTAAAAAGCTCATTGTATTTCTTCACATTCCTATCAATGAACTTGCAAGGTCATGTTGTAACTCATATTTTGCGTTTGCTTGACTCTCCCATTGGACTGTAAACTACTGGAAAACGAGGGTCCCTGCTTATTTAACTTTGTTCCCTACAATAATTGGAGTGTGTAGGTTCACAGCAAATATTTATTTTCTGAAATAATGTTTTGTGAATGATCAAACTAAATTGTTTTTGATCTGCACATGCCAGCTGCTCACAATTTTCTCTCTCTAACAGGGTGTCCTTGAAGACTTTGACATCTTACTCTTTTGCATACACGTGCATTCCTCTTTCATTCTTAAATTGATTTGATCATTTGGCTAAAACTCAGAAGTAATGTGAACATTAACATTAGCTGTGATTGCCAAGATGGGGGAGGTCTACAAAGGCAGCGCACTTGCTGAGAGACAGTGGAGTAGTAGGACTTGCTCATCTCTTCATCATAGTGCCTTTTAAACTCCTTTGACCTAGACCCACAGGGAGATGTACATTTTATATTATAACCATGTACCGCATAACTTACGGAGCCAGACTTCCAGGTCTGCGCCCTGGCTCTGGAATATATCAGCTCTGTCCTTGTAAAGTTGTTTAACCCCTTGGTTTCCTCATCTGCAAAATGGAGTTGGTAATTGAGCTCCTAAGATTGTAAGAATTAATGCAGTATTATAAAGTTCTTAGAACCGTTTCAGATATATTATCACCTATATGAATTTAGTAAAACTAGAAGTTTATGAAATAATACTTACCAATATTATCTGCAATCTGAAATAACATTTGTCATAAAAACTTAAATTGATTGTACAACACAATATTGGCTCTTAACTTGCAGTTTGAAAAATAGCAATGCTTGACAATTTCACTTTCTTTTTAAATATTCTTTTGCTAACCACCAATTGCTTTTGGAAATCCCTTTAGAACAGGTAGAGAGACTATAAAACTTCAATCAGAAGAAGTTACAAGAATGGGTACTCCAGTCTGCCTTATTTGAAGAATTATTCAACAAAAAAGTGCTTCACTATCCATTCCTTTCACTCTTAAATAGATTTAAAGTCTGTCTTTTTTCTGGTGGTTCTCCGCACTGCTGCTAAGCATCCAGCTTTTTTAGCTGGCCCTGCCACTTCTTGAAAGCAATAAGCAGTTGGCTGGATACAACCTTAGAGGCCCATGCCTCAAAACTCAGCAGAATTACAAAACAGTGCTTTTTGTTTTGTTTTACAACAACAGTTAATCTTTACTCAGTACACTATTAGTGTGGGCATAGTTCTAATAATTTTAATTCATATTATTTGATTTTATCTTTAAAACAGACACACAACTCTATGATTAAAACAGCTTGCCAAAGTCACACGGACAGTAACTGAGCTGGGACTAAAGACTAGTCAATTGAGTCAAGGCCATGGGCTTAGTGACTGCCTTTGCAAAAGGGTTCCATATCCAGTGATGAAAAAGCCAGGCACTGCATGTATTATAGAGTAGTATTCACCACGTAATATCCTCAGAGAAAAACCAGGCATCTACTGCTCTACACAGAATTTTTTGTGCTTGGTTCCATCTCTGTTTCCCAGCTGGTTGGCCAGGGGCTATTCGTCCAACTCTTTATTGCTTACATTTCCTCCTTAGCTTGAATATTATTGACTTTCTCCCTGGTCTTATGAAATTAGTCCACACCATTTCACATGGAATTAGTCACTCCTTATACTGTACACCCTTAAAAATTTGTACACATCTCCATTATAGCAGCTAACACATTGCATTATAATTGGCAGTATATGTGACCCCACCCCCAGCCCTTGCCAGGCTGGGAGCTCCTCTGTGCTTTTTGTATTCACATTTCTGTCTGTGGTGTCTGGCATAGAGCCTGTCAAATAGTTGACACTTGATAAGTAAGCATTTACCAAGCATGAATGGATGAACAGGTGGACAACAGAACTTGACACTGAAGGTAAGAAATCACTCTGCAGTGTTGTCTCATAATTCATTCACCACACTTCTTCCCTGCCATTCTTCTTCCCAGAGAATTTCCCAGCAGACTGGAAAGTCAAGAAGAAATACAGTGAGATACCCAGGAACATCTTACCTTAGAGGAAATTACTATGACAACTTCACAAACTGAAAATGTGTTCCACAGTCATGTCTTTATCTATCTATCATCTATCTATCTATCTATCTATCTATCTATCTATCTATCTATCATCTATCTATCTATCTATCTATCATTTCCATATTAAAGTGAACTTTGATTCTTTAAGACATTACACTTCCTGATTTTAGCTGATCTTACTTGACTCCTTCAAACAAACCACCAGTTCCTATCAACATCATTCCAAAGGAGCTCCCACCCCGCCCACCTTCTCCATGCCTTTGGGCCCCTGTGAGAAGGTCAGAAGACATTTCTCATGGATATTAACCCTTTCTGCACACCAGGCTAGGATGACCTCATCAGTTACCAATTATTCAGATGCAAGTAACAAACTGATGATTGACTGGATTTGATTTGTAATTACTGTCTCCCTTTCCTTTTTATTATATATAGCTTCTATATTCTATTCTCTCCTTTCTGTCTTAGGATACTACTTAAGCCAACAATTCCTAACAATGAAAACAAATCATTTTCTTCACAGTCATTACAGTTTCAAAGGTATTAGTAAGAATTTCAATTCCACAAATTTCCCTATTTCTTATGGACATAATTATGGTAAATAAATAAATACTTGCATTTTTGTTAATTAATAAAATTAGTGACACATGAAAATATTTAATGTTATATTTTACATTAGCTTGGTTTTAGAGTAAGAGTGGTATGGCACTAGGATCTCCGTAGAGATAGATCTCAGCCAAACCATTAAAAATCTCCATTAGAGCCCTGGCCAGTTTGGCTCAGCGGTTAGAACATCGGCCCTCAGACCAGAGAGTCCTGGGTTCGGTTCCTACTAAGGGCATGTACCTCAGTTGCGGTTTGTCCCTGGCCCTGCTTGGGGTCGTGTGGGTGGCAACCACTCAATGTGTCTCTCTCACATCGATGTTTCTCTCTCTCTCTTCCTCCCTCTCTCCTTTCTGCTCTATCTGAAAATAAATACAAAAAGTATTCTTGGGTAAGGACAAAAAAAAAAAATCTCCATTAGATACAGCAAGACATGTTTTATAACTTGGATATTTCAAAGGTGCAATGTGGTGTTTTAGCAAGTTTAATAATGTCAGTTTTATTTTTCACAAACACATTGTATTTATAGAGTAGTAAGTACACTAAACTTTTATTACGTGCCAAGTGCTGGACTGAGTGCTTGACATGTGTTGTGATTTACTCATCACATCTATTTCATAAGTTATGTTTTAAGCCAAAAGTTTGGAGAAGTTAATCCACTCATTTGTACAACAAATTTGTGTTGTACACAAACTGCCTTCTCTGTGTTCTCTGGGTGTTCTGTCTGCGGGTGCTGGAGGGGCATATAGGAGAGTTCAGAGAGTTTACTTTAAACATTTAGGGTTCCTTTCTACAAATTTTTATATGTATCCATTATGTAGATTTGAATAAAAACAAAACATTATGTAGATTTGTATGAAAATGGTGCAGTCATTTTGGAAAACATTTTGGTAGTTTCATAGAAATGTAAGCATATTCTAAATTTATGTCCTACCAATTTCACTTTTAGGTAATTTGATAATCCTTATCCAAGAAATATGACAAAATATTTCCACAAACATTGTATTTGTGTACATGTTAATGGAAGTTTTATTCATAATAACCAAAACCTGAAAGCAGTCAAAATATCCACCAACAGGTGAATGGATAAACAAAATATGATATATCTATATAGCCATATGATTGAATATTATGAATCCATAAAAGGGAACAAACTACTGATTCATGTAACAAAATAGATAAATATGAAAACCATTATGGTGATTTAAAGAAGCCAGACACATAAGAATACATGCTGTCTATTTCCACCAATATGAAACTCTTTACAAGGTAAGTTATAACCTAGAGAAAGAAAGCTGAACATTTGCCCGAACACAGACTGGTTCGGGGGAGAGAAATGACAGGAAAGGAATTCAGGGCACATTCTAGGATGGTGGAAGTTTTCTGTATCATGTTTGTGGTGGTGGCTACAAAGGCTTATTTATTTGTTACAACTTATAAAACCCAAAACTTAAAATTAATTTCGTTTATTTATGTAAATTGTACATCAGTAAAATTGATTTTTTAAAGAAAATTATATATACACATTTGGGAACAGTGTTATGTGTCTACATTTGTGTGTGACACAATAAATATGAACCAGGGGAGGAACTGAAGGTCAAATACAAAGGTTGATACATTTAGTAGGTAAAACACACACACACACACACACACACATTTTATTATTAAAGTTTTATGCAATTGTTCATGTGAGGATACATATTTGGACTTGAGACTCTTAGCAGTCAGAGTAAAGCATAAAACATAATCAGCTACAAAATGGAAGCTTATTATAACCTAACAGTAACTTTTTGAATTACATGAATTTTAAAATATCAGTTGTGTTTCATAAAACATGCAATAAATCAAAATAAGCATAAGGCTCAGAAGTCAGATGTTTCAATTAAAGTCTTACTCTTTAATCTTTTGTATAAGTCACGTCTACAAGTGACACTTGGGGGACGCTGATCACATAAGCAAAGGTACAGACTGTAGGGGGAAAGGGCTATGTGTATGTGTTTAGTTTTTCATTTTTAAATATTTTTAGGTTGAGTTCTACTGCACTTTGTTTTTAAACTTACAGTCCTATTTTCTCCACAAATGTGGACACTAAGATATATAAATGTATACATGACAGAGAAATAGAAAAGAAGGGTAGCTGTTGGCCTAAATACCCAACACAGAGTATTTTATTTTTAAGCGTAAACAGGATTTCATGTTTTTTCCAATAAACACAAACACAACTTCATAATCCCATCACACAAAAGATTTTCCTTTGTTGATCAATAGCCAACCATTTTCTCTAGCTAATATTGAAATTTCAGCAAAAAATGGATTTTGACACTTTTTGTCTATAAAGTTTGCCAGATGCTTTCTTCTACCCCAGGCTCTGTAGGAAGTTACACCTGAACAGAGGAAATTGAAGCATCCTTAGTTCAGTCTCTAGGTGACTCAGCATAAAATCCTTCGTTTTTTTTTTCTGTCCAGAACCTATACTTATATCCCAATTCCAGTGACTAAGTCTTTGACGCGGTTTCTGCGTCTGAATATTAACTTGATAGACTGCACTGTGATCAGCACTTCTAAACCTAGATACCTGCATAGTTCTACAATTTCTCTCAGGAACAAGTAGCTTGTGCCAGTGTTCTGCTGCCAGAGTTTTCTGATGTCCCCTCTTTGAATCCTGGCAGGTGACTTGCCTCCAGTTTATTTCACCTCGCTGGCTTCCTGCAGCCTCGGCTGTGCAGACCTCTAATCCCTCATCTCCAGTGCAATTTATGCACTCAGTTCCCATTCTAAAGCAACTAAAACAGCAATTTGAGGATGAAGCCAGAGATCTAGGTTTTAACAAGGTCTTGGGGGATGACATAAATAATTTGTTGATGTAGATCACTGCTTCTTGACCATTGCTGTACATACCAAATCTTGGGCTTGGCTTCATGACTGATTAAGTCAGAATATCTGAAAGAAGGACCTAATTATTTGTATTTTTTAAAACTTTCCAGATGATGCTAAAAGTCAACCAGGGATAAGAAAGCTGGGAACACAGTGAGGCAGGAGAGGGTGCAAATGTAAAGGATCTCCAAAATCCCAGGACTCAAGATGGAACTTCAATGCAATCGTTTTTTAAATGTATTGTTGACAGTATTACAGGCGTCCCCTCTTTTCCCACCTCTACCCCTCTCCACCCAGCCCCTGCCCCACCCCAGGTCTTCCTCACACCACTCTCTGTGTCCGTGGGCTATGACTATATGCATATATGTTCTTTGGTTAATCTCTTCCTGCCCCCCCCATCTGAAAATCAAAATGAGTGCCAAATAATCTGTAATAAACAAAATATCAAAATTTTACATAAAGGATCAATACTCAGAGACTTACATGAAGGGGAAAACTCATAATATCAGTCTTGTCTTTAAAATTTTGATATTTTATTCATCAAAGACTATTTGCATTCATATTTTTAAATATTACATTAAAATTTTAATTACATTAATTACTGAGCTTTTTGCCCTCTCTTCACTCTGCGTCCTACAAAACACTGACTCAGCTGAATACTCTACACTCTCTGTGACCCCAGTGGCATTTGACTGTAGTGACCATACAATCCCCCACCTGCTCCAGTTATGCCAGTTTAAGAGAGAGCGAGAAGGATACTTTTGTCCAGAGTCCAGATCTCACCCTCAGGCCCTAGTCCAATCCTAGGAAGTATGCCTATACCCCATATATGCAGGAGGTCTGGCCTGGTTTGCACATTTTAAAAACTCTAGGTTACCCTGGTTCATCTTGCTCCCCACCTCCTTCATCACAACCATTGCACTAGATCATAATTACTCACAGTGTTACTCAAAATGTGTTCTACAAACCAACAACATTAGCATCACCTAGAAGTTTATAAGAAATTTATGCACTCAGTTCCCATTCTAAAGCAACTAAAACAGCAATTTGAGGATGAAGCCAGAGATCTAGGTTTTAACAAGGTCTTGGGGAGATTCAGATACCTGCTAACATTTGAGAAATACTGATGACATAAATAATCATCTATCCACTAATGGGCTTGTGACAACCAGTGGAGGACCACCCACTACCTAGAGGGCAAAGATTACCTCCAGAGACAAATGTAGGGCTGCCCTGAATTCCTCTTGTATACAGAGCTAAGAGGGTCCAGCAGGTGAGATATCATGTCAGTCACTGTGTCCCAAGGACAGAAACTTGGCCAAATACATGGTTTCCTGGGGTATCAAGAAAAGAGGAAGCACGATACCTGGAGCAAGTAATCTGATTAGGAATGCCAAGGGTGGGAAGCAGAAGTACTAAATCTTTTCTCAAGTTCAAGGGCAAGGTCTGAAAAAAAAAAAAAAGTTCCAACTAGGATTCCAAAAACATTCTTAGAGGAGCCTGTGATGGCTGAGGCTCATTTTTATTGATGCTGGACAAGAGGTGGCTGAGTCCAACGGCCTGGCTAATGGCACAGGACAAAGAAAATGGGGTGAGGCTGAAATGGGCATGGAAGTGTGTGCAGTGTTTAGGGTTCACCATCCACACTGCCGGAGCCATGACTTACTATCCTTTCTTCAAAACAGATGCCACTGGAATATTCTCAAAGGATGCATTTCTCTGCTGCCAAAGGATTCAAAAGATATAAAAGCCACAATTCTAATATCTTAGAATTTAAGATATTATTGTGAGAAACAAAAGATCTCAACCCAAATGTAAGGTTTATTCTCATTGTACCCTATTTGTGTGTTTTTTTGCACAAAAAAGAGCATTTATTAGGTATTATTTGATTGGGGTTTATAAATTTTGAAAAACCATCTTATGAAATCACAGTTACTTTGAAGATATAATCTTGCAAAGAGTATGACGTTGATTGAAAATAAGCAGGACCATAATAAACAGGCTAGTCTGGGATGGTGGAGTAAGAAATTTGACCTCCCAAGAATTGAAAGAACAAGTTAGGGGAGTTACAGGGTTGGGGATGGTCTGAGTCAGAGCTAAGGGAGGGCTCTGTACTAGAAAACCTGGTCATCATAACTGGCTGTCTCATCACAAGCTCAAACTCCTCATGGCCAAAGCAGAATCATAAAATTGCTCCCCACTCTCCAAAGTCCTTGCCATTTTATACAGCTGAGCTTTACATAACCTGTGATCTTCAGTCAGAAGCCCTTCACTCCCCCTACCTAGCAAAAAGAAGCTGTACTTGATGTTGAGACCGCTCTCAGATCACCTCGCTTCTGAAGCTCTCTCTGTCTCTTGGTCCATTGCCCCACCACCCACAAACAACTTCTCTTTCACTGTCTAAACCCTCTCAATATATGTTTTTTTATGCATACCTCTCTGTAGCTATTAATAAGTTTGCTTTTCCCAAAAGATCATGACCTATTTGAAAGAAAAAACAAAATTGTATATACTAGGTCCTTGGTACATAGTAAGAGCTTAACAATGATGTGCTAAAAGAATAAATACAGACACAAAATAGAGACTCAGAATGATGACCTTGCACAGAAATGTTGAAGAAAGTACTACAAGAAGATTTGGAGCAGGGATGGAATGACAGAACAGAGGCATGACAGATGACCTTCTCTTACCTTCACCCCTCAAGAATAAGACTTCAAGCAAGGTCTTTTTGAGAGGCCTGGAAACTGACTAAAATCCCAGGGAAAATGACAAGGGAAGATGTGCTTTATGAAATATGACTTCAAGAGGCATTTCGGGTGGAAGATGGTGGGGTTGGAATGGGGTAGAAAGGCCATGCCTTCATCTCAGAATTCTTTTTGTTTATCCTCAACGAAGGACATTTTTTTCATTTTTTGTTCAGATAGAGTGAGAGGGAGAGAGAGGAAAAAAAAACCATTGATGTGAAAGGGACACATCGAGTGGTTGCCACCTGCATGACCCCACCAGGGCTGGGGACAAATTGCAACCGAGGTAGGTGCCCTTAGTGGGAACCGAACCTGGGTCTCTCTGGACCGCAGGTTGACGCTCTAACCACTGAAACAAACCAGCCAGAGCAGAATTTCTTATCCTGAAATGCAGAGGTCTAGTTAAGAAATAGAGTGTTCAGAGCAATCTCTGCCCTCCAGATCAGGGAGAGAGGCAAAAGGTACATCCACAGTCTGGTCTGCTAAACCAGTTGTGGGAACAAACTGGAATGTGGGCTGAAATTCTACTCAGGAGTAAAAGAATGTGCATTTGGTTGGTACTCCCCACTGTTTCTCAGGAACCTGCACGTGATACAGAGGGAGAGACTCGGATGACTACAGAGAGCAGGTATGAGTGATAACAGAACAGCTGGCACTTGTGACAGACAAGAAAGAGGTAGTGTGAAGTGAGGAAAATAGAGACAGGCATGTCCTGTGTCAAGGGCCCCCACAAACTGCTACCCACAACCACTACTCAGCTTCAGCTGATAATTTCTGTGCATTTATGATGGTCTGATCTGTTTTATTTTTATGAAAGGCAGAAATCCAGATTTAGTATACACTTTCTCAGTTTTGAAAGGTAGACAATGACCAACTTATTTTCAATTACACTTGAGCTTCCATTGTGCAGGACAAACAATTCACGTCTGAACGCGGAATCTGGGTCCTGAGTCATTAGTTAGTAACTACAGATGATTTGAAAGGAGAAGTAGATACTCAGGGATTCCTTGACCATTCAGAGGTTGGAATCTACTCAATACAATCCAGCGCTTCACCTTCATCTCATTACCTAGCCTTTAACATGGTTTTGATACCCCCATGGTCCTGTGTACTGAAAATCTATTCTTCTGTTGACATCTTCTGGAAGGAAGATTATCTAATCTTCTTAGAAACAGATAATCAACCCATTCACCATATAGGAAATTCAGCTAAGGGCTGTTTTTCTTAGTCAGCTAATACAAGTGGATAGCATTACCATTTGGTGTATTCAGTTAGTGCCCAGAGAAGGGAGGCATCTTTTCTGAGCCTCCATAAAAAGATATAAAGATTTGCCCACGGGCTACTTTAGACAAAAAAAAATCAAAGTGAAGTGCACTTTTCTTTAAAAAAAAAAAAAAAATGGGTCTATAAAGTTTTGTTTCAGACGTGTGGTACCAGAGTGGCACTGGCCTAGATTTCCACTGGACAAGTTTTCACCTAGAAATAATTGACAGAAAACACCCAGCTGGGTGGTACATGTGGCAGGTGGTCCAGAAAGTGGGTGAAAACAAGAGAGGCACCCAGAGCAATAAGAGAAATTCTCAGAGCAATTAGAGAAATTCTATTAAGTGAAGCAGAAGCAGAAACGAAAAACAAAATTAACAGGTCAGGTGCAGGTTTAAATTGATGTTCTCAGCTCAAGCAGTTTCTTTTTTTAATATACAGTAATATTCATAAGCCTCAGAAGATTGAAGCTGAAATGGTCGTAAGTCAATTTTAACCCATTTTCCACTCACATACTATGAGAGAAGGAAGGCAATTTTACTGGTTTACAGGAGAAACAGTCTATGGGTTTCTATTGTAGAGAAAGAAGTTGATTTCAGTTCACACAGATATTTCCAGCTTCAAGGGCTTCTCTGGGCTGCAAAGGATGTGCTGTTCCCAAAGTCCCACCAAACAAGGAGTGTGAGTATATTTCAGGGCTGCTCGGGTACTGAAGTGCCCGCAGAACTCAGACCATCAGCAACTATAAAGACCACCTGCTTCTGGACCCCTGTTTGTGATCACAGCCTTCCAGACTGGGGAGTGTAACATCAGCACAGTTCCAAGTAAATCCTTCAAGGGGAGAAGATTAAGGATCAGTGAGTGTGTGTGTGTGTGTGTGTGTGTGTGTGTGTGAGAGAGAGAGAGAGAGAGAGAGAGAGAGAGAGAGAGAGAGAGAGAAGGGGGAGAAAAAGAGAGAGGAAGGGAGGAGGGAGACAGAGAGAGGGAGAGTGTTCTCATTAGGAGAGGATCTGTGATTTGACAGCGAGCTGCTCACGGCTGCCTCTGCTGCGGCTGCATGGTCCGCCTGCACTTGAACAGGGCTGCCAGGGTTCAGAGGAACCGCAGTTCTGAATACTGAGCACTGCTAAGTGGTCTCCCTGTCAAACAAAGTAGACGAGAATTCCTGCAGGTTTGGAAACTTGGGCTTCTTACTGCTTCTTCACCCAGAGAAGCAGGCAGCACTACAAAAGAAAAGGTAAGAGAAGAGATTGTTCTTTACTGGGTAGGTAGGGCAGGGGGCATCCGGAGCTGTAAGCTTCAAAGGTTTGCTTTTTTTATAGAAAGGGATTTGCCCTCTGAGAGCTAAGGAGGCGAATGCTGATTCCCTGCCAGGCTTGATCACTGAGCCTCCTGGCTCCCCCCACACCACTCCTGCCTCCTCGTACTTTTTTTCCTTTATACTTTTTCCAAGCATCTGAGAGGCTTCTTGGTATCTATTTTTTCAATTAGCAGATATTGTTTCGTTTTTCCCTCTGAGCACTCTTTCAAAACAGGAAGATTTTTCTGTTTCTCGTTTCTTAAGCATTTTTCTCCATGAAGAGGACACTGATCCCTGTTACTGTAAACTGGTCAGATCAGTTACTCCATCTCCATCCTACACCAGAGTTGCAATAAAAGGAGTTTTCAGAAGTACGCATGAGCCCTATTCTTGCAGAGAAAGGGGAGGTGAAAGGAGAGGAAGTGGGGGTTGCCGGGCAGTAACTGCCTGGATCTGAACCATTGAGGCTGTGAATGAATATGGACTGTTACTCCTCACAGGGGAAGAGAAGCGCTGTGAAAGGCAGGACGCCGGGAAGGGGATGTTTTGAGAAGTGCTTCAGAGAAACTTCAAGGCACCGAAGATGGAAAACGAGACAGTCAGCGAACTGAACCAAACACAGCTTCAGCCACGAGCAGAGGTGCCCTTCGAATACCAAGTGGTCACCATCTTACTTGTGCTTGTTATTTGTGGTCTGGGCATTGTGGGCAACATCATGGTAGTCCTGGTGGTCATGAGGACCAAGCACATGAGGACCCCCACAAACTGCTACTTGGTGAGCCTGGCCGTTGCTGATCTCATGGTCCTGGTGGCCGCAGGCCTCCCCAACATCACAGACAGTATCTATGGCTCCTGGGTCTATGGATACGCTGGCTGCCTCTGCATCACATACCTCCAGTACTTGGGCATCAATGCATCCTCTTGTTCAATCACGGCCTTTACCATTGAGAGGTACATAGCGATCTGTCACCCCATCAAAGCCCAGTTTCTCTGCACATTTTCCAGAGCCAAAAAGATCATCATCTTTGTCTGGGCTTTCACATCCATTTATTGTATGCTCTGGTTCTTCTTGCTGGATCTCAATATTAGTGCCTACAAAGATGCTACTGTTGTGTCCTGTGGCTACAAGATCTCCAGAAATTACTACTCACCTATTTACCTAATGGACTTTGCTGTCTTTTATGTTGTGCCCATGATCCTGGCCACTGTCCTCTATGGATTCATAGCTAGGATCCTGTTCTTAAATCCCATTCCTTCAGATCCTAAAGAAAACTCTAAGACATGGAAAAATGACTCAACTCATCAGAACAAGAATTTGAATTCAAAGACTTCTAACAGGTGTTTCAACAGCACTGTATCTTCGAGGAAGCAGGTAAGCAAATCTGAACGTCCAGGTCCGCAGAGGAAATGTGGGCTATTCCTTTGTGAGGTGGGATCAACTTTGCCCTTCTCAGCTGATGCCTAAACCAAAATACAATCGTGCACACGTTTCCCAGTATAAGCTTCTGCTTTACATATTCAATCTCTCTCTAAAGCAACTGAAGATCTAAAAATAGGTGGGGAGATGTTGATAGCACATCAGCAGGTACCAGTTCAGGTGTTATTAAAATATAAGAAAACATAAAATGAAAGCCCTAGAAAGCCACCTTTAAAATGTTTGTGCCTCTCTGGAAAATGTTGTCAAGGTATGTATACCCTTTCTGGCTACTGCAGAAAGCAGCTGGGTATCTTTAGGAATTCTACTGCACAGCAAATATTTGACAAGATAGTTTGAGAAAAGATGAGACAAAGAAATAATGAAACTCTTCTTACCATTCTACAGTTGCTTACAACTGAGACACATAACAGAGAGAGGCTCCTGGACTTGACATTTTAGTATTAGTAGGAAAGAGTCTATCACCCTCTTTCCCAGTTCCCTACAAAGTGTCTCAGCCTGCAGAAGCTGAAAATGCACTTTGCTCAGGAAATGTTCTAATAAAGAGGCTAACATCAAGCTCAACTTGTTACCAAAACAACAAAAAACAACAACAAAAAGAAGAGTGTATTTTTAAACGTCTGTTTTCCTGCTAAGCATAACTAAAAGCCCTTTATGCTTTCAGATTACCCGAATCCCCATGTGGTTACAGTTGAATAGTAGTTTTACTAGTGAATGAAGTACAACTCTGATATGGTTTATAAATAATACAGGAACAAAATACTTTTATATCATATACATATTTATCTATATTTACACAATTGTTCTAGGTTGCTTATAAACTTAGCTTTTAGTTCTTTTTCTTTCTTTTCTAAACAGAATAAATTCATGGTAAACATTTATTCTCATAGCTTAAAGAGAAAACTTAAAATTAACAATACTAGCTCTTTTAAATTGGGTTGGGTGTGTGTGTGTGTGTGTGTGTGTGTGTGTGTGTGTGTGTAGAAGATACAGTTCTTCCTGTGTGCACAGATAGAAACTGAGTATACCTTTTAAAGTATGCATATGGATCATCTATGTTATCACTTCTCAAACTGAAGATTAGCTGATATATGAAGAATTATAATTGGACATTTCAGCACAAGTGCAATAAGATCCTACTAACTGTATGTGTTTTAGATATGCATGAAATAACTAATGAACTGTAACTGAAAAGAAACATTTACAGCATTTTAAATGATACTGTGGTACTTGATTTATGTAACATTTATTATTAAAGATACTTAGATGATAGAAAGGGAAGACCTGAGCAACTATTGCCAGCTCTTAGATTTCTATTGTTTGGGTCTAGCAGTACTACCTAACACAAGGTATATTTGGCCATCTATTACCCAAAACTTGATTAAGAGAAATTTAGAGAGAACTGCTGACCATCTGCCAAGACAAACATTAACAAAGACAGTAAAGAATATGTACATCTCAATTAGAGACCACACGTGGGTTAATGTCTGCAGCAAAGAAGGTCAGTGAGTAAATTTATTCATTAGACTCCAATTGATATTCTTATTATAAATTCTGAAATGTTGTTTGTCTGGTCTAATATTTCCTTCCTTTCAATTACAGTCATTAGTACCTAACAGCATTAATAATGTACTTTAAATTGTTAATTTTGTTACATGTTCACACTCTTATTTCAAAGCTGTTACAGACAGGCTGTCTTGATAGAGGCTGTGTGGTAGAAGAAAACGCCAAACATTTGGCTCCGAACAAGCCTGAGCTTAAATGCCAGGGTTCTAAGCAAGTTGTGTGATCTTGGATAAGCAGAACTCACTGAGCCTCAGTTTCCCCATTTATAAAATAAGGACAAATAGCAACATCCAGGGTTGTAAGGGTTCGATAAGCTACCGTATGAAAGAGTAGTGATTAATACCTGGGTGTTCATTAGCCTCCTTCCTCATTTCTAGTATGTTGACAACTATTAAGAAAATACACCAGTCAGAGAAAGATAAATATCACATGATCTCACTTACATGTGGAAACGGGCTAACAAGTAGGACCAGAGGCATGGATAACTGGAACAGACTGACAGATCTCAGAGGGGAGCGGGGTGGAGAGGAAGAGAGGAGATCAGTCAAAGCATATATATGCATAGATGCATAGTCCGTGGACACGGACAATGTGGCGAAGGCCTAGGGGGAGCAGGGGCAGGGTGGAGGGAGACAAAGAGGGGGATTGGGATACATCTGTAATCAAGTCAACAATAAAAATAAAGAAAATACAGATTTGCCTTAAAAATATACATTTGCCATTTAAACAAAGATCATTTGTTAAACAGGTGCATATGTCATACAGTAGCTTCTCTACGGACACTTTTAATCACTGAGGCATTTGTAACTGTATTCAGAGCATTTGGGGCTATCACAATATTGCCGTCCATAAGCCTCAGGCACCAGGAATGCCAAATGTCCTGAAATGAGCAAGACAGTCCTGCACAATGAAGTGCCCTTTTACAAATGCCAATAACATCCTCGGAGAGAAATATGGGATGGCACAGAAATCAATAGAATTGCATTTAAGTACAATGCCATGTAATTTAGTTCTGATTGGAGATAGGATGGGCGCTCAGAGACAAGAAAGGAAATTGTGAAGCTAGAGAGATCAGAGAAGACTTCATGGAAGAGGTGGCATTTGAGGAGGCTCTAGAAAGATGGGGATACTTTGGAAAGTAGAAGTCAGGAGGGACAGAACTCCATACAGAAAGGACGTGGCTGGGGTGGGGAGGGTATGGATTTGAAGAGGGACAAAGGGGAGCACGCAGGGTGGCATTTTTACAGGATGGAGTGATTTGGTTGACTAAAGTGAATGATGTATTTGGGCGAGTAGTAAAGAGTTAAGATGGGATTGATGGGGGGAGAGAGAGAGAGAGAGAGAGAGAGAGAGAAGGAGAGAGGAGGCTTTGGAGGATCCCAACTCTCAGGTGGAGAAAGGAGACTGAACTTAGTAGAGAGAAAATGAGGAATGACAGGGGGGAGAGGAAGCAGCAGGGAGGAAGGGGTGTTCAGAATGACGAGTCTGCTGGCTGGGGATGAGGCAGATTTTGGCTGGTGAGAGACTGGCCGCAAAAAGACCCTCTGAATGTGGATGGTAGGGATTCAGGAGTGAGGCTGTAAGAGTCTCTCTCAGGAAAAGTTCATGGTATGACCTGAGGAGATGTTTCAAAGAAAGAAAGGGTGAGATACGTATCTATTGGATGTATGAGACGCAGAGAGGAAGGTTCAGTGTGGATCGGGGTTCTGAGCCTGGAACAACAGGGGTGTCCCTGGGAAATGGGACTGAGAGCCATGAAGTTTTGCCCAAAATAAGTGACCCTTGATCTGGCTTTTTCCTCTTCTGAAATAATTCTTTTCTTAAATCTTTGAAAGTTCATACCTCCATCTTCTGTAACCCAAGGACTTTTATTTTAATATTTTCTCTGCACTTTTTTTTTTCTCAGGCAAGTTTAATTCATGTTTTAATAAATATTCTGTCCAGGTCAGGTCTTTCTAAGTTATTAAAGTCAAATATGTGTAGCCTAAAAGAACTACATTTCAAAGGGAAATAAAAGAGCATTTATACATAAGGGACAAATGTGAGTTTTGTGTTTGTTTTTAACTTATAGCCTCTATGTAGAAAACCCAGGTCAGAATCTCCAACCCCCATTATTCAGAGATTTAGTTATATTTTAGGAAACAACAACAACAACAAATACTTGGTAAATCCAATGAAGTAAATTACCCAAACCAGTGGCTTGGAATTGTATAGGCAAAAGAATTCTCTGATTGACTAAATCTTTTGCTTTACACTAGGTTGTTTAGATATTGAGGAGACGCAATTTAAATGATAGTTTGTCACATTCCAGCTGTATCTGCAAAACTCAAAAATGTTCTCTGGGTTCAGTCGATTCAGGTATTCAGCATTGTGTAGCTCAAATATCCCTGTTATTGACTGTATCTATCAAAGGAATTGATTGGATCTTTTGGCATTTTGGAGGCAACAAAAACGTGTGCCTCCAAAGGCTGTCATTGGGATAAACACCTCCACACAAACGTTTGCTTTCCGCAGGATAATGGGTCAGCCCGAGACGCCCGCCATCGCACCACAGTTTTATCTTCAGTTGAGTCACTCAGATGTAGTTTTCTTTTCTGTCAGCATCATTGGTGGGGGATTGGTAGCATAACCCAAATGGAAGCTTTGAGACTTTATGGCCAAATTTTCATCATGGGTTTTATGTGGCTAAACAAGCCTTTAAAATACTGAACAGTCTTTGTGTCTATAAATTTTTTAAATGCCTTCTACCATTCTAGAAGAATGTTGGTATCCCAAGAAACGAAAACAGGTTGTTGTTTTTTAAAAGCAATACATGCCTTTTGTTGTTGCCATTGTTACTATGATGACAATATAAAAGCAATCATGTGTTCTATGAAAAACACAGAAAATGAGGAATAGGAAAAAAGCATCCTTTGTGCCACCTCTTAAAACCATAATTTATTAGCATATAGTTACATTCTTTTTTTGATGTTTTCACTTGCTCTTTTTTATATAACTATGGTATACATACATCTTATATATAATTTTATACCCTGCTTTTACACAAAAATGTTAAAATTAATATCCTCAAGGAGAAGAGCACAGAAAAAAAAAAGTGGGTAAGACTGTGAGTCAGTTTCTCACAACCTCAGTTTTCCTATCATTAAAATGGGAATAACAATAACTCAGAGTAGCTTTTCAAATTGAATGAGATGCATCGGATAATATGCACATTCGCTCTCCTCCCACCTGAGAGCAAGTTCTTGCAGTATGAGGTGCATATGGCAAATGAAGACACTCAAATAAGAAAGGGCTTCAGTGTGTCTTCTCTCTTCTCCTCAAGCCTCCCTCCAACTCCCACCCATTTGCTATTTACTTTTTAAAGAAGAAATCTTAAACAACATTTAAGACCCAAAGGGAAGAAGGCATAATGGCCGAATGCCAGGGAGTAGGGCTGATATTTGGGAACACAAGTCCCCTAGTTGTATAGGTAGCTTAATTAATGAGTCACTTTATAAGGTAAACTAACGATTCTAAATTCCTCAGCATTAGGCCTAAATTAGAGTTTTCTCCAGTTCACTGGGGCTGTTCTTATAGTGTTTTCACAGGCCCATCTTTCAATGATAATTGTTTTATTTGTTCCACTTGTCTGGGTTCAATCATATCCTTACTAGTATAAAGATCTCTATGTTGAGGGGGGAAAAGTGCAATTTTTGTCAGCACACAGAAATCTAAGTGTGTCATCTTATCTTTATTATTAAAAAACAGCTTTACATTTTGATTCACATTCTATATGAGAAAAGACTTTCTGCATATCCCATAAAAGGACAAAGTGATAACCCCCTGCAGTTAGATTCGTTGTGTCCTATGGTTAGATGAACACACATAGTCTGTTGCCAATTTTATATTGCAACTTTGAGCCATAATTTCACTAGCAAAGAAAATTTAATTTTTCTACATGACTACAAAAAGGAAAAACTCACACTTCAGAATTCTGTTTGGCCACATACACACATACACACAAGAACCCACTGTAAAACCAGAGAACCTTGAAAATGACAAACTATTTCATACTTCTTTATGTAGCCTCTTGTGAATTCTTTTTTTTTTTTTTTTTTTTTTTTATCCTCACCCGAGGACATTTTTGCACTTTTTGTTCAGACAGAGCGGGAGGGAGTGAGAGGAAGAGAGAGAGAGAGAAACATCGATGTGAAGGGACACATCGAGTGGTTGCCACCCGCACGACCAACCAGGGCCGGGGACAAACTGCAACCGAGGTACATGCCCTTAGCGGGAACCGAACCCGGGTCTCTCTGTACCGCAGGCCGACGCTCTAACCGCTGAGCCAAACCGGCCAGGGCGCCTCTTGTGAATTCTTCATACTGTGGACAGATATCCCAAGATCCAAACAGATGAAGGCAGGGCTGTGTCTATGTTCTCAGTTTCCTTTCTTCTTTTTTCTTTTAATTAATTGGGGAAAGGGGGAAAGTTATAAAGCTAGATCTTGGTCAACATTAAGTAAAATTTTGCAATCAGTCATTTTTTTATTCAATATCATTCTCAATTTAATTAAATAGCCCCCAAAGCACTTAGCACTAGCAGAGGTATCTACACCTCTAGGGATACATAAAGATAAACTCTACACCTTCAGGAGCTCACTGTTGACCATATACACAAATAATCCTGAATGGACCATTATGTTCTATAACAGAGGACACACATCAGTGGGGGGATAAGAAAAATGGGGGGAATGGAGGAAGGTTTTATGGAATTAATGGCATTCAACAAGGCCGGTAAAGATGGGCAGAATGTCTAGAAAGTAAGGAGAAAGGGAGAAAAGGAAAAAAGACAGTTGAATGCAAACGGGAATTATCTAGTGAGGAAAGTATGAATCTCTCCTCCGCAGCCCTGCTCATTGGCATTCTGCCTACTTTCATTCATCCCCATTTTTACAACTTCCACCTGTCAGCCTCCATAGACAGCTCTAGCAAAGACATCTCCTGACCCATACTTCATTGTTTCTTGGACCTCATGTAAGCACATCAAATCCAATATGTCTAAAACTAAACCCATTATTTTCCCTGATAAGCCCCTACCTCCTTGTTTCTTTCCTATTCTAGGTTCCCAAGCCAGAAATCTAGGGGTCTCTCTGAGTACCTGCAAATTTCAGCAGCAGCCAAGTCCTGCTGCTTCTAGCTCCTAACTCTCCCCTCTGACCTCCTCCATCACACTATACATTGTCCCTTTCCCCACCTGTCACCTGCTTTAGTCTGATATACACCTCACTGGCCTCTCTGACTCCCATTCCTCTCCCCCATCCATCATTCTGCACATTGCTCACTAACAGATCTAACACAGAGATATGTTATCAAAATGATCTTTATAGCTCCCTGAGGCCTAGAGTTTAAACTCCTCAGCATAACAAATAAGGTCCTGGCAACTTTCTATGTTCTCAGCTTCATCTCTTCCGGCTCTCCTAACTTACACTTTATGCTCCAGTGAGTGCCAGATTATTTGTAGTTCTCTGAACTTGCTGTGTTCTCTCAGCTGGAATGTCTTTCATCTGGCAAACTCCCAGTTAGCGTTCTTATCTAAGATCAAATGATGCCCCCCAATGCACCCCATCAGGCTTGCCCTGAATTTCTTAGGCAGATTTATATACTGAATGCCTAGCTATAACTATGTATGTTTTAAGTTCTACCTATGCTTCTACAGCGTTTTGCTTCTGCTTCTGCTTTAGTAATTCTTATGTATCATAACTGTTAGCCTGTCGGTCTTTCCACTTGCTACTAACATCCTTAAGCGTAGGGCCTTGCATCCCCAGTGCCATTAGCACTGAATTTAACATACTGCAGGCTCCCAAAAGTTTATATATGCTGTCATATGTACCAGCTTTACAAGTGCAGGTTGCTAGCATCTCTTTCCAGTGACATCACACTGGTTTTTCAGTGACATCACACCGATTGCTTAAAATCGGTCATATTCAGAGTACTCTTATTGCAGAAATTAAATAATATGACAACTTGGGACCCCCCCGTTTTGGGTGTGAGGTAATGGTTAAATATTTACCAGCACACTTCTCTGTGTGTGTGTCATATATAATTTTGCATATAATAAATAAAAGTGTGAATTATTACTTGCATGCATATTTTGGGACTCAGTCAATCCCAACACTATTTTGCTCCCTAAAAAAAAAAAAATTGTTTATTTATGCTTTATTCTTCTCCAATTTTATTTAAAGTTCCTCTGTCTTTTACTGAAGCCCTCTTGAGTTCCAAAACAGCTGAATTAGCTGCTAGCTGGTATGATGGGGAGTTTGTCACTGGGTAAGTTTCTTTAGGAAGATGTTCCTCTTCCAGACAAGTCAGGCTGATTTAGAAACATGGCAGACTCAATAATTTACGTTTTGTACACATTCCTGTTGGCTCTCAATGAGCCTTTAACACACCTGCTCTGATGAGGGAGCTTCCTTGGACAGAGGGGCAGAGACGCAGAGGAATGGCAGCTGGGAAGCGAAACCGTGTGGGCAGAGGTGAAAAGACGAGAATACATTTGAGGGCTATATGTGACTCATTTTCCTAAAACAATTTGCACACATCACCTTCTTTCAAAAAAATATTCCCAATTTCCTTTGAATGGCTTTCAAAGCCCATTCAAACCTGACCTTTTCTCATTTTTCTGGCTTTGTTCATATATTATTTCTTTAATTCAATACACAATATTGAGCACCAAGTTCATGCCAGGCATTGCTCTAGGGAACTAGTGATAGCTGCTATCTTAAGGAAATGCAGTAAAATATAAAAGATCACTATTCAAAAACAATTGTAAAATACAAGTCCCGACCATACAGTGCGCTGATGGGCAGAAAGGAAGTGGTGAACACCATACTTAAGGCTGGAGAACAAGCCCCCAAGAAAGAATCACTCCGCTCTTCCACAGTGCGGAGGCACTCGCCGGGCCAGCATGGAAAACAAGATCTTCAAACCAGCAGAAGTGGTCATTTATGTAACCAAGCGGAGCCCAGGACAAGACCTGGAAAGCCCTGTGTGTCATCCGAAGGTCTCTCAACTTGGTCCTACAGCACTGAGGTCCTACAGCACTGAGGAACCACTGAAGGCCTCCAACAAAGACAGTGGCAAACAGGGTTTGATTTTTGGGAACTTTTCTCATAAAATTGTCAACCTAGAACAAGGGAAATAGAAATAAGGCTTTTGCAATCCAGGCAAGAAGCAAAGTAGGCTTGATATAGGAAAGAACGGTAAGGAAGGCTAAGAACCATGTATATGAGTCCAATCAGTAGAATTTAACTATTGATTTGGTAGACGAATGAGAGAATTTTCTAAAGGGAGTCTAAGATTTTTAGCTGGAGTGACTGGACAGGCAGTGGTGTTACTAAGCCTTGCACAGAAGACAAGAGGAAGAGAGATCTTATCTACATTTATCACTTCCCCATAGATTCAGGTTCACCACACCAGTGTCTCCCAAATAACAGCCTCATTTATACTTTTCAACCTTGTTCATGTAATTGCTTCCCTTTTGTAAAGACCACGCTACTCTTGATGCTTCCTCCCATAGGCAAAGCTCAGGATCCCAGTTCACTTCAGTTAGATCAAGAGGTCTCGTGTGTGGGACGTATCCTGGCAGGCAGGTGAGGATCTACAGTCAGAAAAACATAAGTCCAAGTCCCAGCTTTTATCTCCATAACCTTGGATAAGTTATTTTACTTCTTGTTACCTCACTTTGTTCATCTGTAAAGTAACGATACCCACTTATAGGACTACTGCGAGGGAATAAATGCCTAGTGCATAATAAGCACTCAATACTTCTTATTTACTATATCTAAATTAGATATCATATTTCAAATATCATTTTCTCTCTATTTATAAAATAGCAAAAATGTAGACTGGTAATTCTTTTCGGAGGAAGACAAAGTTTAGAGGTTACAGTAGGAGTAGATCTTCCAGGTTCATCTAACAGCATATTCATAAGGTCAAATCACTAAGGACGTCTTGAGCACCTACTACATACCCAGAGTGAAACACAGTAAGTGCAATCAGAAGCTAGGTATTATTGACTTTTTATTATGTATTCTGTACTGTTCTAAGAGTTTTACATGAACGAACTCAATACATCTTCACAACAAACATGGGAAGTAAGCACTAATTACAGAAGAGGATTTGGAGGCATGGGGATGCTTAGTGACCTGTTCTGGGTCATGTTGTGGCAAAGCCAGGATTTGAACCCAGCACCGCTGCTCCTGAGCTGCTGTTACTATCAATCACAGGTCAAGAGAAAAACCAAACGAAGGTGAGATTGCTGGAAGATGAAGTAAGTTGCTTGAAGCTGGTAGAACAAAGGGGTCTAAAAGTTTGAGGAGGATTAGTCAAAGAGAATGAGAAAAGTGAATTTGTTCCAGATAAAGGAGGGAGAGGGAAAGGATATGACAATGTTCTCAATAGGAAACAAATGTCCCAGAATTTAAAAAAGCATGTGCTGTCTGAGGAATGCGATGAGATTTGCCAGATGTGGTCTGAAGGTTCGTGTTAGGGAGATGTGAGGAATAAATCCAGAGGACATGCAGGCTGGGGCGGGACCGATGAGACCAGAAAACAGAACACAGGATCACCCCCTGCCTTCTCAGGTCCTTCATCCTGCTATTGAGCCACGCCAGGGAAAGTCACGCTCTGTAAACAGCATGTACTTTAGTCATGGAGTTTCCATTCCAATGGGCCTCTGTGACCTCTCTCTATCCATTTACAGGACCATAACGAGTTCCCTCTTTCATGCCTTAAATGCCAATTTTATAACTTCCCATTCTCCTCGAGTATTATAGCTGGAATAGTTTTCCTCTGAAATCCTTCCACATCCAACCTCTTCTTTCTATTGCTGTGTCCTCATTTCCAGGTTCATCATTTCCTCTCTGCACTGTAGATGAGGAGTCTGGTCTCTCTGCCTGGCCAAACTGTTGCAAAGCCTTTCCAACCAATCTCCCTGCCTCGTCGTTGCCCCCTTCTAAATCATCCCCCAGAATGCTCCTAGAATCACTAAATACAAACTTAATAGCATCACTACACTACCTGAAATCCTTCAATACCCCTATTTCTTATAAGTTTAAACCCAGCGTCATTATCATGGCACACTGGGGCATTTATATTCAGCTCTCTGTTTACTTTGTCAAATTCATCTTCTCCCTCTCCCCAACATGCCGTTCGACAAGCGGTTTTCTAAACTAGCCACACTCTGCCATGCCTCCAAGCTAGTGTGCACATCTCCCAGCCACAAGCATTCTGCCGGCCTCATTTGTTCTCTTACTTCTAACCCACCCTCTCGTAGACCCCCCCTCCGAGCAGGCTTTCCTGACCTCCACTGGCAGGGTTTGGTGTTTCTCCCTCCCCTTTGTAGCATTTTGTTCTTGCATCTGTACAGAACACCCTGTTGCTGTACTGATTTTATCCAAATGTCTCTCCCACCAGATTGTACACCTACAATGGCTGAACCATCATCTCATTCATACTTGTGTACACTGTGACAGGGTGCCCAGGGACATATTGATAAATAGCAAAATTAGTAAAGAGTGGACATAAAGGATGAGCTAGATGACAAAGTAAAATATGACTCAAAAGATTTTACTCAGGAGACCGAAAATGGAATTGTTAAAAGAAATGTTGAGGGAGAGATGTGAAAATCTTCAGGATAAGATGGGGTATAGAAATTTTGGATTATAAGTGGTGGTCAAGATCAAATAGTGGCCCTGGCCAGTGTAGCTCAATTTGTTGAGCATCATCCATTCACCAAGAGGTCACAGGTTCGATTCCTGGTCAGGGCATATGCCCGGATTGTGGGCTTGATTCCCAGTCGGGGGCGTGCAGGAGGCAGCTGATCGATGTTTCTCTCTGTCTCTCTCTCTCCTTCTCCTTTCCTCTCTCTCTAAAATCAATAAAAACATATTTTTAAAAAAGGATCAGATATGTAGATGTGTAAATCATTAGAATAATGGGGGGGGGTATGAATAAGGTTGAACTTTAAAAGAGGGAGGGACAGACTGACAAAAGCTGAGTTCTGAATGAAGTTATAATTTAGGAGGCTAGAAGAGAAATGGAGTCTTTGCTAGAGATAAAAAGACCCATTTTCCTCTTTTGGAACATGGCCAGAGGGCCAAAGACACAATTTTATTGGATGCTCTTAGTCGGGAAAGAAAGTAAAGAAAGAAGAATGATCCAAGGAGAGAAGTTTGAGTTAGAAGAGTAAGTGGATTGAGTCTATTCCTTGGTGAATGTATTCATCTATCACTCAACTAATACATTTTGTGTTAAAATTTAAACAGAGAATTACTCTACAAATATAAAATGTACACAATGGTAAAAATGTTTACATGCAAGTCATTAAAATCTGTTTTCTTTTCAAAATGGATTTATATAAAATTGAGAAGTCATCAGCTTGTGACCAGAGTCAAACACAGATCTTCAGAGATTCATGAGAGGCACATGGGAGGAACTTGAATAAACTAAAATTAAATTAGCTTAGAAAATTAAATAGGGCTAAATACACATGCATATGAAATAGAATAATGTAAAACACCTGACAGCCATCTTTAGTTGAAATAAAAATAGATAACATTATTTTGGAAAAGAAAATGCTACAACCTTTCATAAACAACACTGGTGACTTTTGGCCATATGCCTTGGATAGATTGCCTGAACATAATTATATAGTTGCTGCAAGTAAGTAAGACATCCTATGACCTCTCCATTCTGTGCCTTTGTCGTTTGAGTTTTATGGGGATTTATGATTATGGAAGAATGGCACATTTTCTGTGGGAAGCAGTTCTTAGCTTAGAAAATAAGAAAATGATTGAGGGAGATGTGGCACCACTGTGAGAGTTAGAGAGGACAGAAGTAAGGTAAATGCAGGGCACCCCATGACGCTCATTTTAAAGATCATTGGTAAAGTCAAGCAACTCAAGCCTCCATCAATATGCAGACTGACACCCTGCCATGTTTCCTCTGGCAGGGGTTTGGTTTTGTGACTGAGTCGACTTGGCACACATTTGAAAGATTATGCATACAGAAAATTTGGGTGGGGTTGGAGAAAAACACGCACGGAGATATTTTCTGCTCTACCAGGAAAGATAGGAGGAGGCTCAGATTCAGGGTGAATTTACAGGAGAAATGTTTAACAGACATTATCAAATGCTAGGATGGACCTCCAGGCATGTCTTTATGATCAATTAGATGACTCTGTGAATACGTTAACATCAATCAAGTCAAAACTTTTGTGTAAACCAACTGCAATATACAGAGGCAGTGTCATCCTACAACTAAAGAGGGTCTTGTTAAATTACAACCCCTTTCAAGGTGTTACTATGGAAAACAGGAAATAGTGGAAGCGAGGACAGATTTACATCTAATCATTTATGATTTTATTGAGAGCCTAATATATACAAGGCACTATGTTAGGCACTAGGATACAAAACAGAGTACCTGTTCACAAAAAGTTCACAGTCTAATAGAAAAAATAGGGAAGTAAATTGATCATTAGAGCTATAAAAGAGTAAGTGTTACTGTAGGGAAAAGCATGGGTTAGTGTTACCTGACTTAGATGGCTTGGGAAGAAGCATCAGAAAGGCTTTTTGGAAAAGAAAACACCCAAGCTGAGCCTTGCAAATTAACAGTAGTTGTGTAGGCGAAGATGGGAAGGAAGATAGTTATATAGTGGGAACTATAGAGGTGAAGGTCAAGGGTCCCAAAAAAACACAATTAGTTCAGAGAACTTCAAGGAGCTCATTAGGGCTGGACAACAAAAGATGAGACTATTGAGGCAAGCAAGGACCAGGAAATACAGGCTTTATATAAAATATTGAGGGATTTGGACAACATCCTAAAGGCTATAAAAAGTCACTGGAAGATTACAAGGCAAAGCATATTGTAATCAGATTTATGCTTACGGAAGATCACTGTCTTCGGTGTAGGCGAGGATTAGACCAGAGTCAAGGACATTAATTAGTGCTGCAACTACTTATTTGGGCCCAGTATGATAGCAATAAGAATAGAAAGAAATAGACATGCTGGGAATAAAATCAATAGACTCGGTGTGAGTAGATGTGAGGAAAGGGGAGGAGAAAAGAGTCAAAGGTAACTCATTTGAACCACTGAGAAAGAAAGTGGAGAGACAGTTGTGAGCCTGTATTCTAGAATCCCATTCCCTGGGGCCAGAACCAGGGTTGGCCACTGACTAAGTGATGTGAGCTAGTTAACTTGACTCAGTTTGCACATCTGTATAAAGGATGCTAATAATAGCACCTATCTCTAAAGGTAGTTATTGTTAGGATATAGTGCAAAAAAAAAAAAACCATATAAAGTACTATTCATGGTACTTGGCACATGAAAATAATAGATGTTATTATTAATTGTATAGGGTAACTTGCCTAAATGAGGACAATTAATGGAGGAACATATTTCAGAACAGTGAACATATTTCATTCAGTTTTGCCCATGTTGTATTTGAAATGTCTATAGGCTCCAAGGTTACAGTTAGAAATATAGAATTAGAACTAGGAAGAATCATCTGACCTGGAGATGTAGATTTGAGAGAAGGAGAAAGCAGAGTCACAAGAGCCAAAGAAGTAGACTTGTAAGAGTGGTCAATAGAAAGAGGTTAAGATAAGAACTGAAAAAGGACCTGCAACAGTCATTGGTAACCTTTGTGGGTGTAGTTTCCAAAATTAGATTTTATGGAGTTGGCCAATGAATTGATGAGGGGTGGAGAGTAAGAGCAGACAGATGTTTTTTAAACACACTTGATTATGGAGAGAGATAAAGAAAGCAGTAATGACAGGGAGAAGTGCCAGAGTATTTTATTTTATTTTACTTCCTAAATCAGAAGAAACCTGAGCCTGTTTAAATCCTGATGGAAAAGAGCGAGTAGAATGGGAGGAATTATTTGTAGATACAAAAGCAAGATTCAATTTTGATAGAGCATGATTCCTGAGGAGGCCAGAAGGCATGCCATAAAGACTACAGGCAAAGCAATTTACCTTGGAGAGAAAAGGAGGGTATCTTTCTTTTCTTGTCAGCAGGGATTGTGTCTAATTCACTGATCCATTTGCAGCACCCAGCACAGTGTCTGGCATCTAGAAGTATCCAATTAATGCCAAACAAGTAAATGGGTAAATGAGTGAATTAAAGAAGGAATGAGTAAAAAGCAAAGAGAACAGATAAGGGCATTTATGGTAGCAAATCAATTTCAGGTTATGAGGCAGGAAGTGGTGCGTTCTCACAAACTAGTCTCTGCCTTCTCAGTGAAATAGAATGGAAAGTCATAGATTGAGAATGAAAAGGCAATGATGGAGGGAGGGGACATGAAAGGAGACTTGGTTATTTGGGGTGTGAAATGAGAGAGGTGGATGACAGGTAGAATGATAACAGGATTAAGTCCCACTCATGTTCAGAAAATTGACCTGATTTAGTAGTAAATTACAGGCACTCTGAATTCCTTAGTGACATCTAAATACTTTGCAATGGGCCCGTCCTGGGATTGTTCCCACTAAACATCTCAAGAAAATTAGGAAAAATACATTCCTTTGTTTAGACAATCAGAGGCACTAATCTTGACGCTCTTTACACTTGGTGTCCTATTTAGATGAGCCTTCACTGTCCTCAGTTTGTTTCCTCTATTGTTGTGGCAAGTAACATGCCCACAACCAGGACAATTTCCCATTTCACTTTGTTTCCTTCACCGAGGCAAGATCTCGTGATAAGGGCTGGACTGAATCAGAATTGCTGCAGTACCACAGGGCAGGGATTTCTACACTCACACACAAAAAATTCCATCTGAAGCTCTGCCTCCAAATGGATGAAAGCCAGCTGCCTAATAAATCCATTACTCAAAAGTGTGGTGAACAGAAACAGCTCATGACAGTCACTCTGTCTCACCATCATAAGCCAGGTCTCTCCTTTATCAGCATCTCCAGCTGGCATACCTGGTGTTCATAGCCTGTTTGATCTTCCCTCAAACGTCTTAGCTCTTTCCAATTTAACTTTGAAGGATTCTGGAAACACACTCCAAAGCAATTAGCCTTGTGACGAAGCAACCCACTCCATTTTGCCACTGTTCTCTACTTGACTATGTTACTGACTTTAGCTCAAGGAAAGATGGTATCATACCGTGCAAATAATAAACAATGATTGACAGGATCAAGGGTGCTTGACTTTTCTTGGGTTTTGTGCCTCATAAGACCCTTGAGGTACTAAAGGTAAAAGCCAGATGGGCTCCACAAAACAACACTTCCTGTATCAGTGCACCACTCTCCACACTTCAGTATCATGAAAGATGTTTGTTTATTCCTAAGATGTTTGTTTATTCCTTAGGAGAGCCCTCACAACTCAAGGAGACTGTGCCCAACACTTAAAATCCAACGCAAACCCAACATTCAGATAGGTAGAAAACTGCTCTTATTGACTATGGCCTTTTTTTGTTGTTGTTGTTATCCTCATCCGAGGACATTTTTTAATTTTTTTTCAGAGAGCGTGGGGAGGGAGAGAGAGAGAAACATCGACATGAAAGGGACACATTGAGTGGCTGCCACCCGCACAACCCAACCAGGGCCGGGGACAAACTGCAACTGAGGTACATGCCCTTAGTGGGAACTGAACCCGAGTCTCTCTGGACCGCATGCAGGTCGATGCTCTAACCGCTGAGCCAAACTGGGCAGGGCGACTGTGGCTTTTAAGCTAATGAATAACAGTTTCTCTTTCTGGATCCTCCTCAACTCCACCCATTTCTTCGGAATGATTAGACAAGAGAGATTATTAAATCCCATAAGGTCTATTGTCCTTATTCTAAACATGCTTTAAAACAGATAATTATCCATGCATATGCTACAAATAGAAAAGGCAGTCTTGAATTTTTTTTAATCATGAAGACTGTGACACTGAAAGAAAACTCATGTTCCTATTACATCCAGTTAGTCAAAAGACAGAAATTTCTGGGCTGTGACAGTAGGAATTATCTTCTCAAATAATCTTTAATAGTCATTAAAGATTAGAAGCTCTTGGTAGCACTGAAGGAAGGTTCATTAATTTTTACAAACTTATACTTAAATGTAATTCCCACTTTCAGACAATGCTGCTATCTTTTAAAGAGTGATAAAGTAAATCTATTACAATTACAATTCTATTTATTTGGTAAGGTCACCTTTCTGCCTCAGCTAAACCAACCCAGAAGGATCCCAATGTTAAAAGCAGAGTCAAATTGTTTAGAATATAAAGTATTCTTTCAAAACACCAATAATTTATCGTAAAGAAAACCTGAAGTATGATGATTAGCTAGAATAAAATTTGCAAAGTTATTTTTCCCCCAAAGAGAAATATCTGCAGTTGAAGGTAAAGCACCTCGGTGAACGGTTGTAGCAGAGGTGCAGGAGGTGCTCTGCACCAGAACCTCTGTAATGAGCAGTGATTTCCTTGTGTACTAACTAGCCAATATTTCAGCCAGATGCCATGTTTACAGTCATCATAAAGATTTGAACATATTACATCTTGGTAATGTATTATAACTTTGTCGACTTTTATTTAACTCCCAAACCCCTGAGGAGCAACACACTTTACCTTCAGAAGCAGACACACATTCCAACACAAATTTTCATCTCATTTCAAAGGTCACTGTTCAAATATTCTAGCTTAGATTTTTCAGTTAACATCATGCACCAGGCAACTTGTCTGGGCTTCCTCCTACCTGGAAGGTAACCTGGAAAATAGTCTGTTCCACTTGCATAGGTGTCCGTGGTTTATTAACCTTTCTGGTAGGTAATGTTTATGAGCTCTTGCCATGCACCAGGCATGGTGCTCAGAAATTTTCACACATCATCTCCTCTGCACTGATGACATAGGTAAAATTTATCATCTCCATTTATGTTTTTTATTTGTTTTATTGTTTTTTGAGAGAGGAAGGTGGAGAGAGAGAAACATCGATGGGAGAGGAACATCAATCGGCTGCTTCTCGCACACACCCTGACCAGGGATCAAACCTGCCACCTTGGTATGTGTCCTGACCGGGCATCGAGCCTGTCACCTTTTGGCACATGAGATGATGCGCCAACGGAGCCACACCAGCCATGGCTATCATCTTCGTATTAAAGATGAGGAATCTGAGATCTAGCCACATTAAGTTCAAGGTTACCTAATCAAAAAATGGAAGAATAAAGAGTCTAATCCTAGTATCTAATTCCAAGCCTCTGATAACAACACTGTACTCTACCTCCCACACATTCGACCACGATACTATTATCTCACAGATGAGGTACAGAGTGGGCTATATCTGCCTAAGAAAAAGTGAATTTACGTGTGACGATGTATTGGATCCATCCATTTCATAAAATGTGTTGAACACCTGCTTGAATGCTCTGAGCACTGTTTTAGACCCTGGTAACACAGTCTTAAACAAATAAGACAAAAATTTCTGTCCCATAGAGCTTACATTCTAAGGGGGTGGGGGGGACTAGGGAATAAATACACATAGTACATGAACAAATATGCATAGTGTATTAGGTTGTAACATATTAGATTGTGCAGATAAATTAAGCGGATATGAAGGATATAAAATGCTAACATTGAAGGGATGCAATTTTAAATAGGATAGTCAGAAATATCAAATAAATAGCCATTTCAGAGGCATAGCATTATTTTGGTACTATATGCAAGATGCTAGCAAATGTCATTTATACATAATTGCCTGAAATGACAGTTTTTCCCATTAATGCAGTATTAGAACATCAGGCTGGCCTACAGAAGTCATCAAGCTTATCATAGGCAGCCTAAATTGGCCTTTGTGCATAGGAAGTATACACAGCATTATTGATACTATTAAAAATTATATTTCACAAACTTTATAACATGCATTCTACATTCTAATTCAGAACCCAGACATTTCCCAGTGGCGGGAACGGGGCTTCTGGAACGGGACTTCTAGGTAGGTCAGAAGTTGAGAGAGGTTTATGATGAATATTTCTTTATCTAAATACAGTGTCAGCTCTCTTCATTTTTTAAAATTTAATTTAATTTATTTTTTTGTGGTACGTGCCTCTAGCGGGAACCGAACCCGGAACTCTCTGGTCCGCAGGCCAACGCTCAACCGCTGAGCCAAACTGGCCAGGGCAGCTCTTTTCATTTTTGTGAGAGGAAGTACAACATCTCTATGTATTCTCACTTGGGGAATATGAAACAGTTGCCCCTTTAGGGACAGATAGAAAGAAACGTCCATCTTTTGGTGGGTAGCCAGAGTGGTTAAAGCACAGATTGGAGCAAACTGTCTGAATCAGATCTCATTTGTACCACTTGTAGGTGGTATATGGGTGCCCGCATTTGTAAAATGGAGGTAATGATCATTCCTTCCTCACCATGCCACTGTTGAGGTTAAATAAAAGAGTTAATCTGTGAATGAAGCACTTAGAATAGGACTTGAGGGGCAGTAGTCATAAGTTATTTTCTATTATTAGTTTTAAAAATAGCTTTCGCTCTCCTTGCATTAACTATGTTCCAAGCACTGGCATAAGAACTTGGTAGACATCATCTCATTTATCCACAACAACACCGGGAATTAGGTAAGATTTCTTTCATCATTTTTCCTGAAGAGAAAACTAAGACTCAGAAAGAGTAACAGGCCCCAATTCTAACAGCTGGTGAATGGTGGAGTCTTTGATGTTGCTTAATTAGGAGAGTCTGATAAAACAAACAAACAAACAAAACCCCAGGGCCTGCCTTGCTTGGTTCCAGGAGGGCAAACTACCATCAACCCCAAAATGCAGCTTCTCCACCTGGCTCCTGTCCTGGTTTCTATCACTCCTGATTTAAACTTGCATGGGGTACCTACCTTCGGGGGAAGTAGCTCCCAGGATTACTAGAAGTGCAGTGTTGCCACTGCATTTTTAGGTGATATATTTTAGAGAGGCGACGCTAACCATGATTCTGTCTTAAGAGAAATCAAATATGAAATCAAAACTTTGGTCCACAAGCCGAGAGCCAGTCTTATTTGGTCCATATTTCTCATAGGCTCTATTGATAATTAGATGAAGAACTTGGAAACATTAGTCATAAGTCCACAATAATGGTTTGAAATAGATTACATGTCATTTTTCTGTTTTGTTTCCAAATTTCATTTATCTTTATTGTTGAAAGTATTACAGATGCCCCCCTTTTTTCCCCCACATTGAGCCCTCCTCCGCCCCCCTCATTTGTCAGTTTTATTAGAAGTGTTCAACTCTTCCATTGGTTAGCAAACTACCGCCATGGGTCAAATCTAACTATTGCTTGTGTTTCTAAATAAAGTTTTAATAGAACACACACAGCCAGGCCCATTCATTTATGTATTGTCTCCGGAGGCTTTCACATTATAATGGCAGAGTTGAGCTAAACTATTTACTATCTGGTCCTTCATAGTAAAAGTTTGCTGACCTCTGAACTATTCCTATTTAAAAGTTTACTTGTAAAAATATTGTATACTTTGTACAGACACTGGTACATGACAGGTGCTCAAGAAATAAAGGATGAATACATATTAAATAAATATGTTTAAATGCCACAACATTACCCAAACAGGAAAGTTTAAGCTTATCCCAGGCAGCCTAAAGCAGCCACTAGTGAATCTCTCGCCTTTATCTCATTCTGGCCCCTAGAGAAACTACTTTCCCCATTAAATGGGAGAATCCTTGATTTTAGCTTAAGATGCCGGGTGACATCTAAAAAGAGTTTTCTATGCTTCATGAGTCACAGAGAAGCCACAGATGAATAAATATGAGAGGAGACAGATAAGACAGAACAAGAATGCTTGTCAAAGTGAGATTTGTATCGTTTGGTGGCAAATCCTACCTTACTTTGGTATACATTAACATAATATTAATCTACATCCAGTAATGAAAAATGAACTCAGCAAGATCATATTGAATTAGCACCTTCTTAACTCTTTACATTTCCTAGGTTCTCCATAACAATATATCCAACAATTCTTTATTTCTAGAGTTAACAGACTAATTAATAACAGAATAAAGTTCCCCAGAAAATTTTCTTCATCAGAATTCTAGTCTGATCCATCATCCTACTTTATGAGACTAAATCTTTACACATAGACTTTAATTTTTAACTTCAAGCATTTTTTGTTGTTGTTGCCTAACCTGGTTTTAGTGGCTAGCGAGAAAAAATAGACAATGCACATTATTTCTGCCGTCAAGATCTTACATATCAGGAAAGAAATAAGACCCCCTCCCCAAATAATATTTGTATTAGGGCTGAAAGTACCAAACAATAGCACAGTGAATCCTTCCTTCCTTCCTTCCTTCCCTCCTTCCTTCCTTCCTTCCTTCCTTCCTTCCTTCCTTCCTTCCTTCCTTCCTTCCTTCCTTCCTTCCTTCCTTCCTTCTTCCCTCCTTCCCTCCTTTCCTGAATCTTTATTGTACCTACCAGATACCAGACCTGCATATTGCTCCTTGCAGGTAGGGTAGGGCAGGAATCATCAAGAAGCGATCATTCTAGGGCAATAAACAGGTAAACAAATGAAGCAATGATCCTTTCATAATGTGACTATTAGTACAGATGAAATAAACAGAGAGATATGAGAGAAAGTAACTGGGGGCAGGAGGTGAGTTCTACTCTCTCTATAATAGTAACTTCTCTGGATCTCTTTTTCTTCACCTATAAAATGAAGAGAATACCTACTTTATAAATACTGTAAAGATTATGTAATTCAATAAAGTCTTTGGTGCTATGTTTAAGATATAGTAAATGTTCAATAGAGTATCATCATCATCATCATCATCATCAAAGGTTTCTCTGCCATGTGGTTAAATCCTCCACGTTTTCCCAAAGATGAGATATCTCACCACTCTAAATGTAAAATTAGATATTGTTCTTTGAGAACCATACTCTATGCTGGGGATTTACACAAATCATCTCATTTACTCCTTATGCTTGGTCCTATTGCATAGATGAATATACTGAGGTTTAGAAGGGTGAGGTGTCTTGTCTGATGGCATGCAGCTAGTAACAGGCAGAACCAGAATAGAATCCAGCTATGCCTGGCTCCACAGCCTGCTTCCTTAACCACTAAACTAATACTACAAAGTTTCCTGAAAGAGACCTTGATGACTTAATAATCTGTGGTGAAGGCTTGAGCCAGCATGCTGTGGTTTGCATCATACACTTGTAGAGTCCAATGGGTTTCTAGTCAAACAGGTAAGAAGCTGATAAATGCGAAGAAGCTTCATTCACTCTGGGAAGTTAACACAGAGTAATAAAGCTAACACCCCTTCCCAGGGATGCAGATTTCAAGGCAAGCTGAGAAATACAATAGCCCTTTATATTAGAAAGTTATAGTATATGTTACAAAGTGTTTTTATGTTCTCCTTGCAATTAATCCTCAAACATATGTTTCATATACTAACTGTAGACACCAAGACTCAGAAAGCTTTGAGTGGTAAAGTTGAGATTTCAAACCAAGTCTTCTGATTTTGAGTTCCATGTTTTGCACGTTGGAAAGCTCAAATCAGTGAAAAATGCAGAATGTATAGTTTGCTGAAGGAAAGAAATGAACCGCTGGCATTTTGGTTGTCTCTGTGAGTTCTTTCAGGAGCTAGAAAAGCAGCTCTGTCCCTCCAGCCCGACACAAGCAGGGCCAGGCAGTCCGCCCTGGACACACAGGTAAAGGAGGAGCTGGCGGCCTCCCAGGCACGCTCAGCCCCATGGAACTTTGTCCAAGACTTTTAGAAGCAAAACAAGTAAATGCTCACTAAAAAATTAGCAGCCCTGACAGCTTTACTTCTATTTGGAGATCACCTCCCACCCCCTCCATCATTCACATTTTACATTTTAAAATATTCTCATCGCTTTTTCATCCCCCCACTCTGTATCACAGTCCACAGTATCACCCTTACCAGGCTGTGTGGCCAAAAAAGCCCAGGGGAGATGAGATTGGGAAGCATGTCCCTCAGTAAGGATCAATCTCTTCACAGACATATTTCAGTAGCCACCAGGTTCCCAGCTCAGAACCAGCCTCGATGCCTCATTCAGAATTTCTAAGGTCTGGTTCCAATGAGAAAAAATGACCAGGAGAAGTAAACACCCTAGAGAGCCTAAAGGCAAGAAAACCAAGGCAGGCGCATTAGGGCAAGCTGTTCACATGCTTAGCCATTCGTCAATAATTCACCTGGACGAAAGAATATTTAGAAAAGGCTAAATAGCACATGCAAGCCAGGCCAGAGGAACTGTGGTATTGCTCCAGCATGGCCCCTGAACGGTTTTAGAATGACATTTTATTTTAAAAATAAGATGTTAAGATAATTTTGAATCCCAATTCTGCCAGCTGAGTTTTACCCTTCCCAGCATGTCTCCAAATATCCGCTTCCCGTGAACATAAAAAAAAAAAATCCAGGCAACAGGATGGGCTCCAGCCTTTCATTGTACACAATTATCAGACTGTGATCAATACTGACACCTCCACACTAGAATAGTTGCTAATGTTGCGGAAAGTTCTGCAGAGAATCCTGGCATCTAGTTGCAAATGTTACCTAGTAGCACACAGTTGTTTTCCACTCTGAGCAGAAGAACCTTGAAATCAGGAACATTAAAAAAATTAGGTTTCATCAGGACTTTGTATCACAGTGTGAATAGAAATATCTTTGTTAGAGCCCACAACCCTTGGGTAGAATTAAAAATTAGTTTTTCCTTTTCCCTATTTCACTCTCACATAGAGCCTTCACCAATTCCAACCTTTAACTTCAGGAAAAAAAAAATATTTCTTCCCCAAATTCAAGGTATTATGGGAAAGAGGAGACTTTGGAATTCAATATAGATGTTCTTCAAGTGTGGATTTTATTCATTAGCATCTGGCCTTTTTCAGCATCGGTCTTATGCTCTATAAAATGCAGACCTAGTAGGACCGTCATGAAGAACATATCAAGCCCAGGACCTGGCACACAGTAGGCATTTCATATACCTTAATGATCTTTTCTTTCATCTGTTAGATTGGGACACCTTCTATTTTCATCTTGTTTGTCTCCTCCTAGATGGAAACATGGTGAGAAGTTATGCACAGTCCCCAGGTAACAGACTGTGGGAGATTCTCAGGAAGTGAGGCTCACAACCACCCGGGGTCTACCTCTCTGTGAGCCCTGAACCACTAATAGGAACAGCTCGATGTTGCATCACTTTCCCCACTCTTCATGTGTTTCTGCTCCAACTTTGCTCTTTAAAATATACAGGCTCGCCCTGGCCAGTTTGGCTCAGTGGTTAGAGCGTCGGCCTGCAGTCCAGAGAGACCCGGGTTCGGTTCCCGCTAAGGGCACGTACCTCGGTTGCAGTTTGTCCCCGACCCTGGTTGGGTCGTGCGGGTGACAGCCACTCCATGTGTCCCTTTCACATCGATGTTTCTCTCTCTCTCTCTCTCCCTCCCACTCTATCTGAACAAAAAATGGAAAAATATCCTCGGGTGAGGATTAAAAAAATAAATAAAAATACAGGCTTCCCCTGGCCGATTTGGTTCAGCGGTTAGAGCGATGGCCCATGGACTGGAGAGTCCTGGGTTCAGTTCCCGCTAAGGGCATGTACCTCTGTTGCAGTTTGTCCCCGGCCCTGGTTGGGGTCGTGTGGGTGGCAGCCACTCGATGTGTCTCTCTCACATCGATGTTTCTCTCTCTTTCTCTCTTCCTCTCTCTCTCCCTCCCACTCTATCTGAAGATAAATGCAAAAATGTCCTCGGATGAGGATTACAAATTAATTAATCAATTAAAAAATACAGGCTTTAGCCTGGCCAGTGTGGCTCAGTGGATGAGCATCGACCCATGCACCAAGAGGTCGCTGGTTTGATTCCCGGTCAGGGCACATGCCCAGGTTGTGGGCCTGATCCCCAGTGGGGGCATGCAGAAGGTGGACAATCGATGTTCTGTCTCATCGATGTTTCTATCTCTCTCTCCCTCTCCCTTCCTCTCTCTCTAAAAATCAATAAAGAAAAAAAAAGTTTTTTAAATACAGGCTTTGAGGGCTTACCCCACATCAGCCTTGGGTGCAGAGCTCTGTCCATTTTCCTCAAGAAATGCCCTCACACTTGGTATTGGTGATGTTAGTAACTTTACTAGAGAACTGGAGGTGTCACAGAGAAAGGGCCATGTCATGTTCTGCACAGAAGTCTGGCCCCCTGGCCCTACCTCCGGCTCTCATCCGTAATCTTATATCTTACCCATAGGAGTGCCAATTTGCGACCCTGTGGGCACAGGCAGCCCCACTGGGATACAGAGTCCAGTTTCCTGTCCCCATAAATGTCTCACTCCAAAAACAGCTCTGTTTGTTTGACAAGTTTACCTTTCTCAGCAGCCCTCGATTTTTAAAGAAAAATTATTTTCAATTTCACTGGATACAGCACACTTACAAATTTACACTTAAAAATGTTGTACCATCATTTTTCTCTTAATCCCTTCTTCTCCTTCCCCAAGGATCACCAAATACAACCAAAGCTTCTCTCCTGCGAATCTCTGCTGATATTTTTAATCAAAGTAGAGCCCAGAAAACTCCCCATAATTCTTGCCAGAATGGTTATTCTGAATGAAACATTAAAAATTATACTTGACAGATAGAGTTAAAAACTCATGCATTAGCATCTCTGAGTGGCTTCTCGTGAAGAAATCTATAAGTAATCCACAAAGCAGGATATGACGGTCCATGATCACCCCACCATAAATCATCACTTCAACTTTATTCAATTTTATTATACTTTATCTGACTTTGAGTTGATGCCAAGCCCTTTCCAGCCCCATCACTCAATTTTTAAGCCCCACCAATGATCTCACTCCATAATGTGAAGCACCCCACATTAATTATATATACAATATATATTATATATATAATGTGTCTTTTAAAAATTGATGTCCAGACACTAAGTCAAAACAAAGCAGAAAATCTACCAGAGGAACATCCCAGAGGCCTCAGTCTTTGTACAAGTTTGACTAAATTCATATTTATATAATTGTCTAGTCAAATTTATCCTTCATTTGGCTCAATTAATGTAACAAAATGCAAAGGGTCACCGATCACTTTGCTGAAGGCGCTCTGACAGCAAAACACTCCCAGTAACAGAACATGTTAGTAGGCAGCAATGGCGGAGAAGATGGACGGACACCAAACGCAGGAAGTACTGTTACCCTTAAAGAATGACATCAGAATAGTAAAGCTAACTGTTTCGTATTCAGTAACCAACAACACGTTGGGAGTACACTTCTGAAAAACAGGACTATTCTAGCCAGAGTACAAAAACTAGAGCATTTCGTGGATTTAAAGAGCCCTAAACCCACACATACCTCTACAATTATATTTTAACATTTGTAAAAAATAAATATTTTTTCAACAATAATTCAGCTGTGCATTGAGCACTTATTATGTGCAGGCATATGTACTAAGTACTTCTCCCAATCTTCTGTGCAGCAAACACCTGACAAAAGTGTGTTGTTGTTTTCTGTTGTTCACGAGGTCAAAAATAGAGCTTTGGTATTATAAAATGTGGGGTCCACAATTAATAAAGAGCCTATTCACAGTTATAGTTACCTCTTATGATGAGCTTGGAAATCATTGATTATAAAAGTAGTAAATATTCTTCAAAGACCAGTTGACTGGTGTGGTTGTCACCTCCTGTTATATAGCTTTGCCTTTTTAGTACTAAGAAAGCTTTTTCACTGTTTAAGACTGCCCTGCAATGTAGACGTTCTTCTACTAAATGGCAGAATGAGGTCCTGCTACCACCTTATGTTAAATAACTTCTGTTTGACCATTCCTTTAAAAACTTATATAGACTCGGTGTTTAAATCAACAGTACTCCTTTAAAACAATTTATTTGCTTTCTTTCTAAAAGTGATGCCCCTATACCTTTGTATAACTCCATTTCTTCAATGATATTTCAGCTTTACTGAACTTTAAAAGAGAATATAACAGTGGGTCAGGAAGCCAGGTCCTGGGTCTGGACTGCCCCATGTTCTTAGCAATAGACAATTAAAATGAATTCTAGTAATTTATTTAGCACTTCAGGAAACTGCATCACCTCTGTGAGTGCAATAATTAAAATGATTCCTGAAAATCACTGTGATTAAGGGCGGAATCTACTCTTACGTTTTATCAGCACTTTGAGGGATATGTACATATAACCTGGGTACTATTTCCCTTTTCCTGGCTTTATAATCCCCAAATAATAAAACCCAATTATGTGAAAATGATCATAAATATGTCGAATATTGTGTTACCATTAGTAACACATAAGTAAGGTTTACTAAGAACGTTAGAACTGGAGAGACTTTTCAGACGAGTCCAGATTGTACATTTACTGATTCTGAAAAATGAGGTCCAGACGTAAGACCATGTGACCTGCCTGTCTCCTTAGAGTCAGAGGTGGATTGTGAAACCAAGGTGCTGGGTGCCAATTCCATCTCTTTACTCTATAGCCACTGCACTTTGCACCCACTAACATATGGAAGGACTATGCCATGGCCTTTATCTCCCAAGAAGAATGTCTAGATCATAGCAAAACCTATGATCGTGTACAAAATCTCTTTCTGAATCATAGAATCAAAGAATCGTAATTTTTTTCTTAATCATTACCAGAATTCTGACTAAATCTCCCAGAGAACTTAGTATCAGTCAACTGACTATGACTCTTAGTCAGAGTAATAAACTGATCTCTGATAATTAATCAAAATGTCTGCAAACCCCATATAACCAGATCCAAATGTATGACAGGCAAGTAACTGGGCTTTGACCCCCAAAAATAGAAATTTCCATTTTATTTCTCTTTCCATTTTATTATGTTTGCATTTTAAATTTTCTTACTGGTCTTTTCCTTAAGAAATAGATTGGGGTGAAGGATTCCTATCTGCCTAGCTATGACAACTTTCTTCTCCCTAATCAGTACTTTCTCAATGTAACACTCCAAGTCGGAGGTTGGAGGCGGGGTGGGGGGGGTGGGGGGGCATGATTCCAGGCTACCAATGTTTCTTGCCAACAATATTATCTTTTCCAAATATTTCCTAAACATTATTTACAACAATTAGAACTCTTCAACTCACTATATATGTTGATTTGTGTAATGCTCTAGAAAGAAACCTAGACCTAGAATCAAAAGACTTTAAGAGTTGTATGACCTTATAGCTCTGCCTTTCTGAGCTCTGTTTTTATTTCCTCATCAATGAAATGGGGATAATAGCACCCATCCTGCAGGTCTCACTGGGATAGGAACACAAAATGGTTTAATGATGATGAAAGCACTTGGTAATTCCAAGAAATGAAACAATTCACTGCTCCCAGGACTCCATTCAAGACTCAGGGTATTGACATGAAATGTGCCATTTTCTTCTGTGTTATCTTGATCTCTTAGATCAAGTGTGGGTAGGAAAAAAAGGACCGATGTAAACATTGTGTATACGCTTGAGAAGAGGCCAACCCTGCCACTTGTAAGCTGGGGCTGTTCCCTGTTCAAGGACATAGTGCCTCCAACCGCTGCCTTTCTCTCTCCTGGACCATACATTTTCTTCTCTCTGTGGAACTGTTCCCTAATCAAACAAAGATGCTGTAATATTTCCCATATTTATAAAAAGTAAACTGACTCTTTATTCCCTCTGGCAACCTCTCTATTTCTATTCTTCCTTTTCCAGCAAAACTCTCAAAAGACATGTTTACAATCATTATCCACTTCTCCTCTCATCTTCTCTTGAACCCATTCCAAACTAGGCTTGTCTGATACTAGAGTTTTTATTAGTATAAATAAATAATAATTTTCTCCCCAAAATACCCATTTTCTGTTATTCATGTTTTCCTGTCTTGAAGTTTTTCTCCAAATTTCAAGGACAGCCTAAGAATATACCTCAACTGTTTTAGTTTTATCTTTACTCCATATCTTCAGTATATATGTATTACATATATATGTACTTTCTCCTAATATATATGTGAAATTAGTTATACTTTTGCCCTGACTGGTTTGGTTAGAGTGTCAGCCCACGGACTGAAGAGTCTGGGGTTTGAGTCCCGGTCAAGGGCAATGCCTGTGTTGCAGGTTCAATCCCCAACCCTCATAGGGGTTGTGTAGGAGGCAACCAATAGCTGTGTCCCTCTCACATTGATATGATATTTCTCTCTCTCTCTCTCTCTCTCTCTCTCTTTCTCTCTCTCTTCTTCCCTCTTTCCCTCCCTCCCATTCTATCTAAAAATCAATGGAAAAATACCCTTGGGTAAAGAGTAACAAAAAAAATATATTAGTTATACTTTTTACTAAGTATTATAGTAATAGTTATCTCTCAGAATTGCTTCAAAGATTAAATGTTTAATATTCTTAAATAATTTATCATTTTAAAAGCTATATAGCCTGGCAGGTGTGGCTCAGTGGATTGAGCATTGTCCCATGGACTGAGAGGTACTGGTTTGATTACCAGTCAGGGCACATGCCCAGGTTGTGGGCTTGATCTCCAGTGCAGGGCATACAGGAGGTGGCTGATCGATGTTTCTATCTCTCTCTCCCTTCTTCTCTCTCTAAAAATTCAATTAAAAAAAATTTTTTTTAAAAAAAAGCAATATAAATCCCAGCAATTCTATTGCTAGGTATATATATATACCAAAGAAAAATAAAAAATATCCACATAAAGATTTATACACAGATAGCCATAGCAGTATTCTTTATTATAAACAAAAAGTGGAAACCACCCAACTGAAGGGAGAAATAAAATATGGTATACACTTGGGATGGAATATTCTTCGGCACAAAAGAAATGAGGTACTGATACAGATCACAACATGGGCGAACCTTAAAAACATGATGCTAAATGAATGAAACTAGTCATACACAAAAGACTGCATGACTCCATTCATATGAGCTGTTCAGACTAGGAAAATCTAAGAAGACATAAAGTGCATTAGTGATTGCCTGAAGCTGGAGCAAACGGGGGGAAGGTGAAGAGTAACTGCTAATGGATATGGGGTTTCTATTGGGGATGAAAACAGTGTTCTAAGATTAAATTGTGGTGAGAGTTGTACAACTCTGTGAATATACTAAAAACTCTTAAATTGTGCATTTTAAGTGGGTGCATTTAACTATATGTAAAATGTATTGCAATAAAGCAGCAGACAAGGTTAACATCACGAGTCGCAGTCAAGTTGATAGCATGCACGCTTGATATGTTGTGTTGAGAATGGCACTTAACCTTTGTGTCTTTCCTCCCCAAAATCCATGACAGTATTGTGTGTGTGTGTGTGGGGGGGGGGGGTACGTGCCCCTAGCGGGAACCGAACCTGGGACTCTCTGGTCCACAGGTCGATGCTCAACCGCTGAGCCAAACTGGCCAGGATGCATAACAGTATTCTAACCATGAGAAAAACATCAGTGCTACTCAAAAGGAGGGCTATTCTATAAAATACCTAACCAATTTTCCTCAAAGCTAGCAAGGCCATCAAAAGTAAGGAAAGTTAAAAAAAAATTGTTACAACCCAAAGGAAACTAAGGAGACACAATGACTAAATATAATGTGGTATCCAGGATAGCACCCTGGAACAGAGAAGCACATTAGGGAAAAACCAATGAAATGTGAATAAAGTATGGAGCTAACTCCGTGTACAAGTTGTCAGCACTACTTCATTAATTGTGACAAAGACTAAGTATCAATAATAGGGGACTTTGGTATAAGATATATGGAAATTCTGTACTACCTTTGCAACTCTTCTATAAATGTGACTTCTTAAAAAAAAAGAAAAGCATTATGCCAATGTTATTTAATAGTTTTAGAACTTGTAGTGAAAGTCATAGTCCTAGTAGAAGTGATAGCAGCTGGCAATACGAGGTTTCTCGGCACGTTAGAAGAGAGAACCCAGTTAAGCCTCCGGTTGTTCACATGGAGAAAAGATATGCAGAGCTGAGCTTGTGCCCACTCAAGAAACTGTAATCTCAGCTTCAACAATAGGTAGAAATCTATCCAGTTCACATTTAAAAAAGAAAGAAAGAAAACCCCTAAACAGGGTCTTTATCTAAAGGTGATCAAGGTGATCAAGATGACAAAAGGATGAGTTGAGAAGGACTGAACCCAAATTCTTATGAGAACTATATGCCATTATTCCACATAATTAAAAACAATGAAGAGTAATATATATATAATCTGGTTGAGTTCAAAATTTCAACCTGATCTTCACAAAAAATGATAACCTTTTACCATGGTGGTCAAGGACAGAAGCTCATCCAGCTCTCAGACCATCCTGTTCCCATTCTGCTCTCCTTGACCATCTCTGCCGGGAATCTCTCTAAACACTGTGTTTTAATCAACTGGCTGTTGTACCTCCTTACCTGGCCTTTAATATACTCTACAAAATGTGTCTACTTCCTGGCTGACAAGTGGCTTCATGGAGCTGACATTTTCAGAAACCCTCTGCCCTGCAGCTCTGCCTGCTTGGGCAGCTGTACCCGGCCTTCTGCCCTGGCAATGGAAAGCCAAGCACCCGACAGAGTGTGACATCACCTCATCCTATAAAAGTGATGGCTTTTGTAATGGTTTCTACAAGCTTCCTAGAGCGAGAGAATGAATTCTCTCCTTTTTCACATGGTCTGCAATTGGAACTTGCAGACTAATTTACTTCCAGTCCCCAGGACATGCCCTGCTATCTCAGGCCTCCTGGTCATCACACACACCAAATCTCTGCAAGACCACTCTTCCTGCCTCTCTTTACCTTCTGATTTGGTTTAGGTGTCACTGAAACCGGAAAGCCTTCACCATCCCCCATCAACCCCAAGTTGCTCTCATAGAATCCACGATTTCCTCTGTCTTAGCGTTTATCACACGGTGTGTTAACTGCCCATCAGTGTAAGGTTCATGGAACCACCGGCAATGTCTCTCTGCATCACTACAAATCCACGAGGGCCTGGACATAGGTTCACAGTATGGCTGCGAATGCATCTCTTAGAATGAATGGATAAATTCCTTCCCAATCAAAAATATATTATAAAATCATTTTCTCTGGATGATTATGTCATGCTGTTTCTCAAGGACACTTCTATCCTAGGGCAGAGGCTTTTGTAAGAAGACAGTTTTTTATATAATTGCATAGTCCAGGCATTGCCTTGGCAAAAATAGCAATGCTTAAAAATGATGGCCCAAGATATTTTCAAATGAGCATTTTTGTTACTTTATTTGAGATAAGGAATAACAACAGAAATAAAAGTTTAGAGACCACTGTGAAATTAATTGAGCATGAAAAACAATCTTTAGGACGTTTCCTTTCTGGGTGTTTGCTCCCATACTGAGTAAGAGGTGCTAAAATCCAAACTATGGCTTCACCAAAAACTTGTGAACATTTTAGAAAGTGATTAAATTCAATCAGAGATATTTGAAATTAATTAAGAATAATTATGAGTGGGATTGAATGTACTCTCTATCATCCCACTGGGAACATTTTCCTCTGGGTCAATCTTAGAAAATCATTATATTTATTTCATTTCACACCTCCTTAAAATTTTAAAAACATATTTCAAATAAAAAGCTGCAATGTATTAAGGACTCATCTTGCTAATGAACCCACCTCCATTTAAAAGGATTTTTAATATTAAAAAAGGCAGTATTTGCAAAAATCTTCTAACAATATGTTGGGGAACTGAAACCCACAAAAGATCATGGTTACATATTTTGCAATAATTCTTTCAATGCCTGAATTTATTCAACATTTATTGAAGAATCTCTTATATCACACACGGTACTAAATCCCTGAAGATAGAAAAATGAATAACCTTCCCCTTGCCCTGAAGAAGCTCACTGTCTATTGCAGAGATGGACAAATACAGCTCATTGTGATAAAAGGTTTTGGGCGTGATGTCGAAGTCTTCCTGGGGGGCTGTGGAAGCTCCTGGCAGAGGCTCTAACCTTGAAACAGGGTGTTTTTCTTGGAGACAGTGAAATTGCTCCCTTACTGACATTAAGTGAAAACATCAAGTAGATATTAAATGTGGTTTCAATGTTTCACTTGACAATTCTACAGAAAAATATAAAGATTGATGAAATTTAACCTTTAAGTTCAGAAATTGACCAGCAATAAATTTGTTGGATTTACACTTAGAAGTTAAATATTTTGGCAACTATGATGGGGATGACAGTAAAAATCTCATCATTGAAATGCAAAGGATTTTCATAGGGAGAGCAATGTATAAAGGTATACTTAAGCTCTGTCACTTACTGCCCATGTGTCTTTAGGCAAATCACATATACCGCCTAATCCCCAGTTTCTCCATATGCAAAGTAGAGCTAATATTAGCTTACACATAGAGTTATTATAAACATTAAATAGGATCATGTTTACATATCTTTGTGATGGGGCATCATGAAAGACTCAAATGTGATAGTAGCAATTTAATTATAAATCAAGCCAGGGATTCCAATGTGGGATATTGAGTCCTTGGCAAGGAATGGAAGGGTGTTGGTAAGTGTGAAGCAGTAACTGACGTCAGGGAACCTGGAGTCCTAGGCAGGAAACAAAGGCAAGGATGTGAATGATGATGATGACAATAAAGACAAGAATTACTATAGCTCTTTCCAAAGTTCAGAATATTTTTTACTGAATTAAGCCTTTGATTTTCTAGGACAATTATTTACTCATAATCTTAAGTCTGCTTAGAAAGAATCAGGCTTCAGTTGACCTCTTGCCTGAGTAGATCCTCCTTATCTCTAAAAGAAGTCAGAGTCTCTGGGCTGCATTACCTGGTATTAGCAATGTGAAAATCATACCTTCCCTCCGAACAATTTCTCAACCCCCTAGTGAGCAACATGTGAGGTGTAACTATCCTAGATGCACTGAGTCAGAAGAGAAGCTCAGGGAACAGCGAGTGAGATAGAACAGAGCTTCCAGAACATGACAAAACAATCTTGGGAGCAGAGGAAACACAGTGATGTGAGAGCAGGTGGATAGCTCATAGGTGCCATTGCAAGAAAGCAGTTGGAGCCATTCAAAAAGAGATAGTAGTGGGAACGGCTGCATCAAATCAACAAACAAGTGCTGGTGAGCACATGGAGAAAAGGGAACCCTGGCGCACTGTTGGTGGGAATGCAGACTGGTGCAGCCACGTGGAAAACAGTATGGAGTTTCCTAAAAAAAAATTAAAAATAGAACTGCCCTTTGACCCAGTGATCTCACTTCTGGGAATATATCCTAAGAATCCTGAAACAGCGCTGGCCGGTTTGGCTCAGCGGATAGAGAGAGTCCTGGATTCGTTTCCGCTAGGGGCACATACAAAAAAAAAAAGAATCCTGAAACAGCAATCAGAATGAATATGTGCACCCTTATGTTCATGGCAATGTTTTTTACAATAGCCAAGATCTGGAAATAGCCCAAGTGCTTATAAGTAGAGGCATAGCTAAAAGAGCTATGGTACATTTACACAATGGAATACTACATGGCTGTAAAAAAAGAAGGACCTCTTACCTTTTGCAACAGCATGAGTGGACCTGGAGATTATTATGCTAAATGAAATAAGCCAGACAAAGACAAATACTATGTGATCTCTTTTTGAGTGTGGAACCTAATGAACAAAAAAACCCGAGGAACAAAATAAAACCAGAAGCATGGATACATGGAACAGACTGACAGAGGTCAGAGGGGAGGAGGATGGCAGGGACTGTATGAAAGAAGGTGAAGGGATTAGCCAAAGAACATATATGAATAGCTTATGGACACAGACAACAGTGTGGTGATAGCCAGAGGGAAAGGGGGGCCTCGTGGAGGTGGGTGGGTAAAGTGTGTAGGGGAGGTATCTGTAATAGTGTCAATAATAAATAAAAAATAAAAAAGTAGTGGTTCAAAATGAGATAAAGGCAATGTGTACCCCATAGATGAGAAGTCTTACAGCAATTGCTATTTGGAGAGCCAAGAAAGGAGGCAATTACCACAGACCCAGGAAGAATAACAGCAAGAGATTAACATTACTTATGGTGCGCTCCTAGCTGGGGTGGAAGAGGTATGGTTAAGGGTAACCTAGAGCCCTAGGATCAGAGAACTAGGAGTGTGAGGGGAAAAGGGAGGTATCTCACATAAGAGACTAAAATGGATTCTACATTCAGGATAAAGTACGAGGTTGGGAGCTGAATTTATAGTAGATACCATTAAAGAGTAGGTGTCTAGATGGGGAATCTTTATTGCTGCATTAAAGAACCTTAAAAAGCCCTCTCTAAAACCAGGATTGGTCTCAACGTCAGAACAAAACAGAGGCAGCTGGTGGGGGCTTCGGTGGAACAGTGGAGAGGTTGAGGGATAAGGGAGGAAGAATCAGTTCCTTTATCTTGTTGGGTATTTTTCAAATTCAGACCATTTAGAAAGTACAGGCTGAGGAAGCTGAAATTTCTCAAACTCTGTGGGAGACTAAAGACAATTGAAACCTTATTTTTAAATGTGTAAAGTGTTGCTTTTGAAGAAAAGCAATCAGTTATTATTTCCCCCACTGCTACAATTTTAATAATACACCCTTCCTATAGTTGAACCACTATGGGCTGTGTGTTGTCATTAGTAAAACAGTAATATTTCCTTCGTGCTTTCAAGTTTCAAAGCCCTTCTCACATTCATTGCTGTATTTTCGGCATATCTCTACGAAGTAAACGCCACAATATGCTCGAACTTATTTCCAGGTGTAGAAATGGAAGTACAGATGAATAATGTTAGTAAGGTCTTAAAACCACTTTAAAAATCAAAGCCAGACCATGTAACTGAATCCTGGCCAATTCCCAGGCTTTCACTGAGCTCAGAGGTGAGTGAAAGAAGAATCTGCTAAATTATGTCTTTCAATAATCTTGTCCCTGGGCAATCTTGGATATTAAACCTCGTCCTCCCTATTGTCCTAGCTCCTGTGCATAGCCTGTACTCAGGACCACGTTAAATTCCAGAGCTTGTTTTCTCTGGCCTCCATCTCCCTTCCCCCTGGTGGGAAGATTCCTATCGACATGGATTTCAGTCCCGGCTCTAAAACTCGACAACTCCCGCCACAGTGCTTACCAGCATCTGTACCTCCGTTTTCTAAATGGAAAAATGGCATATGCAGTGCCTATTTTGAAGGGTTGTAAGCTTTTTAAATGTGATCACTTATGTAAAGCACCTAGTATAGCGTCTGGCACATAGACATTGTATAACTATCGGCTGTTTTGCTGAAGAAACTTGATCCTGCTCAAGCTACTGTTGCCTCGTTTGATATAGGGGAGCCATACTGGCTCCATTTTACAGATGAGGTCTAAGAAACGTTGTGTTCATTTCTGGGGATCACATTTAAGGTAAGTAAAGATGGGATTAGACCCTCAGTCTCCTAATGGTTGTCGCAGACATGCATTTTGGCACCCTGTGTCACAGCCTCTTAGCGGGACTGATTTCAGCCACAGCTACAGTGTTTCGTCCCTGTCTGGAGAGAAGGTCCCTCATCAGGTATCCACTGTCCCCTGACTATTCTTTTCTCTGCTTCAAGGTTCTCTCTAAAGCCCCCAGGAGTTCCCAGGCAGGAGAATCCTGGACGTGCAGGGCCATTAAAGCCTCTAAGGGTACCCCTCAACAAAGGGGGGGGGGCTGCGAGAGGATGACTGCCCCGGCCTCTCTTCCTCTGGACAGATAACCCTGAAGCGCACTATTTGATCTGCAGTTGCCCACAGTGGGAACCTTCTCGATAACACACACTTGATTTTGGCTTTTCCTCCTCTAAGACACTCTCCTCCACACTTTTGATCTGGCGTCCTGGGACTGCCTCCCAAATAGACTTCCTACACTTCAGTCCTTGTCTCAGGCTACGTCTTGGGAACCAAAGGCTGGGAGTGGGGGTGTTGTACTGTTTTCATTCTTTTGCTTTGCTTTGTTTTCTATTGTATTTATACCACATTTCTATTTCTCTCTCCACAGGTCACCAAGATGCTTGCAGTGGTTGTCATTCTGTTTGCCCTTTTATGGATGCCCTACCGGACTCTTGTGGTTGTCAACTCATTTCTCTCGAGCCCTTTCCAAGAAAATTGGTTCTTACTCTTTTGCAGAATTTGCATTTATCTCAACAGTGCCATCAACCCAGTGATTTACAACCTCATGTCCCAGAAATTTCGAGCAGCCTTCAGAAAACTCTGCAACTGTAAGCAGCAGCCAACGGAGAAACCTGCTAACTACAGTGTGGCCCTAAATTACAGCGTCATTAAGGAGTCAGATCACTTCAGCACCGAGCATGATGATATCACTGTCACTGACACTTATTTGTCTGCCACGAAAGTGTCTTTTGATGACACCTGCTTGGCTTCTGAAATAACCTTTAACCAAAGCTGATTCGTGCGTTCGAAGAAAATGGACCACAGAGTGAATCTGTGCAGTTATCAACCCAAGAGAGGAACAGGCCGATGCTCGTATTTAAAGACAGAGCATCTGGAGTCTTTTTCAATGTTCTGACAAATCCTGGCCCAAGATGCTCTAACCCACGGGATGATTCATGTTTTCCTTCCATTGTTACAAAACTAACATCACACAAAATGACGCAGATCTGTGAAATAGCCAAAGGGAAATGGAGAGGGTAACCCTTTCCATTTAATTTGTGCAATTCACTTTACTGGGGGGGGAGGGGGGCTATGAAGTTTAGATCAAGTCTAGACATCAATTTACATTAGTTATAATAACTATATCAAATGGGATTTCTCAAATCCCCTTCCCTCCAATTATTTATATACAGGGTAGGGCAAAATTAGGTTTCCAGTTGTTCGTATGGAGAATAATACAATAATTAATAAATAAGAATACAAAAATAAACTCTTTGTTTTGTGTACTCACAACTGTAAACCTACTTTTGTCTCATACTACATTTGGTCATTTTGCAACATGTAAATGTTTAAATGTTTGCATTTAGCGTTTCAACAAAGTACAGTTCATGAATATCTGAGACTCCACGACAGAATAGAAAAAAATATTTTACTTATTGAGTAAAAATAAGATTTCAGACAAATATGTTCACTCAACTAAAACAAATAGAAAAGCAAATGTCATAATGCTTATAAAATTTTGAGATGATTTTTATATCTTACAAAGTAGACAGTCATCATTTCAACTTTAATGTAACATAAACTACAAAATAGTCAAAAGTTAAAAATTATGAGAAAATGTAGATTTAATTTTTAGATAAAGCCAGCTCTTAACAACTCTTTGAGCCTACTAAATGATGGTTGAGACATGAGAATTATTCATATTAAATAACTGTGAAGATATAAACTAATACACAATTAACATTGAAAAGTATTGCCAAGACAAGACCAAGTATTTAAAACAAAGTTTTACTTGTCTCTGAAACTATTAAGAAAGAAAACTTTTTTCTGAGTAAGCATTTTTGTGTATAAACTACTGAGCCATGTGCAGTGAATAAATCCTTCTAACCGAATCCAGCTTAAAAGTCAAGAACCTTCTTGAAAGCTTACTTGCTACTCTAAGTCAGTCCAAGTCTGACCATTATACTTCCAGATGAAGACACCCCTCTGGGCATTCTATGTAGCCTATAGATTTTAACTTTGTCTACAATTGTCTTTTCTTCCTGCCTGCTTGTATTTGTAGGTCCTCCATCTTTCTACAAATGCTAGAGATATTTTGTTTACAGAGTCTAAATTAAAGCAATGCAAAATGCAGTGGGCTTTCTTTTCAAGAGAGCTAAAACTGATTTCAACTCATAATCAATATCTCTTTATAGTTATGACTTACACTTGCTATTCTAATCCAGCGGTTATTAGAGAGTATAAATGTAAATTTTCCCAGGACATAGTGCTTCGTCTTACTTTAAGCTCCTTCAAATAACTCACCTACTACGATTTGGTCAATAGCATCTCCAAGTTTATAAATTGCCCTTGGTGATGGCTCAGTAATAGTTCATTTTTAATGACTGGATCAAAAAGTAATGGGTACTCTTAAGTGTCCCATAAGCTAAAAATTTCCCTTTCCAGCCTGTATCCCTTTTTGTGCATTTTTTTCTGGAGTCTGATCGCTAATGATAATTACCCTGCTCCACCTTCTTAATGAAGAATACATCATTCTGCTTTTGGAAACTTCAGTTTTTAAATGCTGCTTCATGGAGACTTTGCCATTCAGAACTTTGTTTCAGGATATGCTTTTGTAAAAATCGGCCTCATCTACTCCAGGAAGACATTCTTATTCAGTCACTGTGTCAGTAAACAAATGCAAGCAATAATTTATATATATATACCCTAAAAGTCTATCTGCATGACACTAAGAAATCTATTTTAACTGACTTGCATCCTGAGTTAAATGTTAGTCTTGGAAGCACATTGATAGAGCATCAGAGTGACCCAACCCCAAACCACACAAGCACATGTGCAGGTACATACCAACACAGACAGACACATGTAAATAAATTGCTTAGCAAAGGGGAATGGAATATATTAGATTTTTTTCATTAGGAAAAGGAACTTATATCATTGAGCTTCTAACTATGTCTCAGGCATGCTGATAGGCCCTTAGCCAACATTATCTTCATCACAATCTCACTACAGCTGTAATGTCTCTTATGATAAAACTAGGAATCAGGGAACAATGTAGCTTTCCTAATTGTATAGGTACTAGGGAGATAAAATGTCATTTTTTTCTTTTGTTTTTTTTTTTTTAAAGTCAGCATGCTGATTAAAATTCTTCTAGTCTGTTGGCCTAAAGAATAAAAAATATGCCCAGCCAGTGTGGTTCAGTGGTTGAGTGTCGACCCATGCACCAGGAGGTCACCAGTTCATTTCCCGGTCAGGGCACATGCCCAGGTTGTGGGCCAAATCCCCAGTGGGGGGCATGCAGAAGGCGGCCAATCGATATTTTCTCTCATCGATGTTTCTATCTTTCTCTCTCCCTCTCCCTTCCTCTCTCTCTCAAATCAATAAAGAAAAAAAAAGAATAAAAAATATACATAATTTTCAGGGTGGTAATATCAGATGTTAAAAAAAAATTATAATTTCTTATATGTTATAAACAGAACACAGTATACATTTCCCACCTTTGGAAATTTAATATATGCGCTCAGTTTTCCCATTTTAATTTTTAAAAGTTACTTGCTAATAATCTGTTAGTTTTAGACCACGTAGAAAATTCAAAAGAACATAGTTCACAGTGTTTCAACTATAAAGCAAATGCCATAACAAAATTAAATGTTCTTGTGCAATGTCCAATAGATATCTGGATTTACACAGAAGACATACAACTTTTTAAGGTATTCTTTCTCACTATACTAAATCATAAAGTAGTTCCATAAAGAATCAAAACTTAATATATCATCAAATTAAAAGTAAAGAACTAAATTAAAATTTGCTATTAGAATGAAGTAATATTATTAAGGGACTCCCTTAATAAAATTCCTTGAGCTGTTTTATTACTCGAATTTCATTAATTGCTGAATGTCTTTGGTTAGATCTTGAGCCTGAGGTAATTAGGTAAAGGTCACAGATCATGAATAAAACAAGCAAACATAAATTCCTTCCTAAGACTTCACCATTCCTATTGTGAGTGTATTTTTAGAGTTTCACTCAGCACAACTATCCTAAATGCTGGAAAGAAATGGGAAAAGTCCAAACTAGAATCGATCTGAAACAGGCTAAATACACAAAACAATACACCTTGGCAATATTCAAAACAAATGGACAGTTTGGGCTAAACAATTAATAAAGTCAAAGGAAAACCATAGCCAAAATACTTAGTTTTATATAACTGAATCTTAAATGGATACTTTGTCTAACTTCCAGAAGAATGTTTTGGAATAACAAGAGAATCTGTCAGTAAAGCTGAGTCCACACAGCTCAGGACTGCTCTTAAAAAGTAAGAGTTACGTCATCCTAAACTATGTTAAACCTGTAACCATGATAGATGAGAGAAAATATTAACTCTTTGGAGGAAAAAGAGATTTTACATACTTTACTGTGACTCTTAGAAGTCTATAAATATCACATTGAACATTAAGGAATGGAGTAAGAATAGGGCAAGGAAATAGATGTGAATAAGAGAGCATCCAGAAACAAAGAGTCAGTCCCAGGCTCTAAGAAAATATTTTTCAAATGTTTGGAATCATTCGTTTCCCTTGGAAGAAGCAGAGGATGAAAATCTCTAGCAATTTATTTTCTATTTATATTCAGTCGTCTACTGTAAATATCCATCAAAACCAAGATTTGGCTGAGCAAATGTGTTTTCGCAGTAATACCCGTGAAGACGTCTTACAGAGCTCCATATTAGATCAACATATTTTCTCTCCTTCCCCTCCTCCCCTATGAAACTGCTATCCCTCCATAACATCACCGTTCCTCAGAGCCAGCAGCTTCGTCTACAACTCATCCTGAATGTGAAATAAGCAAAAGCGTATTCTTTCAACCACATTTATTTATAAGAAAATATTTTGTTGTTCTGAACACCTTCATGTTCTCATAAAATCATGTGTAAATTGTGGAAAAACTGATGCTCTTAAGATCTTTAACTTACGCCCCAGTTTTTATGGTGGGGGTCACATGTAGAGTGCAGCTAGCTGCTCAGCATGGGTGTCCTCACAGAACCAAAAAAGAGGTTTGGTATTTCAGAGGTTTTAGTGAGAAACCAGTAAAAGAGCATTCAATGTGTGAAAAATCTCTGCAGAAATCCAATGGCTCTTCCCATTTTTGAGGAGCTCACAGCCCATGGGGAAAAAAACAGAAACAAAAACAAGACCAGAATGAAATCATTTCAAGATAACTGTTTGGCAGTATTTAGAATATGAATTGGAGATGTCATTTTTAAAGAAGCAATTGTTAAAAGTCCATTCAGAAATACCTTAAACGTCATTGAAGTATTGCAATTCTATTTTATGAACTATAATTAGATACGTCAATTCATTTAATTCTTAACTTCATTAATTACACAGAGGAAATAAGGTCAGATAACACCCTATAATATTTTTGTTCATATGTTTGGTCTATAAGTATAATCTCAAGTCACCCAACAGAAAACATCATTTACAAGAGTTGCACATTGGGGAACAGTTTTGTTTTGGAGATGGTTAGCACCAAATGGACCATGCTGATGGAAACTAGGTCTCTATGGTTCCATTTTTAATATTCAAATCATCTCTTTTGAAAAGAGTGGCTGGGAATGTTTCTATGCAATGTTTTCAGGCCCATTTACATTCTTCTACAACAAGCACATTCATAGTAAATCCAACCTGAGGTGATTGGTTTATGTTTTAGAAATGACACTTGGAAATTCAAGGGGCTGGATGAAACAGTGCAGCTGCAGCAGCACACTGTCAGAACTCTCAAACCTGGGTCCAGCAAGAAAACAAAAGACAGTTTTATGGCCAACAAAGAGCAAATCCACACAATGATTGGCTGCGTGTCCTCACGGAGGAGCATCTGGGTCAAGTCTATGCTACAGGCTCTCAACTGTCGTAATGGAAATGAAAGCTGCTCTTTGAAAATGATAAACGTTAAAAGGATAGGATAAGCAATGGCGTTGATTAGAGCTTCTGAAACTTAGTTGAACCCTGAGGCAACACCTATTGGTGACTATTTGTTCCTCGCAGAGTAATAAACTAATTTTTATGCATGTGGTTGTTCTCTGACTTTCAAAACAAATGAAATAAACTTTCTCAAGAATATTATGGACTGATATTGATCAAGGTGGAGACTTTCCAGAAAAGAACAAGATCAACATGGCAGTAGAATGAGACGCCACCAGTTATAACTGGATGTCTGAACTCAGTGAGAACTGTCTCTGTAGTCCTGAAATGGTGCAAATGCCCCAGTAAGGAGGCCAAATGTTTACTCCCTGGCCAGGAATGCTAAACCACTTCCACTTTGGCAAATGAGTTATCTGGAGCTTATCTTAAAGTATACTTTACTTGGCCCTGCCTCAAGAGAGCCTCACTTATTAGGTGATTGTATGCCTGTAGTCTGACCACAATCTTGAAAACCACTGAGTCCTGGCCCCCATGTAGAGGCTGCAAGGCTCTTATTTATCACATAATTCTTAATCAACAAACTCCATGGAAAAATCCTGAGGGTAAGTCTATTTCATCTTCGTAGCTCACAAACCATCTAAACTTAGATGATGCTCCTAAATATCTGCTAAGAGAGTGAATAAATCAATGAATCCCAAACCAAGGAATACATTTTAAAATATTCCACTGATGCCAGTCTGCCTATAGATCTGTCTGCAGAATCAGATAAATAATTCTATTTGTTTTTTTAAACGGTTCTCTCAGCTGAGTGTAAGACTGCAGTATATTGCTACATCATGGTCAGAACGATCCTTAGGTGTGCATAATGCTTGACAATTTCAATTGCATTTTCATGTCTTGACTTAAAAATCATCTATTTTAATAATGAGAAATAGAGACTAACACATTTTCTCTTCCCTCAAAAAGATTACAATGGAATGACAACATTTAACTCAGAAACATAAGAAATACAAAATACATAATTGGAAATAAATTCTGTGGTTTCCAAAACTACAAACAAGTGAGCTCCTCTGAAGAAAAGGGGTGTCAGTGAGACCTGGAGTCATTAAACAGGACTTTGTAGAAATGATAGGACTGCTTTTGAAGCTACATTTGGTTTACATAGTTAAAGGAAAGACAATCCATGGGGGAGAAATAAAATGAGTGAGGTCAGGGAGACACAAATAAACCTTAGAGCAAGGCTCTGGACACAAAGTGCACATGTCCAAGGCAAGTCCAGTCCATGAAGGAGTGATTAGGGCAGTTGTCCTTTGATATTGCCGCCACCAGTAAAACCCCAAGTAAAGGACAACAAGTACAAGAAGTCAAGGACCTCCCTGTACTTACATTTGATGAGGAAATATTCACCTATATGCTAGAATATAGAGTTAAAAAGCATATTGATCAGCTACATTAATTTTCTAAACTCTGTGAATTTAACTTATTATCTATAGAAAATATAGTACACTATTTGTCATATAAGTTATAATTCTAAAAGTATTCTTATGATCTTAATTTTCCAAGTGCTATATATATATATATAGTGTGTGTGTGTGTCTTTGTTTCTATATTACATTGTCACTATATATTTAAAACTATTTATACCTGTGTATACTATCCAGGGGACCTTAACAACAACTGTTGGTTTATCTGGTTATGCTAAACTTAGAGACTGGAGCTAGCTCAGGGACCTTGGCCCTTTGTGAACTTAAGCTTCAAGTTTAAATATGAAATTGAAAAGCATGTAGTGATTAGCTCCAAATTACATATGACAACATTGTGGGCTTGCATGTTGCTTATAATATGCTTCTGAATGTGCTGGCTTCCTTCTATCAGTTTTAGAAAGAGTTATACTGACTCACTCCATCACTTGGGAATTAATCATGCATCCTTGTGGGACAAAGACTCTTTAAGAAAGTCCAGTATTATAAGCTCTGCTGTGGGAACCTGTGTGTCTGTTTCAATATGTGTATTGTGAGCAATAAAGCATCAAACTATGAGAACTGCTCTGTAGCTTTCTTTCTCTTCCAAATTATTTCATTTTGCTGTAATTTGGCCCTAAATACTTGACCTGAAGAACTTTATTTTAATCCAGTGGAGCACCCAATATGTAACACTGTGGTGTTTTTAGATGATTATAAGTAACACTCAGACAGACATTTTCCATTTTTTGTTGATTTCTTTTAATCCTCACCAGAAGATATGTTTACTGATTTCAGAGAGGGAGAGAAAGAGATAGAGAGGCATCGATGCAAGAGAGAAACATTGATAAGTTACCTCCCATATACATTCCTACCAGGGACCGAACTCAAAATCTATGTATGTACTCTGACTGGAAATCAAACCCAAAACCTTTTGGTGTACAGAACAATGCTCCAACCAACTGAGCCACCCAACCAGGGCAACATTTTCCATTTTAATAATAAATTTAATGTGTTTTGGAGCAAATATGATTAGCTCATCAAATTCATGACATCAGTAATATTAATGAGTTCATTTAATGTTTATATTAGATAATACAAAAGCCAGGAGGGTAAAACAAGTGGCTGAAGTTTAGACAACTGAAGGAATTGTTTCAATGTCTCTTCTTGAACAAAAGCAAAGTAAACTTGAATACTGTGTACTGTTGTAAAGCAGTTTCCTCCAGTAACCTTTGTAATTTCACAAAATTTCCAATTTACCTAGAATATGCACATCAAAAATACACAGACTAGTCCTGAATGGTTTTGCTCAGTGGTTAGAGTGTTGGCCTGTGGACTGAAGAGTTGCAGGTTCAATTCCTGGTCAAATGCACATACCTGGGTCATAGGTTCAATCCCCAGCCTCAATTTGAGTCATGCAGGAGGCAACCAATCAATGTGTCTCTCTCACATCAATGTTTCTCTCTCTCTCTCTCTCTCTCTCCCTCTCTCTGTCTCTCTCTCTCTCCCTCCCTCTCTTCCACTCCACCTAAAAATCAATGGAAAAAAATCCTTGGGTGAGGATTAACAATAACAACAACAACAAACACAGACTATAAAGTTCAGAGCTGGATTTGGCTGCCCTAGTAAACAGACTCCATTTGATAAAGTTCTTTCTGCCATGTAAAAGGAAATACTTGCTTAAGTAAATTCTAAGGTTTGCTTGAATGACCTCATTCTATCATACTTGGAGAACATGAGAAAAATAAAATTAAAAAACGCATTTGAAACACTGTAGTATTCAGTGAACAAAAGAGGATTCTTAGAATCCCTATTCAAGACTAAAACAGCCTTGCCACCACCAGCACTATCTACCTTTCAGAACATGTGTTCTTAGATTATGACATGTAGCACCTCCAGCCATATAAATTTTCCTCAATTCCCCTTGGTGATCGGTTTAGTGAGATTTTACCGAGTAGCATATTACTCTTTTCCAGAAATCCTGAAAATGCTATAAAAATCAATGAAGACACATTTTTGCTCACCATGGTCAGTAAATGCAGTGACTAGCACACTACTTGGCACATAACGGACTCTCCAAAACTATCTGTTAATGGGTGTAAATGAATGTGCTTATTAAAGAATTAAACGTAATGAAGAGAAAGTATTTTATACCACAGAAAACAACTACTAAGAGTGTGATTGCATGTGGACACTGAAAGTCTTAGGTCTCCTCAATCTCAGGCATCATCCATTTATTCCTATTAACATGAAGTTGTGTTCAGCTTCATGATTCAATCCTGTTTCCTCTGACATGAAAATCTACTAAATGTGATCACCCCATCCACTCCACAAACCTGCTAGTTCTGCTGATAAATTTGTCATAAAAAGTGAGATAATGTAGATGATTCTATGCAAATAAGCCAGTGGTAGCAGCTACCTGTGGAGCTTCCTGCCACATCTTCTCTTTGGCCCCATGATTTCAGCACAGCTGAAGTGGACAGTTCCTCACACTTTGCCTCCCTCCCGTCTCCAGCAAATCAAGGTGAGTCTATGCTTGGCTGCCTCACAGCGTTCTCCAAGGCAGTGCAAAGCCACTCAGCTTGAGCATAGGTAGCCAAGGATTTCAGTGCCCCTGGGGACATCACTACAACGGTGAGGAATGAAAACCGATGGACAGATGTTCCAGCCTCTCCTCTTCTGGTGAATATTTCTGAGGCATCTTCAAAATGGTTCTTTATAGGATCTTCAGCATGACTGAGCCCCCATTCTCCATATTAGCAACCATCTCAAAAACACATCCTTCATTAACTTTTCATCCCTTCTTGTCATTTCATTCTCCAACTTCCTCACTTCTGCTTCCTGAAGTCAGCTCCAAGATGTAACATTTGCATCAAATCTTTGTTTTGGGGTACCATCAGAGCTATAATTTTAAGTGGATTTCTAGAATAGTAGATCAGAAATATCATAATGACAAGGTGATATAGAGACTGAAACTCATTGTATTTCTAATGAGAGATTGCTATCTAAAATCTCAAAGAGCTGACTATGCATATGTGTATCAGTTTTTACAATTCTAATATTATAGCACAAATTTTATTAATCAAAAAAAGTTGTTTATCTATACTATTGAATTATGGGGAATCCTGTCATTTCAATTTATCTTTGTTCTCCTCATCTTCTCTTATGAAATGTATAAGTATTTGACTTAACATATGATTATTGCATCTATAAAGTGGAGATAGAAATGTCTAATTCATGCATAAACTGTGAGGATTAAATTAAATTACACATAAAATTAATTATAAAATACATGGCATACACTCAACATTTTTTTTTTAACAATTGCTAATCAGAGTTAAAACAAGGAATTTCAACATATCAAGTTACAAATATTCATTGAGAAATGCTGTGTATAAAGGAACTTTCCTAAGTCTTTGGATTAGAAAAAGGAGACAAGAATCATCTTCAAGGATTTTACAATCTGGCTTAAGTGACCAAATGCAAGGTAACAGTATAGAATTTAACTAGCGCCTGGCCAGTGTGGCTCAGTGGTTGAGCGTTGACCCATGCACCAAGAGGTCGCCAGTTTGATTCCTGGTCAGGGCACATGCCCAGGTTATGGGACAAATCCCCAGTGGGGGGCATACAGGAGGTGGCCAATCAATGTTCTCTCTTATCGATGTTTCTATCTCTCTCTCCCTCACACTTCCACTCTCTCTAAAAAATCAATAAAGAAAAAATTTTTTTTAAATTTAACTAGCAGTGCAAGATGCCAAGAGAAGGAAAAAGAAATTCATGGTGAATTACCTTATTATTTTTATTTAATTTATTGGGGTGACATTGGTTAATAAAATTATACAGATTTCAGGTGTACAAGTCCATAATACATCATCTGTTTGTTGTAATATGTGTTCACTACCCCAAGTCAAGTTTCCTTCCGTCATCATTTATACCCCTTTATTCTCTTCTACCTCACCCCACGTCCTTTCCCTCTGGTAATCACCATACTGTTGTCTATGAGGTGTTTTTATTTCTTGCTTAATCCATTCACTTTTTCACCCATCCTTCCATCCCTGTCTCATATAACAGCTGTCAGTCTATTCTCTGCATCTATGAGTCTGTTTCTATTTTGTTTGTTAGTTTATTTTGTTCATTAGATTTTACATATGAGTAAAATCATATGCTACTTGTCTTTCTCTGACTGGCTTATTTCACATAGCATACTACTCTTCAGGTCCATCCATGCTGTTTCAAAAGGTAAGATTTCATTCTTTTTTACGGCTGAGTAGTATTCCATTGTTTAAATGTATCACAGTTTGCCCTGGCCAGTTTGGCTCAGCGGTTAGAGCGTCGGCCTGCGGTCCGGAGAGACCCAGGTTCGGTTCCCGCTAAAGGGCACGTACTTCGGTTGCAGTTTGTCCCCGGCCCTGGTTGGTCGTGCGGGTGGCAGCCACTCGATGTGTCCCTTCACGTCGATGTTTCTCTCTCTCTCTCCCTCCCTTCCTCTCTCTCCCTCCCACTCTGACTGTACAAAAAATGGAAAAAATATCCTCGGGTGAGGATAAAAAAATAAAAAATAAAAAAAATAAATAAAAATAAAAAAAAAATAAATGTATCACAGTTTTATTTATCCACTCAACTACTGATGGGTGCTTGGGCTACTTCCAAATCTTGGTTATTGTAAATAATGCTGCAATGAAGATAAGTTTGCATATATTCTTTCAAATTAGTGTTTCAGGTTTCTTTGGATATATTTCCAGAAGTAGAATCACTGGGTCATAAGGCAGTTCCATTTTGATTTATTTTTTTTAATCCTCACCTGAGAATATTTTTACATTTATCTTCAGACAGAATGGGAGAGAAAGAGAGAGAGAGAGAGAGAGAGAGAGAGAGAGAGAGAGAGAGAGAAACATCAATGTGAAAGAGACACATCGACTGGTCGCTACCTCCCCAACTCCATTCGGGGCCAAGGATGAACCACAACTGAGGTACATGCCCTTGGCCGCTACCAAACCCAGGATTCTTTGGTCAATGGACCAAGGCTCTAACCGCTAAGCCAAACTGGCCAAGGCCCATTTTTAATTTTTTGAGGTAACTCCATTCTGCTTTCCACAGTGGCTGCACAGTCTGCATTCTCACCAACAGTGCAAGAGAGCTCCCTTTTCTCTACATCCTTGCCAACATTTGTTGTTTGTTGATTTATTGATGATAGCCATTCTGAAGGTGTGAGGTGATATCTCATTATGGTTTTAATTTGCATTTCTTTGATTATTAGTGATGTTGAGTATTTTTTATATGTCTATTGGCCATCTGTATGTCCTTTTTGGAGAAGTGTGCATTCAGGTCCTTTGCCCATTTTGTAACCAGATTTTTATTTTTTATTTTTTTGGTGTTGAGTTTTATAAGTCCTTTATAAACTTTGGATATTAAACCCTTATAACATATACCATTGGCTAACCATAGAAATCCTAGAAGAAAACATAGGTAGTAAAATCTTGGACATTTCTTGTAGCAATATTTTTTCTGATATATTTCCTTGGGCAAGGGAAACAAAAGATAAAATAAACAAATGGAACCATATAAAACTAAAACGGTTTTGTATAGCAAAGGGAACCATCAACAAAATGAAAAGAAACCCACTGAATGGGAATTCCCTAATTGCCAAGAAAGTTCAGAAGAGAGAGATATCACTCCAGCCTAAACCAGCCAGAGGAGACCTTGAAGACACAGTGGAATAGGAGCTGAATGCTAAGTAGTAGCAAGATATGAAAGAGCAGAGAAGGCATAGGGTGGAGGAGACAGAAAGGGAGGTATTTTTTGAATGATAAGGTATAGGAAGATAAGGCACAGGATGATGTGGAGACAGAAGGGTATGATGAAAACTAGGAAAGCCCTGCCACTGTGGTTCAGTTGGTTGAGCATCGTCCTAACCACCAAAATGTCGCCGGTTCGATTCTCAGTCAGGGCACATACCCAGGCTGTGGCTTCGATCTCGGTCAGGTTGCATATAGGAGGCAACTGATCAACGTTTCACTCTCACATCAATGTCTCTCTCTCTCTCCCTTCCTCTCTAAAAGTCAATAAAACATATTTAAAAAAAAAGAAAACTAAAAAATCAACTTGTTTACAATAGAATATCAGAAACAGAATAACAATCTAAAGGCAGGTAGTGCTCATTGAAAAGGGGGATTTAGTTGGGTTATGTTTTATTTTCAAACAAAGAACTTTTTTTCTGAAAATATCAGGCATTAAAATCATAATACTGTTATGGATTGAATGTCTGTGTCACTGAAATTCTTATGTTGAAATCCTAACCCCAGGGTGATAGTATTTGAGGGTGAGGACTTTGGGAGGTGATTGGATCATAGAGCAGAGCCCATATCAATAGGATTAGTGTCCTTATAAAAAGACCCCAGAAGCTCACTAACTCCCTTGCCATGTTTGGACAAAGCAAGAACAGTAACTTCTGTATGCCAGTCACCAAATCTGTGGGCGACTTGATCTGAGACTTCCCAGACTCCGAGACCCTGAGAAATAAATCTCTCCCGTTTATAAGCCACCCAGTCTATGGTGTTCTGCTGGAGCAGCCCAAATCAGCTAAGACAAATACTGTTTTGCTTAACTTGTTTCTGGTTCAGAAAAACTAGAAAGTAAGTAGAATAATAGTACTATCTTTGAACTTGTCTGTACATCTAAATTATTCCATAATAATATGTTTACTAAAAAAGTAACCAATGTTTGTCACAGAACTCCAGGAGGAAAGTAGTTTGTTCTAGAATGTTTCCCTTATAAGCCCCACATTATTTAGACATGAAAATAGTTTTTTGGTGTTTAATATTCACCAAAGGATATTTTCCCACTGATATTTAGATAGAGTGGGAGGGAGGAAGAGAGACATAGAGTGGGAGGGTGGAAGAGAGTGGGAGGGAGAAAGATTGATCACCTCCCACAAGACCCTGACCTGGGCCAAGGATCAATTGAACATGCAACTGAGGCATGCTCCCTGATGGGGAATTGAACCCACAACTCTGCATACACAAGCTGATACTCTAACTGCTGAGCCAAACTTGCCAGGGCAACATTAATATAGTTTTTTAAAAAAATGGTCAAATGGAAAAATTAGGCAAACCCTCTCTCCAGAATTACTAACAAAGTTCACAGCTGTCAAACCATAATTCAGATGTAGCGGGGCATTTTTGCAAGATCTTTTTGGCTCTCACTTGAGTGAGTTAGCTTCATATTTTGTTATATGGCACTATAAGCCAGAAAAGCCACAACCTAACGCCTCCCCCCCCACACACACACACACACTCAGATTACAGAATATACAGAGTCATTAAGATAATAGGAAGCCCAGAGTGACCAAGGACATTTTTCTTTCTTCACCTCATCCACATAACTATTCATCAACTACAATACATCATGTAGCCCCTGCATGACTTTGGTCATTCTCAGGTGTTATAAAATGGACACTAGTTGACTCCAGGGAGTTTCTAATGACTCTGCCTTTGCCAGGTTACCCTGAGAAACTCCACGTTGATGATTAAAATAGTGTTTTAATTTTTACCACACACTCCAGACCTTGAATGTCACATGTCTTATGTCTTCAGCTATTATGGCAGGTGACATGGTTGTGGCAACTTTCAAGTTCTAAGAAAGACCAAGTTTTGAACTGGGAAAAAAAAACCACAAAAACCTAAAAAATAGATGACAATAGCAACAATTAGAATATATATATATATATATATATTTTAGTTTCTTAGTCCTAGTAGCTGTAATTGGATGGAGGTATACAAGAATATCTTGGGATATTACCGCAACAATCAGATGAAGGGAAGAAAAAAAAAAAAGAATCAATAAAAATAACTCTTTCATATAGCATATTCTGTGTTGGCTCTATTGGAAAAAAAAAGTTATTTCAGTGTTGAATATTCAATATTTAATATAAACACTATTATTTTATTCACAATCAGTCATTTTCTCTGGGAAGAATGTAATTGACCACCAGAAGAACTTGAGACAGCTAACAGAATTGTTGCCTTTGCTTGGACCATTGAACACATTCTTGATGGCAATATATGAAGGATATGGAAATATTGATTTCCATAGCCAAATGGTGAACTACAGCTTCAATGGTTGGTTGCCTCCTGCATGCCCCAACGGGGGGGGGGGGGGGGGGGGGGCGGGGGGGAGGATTGAACCTGAAACCCTGGTATGTGCCTTTGACTGGAAATCAAACCAACAACCCTTTAGTGCGTGGGCCAATGCTTTATCCACTGAGCCACACCTGCCAGGGCTGTCTTTTAACTTCTTATGACAGTTACATATGTTTTGGATTTTTGTAAAATTAATATTGCCTTATCTTATGACTGGCATGATATAGTCAAATAGAGTGACACTTAGAAGACAGAGCAATTAGGACACAGCATCAAAACTGTAGCCTCCAGGAAGCAAGCACTGAGGATGAAGTTGGAATGAGGGCTCATCTATCTATAGAAAAAGGGATGGAATCCAGTCCATTTGGGAAAATGTAATCCACATAACTCAATTTAAGGTAACAAATGGGTAATGACCATCTACAATGAGCCAACACTGTAACTAGTAGAATACACAATACATTACATATATTAGATGATGGGAAGTCCAATGTAGAGTCGTTTATTGATTTAAAAGGCAAATAGAGCACCTGAAAGAATTTAGAGATCTAAGTAGGCAGACATCAATGTAAATAATCAGAGCCACATTAAATTATGGGTGGTTTGATGCTGTGCATAGCAGTAATAAGATATGCACTTACACAGAGCCTGAAATAGGACTGCAAGTTGAGATTAAGTGCCCCAGCCCTGGAAAGGAGACTATAGAGACTCAAAGACCAGACAGACCTGACCAATGTTAAGCTATTTTCTCACCTACTTGAACATTGTGATTACTATTCAGATAAAGGAAAATTTCAGTCTGTCTTTTCAGTCAATGGAAGAAAGGAATCAATTCAAAGGGATGATTTCAGTGTTCATCACTTGTTACATAAATTTATGAGTCCACTTAACCTGGGCCCCTTGGCTAAGACGACTAAATGACTCCATTTTTATGATCAGTGGACTTTCCTCAGTATTTTTCCAATAATAGGCTAATTACCCCAGAAGTAAAGGAATTTTGCCTAAGGTTATAGTTGCCCCACATGTTCCGAGTATCAGAAACTGCAAATCATTAGCCCACTGATTAATGCTAATTTTGACTTCTGTAATTTTGACTTCTGTAGTCACATCCACTATTGTACCAGTCCCCTGGGGGGGGGGGGTGCAAAAGGGGGATGGAGCTTCTGTTTTTATTTTTTATTTATTTATTTATTTTTAAAAGGAAGATTTATTTGACAAGTTTCACTTAGCACAATATATCTATAAAAAGAAATCACAATACAGTGAAAGACTTATATAAAGACCTCAAAATTTCATACAAACACCAAGACCAAAATCCTAAAGTATTGGTATTGCTTCTCAAATGTTCCCCATTAACTTAAAAAAACTTACATGCCTGAGAAGTTATTAAATGAAACTAGAATTAACAAACATGCCAAATATTTCACTTTTAATTGTAGACACAGCTTCTATAATGAGTTTTACTGAAAAAAAAAGCACGTCTTTCAACATGCTTCCAGTGTTCAATGTAATGTGTAAGAGCAACCTTTAACATAATTCAACTGCTTTAACCTAAATATACTTACAATAGAACTAACTTGAGAAAAGCTAAAAATTGTTTAATAGTTATAGTTAACTCATCTTAGTTGTTACATCCTAGAGGAATATGTGTTTAAAATACTGAAACTTAAGTCCTGATTTCCACTTAGAGTAACCATAAATCACAAACTGGTATCACAAAACTGTTAAGCTTAAGTTTGGAGCTTCTGTTTTTAAAAGCAGATGAGCAAGAAGAATCGGGGCTGCTGATCTGAGGGGAGATCACGCCTCCCGCAGCCCGCCAGCGAGAATAAAGAGCTCCTTTACAATTCTGCTGTGCATCTCATCTCATGGGCACATTACAACACATTCTGGATGAACATCAAATCATAAAATGGGAACTTGCTCTGGGGAGATTTCCACAGCTGGTCAGGGAGTGCACACCAGGGAAAATGGTCCTTAGTTCAGGAGAAGAAAAATTGGATAAAGAGCTATGAGGGCCTCCTGGCCAGCTTGGCTCAGCGGTAGAGCATCACCCTGTGGACCAATGAGTTGGGTTCTATTCCAGCCAAGGGCACATACCTTGGTTGCGGTTCGTCCCCCGCCCTGGTCAGGGTTGTGCAGGAGGTAACCAGTTGATGTGTCTCTCTCACGTCAATGTTTCTCTCTCTCCCTTTCTCTCCCTCTCTCTCTACCTGAAGATAAATAGAAAAATATCCTCTGTGAGGATTTTTTAAAAAAGAGCTATGAGGACCTTAAAGAATGCTCTCAAATGAAAATTCATCAATACTCATTGAGAAACTTTCTTTTACTGATGTTTTTATGAAATAGATCTCCTTTCTTCAAACCAAAATTTATAAAAATCTTTCTTTGCCTTCTATAGACATATTTCCAAAAAGAGGAGTCCCTGCTTTGAGTATGTGCACTCATAAGAATCAATAACATTTATTGAATATCTATTATATCCTAGGCATTGTGCCAAGTGTTTTATATGCATTATCTCTTATCATTCTCACAAGATTCCCTCGAGATATGTACTATATATTCTCTTTTATAAATGAAGAAAGAATTGAGAACAATCATGTGCCAGGCATTGTTCTTAGCTTTGTATGGATTGTTTCATTTGACCTGCAATACCATTCTAGGAAGTCTTATTATTATCCCACAGTTATAAATGAGGAAACTGACTCAGAGAGATGAGTACCTTTCTTAAGGTCACACCGCTTGAAGAGTGTTAACTATTATTTGCATTAGACCGTCTGACTTTGGAGCCCTATTTAGAAGCTCAGATCATGGTACAATGTGCCAAAGAGCCCTGGGCACATGAGCATAGATGAAAACCTAACCAAGCCTAATTGGACCCCAGACTACAGGGTCACATTGTAACCGTTAGCAACACTGAGTCTAAAGTATATATTTTCCCACATCTGTATGCCTATGGGTTTTAACCATCTTAAACTATAACACCGAACTTACATGTATACTAAAATTAAAATAATTTTCATCTAGCTTTTCTGATGTCACAACTCTAACCTTTTTGTGTCACCTCCAGGAGGATGTCACTCTTCTACAATCTCCTATTTTTGACACGAAAAAGAATAGAAAAGTCTTTCTCATCAGATTATAGAAAAATACATCAGATGCAAATATGCTAAAATAATGGAAGTGCAGCAAAAAGGGCAATTTTCTCTGCCAGTAATTTGACATTAACTCAAATTGCCCTACTGCAAAAGTGCAATGTCTCTGTTTCCAACTGAATTAAAATCTGCAGACACAATGAAGTCACATTAACATTTGCACCCAATTTCACTGGCTGGTCAACCCACCTGTCTAACCAGAGGGCCTCAGCCTCCACTTGAGTTATTCTTGCAGACCTGGGGGTATATCACATTGCCCAGGACCTCAGCCCCCTCACTGATGCAAAACCACCGGAGGACAGCGTCTCCTAGAGGCCATGGCTGCCAGGTCTCATCCTGAGAATTTAGCTTTGCCCAAGGACCATCTCTTTTGATATCAAAAGGTGCAAAGCTTTTGAGTTGCCAAAAAGAACTGCACTTCTTTCCTTGCTCCTTGTAAAATGCACTTCTCTTCCCTCCTTGATATCATCTTTTATGACAACCTTGGTTCTGTAAACCACTGCTTATTCTCTGTGTGTAGCAATGACTCCTATGAAAACGGTCTTAGCTTCCACCTGCAAATGTTCTCCAGCTAGAAGATCAGACTTAGCCTGAGTCCAAAGCTAAGGAAAACAGCACACTGTCCTCTGTTTCCCCACATCTCTGTTCTTAGACATTCATCACAAAACTTCTACCTCTGGCGTCTTTTCTCCTTTAACACAAATCAACTCATGGTCGTAGACAATCAAGGGCACTCTTGCCCACTTGAACACCAGACAGAATGCCAGTTTAGGCTGCGTGAAAATTACAGTGATACTGAAAACAGATTAATTTTCAGCAACAAAGTAGACATGCTAATATACTCTTCATTCTGGGACTTGAAAAACCAAATGTTAAAGGAAGGAGACACTCAAGGAATCGTGAGCTTACCTCGAATCTGAATCCAACCCTCCCCAAACAAGAAGCACTAACACCAATGTCAGACATGATCATCCGTGGCTTCAGACTGTCTCTCAATCTTCGGTAGCCTCAAGCATTTAGATGGAGTGAGTGAGGGGTAGAGCCAGAATAAACCATACTTGGCTGTCATTAGACTATAAAATGAATAAAAAGAAAAATGGCTGCTTAGTTTGACCAACTGACAGCTGATAAGAGTGGAAATTTGAAATCAAACAGGGAAATTTAGCTGTTCAAATAATATTCAATGTTATCTATAATTGAAAAATAAAATTAAAAAAATAAAATGGCATTCTACAAGCACTATCTTGTGAAAAAAAAAAAAATGCTAAAAGCAAATGTATTTAGTGGTATTGATTCTCCTTCAAGCTGTTCTTTTGAAATCTTGCAGACTGGCCTGAGCTCAAGAAGCATTCAGCCCAACCGACCTAGACTTGTTGGATTTTTCCAGTGCGTGTAGAGGGAGAAACTGTCTACCACACTCCACTCTCCCCACAATCTCTAGCTGTTAACTGGTGTGTGTGCAAATTCAGTTTTCTGATAGAACGCTGCAGCATTTCTCTCTCTGTTTTACAGACCAACTGACTACTCATTCCCTCCTTTCATGGTTCTCAGGAGAGAGAGAGGTCCAAATCTTCACCTGCAGCTAAATACAAAACAGAACTTTTATTAGCAACTGAAGAATGCAAACCAGACATTTAATTTTGTTTTAACATGCAAATCAAAAAGCAGCTGCTCAGCCAGGCCCCCTGAACCCAATAAGACCAGAAGTCAAACAATCACTCTTGAAATGGAATCCTGGAAGTCGATTTCCCTCTTTGCATATTACCTCTCCTGGAGAAAATTCTTCAGCAATTACAAGTGCTGAATTCAAACAGAGTGCATGATTCACACAAGAAACCGCACACAGAAAATTGAGAGGTGCATCACAGCATCCAGTACTGTAATTAACAAAATTATCTTTATGCTGTTCTATGAATATGAATGATTGAATAAATGACTGAGCAACACAGCCTCTTCATTACCAAGAGAGCCTGAGGCAGAGGAGGCCCCAGGGTTTCCGGAAGATCCAAGAAAGTTTAGAGGGAAGAACTGAGTCAGGAGCCAATGCAGCTCAGTAAAACAGCAGCCCAGATGCCTGCAAATAGAGGGTAAAAAGAAATAAAACCTGCAGCTCAGGTGCAGCTGCTGAAACATTAACCTGGGTCAGAGAGAGGAAGTAGAGTAGACTGTCATAGCTAAAAGGCACCTAGGAAAAGTGTGGGATCTCTGCTCTGAAAGTGGGTTTTCCCTAAGTTTTCAACCACCTGGCCCAGCATAGCTCTTCACCCTTCCTGTAACTCCCAGCCTACTCTGAACACTAAAACCATCGGGTGTTCACCTCCGTGCTGCCCCCGAGGGCAGGGCTGGGACGAGCCCTCCATTTGAAGACAGGCTGAGGAAGAGAGCAGAGTGGCATTGGGTCAGACTCTCAGAAGCACTCCAGTGCCTAGTTGGCAGAAACTGAGCAAGGCCTTGGTCCAGGGTCACCTTGGGGAAAGCAATGAGGAGACACTCAAGACTGAGGAATTTGATGGGGGAGGCAAATTATTCTATAATGATCCTGGATTTCCGTGAGTTCACTCTTTCAGTTTGAAAGGCCTTTTAAAGGAGTCAGCTATATGGTGACAGAAAGAGACTAGATTCTGGATGGTGAGCACACAATACAATATACAGATGATGGATTATAGAATTGTGCACCTCAGACTTATATAATGTTATCCACCATGGTTATCCCAATAAATGTAACTAAAATTTTTTAAAGTTACAGGAACATTTTAACTTTTGTATCTGGTGTTTATTGCAATATTTATTTATTTATTGAAACATTTATAAGTGGCAAAAATAGAAATAATCTAAAAATTCAATATTGGAAAATTAAGCTATGACATTCTTATAGATGGAATTCCATGGGACCATTAAAAAGACATAGTATTTGAGTAATGAAGTGATTTTCATGCACACATACACGTGCATAATTTGGATATGTTGTTTTTATGTGAATTTAAAACATTCTTTATCAAGTTAAGGTCACCTGAGTAGACTCCTTGTTTGTTTCCGTGTAGGAAAGTAAGAACTCTTAGATTTTTGTAAAACAAAACTTTTGGTGACTTGATCGAGTCATGATCTCAGAATAGTCCCCTGGGAACCCAGAGGACTCTGGGAGACGAGGCTTCCCGGCCGCTGGGCTGCTCTGAGATTAGACCTTTGGGAGACCCGATGGAGCTGTGGGATGGCACCCATACGGCTGCACTGGCAAGGAAGAGCATCAAGGCACCTGACTCAAATTTACCTCGATGCCAGTGTAGCTAGGTAGGCTTTTAACTGAGCCTTTACACCAGAGCCCACGAGTTTATGTGCAAGGACTGATTCGGACACTGCTAGTGGCTGATTTCAGACATTCTGGAACCAGCTCCTTGGGGCATAGCAGTTGTGCATTGGGAAAGACTGACAAGCTAAAAGAACTGATTTGAGGAATTTGGGAACCCATGTGTGGAATTTGGATGAAGCAGAATAGGAAAGACATGTACTCCATCTGTTCTTTCGATTCAGAGCAGGCCGGCTCCAGCACATGTGCCAACAGAACCAGTTCTGAGTGTGATCCGTGGCTACTGCTCAGTGAGTGCTGGGGTCCAGCTGTGTACAAGGGGCCCAGGACAGTGCCTGGCTTTGTCCAGTTGGGAGCTGATTATGGATCGCAAATTTATGAGCAGCTCCTTTTCTTAGAAGCAAAGTACAAGATTTTTCTCCACAACTCTGAACAAGGTACGCTTTTTATTTCTCCCACCACCTCCCTGGAAAATTAGCCATTTGTGTTCATTGCTGTACTTTATATCCAGCTATTATGTGGTGTGATAACAATTATGTAAAGCACTAACGAGTGAGGTTAGCTTTAAGTTTTCTTTGAGTACAACACAAAATTTTATGTTCTCTTAATAATTAGCTGTCCTTATATCAGTTGGTATGATTTCGAGGCCATGCCTCATCAGGAAATAAGAAACTTTATTATCTCAGAGAATAAGAAATACAGCCGTCAATCACAGGGTGATTCGACCAACTGGCTTGCGATAGGAAATCAGGGACCCAGATTTTTCTATTTTTCTGCTCTGCTTGTTAGAGTGTTTTCTTTATCCTAAGGATCCTTTTTGTTTTGGTCACAAGGTGGCTGCCAGAAGCAACTAGAGCAATATGGTCTCTTGTTCACATCCAGATGGAAAGAGAATGACGTCTGATTGAGCCAACTAAACTCAGAAGCCCACTTCTGCCTCAGTAACAGTGGCCAAGAGAATGCCAGGGGCTGATTCCCTTAGGCTAATTATCATCTACCCTCGGCACCGAGGATTTTCTGCTGCTTCTTAATCACGTAGAATGTGTGGTGCAGGGATGGATACCTGAGCAAAATCGGGATTTGAGTAGGAAGAATGGAGGGGCAGGTACTAGCCAGCAGCCCTGGGCTGAGCAGTCATGTGCAGAGACGATTTTTCGGAGGAAATGGTGTAGGAAACAGAGGAGCTACAGACCAAGAATCCCCTTGGAGTTGCTCACACAATTAGAGAATTGCAGGGGTACCTCTCTATTTTGAGCAACTTTGGAAAGCAAGTTTCTAAAAATGATTTAATATGTCTGTCATCCATATGCAAGTACAGTTGGCCCTTGAACAACTCAGGTTTGAAATGCGCAGGTCCACTTACATGCAGATTTTTTCAATTGGCACATGCAGTTCAAACCTGACTTGTTCAAGAGTCAACTAGCAGTTGGGAATCCACGTGTATACGGAGGGCCAGTTTTGGACTGCTTGGGTAGTTGGGTCCCCTACACCCTTTTACCCCTTGTTCAAGAGTCAACTGTAGTATGAAAGAGAAAAACAGTTGTGGTCTGAATTCACTGATTACTTCACTGATGCCAATAGTGTTTGGCCAGAAGTCATACTCCTGCTAAATTCAAAATACCCCATTGTATTCACACCAAGATTTCATTCCTCAACTGTTCCTTCACTGTGGTAACCTCCTTTCAATGAGGCTTTTAGATCACCTCCAAAAAGACAAGTGCTGGTGACTCCACAGTGTCAGCCATTCAGACATAGCTGGACATGCCTGACCCGAACCCTGCCTGGGTGGGTACACACACCAGCTTTTCATCTGAGACACTAGCATCCCCCAACAGTACAAATAGAATTAAACCAAAATGATTGAGTGGTCTGTCTGTATCCAAATCTAAGCTCTACTCTATAAGGAAATGACTAAATGATTGTTCAAGCTAAAATTCATTTTGTCAAATACAAGAACCGATGTGATCTTATGGAATCATAGCCTGTTGGACTCCGAAGGCCAGTTTTTATCCGACTTTGTGATCTGAGGCAGCAATTTTCAACCTTTTTCATCTTATGACACATATAAACCAAGTGCTAAAATTCTGTGGCACACTACAAGTATGTTTTTTTGCCAATCTGACAAAAAAAATAGGTATAATTTTGATTCCTTCACACCAGATGGCTATTGTTGTGTTGAATGTTAATTTTTTGTTTTTTTACAGTCTAAGGTCAGTGCTCCAACTAAATAGTCAGGTATTGCATGTTTTTAAAATTCTTGTGACACATCAGTGTACCGTGGTGCACTGGTTGAAAATCACTGACATAGGCTTTTCAGTTGAGTTTATAAATTCTTCAGATATCAGCTGCCTGTAGATATTAGCTTCTGAAACTTAGATTACACATTCTTCAGTTCATAGACCCATGCCAATTAGAGTCAGTGAATGTAAGAAAAATGAAATTATATTTATTAAGTACCTACAATATGCCAGGCATTGTGCTAGGTCAAGGCCACTCCTACCCTCCATTGTGAATTGACACAGGTATAGCCACAATGAATATGCTTTTTAATCTAGAGATCTGCAAAGTGCTTTGAAGTCACACAGAGTAAGTGGTCAATTCTCTTTGAAGATATCAGGACAGCCTTTATAAAGGAGGCAACGTTTTAAGAAAGGTCCTTAAAATAGGTAAAATCTTGAGATAGAAGAATAAGCTGAAAAATACAGTTTCAGGAAAAGGGAATTTTATGGACAAAAGCACAAACTATGAACAAGCATGAGTTTGTCAAAGAATGTTAATGGGCAGAAAAATTGTTAAGATGATTTCAGGAAAGGAATGGATCAGTGGTGTAAGAATCAATAAAGAACAGAATTAAGATTCTAAAGACACAGGTTTGAATCCTTCTTCTGCCACTTAGTCATTACTCAACTGTAGATCACAAATTTACTTAAACCACTTCACAAGGTGATCCCTGACCAGACTATAGGAGGTAGAGCACCAGATACTGACACTCATATTAAAATAAATTGTCGCCCTGCCAATTTGGTTCAGCAGTTAGAGTATTGGCCTGCGGTCCACAGAGGCCCGGGTTCGGTTCCCACTAAGGGCATGTACTTCGGTTGCAGTTTGTCCCCAGCCCCAGTTGGGGTCATGTGGGTGGCAACCAGTCGATGTGTCTCTCTCATGTTGATGTTTCTTTCTCTTTTCACCCCTGTTCTGTCTGAAGATAAATGCAAAAAATGTCCACAGGTAAGGATTTAAAGAAATAATAGAAAATAAAATAAATTGTCATTTTATAAAAAAGATTAAAACATCATGCCATCCAGCCCTGGCCAATGGCTCAGTTGGTTGGAGTATTGTCCTATTCACCAAAAAAGTTTCGGGTTTGATTCCCAGTCAGGGCACATACCTAGGTTGCAGACTCCATCCATGGTAGTTGGCATACAGGAGGCAACTGATGGATGTTTCTCTCACGTTGATGTTTGTCTCTCACATTGATGTTTGTCTGTCTTTCTCTCTCTCTCCTTCTCTACCTTTCTCTCTCCTTAAGATTAATAAACATATCATTGGGTAAGGAATCATATATCTATAATATATCATGCCATCCAATATATAAGCCATTCATTTACTTGCTAGATCCCTCTGGAGACAATGACAATACAAGCAACTCCAAGAGGACCTTCCTAAAGGATGGAAGAAGATACCTCCTTGGGCAGGCAGATCTTTGGCCCCTTACCATCATAACATGTCAATAGCTAAAATTCTTGATATAACCTAATTCTTACTATGTGAACTGTCACTCACTTAATTTGGCCTTAATTTTTTTCAGATTAGTGGAAGCATCCTTCTTCAATACATTTCACTCCTTCCACTGATTCGTGGTGTGTGGGTAAGTCTTATCACCAATCAGAAAATACAAATTAATATGCCACTAGTCAGGATAAGCTACTCAGATTTTCCATTCACTGAAGTCCTCTAAATTTGTTTCAGCTGTAAAATGGGGAATTTTAATTCTTGCCCTCCATGTTAGGAATTTATCTCTTTTATATTGGAACAAAAAATGGGCTTCATGGAGTTTAACCTTTCTTGTCTTCTCCTCTGTTTTGTTTCTGGGCCCTAAACTGTAGTGAATTTTGAGGTACCTTGGCTCATACTATTAAATTCTTTCATGGGGCACTTTTTAAATGTGACAAAATAAGTGCTGAACTTTTTCTGTCCGCAGACTACATGGAATAGGCAGATTAATAACAACATTTTACAGCAAGCTAGAGTGACAAATAACACATCAAAAAGCTAATAAAGGATCTTTGACTTTCTCATGCATATAAACTACTTGGTTTCAGAGATTACTAATGAAAAATTCATTTTATAGTCATATATTTGGATTAAGTATGGCTTAGTCTGCTTCTTAAATGTCATAACTCCCATCCAGGGTAAATATTTTAAGATTAAAAATAAATCCTAAAGTAACAGGGGTTTCTTCCTGGAATTATTTTTATTTTAAAAAATTAAATAAATAAAGAACACATTCTGATTGAAACATAAATAAAACAGCAGAATCATACAGAGTAATAAAAAAAAGTACTGCTTAATGTTCCTTCATCTCTATTCAAACCCTAAAGTTAACCACTATTAATAGTTTGATATGTATTTTTAGTCTTTTCTATGCATTCAGAGAAAGAAAACACATATATAGCTTGAGTTTGTTTGTTTTCTTTAAAGTATTGTATTAAACACGTAACTCTGTAACCTAAATTTTCATTTAAGAAAATTTTATATCTTTAAAGTCTGTGCTTGTAGATATGCTTCATGCTACCTTGGAAAAACATTTTTTGATCCCCTTAGAGGAGATCTATGCATTATTTAAGTTGGAGAACATTGATCAGCTGCACACTATTCCACTATATGGCTGTGCCATGATTTAATTACATTTATCTATCAGTGACAGCTGGGTTGTTCCTAGCATTTTACCATCACAGAGCTTCAATGAGCATCATTATGAAGGTGTATTACACACATATCCCAGCAACCTTATAAGATATATGTTTAATAAAAGAATTACTGAGTTCACGTGATTGTCAATATAACCCTGGCCAGTTTGGCTCAGCAGATAAAGTGTCAGCCCACTGACCAAAGGGTCTCAGATTTGATTTCTGGTCAAGGGCATGTACCTGGGTTGCAGGTTCTATCCCTGGCCCTAGTCGGGGTCGTGCAGGAGGCAACCAATTAATGTGCCTCTTTCATATTGACGTTTCTCTTTCTCTCCCTCTCCCTCCCTTCCACTTTATCTAAAAAAAAAAAATCAATGGAAAAATATCCTTGGGTGAGGATTTTAAAAAAAACAACAATACGTCAATATATGCTGCTCAATTGATCTCCAGCAACATTACACATATTCAAACTCCAGTCAGCAATATGTGAAACTAATTTTTTCTCTATACTTCCATGCACACTGAATATATCAATCTTTTAAAGTTTTGCTAAACTGATGGTAAAGAAAAAAACCGCACACATTACTTAAATTGCAATTTCCTTATTACTAATAAAGCTGAGCACTCTCTCACTCTCTTCTGTAAGTTGAATTTCTTGATTATTGTTTATTTTTCATTGAGTTTTCTATGGCTTTACAGGAGCTCTTTGTATAATATTTATTCTTTGTTATATTTTTTCCCATTGAGTCATTTATCTTTCCTCCCTTTTGTTCATGTATGCTTTATAGTATATTTTATTGTACAAAAGTTTTAAATTCTTTCATTGCAAAACATCTTTTCCTTTATAATTTCTGTGTTTTTGACTTGCTTAGGAAAGTCTTGCCAATGTTAAGGCAGTAAAAATAGTTACTTGTTTTTCTCTAGTACAGTTAATTCTGCATTTTGACATACATAGAATATGGTGAGAGAAATGAGAATTAATAATTTTTTCAGTAGAAAGTCAGTTGTTGTTAACACATTGATTAAATAAATTATGATTTCTTCAGTGATTGGAAGTACCCATTTATCATATACACTATTCATACTCTTGGTCATACCTCCTCCTAGGTGAGGTCCTCTGACAGCAGTCTTCAGAAAAACAGACAACTCTCCCACAGTTATTTTGGGGACAATTTATTTGAGCTGATACCCTAATATTTAAAACTTTATATATATAGGATGGGTTCTGTATTCCATATATATCCATATATAGATGGATATGTGTGTGTGTGTGTGTGTGTGTGTGTGTGTGTGTATACAGGATATACAGGATGGGTTCTGGATTCTTCATCTTATTTAATCTGTTATCTTTCTCTTGCCCCAGTACCACTTTATTTTAATTACTTTAGCTGTATGGCTTATTTTGAAATTTGGGGATGTTATTTTCCTCTTACCAAAGTTGCTGTGCATGTTTTGTTGCAGAAAAATTTAGAATCCAGACATCAAATTTCTTGAAAATTTCTACTGTGATGTTAATTAAAAATAAATCCAATTTTGTTTGTGAACTTTTACAATTCTAAATCTTCCCATGCTGAAATATAGTGTTTTCCATTTATACAAATCTCCCTTTTTGTCTTTCACTAAAATAGCATAATTTTCTTCAGATAAGATTTAAGCACTTATTTGGTTTTTTTCTAGGAACTTTATGTATTTTTGTTGTTACTATAATGGGATTTTTCCATTGACTTCTTAAATTGATTATTCTGAATGTATAAAAAATTACACCAATTTTGTATACTGACTTTGAATCTAGACAGTTAACATTTTTTTGTCATTATTTTTTGCCTTTGCTCTCTTAACATCTTCAAATAAAGACAGAGTTGTACCTTCTGTGTTAGTGTTCTAGCAGGCTTTGGATGTATATATTATGTGCCTATGTGTTGTATTTACCTGGGGTGTTTGTGGGGGGAGGCTCTTTATTAGGTAGTTATTGCTGTGCTACAGGGGTCGGATCACATAAGCAGCCTCCCCTTCTGTTCTAACCTGGTTTTGATATCGAGGTCATGTTCTCATTTGTGCTGGCTTATAATATAATGCTTAATTTATCTTGGTTTTCTTTTCAACCCAAAATTTATTTAGGAAGAATTCAATTTTTTTAAGTGTCTAGATATTTTGCTATATATATTTTTTATTTTTTTTACTGCATATGATCAAATAAAATACTCGTTATTACATATTAAGTCGACTAATATGTAGTATCTTTTCTTAGTGAGCCTTTCTTTACCCTTGCATATTGAAATGGCTGTATATTCTCAGTTCATAGGTACAGTTCTCTATATGACTTGGCTACATTCTTTAAATCTGCTATATTTTTTATCAATTAATTTCTGAGAATGATGTGTTTATTTATTCTTGTATTTCTAATATTTTGTCTTACATATTTTATAGCTATGCATTTAGATATGTATAGGCCATATCTATTTGTTTGCTATAAAAATCTTTTTGACCTCTAAAGTATGCAATATTTCTGTCTCACTTAACACTTTCATCCCATAAAAGATACATTATAGAAAAAGATGGTGGCAGGTAGGACCAGAGGAAGGGTGAGTGTGTGAGAGAGTGTGAGTGGACGTGAAGGTGGACGACCAAACCCGAGCAGTGCAGAGACGGGAGCAGAAGGTCCCTGCGCTGTGGACGGAGCAGCCGGCTACCTCAGTAAGCGGCCCTTCAGGGGCTTCTCCCTGCCCCGCGGGAGGTCCCACCATTTTGGAAGATCCCGGGTCTTCCCTGGGAGGAGGCAATGAGAGCGGCTAGGGCCCAGCAACCTGAGCCACCAGTGTACCTGGCACCATCGGACCAGTGGACACACTGTGTCAACACAGGACCAGTGCACAGCAGTGGAGCTGTCAAGGTGCCAGTTGTGGAAACCACGAACAGCCGAATGACTGGGAGCCCAGCACCATCCCCCACAGTAGCAGCCCGATCAGAGTCCAGATATACCCTCAGCAACAGAAGCTGGGGAGCAGACATCCATCCTCAGGCAACAGAAGCACAGACCAGCAGAGAGAACCATCCCCCAAAACTACAGCAAAGGCTGAGCAGGAGTTGAGCCCCACCGGGCAGCAGCACTCCCCAGCCACCAGCGGTGAGACCTAGGGCTCCATTAGGGCCTGTGCAACACTGCTGCCCAAAAGAGTGGTGGGAAGCTGGGGATCCAGAGGGGTCTGTGTGCCCCAGAGGCCCACAAGAGCTGTCGGAAGCTGAGGATCTAAAGGGACCTGTGCAACCCAGCGGCTCAAGGTGCGGGCAGGGAGTGTGGCTCCAGCAGGGCCTGGGCAATTAGCTACAGGTGCACCATTGACCAGCTGTGAATACAGCTTCAGATGGGCCCATGTAATCCAGCAGCAGCACCTACCAGGACACACCAGTACCAGCCCCCAGTAGTCAATCCTCCAGGATCCACAGCAGGCAAGAGGCAACATGAAACAGATCAGTCTGGGAGGCACAGAAGCCTTATTTGATATATAGTGAGCTGCCTACACATCCAAACATTCCTCACCAGGTATAGAGCTACCAGACAGCTAAAATGAGGAGACAAAGAAACAACACCCAAGGGGAAAAAAAGAGGAATCACTGGAAAAGGAACTACAGAAAATGGAAAAAAGCAACTTGTCAGATAAATAATTCAAAGCAATGATTTTAAGGGTGATCAAACCATTTGGTAAAAACTACAAGCAACTGAATGAGAATTATGAAGAGCTCACTGGAACTACTTCAGCTTAAAAAAAGAGGTAGAAGCATAAAAATCAAGAGGAAATAAAGAATGACATAGCTGTTTTTAAAAAAATACCTTAGAAGAGTTCAATAGTAGATTAGAAGAAGCTGAAGACTAAATCAGTGTCTTGGAAGACTAGGTAGAAAAAAACATCCCAAAAGAGCAGCATATGGAAAAAAAGTTTAAAAAGCAGGAGAGTTTAAGGGAGCTGTGGGACAATACAAACCATAACAACATTAGCATTATGGGGGTACTGAAAGGAGAAGAATCAGACAAAGGCATAGAGAACCTGTTTAAAGAAATAATGACAGAAAACTTCCCTGAACTGGTAAAGAAAAAGTCACACAAGTCCAGGAAACACAGAGAGTCCCAAGCAAGATGAACCCCAGAAGACCCATAGCTAGACACATCATAATAAAAATGGCAAACACTGCCCTGGCCGGTTTGGCTCAGCGGTTAGAGCGTCGGCCTGCGGTCCTGAGAGACCCGGGTTCGGTTCCCGCTAAGGGCATGTACCTCGGTTGCAGTTTGTCCCCGGCCCTGGTTGGTCGTGCGGGTGGCAGCCGCTCGATGTGTTCCTTTCACGTCAATGTTTCTCTCTCTCTGTCTGTTCCTCTCTCTCCCTCCCACTCTACCTGAACAAAAAATGGGAAAATGTCCTCGGGTGAGGATAAAAAAAAAAGGCAACATTAAAGACAAAAAAAAATTTTAAAGGAAGCAAAAGAGAGACAGAAAGTTACCGACCAGGGAGCTCCCATTAGACTGTCAGCTGATTTCTCAATAGAAATACTGCACGCCAGAAGGGAGTGCCATGAAGTGGACAAAGTAATGTAAGGCAAGGGTCTGAATCTAAGTCTACTCTATCCAGCAAGGGTATCATTCAAAATTGAAGAAGAAATGAAGAACTTTGCAAATAAAAAAAAAGCTAAAGGAATTTACCACCACCAAACCAGCACTGCAAGAAATGCTAAAGGGCCCTGGCCAGTTTGGCTCAGCAGTTAGAGCGTCGGCCTGCGGTCCGGAGAGACCCGGGTTCAGTTCCCGCTAAGGACACGTATTTTGGTTGCAGTTTGTCCCCGGCCCTGGTTGGTTGTGTGGGTGGCAGCCACTCGATGTGTCCCTTCACGTCGATGTTTCTCTCTCTCTCTCCCTCCCACTCTATCTGTACAAAAAATGGAAAAATATCCTCGGGTGAGGATAAAAAAAAAAAAAAAAGAAATGCTGAAGGGACTGTTGAAAAAAGAAGAAACAGAGAGAGAGACAGAGACAGAGACAGAGACAGAGAGAGAGGAACATAGGCATAAAATTAAAATGGCAACTAATAACTATCTATCAATAATTACCTTAAATGTAAATGGCTTAAATGCTCCAATTAAAAGACATAGGGTAGCTGATTGGATAAGAAAACATGACCCATATATATGCTGTCTACAAGAGGCTCACCGCACAACAAAAGATTCACAAAGGATGAAAGTGAAGGGATGGAAAAAAATTTTCCAAAAAAATAGAAATGAAAAAAAAGCTGTAGTAGCAATACTCATATCTGACAAGGGCCATAATAAGAGACAGAGAAGGTCACTACATGATATTAAAAGGATCAATCCAACAAGAGAATATAATCCTGGTAATCATATACACACCACATATGGGAGCAACAAAATATATTTAAAAACTTCTGGAGGACTTCAAGGGAGAGATCAATAGTCATACGATCATAGTGGGTGACTTTAACACGCCACTGACACCACTGGATAGATCTTCTAGACAAAAAAATATATATATAACAAAGACACAGAGTCCTTACAAGATGAACTAGATCAGTTGGACTTCATTGATATTTACAGAACATTTCATTCCAAAGCTGAAGAATATACATTCTTCTGAAGTGCACATGGGACATTCTCAAAGATAGACCACATGTTAGGACACAAAGCAATCTCTACAAATTCAAGAAAACTGAAAGCATATCAAGCATCTTCTCAGATCACAGTGGCATGAAACTAGAACTCAATTACAATAAAAACACACAAAAACATTCAAACACTTGGAGGCTAAATAGCATGTTATTAAACAATGAATGGGTTACTAATGAGATCAAGTAAGAAATTAAAAACTTCCTGGAAACCAATGAAAATGAACACACAACAACACAAATCTATGGGACACAGCAAAAGCAGTCCTGAGAGGGAAGTTCATAGCATTACAGGCCTACCTCAATAAACAAGAAAAATTCCTCATTGACTATCTAACCTTACAACTTAAAGAACTAGAAAGTAAACAAAAAGAAAAACCCAGAGCTAGTAGGAGGAAGGAAATAGTAAAGGTGAGAGCAGAAATAAATGACATAGAGACCAAAAAAAAATTAAAAAGATCAATGAAATAAAAAGCTGGTTCTTTGAAAATATAAACAAGATTGATGGACCTTTAGCCATACTCACCAAGAATCAAAAAGAGAGATACCAAATAAACAAAATCAGAAACAAAAGAAGAGAAGTAACAACTGACACTACAGAAATACAAAGGATCATAGAAACATACTATGAACAATTATACACAAACAAGGTGGATAATCTAGGAGAAATGGACAAATTTCTAGAAACACACAGCCTCCCAAAACTGAACCAGGAAGATATAGAAAACTTGAACAGATCAATAACAACAAAGGAAATTGAAGATGTAATTAAGAAACTCCCAGGAAACAAAAGCCCAGGTCCGGACAGCTTAACGGGATTTTTACCGAACATTAGAAGAAGATCTAATACCCATTCTCAGCAAACTATTCCAAAAAATCCAAGAAGACGGAACATTTCTAAACTCATTTTATGAGGCCAGCATAATCCTAATTCCAAAACCGGATAAAGACATTACAGAGAAAGAAAATACAGGCCAATATCCCTGATTAACACAGATGCCAAAATCCTTAACAAAATATTAGCAAATTGGATCCAGCAATACATCAAAAAAAAATTATTCATCATGACTAAGTAGAATTTATCCCAGGGATGCAAAGATGGTACAATATTCGCAAATCAATAAATGTGATATACCACATAAACAAAATGAAAGATAAAACCATATGATCATATCAATAGATGCTGAAAAACCATTTGACAAAATCCAGCACCCATTTCTGATAAAAATGCTCAGCAATGTGGAAATAGAGGGATCATATCTCAATGTAATAAAAGCCACATATGAAAAACCTACAGCCCTGGCCAGCTTGGCTCAGCGATTGAGTGTCAACCTGTGGATCAGAGAGTCCCAGGTTTGGTTCCCACTAGGGGCACATGCCACATAAAAAAACAAAAAACCTACAGCCAACATCATACTCAATGGACAAAAACTAAAAGCATTTCCCTTAAGAACGGGAACAAGACAGGCATGCCCACTTTTGCCACTCTTATTCAACATAGTACTGGAAGTCTTAGCCACAGCAATTAAATATGAAGAAAAAATAAAAGGGATCCAAATTGGAAAGGAGGAAGTGAAACTGTCATTATTTACAGATGACATGATATTGTACAAAGACTCCATCAAAAATTTACTAGAGTTAATAAATGAATTTGGCAAAGTAGCAGGATACAAAATTAATGTCAAGAAATAGACAGCATTCTTATACACCAATGATGAACTCAGAGAAAGAAACTAAAAAAACAATCTCATTTACCATTGCAGCAAAAAAAATAAGATACCTAGGAATAAACTTAACCAAAGAGGTAAAGCACCTCTTCACAGAAAACTACAGGTCATTGAAAACGGAAATAGAAGAAGATATAAAAAATGGAAGCACATACCTTGTTCATGGATTGGGAGAATTAACATCATTAAAATGTCCATACTACCCAAAGCAATCTATAGATTCAATTCAATCCCTATCAAAATACCAATGACATATTTCACAGAACTAGAACAAACACTTCAAAAGTTTATATGGAATTCCCCCCTCCCCCTCAGCAAAAAAAAACCCTGAATAGCCACAGCAATCTTGAAAAAGAAGAACATAGTAGGGATCACATTACCAGATATCAGGTTATACTACAAAGCCACTGTAATCAAAACAACCTGGCACTGGCACAAGAACAAACAGATCAATGGAACAGAACAGAGAACCCAGAAATTGACCCAAGACAATATGCCCAATTAATATTTGACAAAGGTGGCAAAAGCATACAGTGGAGTCAAGACAGTTTCTTCAAAAAATGAAGTTGGGAAAATTGGACAGCTGCTTGCAAAAAAATGAAGCTAGACCACCAGTTTACACCATACACAAGAATAAACTCAAAATGGATAAAAGACTTAAATGTAACTCATGAATCCATAAAAATTCTAGAAGAAAATGCAGGCGACAAAATTTCAGACATCATACGTAGCAGAATTTTCACTGATACCACACCTAAGGCAAGAGAAACAAAGAAAAAACCGAACACATGGGACTACATCAAACTCAAAAACTTCTGCACAGCAAAAGATATAATCATCAAAATGGAAAGGGAACCCAGCATATGGAAGAACATAATTGCCAATGATGCATCAGAAAAGGGATTAATTTCCAAAATATATAGAGTACTCATACAACTCAACAAAAGGAAGACAAAGAACCCAATTAAAAAATGGGTAGAGCCCTGGCCGGTTTGGCTCAGCGGTTAGAGCATCGGCCTGCGGTCCTGAGAGACCCGGGTTCGGTTCCCGCTAAGGGCACGTACCTCGGTTGCAGTTTGTCCCCGGCCCTGGTCGGTTGTGCGGGTGGCAGCCACTCGATGTGTTCCTTTCACATCGATGTTTCTCTCTCTCTGTCTGTTCCTCTCTCTCCCTCCCACTCTACCTGAACAAAAAATGGAAAAATGTCCTTGGGTGAGGATTTAAAAAAAAAAAAAAAATGAGTAGAGGACCTAAATAGACACCTCTCCAAATAGAACATATAAATGGCCAAGAGACATATGAAAAACTGCTCAAAGTCATTAATCATCAGGTAGATGCAAATTAAAAGAACTATGAGGTATGACTTCACACCTGTCAGAATGGCCGCCATTAACAAATCATCAAACAAAAAGTGTTGGTGAGGGTGTGGAGAAAAGGGGACTCTAGTACACTGCTGGTGGGAATGCAGACTGGTGCAGCCACTATGGAAAACACTATGGTGTTACTTCAGAAAGTTAAAAATTGAACTGCCATTTGACCCAGTGATCCCACTTCTAGGAATATACCCTAAGAAACCTGAAACAACAATCAGAAAGAATATATGTACCCCTATGTTCTTGGCAGCACTATTTACAATAGCTAAGATCTGGAAACAACCCAAGTGTCCATCAGTAGGTGAGTGGATAAAAAAGCTGTGGTACATGTACACAATGGAATACTATGCAGCTGTAAGAAAGACAGATCTTTTATCCTTTGAGATGACATGGAAGGACCCGGAGAGTATTATGCTAAGCGAAACAAGCCAAGCAGAGAAAGACAAATAGCACATGATCTCACTTATTTGTGGAGTATAATGAACTAAACAAACTGATAAACAAAATTGACCCAGAGACATAGAGGTAGGGTACAGACTGACACACCCCAGAAGAGTGGGGTTTGGGGGGAAAGAGATAAACCACTGAACTTATATGCATGTATGCATAACCAATGGACATAGACAACAAAGCTGGGAAAGGGGTGGAGGGGGATAGGGAGGAGGGTGTCAATGAGGGAAAAGGAGAAACATCTGTAACAAAAACAAATTAATAAAAATAATTTTTAAAAAAGATACATTATAGTAATTCATAGAAATGTTTGTTTTATTAATACTGCCACACTCTCTTTTACTTTAATATTTTCCTAGTATATATTTTGTCATCTTATTTTTCTAGCCTTTTTCTGTCCTGATTCTTTTCCTTTTGGCTTGTTTTATTTGTTGTTTTATCCGTGCATACTTTAATAATATTTCCAAAACTTGAGACATGTGCCATAGTATGTACATTGTATTTGATATGTTAGCAGAAGTTACAAGGATGAGGACTGTTTTTGAAATATGGGACATACAACTAATGTATATATGCCATGATGTTTGAGGATTTGACTCCAGTAACACAGGTGACTTCCATCATTTTTAGGATAAGTTGATGCTGCCAACTAGAGTGTTATACTTCATTACCCTTTAGTATATTCCTTAACATACTCTTTTAGGGATATACCTTTGTAGCATACCTAATCTTTAGTATATACTTTAGGACATCAGCAGCAGCATAAAGAATCTCAGATATGGTTGTTTATTCTGCATAACCTCATGAAACTATCCCACAGGTGATATTTATGTGAATGAGAGATTTCTAACCAAATGCAGATAAAGAATCGGAACCTTGGAATTAGTAAGCCAAGTAAATCACTTCAGGCAAACATTCTCACAGAAAAGAACAAGAGGAAATTCCTTTGCACTAAAATATTAATTTCTTAAAGTTTTATATAAACATTTCTTTAATTGTTTATCATTTAAAAGGGTTACTAGCCTGGCTGGTGTGGCTCAGTGGATTGAGCATTCTCCCATGGACTGAGAGGTCCCGGTTCAATTCCCGGTCAGGGCACATGCCAAGTTGCAGGCTCGATCCCCAGTAGGGTGTGTGCAAGAAGCAGCTGATCAATGTTTCTCTCTGACATCGATGTTTCTATCTCTCTCTCCTTTCCTCTTTCTCTAAAAAAATCAATTAAAATATATTTTAAAAATAGATAAAAATGTTACTGTTTTCCTTTGTTTTTGAAAAACTTAGTCTAGAACCAGAACAGATATATCCATAGGAATCCATTTTCACTGGAATTCATTTAATTTCACTGCAGTTAGTTTGTATATATGTTAACTCTTCATTCCTTTCCATCTTCAATTCTCTCCACCTTTATTCCTTCTCTAGTGATTTAAGACTATTTTTTGGCTCTTCATGTGGTATATTATGAATAATCCCCAAAGACTCTAGTTCAATGGATAGTGAAATGTTCCCAAATAGAAGAAAATAAAATAACATCTGCTTCTGCAGAAGAAAAAAAAAGAACTTGCCAGGCAACCTATTAGATACTGTTTCTTTCATTTAGAGAGTAGACATCTGAAGTTAGAAGGGCTTTAGACTCAGCGTGAACCAGACATTCCCAAACCATAGAGAAGACATGGAAGAAGTGTTGGACCAGGCTGCTGTAGTTCAGAAATGTGTGTCCATATTTTATCAGGTGAATAATGCATGGCCAGAGCTAGTAATGGGTAGAACGAAGAAGGAGGCCATGTTTATCTTAGCACTGTTTCTTGACTGGACTCTGGGGTTCTTTGATGCATTTCTCTACATACATGGATGTACATGCATATATAATATTTAATGCACTGCGATGACCAAAGGAAGAAAGAAGAGAAGGAAGGAGATAGGAACAGAAGGAGGAATATAATTTAGAAGTACGAGCTTAGGTTATTTAGACATCAAGTTGGAATCAAATTTTTAAAGTAATAAAAGACAATATGTGGGAGATAGAAATTAACATAGAAGGGAGCAAAAAAAAAACAAAAAAAAAAGCAAATTCTTAAAATTATAAATATACTAATGAGGGTGTGTTAAATAATCCTGTAGCTTCAAAGCCCTAACATATTTCAAAAAGGGTATAACTCGGAAGGCAGAGTGGTGAAATGAAAAGTCTTAGAATCACATAGGCCTGGGTTTAAACACTGAATATGCCACATACTTTCAATAAGCACGACTCTTCATGGCTTCTTTCTGTTAAATTAGGGGTGATAAAAATACTAAGTAAGTCTGGTTGTTTTGAGGTGTCAATGAACTGTTGTATAAAAACACCTGAATCATATAAGTCAGCCAATAAATAATTTGTATATTACCCCTTAAGTGTTTAGTGTTTGCAGGAACAATCAAATTTCAAGCACACAGTTAATAAACCCTTTTCTTCTAAGCTGATTATCAAGTACACTAGCTCCCCTCTGAAACACCCTTCATCAGTAAACAAAATTGGACAGTGGCTACTCACGGGGTCTGAGGGCCACTGCAAGATACATTTCCATCTGTAACACTTTCTGTCCCTGTCCTGCCTTCCAGGGTATTTATGATGAGACTGTATTAGAGTTGACCTGGAGTCTGTAAAGATAGAAGGGAAAACATTTAGAACTACTCTGTAACAATCACATCAAATACTCATGTATTCTTTATAGCAAATCTACGGGGTAGATGTTATGTTGCCCATGTTACGCATGAAGCAACTCCATTCAGTTAAAGGAACATACTTCCAAATTCCCATAGCTCATCAGTGGCAGAAAAGATTCAAATTAGGCCTGACTGCAAAGCCTACTACCTTTTAGTCACATAATAATGCCACTGAGAGTCTATTTTTAAAAGATGGTCTTATAATTGTCAAGGTAACTACAGTTCAAAAAATAAATACATATGCATGTTGACGTTGAGGAACAGGATTTGGGGTGGCATGTGATCAAATGAGAATGACATTCAAAATTCCATTCTAATTGTTTCTCTCAGGAAACTTTTAAAGGTAAGAGCTCTTAATAACAAAAGCAATAAAATTGGCATAATGCAAACAGACCATTAGTTTGGTAACTATGAGAGCTGAATCTAATCTCTTTTTATTTTAGTTTTAGAAACTATTTGTGAGCCTGTGACGTAGATTCAAATTTGATTTTCCGGTGAATGTTTTTGCTCCCACTAGTCCATTTCTAGATGCAACAGACATTCCTGTAAATTACTCATTATTTGAAACTTAGGGAAAGCCTTTGGGTAGTCAGCGTTTTTGCTCTCTGTTGCTGAACTTCAGGAAATTCAACACACATTTTAATGAGGAAAGATTTCATTTTTTGTGAGATTTGTTTTGCAATTTTGTCAATGGGCTGAAAGGTCAGAATGGCTTGCTGCACTCTGTCTTCATTCATGCATAATACATCCATGGATGATCCCTAAACGTTTATCATCTGAGGTAGTGTTCATAAAATATTTCCCTAAACCCCCTACTCCAAAACAATCTCAATCTGTGGCTTACATTAAAATAGCTAAAACTCATACCACAAAGTTCCTAATATTAAAAATTTAAAGACTGTTGCCATGAGGGACATCTCTGTAAAGGTTCCCTGGTTCTTTTTCCAGAATACATGATCTTTGATATTTTTGTATCAGAAATTCTCTTGACTAAGAATATTGCAGATATGCAAAGACTAGACTAGAGTAATGGCCATAGGGTTAGAAAAAGGTGTATGTATTTCATAGATATAAATGAGATACAACCCACAAGGATTGATATATGATTTGGTGTACAAGTGAAAAATAGGAAGAAGTCAAGGTTGACGCGTAGGTTTATGGTTGAGCTGAGGGTGGGAGAAGGTTCAATTTGAACATTCGTTCAGCAGATATATATTGAGCACAGGCTATAGCCCTGCACTGTCTTGGTTGCTAAGGAGAAATTGGTAAACAGAACAATAGATAGAGTCCTTGTCCTACTGTGTCTTACAATCTATTAACAGGCTGAAATATTCAAGTGGAATGTCAGACAGCTGTCCTTAACATTCTAGAGAAAGATCTCTGCTAAGAGGTGTTATTTGAAAGATCCCTCCACCCATTCTGCAGTTTTACTTGATACCAGTGTAGGTTTGATAACCACCGGTCTGGGCACTGGAAATGCAGCCAGGACAAAGCCTCTGCTATAATGGAGGTTGCATTCTAGTGGGAGAAGATAGACAATAAGCCAAGAACTCTGTGTGTGCCAGGAGGATATAAGTGCTATGAAGAAATATAAAGTATAGTAAGGGGGTAGAGAGAGAGAGTGGGAGAGGTCAGTGGGGATAGTGTTCTAAATAGGGAGGGTCAACTTTTCTTTCCCGTGAGGAAGAGAGAGAGGGGCCATGAGAACCTCTGGGGAAAGAAACTTGCAGACTAGAAAATAGTAATTACAACTGAGGTGCTCAGTGTGTCCCAGGAAGAGCTAGGAGGCCAATGCAATAGACCAGCGAGCAGCAGGAGACCTGATGCAGAGCCGGATAAGTTCAGACCCCACAGAGGCCTGTGGGCCATGATAAGGACTTTGGACTTCCTTCTTAGTGAGTGGGGAGACCACCGGAGATTTCTGGGAAGAGGGGTGACATGATCTAACTTATATAACTAAAGATCACAGGGTTAATCCAGATTTTTATTGGAAAGCCCACTCTAAATCATTATTAAATAATTAAATGCTTTCTTCCTCTGTCCTCTCCCCTTCCTACTCTACTCTCCCTCTACGGAGTCACACCTGACATAGTGTTGGCCTGGAATAGCCGCCTTCGTTGGTTAGGGGACTGTTTTGTTTCAGAATTTAACAGGCACCAGAGGACTCAAGCAATTTCCAGACAGGTGATCTTTTAGAAATTAGTGTAAAGGAGACCTTTGTAATTCCTCCTACATTGTGCTGGAAGCTCTCTAAAGGTGGGGGTTTAAGGCAGAAGCCTCTTTCAGAAATAGCCATTAATTTCTGTGGTGGCAATATCGAGTCCCCCTGGAATCGAAGGCAGCGGTGAGTAGCAGTGGGTGGCCGTGCACAGACAATAATGAAGAGAAACTCCCCCTGTTCAGCTGGGGAACGAAGAAGGGCTAAGGTGCCTGCCTTTCAGGGGAGCTCAGGTCTAACTGAGGTGTGTACGGGGAACTCACATTTAGGTGAGCTAGGTGAAGAAAGCCTAAACATGAGGCAACCAAAGGGAAGACGCCACACTGTTTTGTGCTGCATTTGCTCAGGGTCACAGAGCCAGAAGCTTTAAAGTTGCTCTTAGCATAAAAATGGTCTATTGATAAAGGGTTTACTTGTGCTTACATGGTTAAAGGTATGTTTGTGTGGCCCAGCCAATGTGTTTGGGTTGAGTATTGCCCCATGCACCAGGAGGTAGCCAGTTTGATTTTGATTTGCCATCAGGGCACATGGGGGGGGGGGGGGATGCTGGGGTTGTGGGCTTGATCCCCAGTAGGGGGCGTGCAGGAAGCGGTCAGTTGATGCTTGTCTCTCTCTGATGTCTCTCTCTCTCTCTCTCCCTTCCTCTCTCTAAAATCAATAAAAATATGTATTTTTCAAAACAGGTATGTTTGTGTTTACATTTTTCAACAATATCAACATTATTGTTTGCTTACAGATACGATTCTACCAGAATCAAATAGAGTCTCTTTTTATACTTTTGCATTTTCTCAAACCTTTAAAGCATACAGCAGCAGCCCTTGTGAGTTCTATGAGAATAGTCCTTCTTATTTCCAGTAGGGGTCCATCTTCTCAACCCTGCTGCATATTAGAATCGCCTGCGGGAAAAAAAATTTTTTTTCATTTGTTTCCCCAGCTGAAGCATGAGAATACAAGCAACAGAGTGGGAGAAAATATTTCCAAAAGACATATCTGATAAAGGATTGTTAATTAAATATATCTTAAAATTCAACAATAATAAATGAACAACCTGATTAAAAAATAGGCAGAAGACCTGAACAAACACCTCACCAGAACAGACACACAGGTGGCAAATCAACATATGAAATGTTCCATGTCATATGTCATCAAGAAAATGCAAATTAAAACAGCAATGAGATGCTGGTTCACACCTACTAGAATGACCCAAATCCAGAACGCTGACAACACCAAAGGCTGGTGAGCTTGTGGGGAAACAGGACCTCTCGCTCATTGCTGGTCGGAATGCAGCATGGGACCGCCACTTTGGAAGACAGCCGAGAAGTTTCTTTCAAAACTAAACATACTTCCACATGACTTAGCAACTGTGCTCCTTGGTATGTACCCTGATGAGTTTAACACTTACACCCAACAGAAACCCCGCGCATGGATTTTTATAGCAGCTTTATTTATAATTGCCCAAACTTGGAAGCAATCAAGGTGGCCCTTCATTTGGTGAATGGACAAATAAACTGTGGAACTTCCAGACAATAAAATATGATTCAGTGCTAAAAAGAAAACAGCTGTCAAGCCATGAAAAGATATGGGAGGATCTTAAATACATATTACTAAGTGAAAGAGGCCTGTCTGAAACGGCTTCCTACTGCATGAGTTCAACTCTGTGACATTTAGAAAAGTCACATCTATGGAGACAGGAGGAAGATCGGGGATTGCCAGGTGTTAGCAGGGAGATAGGCAGAACACAGAGGATCTTCAGGGCAGTGAAAATGGAAAACATTTGTTGTACATGTGTCCAAATCACAGAATGCACAACGCCAAGAGTATACTGTTACGTAAACTACAGACTTTTAGTGATAGTGATGTGTCAATGTAGATTCCTCGATTGTAACCAATGTGCCCCTCTGGTGCAGGATGTTGACCACGGCTGGGCATGTGTAGGGACAGCGGGGATATGGGAACTCTCTGTATTTCTGATCAATTTTGCTGTGAACTGGAAACCGCTCTAAATAAAATAAAGTCTGTTTAAATTGGGAGGGGGGTGGTGCCCCAGACTCCATCCCCATAGATTCCCAGCTCACTGGTCACTGTGATTTGTTGGAGCTCGCCCAGTGATCCTGGAGGCCTGCCAGGTGAACACCAGGCCAAGTAAACATGCCAACCAGGTGTTAGGCAGATCAATTTCTGGCTTTGGGCTTCCTTGCTGAATTCTAATTAGTATTTGCACAATTCTTTGTAATTCTCCACCAAAAGGCATTCATAACTTTTTCCCCGCTATGGTACTCACAAAATGCCATGTAATCTCTCAAATGGAGGAAAAGAGAAAATTAAATTTTCAAACTGCAGAATTAAGGCTGTAAGTTTATGGTTTGTTTATGCTCTAAAATGTCAATATTTCTTTTTGTCCTCATCCCCCTCTAGGGCTTAATACCTATCTCACTGCATCATAATAGTATTTTAAGCTCTGAACAAAATAAATTTTAACATCCATTCTGTCATATTACTAGAAAAATGAAGGACATCAGAATAAACACAAAATGATCAATAATAATCAAAGAACACATCGAAGTACATCACCGATGGTGGAGAGATTTTGTTGGTGTGACAGGCGGCACACTTTGATATGAACAGAGCATAAGGACTAAGGACATTTTTTTCTTTTCCAATTGCCATGTCTTCTTTTTAAAAAAGAGGGTCTGAAAAACCATGTCAGATGCTGCTTTGGAAAACTTTTCAATAATTTGAAAGTTTGGCAAGATGAGTAAATTATTCACTACTTGCCTCTGCTCTGTGATGTGGCTTATATCAGCCAGTACCCTGGCTCCTCTGACTAAATGCTTTCTGTATGTCCACATTCCAAACAACAGCTACATGTGGACCTAGAAACAAGCACCGTGTGTTCTCATGATAGGAGTCTTTTAGATCATCAGAGAATCCCATTACTAATCAAACCAAGAACAACCTGTAGAAATCATAACATAAATAACAGCTCACACTTATTAAACACATATTATGCACCAGGCTTTTCGTTAAGCAGTTAATATGAATCATCTCATTTATTCTCACAGCAACCATATAATGTAGGTGTTCTTTGAAGCCCCATTTTCTAAATTAAAGACAGTGTTTTCTGTGGTCTGACTCCAAGACCAGTCATCAAGGAGTCATATTGGTGGGCATCCCACAGTGTGCTGCCTAATACTAGACATGATTCAAAATTGGAGAATAGATGTTAATTCCCTTATGATGGAAATTCGTATCTAAAAACGTTTTCCCCACCAAGATTATATAGATCCCCGAGGCGAAAAACCCCCTGGACTACTAGGAATCAACCAGAACACCAAGGCTCTGGTTCTCAACTTGGCTGCATAGGAGACTCGTCTGTAGAACTTCTAAAAACAAGAGGAATCTCTGAACCCAGGCTCAGAGAGTCTGATTGAAATGCTGTAGAGAGGAGCTCAGGAACTGGGAATGTTAACTGCTCCCAGGCAGGACCAGATACATAATTTGCAGGACCCATTTCTAAATGAAAATATAAGACTCTTTTTGTTTAAAAATTAAGGATGTTAGGCCAGCAACAGCAGGGCAGGTGTGAGGCCTTTCTTTGGGCGAGGCACAGGTCACACAACCATGAAGCTGGCCCTGTCCCACATGATGTCAATAGATCAAAAACTTTGTGAGCTAGTGGGCCAACCAGACGCCTGGCCAAACCCCATTCCTATAGCTTGGGTGGCTCGTCATGATCACTGTCATCAAATGTATTAAGCTGTTTGCAAGGAACTTGTGATTCTCACAAACTATTATGAAGGAAAAAATGCTATTACATCCCCATTTTTCAGATGTGCAAACTAAGGCTTTGATATATTAGATATTATGACTGGGTTTCCCAAGGAATAGCCAGTGGCCCTGCCGGGACTGAGCCCCTGGGTATGCAGATTCTAGATTCCAAACTCTTAATCATCACCCTTCCTGCAGCTCCCTGCTAAGTAGTTATTTCTTTATAATTCTCTGTGTCACCCAGTCCTAAACAAAAAGGGAGATACGGTGCATGGAAACAGATTCACGTCCAGAAAGTCATGTCAGTTCATCTCTCTCCTTGCTACACCTGGATGTGTCTTTGTTTACTGCTTTTGCTTTTCTTATATTTTTATTTTACTGTTGTATAGCATATACACTGGCTGGAATTTTCATAGACGTGAATATAACTTATATAAAATTTTACTTATAGAGCTCAGGAACGGATTCAGAAGCCCCCAACCCTGTATCATCTCCAGCTTTCCCCCTTCAGAAATCCTCTCTGGGGTGGATGGTGCAGGCGGGGTGTGCAGGCACATGGTGTGACTGACGAGGAGACAGTTCTGAGCCTTGATTCAGGAGCTTCAATAGCCCTGTCCACCAGCGTGGGGCACCCACTCTAAAAATAAAAGGGAAATTATGGGGATAAACAGATGCTCATCCCAGGGATCAATACACTTCAATTAGTCCTCAGGGAGACCTTCGAGGGAGACTTTATTTCATCATTCTGTAGTGCACACTTAAACGTATTTGCTGATAGGGCGCTCAGTTCATACAGTTCTCTCAAATAAAAAGATAATATGCTTTCCTCCCCACTCTCCATCCCACACCGTTACATGTCACTACGATATTTTATTCCAGCCATTATCACAGGGTCCTGCAATCAATCATTTGTTACATGAGGCCTTATCCAAGACCATGAGTTCCAGCAGTGCACACAGACACTGTTCTATTCATTTTTGACACAGTATCCGGCACATCCTTGGCTTTCAATGTTTATTAAGTGAATAAATTCAAACACAAATGAATGAATACCTTTTTTTCAAAAGTTAATTGTGAAACTCACACAGTCAACTACAATATGAAAATCCTTCAAAGACTTTATCCTTCGCTCTCTCTGGCTGTCTTACTTCTGCAGCTATTTCCTATTGCCTTTGACAGCAGTTCAGTTATTTTTATTTATGTTCTTCTGCGGGTTCTAAATAACTTATTTTTGCAGTCATGATTAGCATTTTATGGAAATTTCTTCAAAGGGTTTGCTTGGACAGGGTCAGAGAGTTATTTTGGGAACTACTATTTATCTCAGCTTTTGGAAGGGTTTTCATTCCTAGCCAAAGGCGGTAGCATTGGGAAGTATAAAGTCATTATCCAAGCTCCTGACAGTGAGTGGGGACTAGAATTATTAGGCTAGATTTAGCTCACCTTTCCAATTGTTATCCTTCATTAGTGATATTCTCTCACATTTTCCTAGCTGTTATACTTGCCAATATAATTTCAAAAATATTGACTATCACGTAAGACAAATTTGAATGTCCACACATAATCACAGGGCATTTTCATTTTACGTTGATTATCTGCACACAGATTCAGTCCTACTTTTTTTGCAAAGAGATTTGTATATAATGGTAATCTCTAGAATTAGTCTTCTGCTCACCTCAGCATTTTTCAATATATGTGAATAGTCTAAGATAGAGTCACATACCCCAAACTTAGTGGTTATTGATGTATAAAACTCTGGGTTATGGAAGAGATCTGTTATCCCCTGGGCAGCACCATCCTCCATGTCTGTGTTTATCCACTTCTGTGATCAACACTGCTAGAAGTAGAAGTCTTGATTCTGTGGCTCTAATTGTGATCAGAATCCTGGTTTTAACTCCTTCCTCCCACCCCATATCTTCCCTTTGGTTTATTGGTACAAATCCTATTTATTCTTAAGAACCCAGTTTAGAAATAAGCCTTCCTGTATAGAGAATGAGTAACTTCTCCCTGTATGCCCTTTCTGTAATTGCAGAGCATATCCTTTTTGCACGTAACATATATTATAATCTGTTTGTTTATATGCCTAAACTTTAAGTTTCTTGATGGCAGAAGTCAAGTCATTTTTTTTTTTTACAGATTCCTAGTACAGTATGTAGCAGACAACAAAGAAAGAAAATTATTACAGGAAGAATTTTGATCCTGTTGTTTTTAAAAAAAAACTTTTTTTATTGATTTTTTTATAGACAGATAGAAACATCGATGTGAGAGAGAAACATCAATTGGCACACCCCCTACTGGGGATCAAGCCTGCACCCAGGGCATGTGCCCTGACTGGAATCAAACCGGAGACCTCTTGGTGCATGGGTCGAGGCCAACCACTGAGCCACACCAGCCGGGCCTGTTGCTTTCTTAATGTATACTAGAAAGCAACTGATTGGTCCTTCAACTGCTAATTGCTAAACTTATACTACTAGGTAAACAATGAAAGAGTCTTCACTATGGCTGTTGTCCAAGGAAGGACAGAGCAGCTATCTCTATACTTGATGAACCCCCTCTCCAGTACTTGGAGTATCAAAGATAGGACAAAAACAACCAGCAGAGTCAAGAATAGTGCCTAGGAAAAATGAGAAACATCTACAACAAAAACAAATAAAAACAAAGAATAGTACTTAGTCCTCTATTTCACACATGTGCACGTGCGCACACACACACACATACACACACACATCATATCACAATGTAACATCTTTGAGGCTGCTTTCCCAAGTAACTAGAGAAAAAGTGTTTGCTGCTGACAAAAAGGCAGTAATTCTTTCATTCTTTTTTTAATTTTTTGAGACACATGCCATTCCAAAAAGCAGCTTAAAATAGAGCTTTCTCCCCAACTCACCCTGAAGAGTCCATGATGCTAATAAACGTGCTAGAGAAAAAGGACCTGGCTCCACTGAACCCTTCCACGGCACAAGAAAGCATACCCAGGTCAAATTCGAAAGGACTCATGTTACATGACTCTCTTCTAGAGTCAGAACCATATTCCCTTTATGTATAGCTTCAGTTTAAGAAAAACATCAACAGATTGTTATGAATTGCATTCCTGTGAGGTACTTCTTGAATCCATATAAATTAATGAATGCATCCCTTTTCATTGAAATTTTTGGCTTGATTTAGAAACACAGCCCAAGTCTTTTCACTCTTATCAGTCTTATAATCTTATCAGTTAACCTCACAGATAAACTACAGGCCAGCCTTTGTGGCACAAAGTTAGATCTAAATGACCAATTATACAAGAAGCTTGCTATTTCTATCTTAGATTCAAATGCCAGGGGAATTTAGTTTTTCAAACTATCTTTAAGGGGTGACAAAAACTAAAGAAAGGGAATGGATTTTAAATAAAGACAGTAAGAAAATACAAATTACAAATAGAAGTGGATGGAAAATAGGAAAGAAATGGAGAAGAGTGAGAAAATGACACAAAAAGAAAGGGATAGTGAAACAGAGGAAGTCAGCAGAAATATGTCTAGGAATGAATAAAATAGCTCTGAAAAAGCCAATTACATACTGAGCCTTATATTTGATGAAACTATAGAATCTAATTATTATGACCAAGTTTACACAAGCAGCTCACAAAGCTTTATTTTCCTGTTATGTTAGAATCATTTATCAAAATTAACCTTATATAAACTTTATTCAAACAAGCTTAAAAACCAACAATGTCATACTGAGTAAGCAAATAACCTTATTTTAAAGGAGCAAATATACCTAAGCAATTTAATAATGTACAAATGTTGTCGAGTCCTTACTATGTCCCAGTAATGGTATTACGCATCAGACATACAATGGTAAATGAAATATATATAATCCCCATTTCAATACAGTTCACAGTATTGAAGGAGCTACAAGCAACAAATAACCAAAAAAGTTATAATACATCAGAAATCACTTGGATAGGAAAAATACAAGAAATCGTGAAAGCATTAACCTGTTCAGATTTAAAGGGTCGAAAATGCTCACATTAGGACATTGGGAAAGAAAGGATGGCAGCCGGCCTGAAGCTGATTTTCTTCCTATGGAGGACGCCTAGGAAGAGAAATTACATAAGACCCAACGGCATTTTCTAGGGGGGAGAAACGGGTACTGTTTATGACATGGTCTAACTGTAGTCTTCTAGTCTGTTTATTATAACTGAACTTGAAATTTATAGCTCACTAGAAAATGTCATGTGAGCTATGTGATTAATGGGGTATATGAAGGAGATGTTCCATAACTCAAATGGCTTCCATTGTGCATATCGTTCAAGCATCATTTAGAACCTCACGTGTTCTAATATAGCCCCAATATGGGAGCAACGGACTTGGTTGGATAAATTGTTGACGGGCTTCGACTTTGCTGTGCTGCACTTGAGTGTTGCAATTGGCTATATGCTCTAAATTTGATCATTTAAGCTTCAGTATTATCTCAGAAATGACAAGCTGTGACTTAAGAAATAAATGGGTGTATAGCAAAGAAAACAGTCTGTAAAAGAGCACATTTAAGGGAGATGAACAAGGTTTGAAGCAGAAGCCAAATCATAGAAGGCCCTGTGGGCCACAGAAAGAGTTCGTAACTTATTCCTAGAAGAAAAGGACACCAAAAAAGTGGTTTAAAAAATATAAGTGACCGAATTATGGTTTGATTTTTAGAAAAAGTACTATTGTGTAGAGAAGGTATTAGAAAAAAAAGCAAGAAGATCAAAAGTTCTTAAAGTAATCATATTAATGTATCTAGAATAAGCACTCCAATTAAAAGATGAAGACTATCACTTTAAGGAATTTACCCAACAGAAATGCATACCATGTGTGCCAAATCTGGAAACAACCTAAATATTCATCAACAATGAAATGGATAAATGTACTGTAGAATATTTATGCAACATAATATAAAGCAATAAAAATGAGCAAACTGCTACTATTTACAACAACAGGAATGATTCTCACACGTGTAATAATGAGCTGAACAAGTCAGGTACAGTTAGTGCGTCCTCTATGACATCATTTATATAAAATTCAAAAGCAGGAAAAATTAATCTCAAGTCTTAAGAGTTGAATCAATGGCTACCTCTGACGTTGGAATAATATCTGGAAAGGGGCTGAAGAGTACCTGGGATGCTAGAATGTTCTATTTCTTAAGGTGGGTGGTGGTATCACTGATGTTCACTTTGTAGTAAGTCAATAAGCTGTATGCTTTTTTTTTTTTTTGCACTGTTCTATATGTATGTTATGTTTCAGCATCAAAATCACTTAAAACAAAACAAAAACATAGACCATAAAGCTGAAATTTGTTGGCCTAGAAGGGTAAATATAAAACAATCCAGTAAGAAAAAAGTGTCAGATTTGGATTTGTTTCAAAATAATTGAAAGCAGTTGCTTTCCATTTGAAGAGCCAGGCATTGGAATGAGAAAATGGTTTATGTGTGCATTGTTCTTCTTTGGGAAGTTTCTGGTGGACTTGGAGGAATTCTAAAAGCTTGGCTTTCCCGATGAAAGGCAAAGCTGGAAAACTCAAACCACAGAGCAGGAAGAACATGTGACGGCCCAAGAACAGCTTTTTCAAACACCCAGATGAGTGATTAAAACCTTTTATAGGCTATGAGGGAAGAGGAAATTGGGCAAGAACTCAAAACAACAAGCAAAGCGTTAGATGTTAGAACACCAAAGTCTCTGCCACACTCCGCTCCACTCCATTCTAATCCCAGATGGCAAACGAGCTTGGAGGGAGAATATAGCTTTCTCCCCAGGGTTTAGTCCAAAGAGACTATAAACCTCTGAGGGAAGCCCTGCATCCAAGCAACACCAGAGAGTTGAAGGAGCAATGACAGGTAGAGAGAGATAGTGGGCCTGATACATCCCCCAAGTCTCTTCCAGATCTGAAGCCACATGACAAATTATCTAATGGTTCTCTGGTTCCAGAGAGGCAGAGAAATCAACAGGAGGACCAAAAGAAAGCTCATGGCTACATAAGGCTAATACAGATCGTGGTTCCCAGAAAACTGAAGTTTACCAAGGAAATGACACTGTCCACTGGGGCAGCAGAAACAGATGCTGACCCCCAGGACCTGCTAGAACAATGCACCCATCTGGGCAGGAGAGCAATGTCAGGCATGGAACCCCCATGGTTCTAATCCCAGATGCCACCCAAGGAGATAAGGGGAGGATGAGGACAACAAACACTCAACTCTAAGTGGAAATGACTGAGTTTCCTCAACTTGGCAAAAAAAGATGTTTTTCACCACCAAGCAGAAATGAGGAATAAAGTTCTATTTTTGCACCTCTCAGTTTGTGACTATAAATAAGCAGCTTAAATGCCGCACATAAAAAGATTTACAAGCAGTTCTGAAGGTCCAGTTGTTATTCCCTTCACATCCAAAATGATGCTCCTTCCAATGCAGAGGAGAAAGTGAAGAAAAAGAAGGGCCTGTTATGTGTAAAGCAGGAATAGCTTTCCAGACTGGGAGGGTTACTGTCAGGATTAAGGACCAAAGCAGCTGTCACCAAGTAAGCGTCAGTAGATACTAATCCTTCGCTAGTGGAATACAAGGACTGAAAGAGACCTCCAAGGGCCTTCTGGTTCAAGCACCTGTCTTGACAGAGGAAATTCAAAACTCTTAAGGCATATAGTTGTCTTAGCTAGTTTTATAGATTTCAGGCACAGAAATTCCAGTCTATGCCTGTATTTGTCACAAATACAGCAGCAGTACTCCCAACTCCTTCCTAGGAATTTTAGTCATGTCTCTCATTAAAACTCTTATGAAAGGAGAGAACAATTATCTACAACTTTTTGACTTTTTTTTATTGGAAATTAGTCATTAAATCATCAGTCTTTCTTTTATGTAAGCTAAACAATTTTAACTCATTTAACTTTTCCTCATTGGTCCTAAGATCTTGTGTTGTTGTTGTTGTTTTTGATTCTCAGCACTAAAAATGTGAAGATCAAAACAGAACATGATGCTTTATTAAGAGCATGATGCTTTATAAAACTTCTCAATTTTTATGCCATATCCAGTAATGTTATTTTTTGAAACAACACTCAGCCATTGCTAATTTGTAGAAAGTTAATAGTTTTTAGAGATAACTATGAACTGAATTCTGTCCTGAATGTCACATTCATAACAAGAGAGAAATTAAGAGGCAGGAATGGTCAATGACTTACTCATGTTCAAACTGCTGCTCAGGGCTAGTTAGTGTTAGAGCTGAAATTCTAATTCCATCTACTCTCTCACCTACTCCCCATCTCTGGGCTAAGCCACTGTCACCTCTTCTCTGGACTACTGAAATAGCCTCTTAACTGTTCTAGCCTACATACATGCTTGTCTTCCTTTAATCCACACTCTATACTTCAGCCATGAATCTTTTCAAAAAGATGATGGCCAGTAGATCAGTGGATAAAAAAGCTGTGGTACATTTACACAGTGGAATACTATGCAGCTGTAAAAATGAATGATCTCTTACCCTTTGAGATGACATGGAGGGACCTGAAGAGTATTATGTGCTAAGTGAAATAAGTCAGTCAGAGAAAGACAAGTATCATATGATCTCACTTATTTGTGGAATATAATGAACAAAATAAACTGTTGAACAAAATAGATCCAGAGACATGGAAGTAGGGAATAGACTGAAAAACCCCAGGGGGATGGGGGTGGGGAAATAAACCAAAGAACTTACATGCATAGCCAATGGACACAGACATCAGTGTGGTGAGGGGGGGGGGTGTCAATGGGGAAAAAAAAGGGACATCTGTAATACTTTGAACAATAAAGATAATTTTTTTAAAAAAAAGATGATGACAATGCTTTAGTTAAAACACTTTAATGATTTTTGAATGTGTGTTTGGGCAGGGAGGAAGGGAGTAGATAGGGGTTGCTTTTGTTTTAGTTTTTGGCATTTTCTTATTTCTGGTATGACATGATGCTCCAGGTTTATCATGTATATTTTCTGCCTCCATCCTAGAGTCAGCCATTTCTCCAAGAAATTCTAGTTTCTTTTATTGGAAAACTGCATTAGAAACCAAGATCTAAGGGCTAAGTGTGCTTATTGCTATTGGGGTATCATTGCTACTAGGCCCTCTCAACTGACAGAATAATAAAATATAGGTGTGCATACTAGCACATATATATAGTCATCTGTGTCTGTATTAAACTAAACATGAGCGTATACTGATATATCTAACTCAAATCTATTAACACATGGATCATTCTAGTTTCTTGTCCCTGCTCAGCTATAACTCCCACTCCAACAGTGAGAAACATGGATCCCACCGTCTGCTATCCATTTACTTAACTGCTCAGTTCCAGTAGCCATGCATAATGGTATCAGAATTATTAACTCATACCCTGTGGGAAACAACCTTATCAACTAGACTACAGTGTTTATGTACCGTTCTTTTTGCCTTTAGATTTACGGATTCCACTCATTTCCCACCCCACCCTCCAATCTCTTCAGTAAGGTTGTTTCATCTATTTGTAATACAGTTAGAGTTTGCTATCCTGGTGTCTGCTAACCTTCTAAATGATTTCTTTAAGATTTCCATGCATTAAGATTTGTCAGAACCATCATTTAAATGTTTATACCAGTTTAACTGCTGCTTCAGGTAAGCAGATCTCAGCTTCCTTTGACTCTCCAAATTCACCTGTCTCTCCAGATTTTCACTTAACACCTAGCCCTGCAACCTCATTTCTCTGATGAATCCAAGAAAGCCATTAATGTTCTTTTTGTTCAACTTTTTTTGTATAATAATGGGAGTAAAGACTTCCAAGCTCTTTTAAGTTAAAAACATCTTCAATTTGTAATGACTATTTACTCCCAACCTGAACCCTGTGAGGATAAGATGACTTCAGTGTTGCTCACCATTACATTGAAGCACCTAGTTCAAGTTCTGACATATAGTTAATACTTGATAAATATATGTTAAATGGATGAAAAATGAATAACTCAAGTACTAATACAGGTCCAGTTATATATATATATTTATGATATATATTCTTCTGGTCTTTTTCAATCACTAGACAGTCTTCTAACCAATCCATAGTGTTTCATAGTACCTCTCTCACTTACTTATAACTATGGAAGAAAATAACTTCTGTATTAATGACAATTCAAGTCATAATTTAATGACTTTAATGTGGAAACATATAATGACTTTTTAGGGGAAAGAGTGTCACAGCCTCTCTCGAAATGCTATTTCTATCATCATCATTGCTAGGAATTTTTTTAGACAATAACTATTTGTTGGACTCACAGGAACAATGGTGCTCTGACCTCATAATGATTTTAAATAGTGAACACAAAACCAGATTTTCCTCTATGTGGTGGTAACAGTTTGCCTCTCTAAATCTGCCTCTGCTACTTCCTGACATTCAAATTAGAAACTTTTTTTCAAACAAGAAAATAAGCCAAACTTCAGGACTCTGCAGCTTGGGTAGCTAATCAAAGCTTCAAACTACCTGGATGCTGAGAGCAAGACATCTTTCATGTGCAGCGGAATAATTACCTTGACTGGTTTGCCACAAGTCAGTAGATATTTAAAGCTCTATTTCTAAAACCTATAAATACAGGAGCTATGAAGAGACCACTAAGAAAAGCAGGAAAACCAAAGGTCTCTATAGTTTTCCATATAGAAAAAGAATTATTTACATTTACCCGAATCATTATGCAATTTTCACAGTCTCTTACTTCTAACACACACGTCTTACCAAAGCTGATGTGTTAACTTTCCTCAAATGAAGCATATAACTTTGAGAGGACGCTTTCTTATGTTTCTTGTGGGAGTGCATAATTGACAGAATCTTTCTGGAGGTTACATACAAACGACTTAAAGATTGACACAGATTTGTCTCTTCTAGGAGTCACTTCCAAGGACTTAACTAAGGGAGTATGAGAAGATTTAGCTACAAAGATATAATCACATAGTGTTTGGAGTTGCAAAAAATTGAAAACAACTTAAACATCCAATTACACTGAATTGATTGTTTAAATTGTGATTCAACCATACAACAGAACATTCTATGGCCACTAAAGAATATGTTGTAGAGATGTGTTTTTTAATATGGAAAGGTGTTCTTAATGTGCTGGAGAGTTAAAACTTATATTTCAAAACCATTTGAAAGTATATAACAGCATTATATAAATTCAAAGATAGATTTATTAAGATAGGTAAACAAATAGGTAGACAGGGATAGATATATAGAAATGCTTTGACTTTTTCACAGCAGTTATATCTGGGTGATAGTATTTATCTTATTATTATATTTTCTGATTTTCCCATTACGTATTTATAATTTTTTTATAGAAAGAAAATGTACTCACCCTGCAGTCATTATTTTAGCACTCTAATTTTGTTATATTGCAATTTCCTCTTGCAACTATCGTGCTGTTGAAGGACCAGGGTGTTGCACAGCTAGAAAGAATAACAGTGTTGCTAGAGACCCTGAATGTTAAGGAAAGCTATAACTGGAATGAGCTCTTTTGTTTTCCGTTTTTCAAAGATGAATATGAAATATACAAAGCAGGATAGAGAGTAGAATTGGAATGAGATACTGAGAAAGCAGTGTCAAGATAAAATTTCTGTGGCAGAAATAATGCTGAGATTGGAACAAAACAGGTGTAAGATGTGGTCTTCATATTGGGGTATAATTTTAAGGGAAGCCATTTTTGGATCCTCAGTTTTTACAGGGTACGCTTTCCTATCATCAGGTAAATTCTCTTCCCCACTTCCTCTTTCCAAATAGCCCTTCTTCCATTTTACAGAAGAAAGATATCCCCATGACTCATCCTGAATCTAACTATGTCATCGTCCTAGGATACAAAACATCTAGGGCACCAGCAAAAGACAATTAAAATAGTGTACTCGGGAAAGTCTCCTTTGTTGATTAATCAAGATTCTGTCCTCCTTTGTCTTAGACATATTTCTGATAAAACTGAGGTACATGGCATTAGAAATGTGATGGTATGGTGGCCCTTGTAAGAATGTTCCAAAATTATATATATTATAGAGTAGGCAGTTGTCACCTCTTACCTCCCCCAGACTTTTTTCAAAGAATGCCAGGTTCCCTGACAGACAATCTGAAAGCTAAATAAAAAGAGCATTGTTAAGAAACACTAAAAGCTAAAAATTGCTTTTATAAAATGAACAAGTTTTTCAGGTATTCATAATATTTGTAAAACAAAAGCAAGCACCTTTGTGTCAAAGCAGTACAGCTTCATGAGTCTTTTAAGAGTAACTGGAATATTTTCCAAGACTATTCAGTTTTTTTCTAGTTATAAGAAAAGTATATCCACAAATAAAGATTTTTTTTATTTCCTTTAGATTTCTGTGCATTATTCAACAAGGTCATTAAAATATAGTTTGTCAATTCAGACTGGAAAATATTTATTCTAATTATATATTAGTTCATCTTATAAAGTGGTTAATATTTTCTATCCCTTATTACATAATATACAGTTATATGCTAGTTTCCAAGTAAATTAAATAATAAAATTTTTTCTTTCATAAAGTATATACAAAAATGTTATTACAAAAAATGAATAGAGTTCTGAATATTTAAATCTGATTCTTTAACACTTCCCAAAAACTGATACTGGAGTTCAATATGTGTTCAAAAACCTATATAAGACAGGCACACTATGTTTGATTTATTACACTCCTCACAACTCCTAACTTTAGCTATCACATTGCATTAATACAAATTAAATAATAGAAAATAACACCTAGCTTCCAGGCTCTTGTTCCACCAGCAAGGATCCTGGAAATCACCACCCCCTTCTGAGCAATGAGGGAAACCTGAACAAACTGAAAAATCAATAGCTCTTCTTAGACTTGTAGGAGAAGTGAGGTCACAGGGCAAATCGCTGCCCCTGCAATGAGAGAGACTGACAGGAGAAGACAGAATCACAACTTACCAGAGCAAACACATTCGCCGAAACCTCCATGGGAATGAGTACTGTAGTAGACAAACCAGAACTATAATTGATAAATTGCTGGAGGCTCAGAGTGGACAGGCCTGAGAGTTAAAATCTCCAGGGGAACCCGGTTATAGAGGGGCCTCACACACTTCTCTGGGTTTTACCTGTACGAGCTTGACCATGTTCTCACAGTAAATATGAGAGAAAAATCGCCTCGTGATTCTGGCAGGGGGAGAAGAAAATGAACCATTTTGAAATATGCCAGACCACTGTTTTGTTTTGTTTTTTTCTAACAAGGTCTGCCCTCAGAACAAACTATTTAACCAGATCCTAACTTACTGGGGCTTTATCAGAGCCTACCTGACCTGGGGAAAGGAAAATACCCAACTCCGGCCAGCTCTGACCGTGCTCTTACCTAAGGGTATGAGAATGGAATGAAAAGCCCTGGTGAAGTTTACATTCCAGAGACATAGCCTCACCAAAAGAGAGAGAACTAATCACAGGACTGTAGAAATTTACCCTTCCCCAACACCGACTGCTGCATTACTAAAGGCCTTTTTAAGCCATTCTTTTTAGCAGGACTTCATGTCTAGCTATCAAGAAAAAATTATAAAGCATACTAAAAGGCAAAAAAATATATAATTTGAAAACACAGAATAAGAATCAGAACCACATGGCAGGGTTGTTGAAATGATCACACTGGAAATATAAAACAACTATGATTAATATGCTAAGGGCTCTAATGGATAAAGTAGGCAACATGCAAAAACAGAGGCACAATGTAAGAAGAGAGACAGGAATCCTAAGAAAGATTGTCCTGGCCAGTTTGACTCAGCGATTAGAACGTTGGCCTTGGGAACAAAGAGACAAAGGTTCGATTCTGGTTAAGGGCACATACCTCAGTTGCAGTTCAGTCCCTGGCACTGGTCAGGGTCATGTGGGAGGCAGCTAATCAATGTGTCTCTCTCACATCGATGTTTCTCTCTCTCTCTCCCTCTCTCTCTCTCTCCCCCCCTCTTTCTCTCTCTGTCCCTTTCACTCTCTCTCCCTTCCACTCTATCTGAAGATAAATGGAAAAATATGCTCTGGTGAGAATTAACAACAAAAAGAACAACAGAAAAAAATACTAGAGATTAAAAGAACTGTGGGTCAACAACAAAAGCTGTAACATATGCATAATAAGAGTACCAGAAACAGAATAAATATTTGAAAGACTAATGACTGAGAATTTCCCCAAATCAATGTCAGACACCAAACCACAGATCCAGGAAGCTCAGAGAACACCAAGCAAGAAAATACCCCCCCAAAAATTACACCTAGGCACATATTCAAGTTTCAGAAAATCAGAGATAATAAGAAAATCCTGAAAGAAACCAGGGAAAATACCTGATTTATAGAGAAGCAAAGATAAGAATTACATTCAACTTCTCAGAAATCAAACAAGAAGAGAGTGAATTGTTAGCATAGGTAGCTAGATATTAATAAAGGAAGGGAGCAAAGGGAATCAGACATCATTGAGCTTAATGGATTGGGGAGCTAAATCAGACACTGAGCCTGCTTCACTAGAAAGCTACAGCTTCACACACACCCCAGGGAATCACTGGTCTATTCCCCACAGATTACTTTGGGGAGGGACAGGCCAATAAAGGAGAAATTCCTCTGCTGGGCACATGCCCAGTAGAAGTCAAGATGGTACAGAGGGCGGTACTTTCCCTTGGAGGCATGCGCAGGAAGAACTAAGATGGTGACCCTAGGGTGTGTCTAGTCTGGGAAAAGGATTGGATTGCATAAGGGACACAGGACCCCAAACGATCTAGGAAATGGATTGGTTAGTAGGAGGACCCAGTGCCTGCCTGAAAAAGCTTAGAAAGTTGATTGATTAGTTTAAAGGGCGCCTGATCCTTCCCAACCCCAAGATAATATAACCCAACATGAAAAAAGTTCTCTCTTTGGCTCTCTAACATACGCTCTCCCTGTTTGCTCACAAGTTTCTTCTCCATAGCAGCCATGTGACCCTAGCATCCACCAGGGGTCTGCAGCAGACTGCACAGGCCTGAGCACAGCCAGCCAGAATGCAGCTGGGAATACAGACTAAACTAGCTGGATAGTGACAAAGACTGGCCTGGACTGAACCAATGGCAAAAAGTGTCTGGACACTGGCCCTGTTTCTGGGCCTGATGAAGACGAGTCTGAACTTCTTTCACTGAGGGACAGAGCTGAATCCAGGAAAGTCCTTTGTGTTTACTTCAGCTTCTTTGATAAACCTTACCACTAAACCTTATCCACCCATATGTGGGTCCCTGGAACGCGTCATGTGACCATGAAGGAGCCCTATTTCCACCAGCAAAACAGTGGAAATATTTAAAGAACTGCAAGGAGAAAACCACCAACCTAGAATTCTGTGCACATGAAATTATCCTTGCAAAAGAGAACTACTTTCTCAAAAAACAAACAAACAAAAAAGAGGTAATTTGTTGCAATTAGACATCTTGCAACAAATGTTGAAAGAAGTTTTTTTAGAAAGAAGGAAAATAATATAGGTCAGAAACTCAGACCTATTTGTATATATATACGTATATATAAGTGAGATAATGACAACACTGATGCAGGGATGTGAGGAAGGAATAAGGATTATTTTGTTATTATAAGGCATTCATATCACCTGTAAAGTTGTACAGTGTTAGTTAAAAATGGACTTGGATCAGCTGTAAGTGTATATTGCAAATTCTAGGACAACCAATAAAAAAATGTATTAACTATAACTGATGTGCTAAGAAAGAAAAAAAAAAGGGGAATAATATAAAATGCTTGATTTAATGCCCCCCCCCCCCCCAAAAAAAAGGCAGAAAAAGTGTGGAAGACAAAAACAGGAAAAAATTAACAAGGGCTACAAATAAAAAATAGTAACAAATATGGTAGATATTAATGAAATATATCAATAGTCCATTTGAATGTCACTGGTCTAAATGCACTAGTCAAAAGACACAGATTGTCAGAGTGAATGAAAAAAACAAGACCAAACTATATGTTGCTACAAAAACCCACTTTAAATGTAAAGACACACATACATTAAATGTAAATGAATAGAGAAAGGCATACCATGCTAACACCAATCAAAAGAAAGCAGGAGTAGCTATATTATTTCCAGACAGAGCAGACTTCAAAGCAATGAAAGTTATCAGGAATAAAGAAGGGAGTTACATAATAATAAAGCAGTCAGTTCTCCAAGAATGCATAATAATCCTAAACATGTGCTCCTAACAACAGAGAGAAAAATGCGTGAGGCAAAAACTGGTAGACCTGAAAGGAGAAATAGATAAATCTGCTTTTATAGTTGGAAATTTCAAAATCACTCTTTCAGAAATGGACAGATCCAGCAGACAGAAAATCAGTGAGGACATAGTTTAACTCAACATCAGTCAACTGGCTATAATGAACACATACAGACTATTTCACCCATCAACAGCAGAACACACACTCTTCTCAGGCTCACATGAAATAGTGACCAAGATGGACCACATTCCAGGCCATGAAGCACACCTTAACAAATTTCAAAGAACAGGAATCATATAAGGCTTACTTTCAGACTGCAATGGAACTAAAAGTCAGTAACAGAAAGATATCTGAAAAATTCTAAAACGCATGGATATAAAACATTTCTAAATGACGTATGTGTCAAAGTACTCTCAAGACAAATTGAAAATATTTTGAGCTAAATTAAAATGAAACATAACTTATGAAAATCTGTGAGCTATAGCAAAAGCAATGCTTAGCAGAAATTTATAGCATTGAGTAAATATCTTAGTAAAGGAAAAAGATCTAAAATCAATCATCTTAAGAAACTAGCAAAAGAAGAGCAAATTAAATCAAAAGTGAGCAGAAGGAAATAATAAATCTTAGAGCAAAGATTAATGCAATTGAAAACAAGAAATAAATAAAGAAAATCAACAAACCCCCCAAAGCTGAATTGTTGAGAGATCAATAAAATAGATAAGTCTCTACCCAGACTAACTAAGCAAAAGAGAGAGGACTAATATGAGAAAAGAAAGAGGAGACATCACTGCTGATTTAATGGACATTAAAAGGACAAGAGAGGAATACTGTGAGCAACTGTACACCCACAAGTTTGATAACCTTGAAGAAATGGACCAATTCCCTGAAAAATACAATCTGCCAAACTCACACGAAAAGAAGTGAAAAAATTGAATAGGCCTATATCTATTAAATTAATTGAATCAATAGTTCATAAACTTATAAAACAGAAAGCATCAAGCCCAGATGGGTTCGCTAATGAATTCTGTCATATATTTAAGAAAAAATTATACCAATTCTCTTTCAGAAGATAGAAACAGAGGGAATAATTCAATTCTTAAAAAAAAAAAAAACCTCATCTTTATTGTTGAATGTATTACAGCTATTTCTCCCTTTTTTCCCCATTGACCCCTTCCTTCCCATTACCGCCCCCTCCTGCCTTCTCCACACTGTTGTCGGTGTCCATTGGTTGTGCATATATGCATAGAAGTTCTTTGCTTTATCTCATCCCATCCTCCCTCCCCCTTTCCCTTTGAGGTTCATCAGTCCAACAACCAATTTGTACTTCTTAATTTCTTCATCTTTTTCACCCACCCTTCTAGCCCCCAACCATCTGGCAAGCAACAAAAATTTATCTCTATCTATGAGTCTGTTTCTGTTCTGCTTGCTCATTTTGTTTGTAGATTCAATTGTTGATAGATATGTATTAATTGCCATTTTTTTGTTCATATTTTTGTTCTTCTTTGCCTTCAAGAAGACCCTTCAGCATTTCATATAATACTGGTTTGGCAGTGATGAATTCCTTTAGCTTTTTCTTGTCTGAGAAACTCTTGATATGGCCATCGATTCTAAATAATAGCTTTGCAGGATAGAGTAATCTTGGTTGTAGGTCATTGCTTTTCATCACCTTGAATATCTCTTGCCACTCTTTTCTGGCCTGCAAATTTCCTTTTGAGAAATTAGCTGACAGTCTTATGGTAGCTCCTTTGTAGGTAATGGACTGCTTTTCTCTTGCTGCTTTTAAGATTTCCTCTTTGTATTTAACCTTTGGCATTTTGATGATGATGTGTCTTGGTGTGGACCTCTTTGGGTTCAACTTGTTTGAGACTCTCTGTGCTTCCTGAACTTGTACGTTTGTTTCCTTCACCAAGTTAGGAAAGTTTTCTGTCTTTATTGTTTTAAATTGTTTTTCAATTTCCTGCTCTCTCTCTTCTCCTTCAGGCACCCCTATGATGCAAATATTGGCACGCTTCAAGTTGTCCCAGAGGCTCCTTACACTACCCTAATTTTATTGGATTCTTTTTTTCTTTTTGCTATTCTGGTTGGGTGTTTTCTGCTTCCTTATATTTCAAATTGATGGTTTGCTTCTTGGCTTTACCTACTCTACTATTGAATCTCTGTAAATTATTCTTTATTTCAGTTAGTGCATCCTTAATTACTGACTGGCCCTTTTTTATGTTGTTGATGTTCTCACTAAATTCCTCAGAGGTCTCCTTATTTTCCTTGAAAGTCTCACCAAGTCCCTTGTATGTCTCACCAAGTTCCCTCAGCAACCTTATAACCTGTGTTCTGAACTCTGTGTCTGTTAGATTGCTTATCTTCATTTTATTTAGTTCTTTTCCTGGAGTTTTGTTCTTTTCTTTCCTTTGGGACATGTTTCTTTGTCTCCTTATTTTGACTGCTTCCCTGTGATTGTTTCTATGTATGAGGCAGAGCTGCTATGCCTCGTAGGCTTCATAGGGTGGCCTACTGTTGTAGATGTCCTGTAGGATCCAGTGACACAGTCTTCCTGATCACCCCAGCTGGGCCCTCGTGGATCACCCCTAGTGTGGACTATATACTTTTCCCTTGTAATTGAGTCTTGATTGCTGTTAGCACATCAATGGGAGGGGTTTACTCAGGCTGGTCAGCTGCAAGGACTGGCTATGCCCACTGACCACTACGTTGGAGGATCAGCTGTGTAGGGACCCACCACACAGAGCAAGACTTACTTCAACAGGGCTCTGGTAACTACTGAGTCCACTCATTGAATGTGTCATTTGTGGAGGTGCTTGGGTGGTGGTGTTTCTATGTGGTCTGAAGCTGTCTACCAGGTGTGCTGGCTCTGGGACAAGGTCAGCCACTGCCTGGTGTTCTACCCAGGGTCACCAGGCATAAGCTACAAAATGATCTGTCGATGGCTGCTTCTTATGCTGGGCTTGGAGGTGTCCAAGAAAAGCCAAGTTGTGAACCAAGGCTGGCTGCTTCTAGTGCCAAGTGTGGGGCCACTTAATGAGAGGTATGGGCTCTCTGAGACTGGTTTCTCTCAAGCCCCGGCTTTGTACCATTCTTGTGGGCCGCTGGGTCGCACAGGGTCTTATGGAGCCCCTGGTCCCACCGCTGGTGGCTGGGGAATGCTGCTGCCCAGTGGAGCTCAGCTCCTGCTCAGCCTTAGCTGTAGGTTTTTTGGGGGGAATAGTTCTCTGCTGCTGGTCTGTGCTTCTGTTGCCTAGGGATGGATGTCTGCTCCCCAGCGGCTGTTGCTGGGGGTATATCTTGACTCTGATCGGGCTACTACTGCAAGGGATGGTGATAGGCTCCCTGCTGTTTGCATTTTCCTCAACCGGCACCTTGACAGCTCTACTACTGTGCACTGGGCTGTGTTGACACAGGGTCCACTGGCCCGACAGTGCCAGGTGCACTGGTGGGCTCAGGTACCAGATGCTGCTTGTTTGAGAGATTTTGGAAAACTCAGAAGCAGGATCCAAGACCTTTGGAAACAGCTTGAGTGGGCCTGAAAGTTGGGTGGGACGGGGCCTCAGGGAATCACCAGGGCGGGGCTACCAGTGTGAGGCAGGTTGCTGGAGGCCCAGATATGGCTGCTCTCTGCCTGCCCTGTGGGGGAAGGGCTCACCAAAGGTAAACGGCCTCTACCTGCATGTCTGTCCAGGAGAAAACTGCCCCTCCAGCCCTTGTCCATAGGCCAAACAGCTCAGTTCTTCCCTGTTCTCTGGTGCCCCTCAGGTTGCCTCCCCTTGAAGCTCAGAGGAAGCGGGTCTGAGTAAGTCTGTGCACGGGCCCTTTAAGAGGAGCTGTTGGGGCTTCCACAGCTGCAGCCTCCCTGAGCCTCAGTTCCCGCTGGTTTTACAGCCAGAAGTGATGGGGATTCTCTTCCTGGCACTGGAACCCTGAGCGGGGCACCTGGTGTGGGACGGGGACCCCTCAGTCCTCAGGGAGGACCTTCCCAGCCAAGGTATCCTCCTGATTTTTATCTGCCACATGTGGCTGTGGGCCCAGCCCGTCCCCTCCGCCCTCCTACCATCTCGGTGTGGCTGCTGCTGTAATTCCGTAGTTGTAGGACTTCCATTCAGCTTGATCTCAGGTGGTTCTGAATGATGGTTGTGTTGTAATTTTGGTGTGGTTGTGGGAGGACGCGATATTGTGCTTACCTGGCCGCCATCTTCAGAACTCTGCCCACAGGGAATAATTCTAACCCATTCTGTGAGGCCAGTATTACCCTAATGCCAAAACCAGATAAAGACACACAAGAAAAGAAGACAACAGACCAATATCTCTCATGAACCTAAATGCGAAAATCCTAAATAAAATATTAGCAAATCAATGTATAAAAAGATTTATACAACATGATCAAATGGAATTTTTTCCAGGTATCAAAGGCTGTTCAACATTTAAAAAATCAATTAATGTAATTCATCATATAAACAAACTAAAGAAAATCACATGATCATATTAACAGAAGCAAAAAAACAATGACATTTGACAAGATCCAGCACCCTTTTATGATAAAAACCTCTCAGTAAACTACAAATAGAGGGCTACTTCCCCTACTCAAGAGATAATATCTATGGGGGTGGAGGGGCAGGAAGAGATAAACCAATGCATAACCAGTGGACACAGACAACAGTGTGGTGAAGACAAGAGGGGGCAGTGTGGGAATAGGGAGGGTCAATGGAGGAATCAAAGGAAGGACATCTGTAATACAACAGTAAATTTTTGAAAAAAGACAATAACTAAAAAAACCCACAGCTGTCATCATACTTAATGGTAAAAAAAGAAAAAAGAAAATAGAAGCTTTCCCTCTAAGATCAGGAATAAGGCAAGAATGTCTCTTCTCACCACTCCTTTCCAACATCACACTAGAAGTTCTACCTAATGCAGAAAACAGGAGGTGCACTGATTGGAAAGGAAGAAGTAAAACTGTTTTTGTTCACAGATAACATGATTATTTATTATGAAAAATTCAAAAGAATCAACAAAAATCTCCTGGAACTTGTAAGTGAGTATAATAAGTTTTCAGGATATCAGGTTAATACATAAAAGTCAATCACTTTCCTAAACACTAGCAATGAACAAGTGAAATTCGAAATTTACAAACACAATCCCATTTACATTAGCAACCCCAAAATTAAATTCTTGGTATAAATCTAATATAATGTGTACAAGATCTGTATGAGGAAAACTGTAAAATTGATTAAATAAATTAAAGAAGAATGAAATAAAAGAGACATTTCATGGTAATGAATAGGAAGACTTAATATGGTCAAGATGTCACTTCTTCCCATATCATCTATAGATTCAACGCAATCCCAATCAGAATTCCAGCAAGTTATTTTGTAAACATTGAAAACTAATTCTAAAGTTTAAACAGAGAGGCAAAAGAGTCAGGATAGCCAACATAACCTTGAAGTTGAAGAACAAAGTTAATAGACTGACACTACCTGAATTTAAGACTTATTATAAAGCTGCAATAATTAGAAATGTGATATTAGTAAAATAGACAAATAGATAAATGAAAAATAACAGGGGACCCAGAAATAGACCTGCATAATTACAGTCAACTGATCCTTGACAAAGGAGCGAAGGCAATATAATGGTAAAAAGATAGTCTTTTAACAAATGGTGTTAAGACCATTGGATAGCCATAAAGAAAAAAAGAACGAGTCAAGACACAGACCTTACATGCCTCACAAAAATAACTCTAAATACATCACAGACCTAAATGTAAAACACAAAACTATACAACCCCTAGAAGATAACATAGGAGAAAACCTAGATGACCTTGGGTTTTAAAATGACACATCTATTAGAATGGCCAAAATCCAGAACACTGACAACACCAAATGTTGATGAGGTTGTGGAGCAACAGGAACTCTGATCCATTGCTGGTGAGAATGCAAAGTGGTACTGCTACCTTGGAAGACAGTTTGGTGGTTACATGCAAAACTAAGGATACCCTTACTGTACAATCTAGCTATCATATTTGTTTGCATTTACCCAACAAAGTTTAAAGCATTCCCACACAAAAATCTGCACATGAATGTTCATAGAAGCTTTATTCATAATCACCAATACTTAGGAGCTACCAAGCTGTCCTTCAATAAGTGAAAAGATAAGTAAACTGTGGTACATTGAAATAACAATATTACTTAGCACTACAAAGAAAAGCATTATCAAGCCATGAAAACACCTGCATGAAGTGTAAATTCATATTATAAAGTGAAGGAAGCCAATCTGAAAAGGCTATAAACTATATGAATTCAACAATGCGACATTTGGAAAAGGCAAAACTATAAAGGCAGTAAAATATCAGTGGCTAGTGGGGAGGGGGGTGAATAGGCACAGAGGATTTTTAGGACAGTGATGTATGATATTACAATAGTGTATACATGTTGTCATATATTTGTAAAAACTTCTAGTATATATACAGCAAGAGTAAACCCAAATGTAAACTATGGACTGTAGGTGATAATAATACGTCAATGTAGGTTTATCAACTGTAACAAATGTACCATTCTAGTGGAGGATATTGATAATAGGGGAAACCATACATATGTAGGGGTGGGGGATATATGGGAAATCTTTGTACCTTCCTCTTAATTTTGCTGGGAACCCAAAACTTCTCTAAAAAATAAGATCCATTAAAAAATCTTTCCTGGGGTGGCAGACAGCCGCCATATCTAGGACTCCAGCAACCTGCCTCACACTGTTTACCCTGCCCTGGTGATTCCCTGAGGCCCTGCCCCACCCAACTTTCAGGCCCACCCAACCTGTTTCCAAAGGGTTTACCATAAGATTGGCCTGTTTTGGATCTTGCTTCTGAGTTTTCTAAAATCTCTCAAACAAGCAGCATCTGGTTATCAGTGAGCCCCATACTTCTTGCTTAGTGGCCCCAGGCCTGGCACTAGAAGCAGACAGCCTTGGTTCACAACTTGGCTTTTCCTGGGCACCTCCAATCCCAGCACAAGAAGCAGCCATCTGTAGACCACTTTGTAGCTTATGCCGGGTGGCTCCAGGTAGAACACAGGCAGTGGCTGACCTTGCCCCAGAGCCAGAACACCCGGTGGACAGCTTCAGATAACATCAAAACACCACCACCCAACCACCTCCACACGTGACACACTCAATGAGTGGACTTAGTGGGTACCAGAGCCCTGCTGAAGTAAGTTTTGCTCTGTGTGTTGGGCCCCTACACAGCTGATTCTCCAAGGTAGTCAGAGGCCAGTGGTCAGTGGGCACAGCCAGTCCTTGCAGCTGATCAACCTGAGTAAATCCTTCCCATTGATGTGCCAACAGCAATCAAGACTCAATTACAAGGGAAGGGTATACAGTCCACACTAGGGGTGCACCTTGAGGTCCCAGCTGGAGTGATTAGAGAGTCTATGCCACTGGATTCTATAGGACACCTACAACAATAAGCCACCCTGGGAAGCCTCGGAGACATAGAAACTCTACCTAATATATAGAAACAATCACAGGGGAGCAGCCAAAATGAGGAGACAAAGAAATATGTCCCAAATGAAAGAAAATAATTAAACAAAATGTAGATAAGCAATCGATCAGATGCAGAGTTCAAAACACTGGTTATAAGATTGTTCCATGAACTTGGTGAGATATTTAAGGAACTTAATGAGATCTTCAAGGAACTGAAAGAGACCACCAAGGAACTTAGTGAGAACATCAATAACATAAAAAAGGACCAGTCAGAAATGAAGAATGCATTAACTAAAATAAAGAACAATTTACAGGTAATCAATAGTAGAGTAGGTAAAGCCAAGAAGCAAACCATCTATTTGAAATGTAAGCAAGCAAAAAACACCCAATCAGAACAGAAAAAAAAAAAAAAAGACTCTGGGACAACTTCAGGCATGCCAACATTCACATCATAGGGGTGCCTGAAGGAGAAGAGAGAGAGCAGAAAATTAAAAACCTATTTGAAACAATAATGACAGAAAACTTTCCTATTTGGTGAAGGAAACAAACATACAAGTTCAGGAAGCACAGAGAGTTCCAAACAAGATGAACCCAAAGAGGACCACACCAAGACACATCATCATCAAAATGCCAAAGGTTAAATACAAAGAGGAAATCTTAAAAGCAGCAAGAGAAAAGCAGTCCATTACCTACAAAGGAGCTACCATAAAACTGTCGGCTGATTTCTCAAAAGAAACTTTACAGGCCAGAAATGAGTGGCAAAGATATTCAAGAAGATGAAAAGCAATGACCTACAACCAAGACTACGCAATCCTGCAAAGCTATCATTTAGAATCGATGGACATATCAAGAGTTTCCCAGACAAGAAAAAGCTAAAGGAGTTCACTACTACCAAACCAGTATTATATGAAATGTTGAAGGATCTTCTTGAAGGAGAAGAAGAACAAAAATATGAACAATAAAATGGCAATTAATACATATCTATCAACAACAGAATCTACAAACAAAATGAGCAAGCAGAACAGAAACAGACTCCTAGATACAGAGAACTTTTTGTAGCTTGCCAGATGGGCGAGGACTGGGGGGATGGGTGGAAAAGATGAAGGAATTACAAAGTACAAATTGGTTTTTAGACTGATGAACCTCAAAGGGAAGCAAGGAGGGAGGGTGGGATGAGCTAAACCAAAGAACTTCTATGCATTTTTGCATAAACAATGGACACTGACAATAGTATGGGGAAGGCTGGAGGGGGACGGGATTGGGGAGAAAGGGGTCAATGGGGGGAAAAGAAGGGACAACTCTAATACATTCAACAATAAACATGAGTCAAAAAATAATAATATATATGTATATTTTGTTTTATAATTTATAAAAATTGATACATTAATTATATTAGATGCTACATTGTTTTAAATAAGACTTGACTGCTTTTGTCGATTTATCTTACAAGGTGCATCCCATAATTTGTTTTTCAGTGCTTTTAGTTTTGACGTACACATATTAAACCATATACTTGAATTAAAAAATTAAACCAGACGTTTTTTAACAATAAGTTGACTTGATTTGGTTGATGGGTTTGTCAGTGAGAACAGGCTTTGCTAATTAGGTTACAGAGTGGAAGTTTTCAATTAATTAAATGAACTAAACCTAAATCCCCAAGGTATTTAAAAAAAAATTTTTATACACTACTAATCCCAAAGGTCTTGACAAAAATATATTTAATGCATATGGATTATTGAATATACAAGCAATTTATCAAAATATTATATGTATTGGCAATGTATATTGAAATTATTATTTCATGCTACAGTTCTTTCTGCATATATTGGGTTGAACTGTAGACCTCTATGTGCAAAAATAACAAGTATAATAGTCAATTAAAAATATTATAAAACATTTTTATTACAGTTTCCTAAACTGAGAAAAGGAATGATTCTAACAACTGGCTAGCAATCCTTTGCAAGTAAGGGGATTTTTAATTCTTTGCTCTCAACAATATTAAAGACAGACCTAATAAAATATTCAGCTAGGAGATAATTTAAAGTGATTTTTGGTGCTAGACAACTTTGAGATGTTTGGCATGTAGTTCAGAAAGTATTGAAAGAATTAATGGAAATCACTCTAAGAAAATCCATTTTATTCTCATGTACTTATCTATGTGAATTGATGCTGAAATCTCCCTATGCCACTCAAACAATAAATAATATTCATTTAGGGTTACATTAACTAATTGGAGGAGAGCAAAAATGACTGGGCAGGGGAAAGGTACAATTCATCTCATAAGTACTTAAATTGTCTTTGTTAAATAATCATCAAAAATTATGTGTATGTTATTTTGATCAAATTGCATACTCATCATGGAATAATAACATGATCCAGAATATGTTTTTATATAACAAAATATTTTAATTTACATTTATAAATATAGTTTTTTTAAAGTATGATGGGGATCAATAACATAATTTTAAGCATAAAAAGGAATAAATTTAGAGCTAAATGAGAAAACGATATTCAGTTCCTCACAACTAAAAACAAAAGCTCTTTCTAGTATTTTTAAAATAAATGGTGATGGCTATGAAATTGCTAGGGTATTTAGATTTTATCGGATATATTAAAAAGAGCATTTTAACAGTCTTGTTTAAATTATAAATATTTAAATGTTTCAGAGTTATAGCTTTTGCATTTCTTTAAATTGATGATTAAAAATTAACAAACAACAATGATGAAATGTTAAGTACTCCAATCTAATCCTGACAATGAGCATGTACCAGTAGGAGGCCATCCTACAAAACACCTGCCCAGTACTCCTCAAGAGGCCAAGGTCATCAAGAAACAAAGAAAGTCTGAGAAACTCCACAGTCAAGAGGAGATGTGATGAATAAAAGTGATGTGGTATCCAGAATGGGATCCCAACACATAAAAAGGCCATTAGGTAAAAATTAAGGAAATTTAAATAAAGTATGGACTTTAGTTCTTAATAATACTCAGTATTGATTTATTAATTTTTAAATTAACCATAATACTCTCTCATATTATGGTACATTAAAAAATTAACCATAATATTCTCTTATATTATAGTACATTTTAAAATTAATAAATCAATACTGAGTATTATTAGGAACTAAAGTCCATACTTTATTCAGAGTTCCTTAATTTTTACCTAATGGCCTTTTTCAGTGAGATGTTAATAATAAGAGACACTGGGTGCAGGCATACGGGAACTCTCTATACAATCTTTGTAATTTTTCTATAAACAGAAAACTGTTCTTAAGAATAATCTTTATTTTAAAATGAAGTACTAAGTTAAAATAGATGCAAACCTAAAAATGTGCAAGAAGGTACTTAGCTTTTCAAAAAATATTTGGTAGATATCCATGAGAAAACACGTTGTAAGAACAGGCGTTCTGGCTTCTGCTACTTTCTGACTGTATTAACTGATGCAAATGACCTGACTTCTCTCTGCCTCACCTCTTGTCTAAAAATGTACCTCTTAGTAGGGTTTGTTAGAGGGTTACAATAATGTATGTGAAATATCTGGCATATAGTAAGCACATAAAGGTGGCTGTTGTCGCTATTGTTTTTGTCATAAACAGCAAATCCAGGAGATGCAAGTAGAAGTTTATGAATAAATTTGAGATCACAGCTGAGAGAGTTACAAATTGGTAAGACCAAGAATCCAAGAGGAAATGTTCATAGTCATGAAACACTTACTTGGACTCACACTTTCTCAAGGCCTGGGCCCCACCCTTGCAATATTCTTCTGCTCTTTTCCAGAGCATGGTTCCCTCTGCCCAATGTCCGCCCGCAGCCCGAGAGAAGCTGAGTCTCCTCTCAGTGACAAGCCCCTTGGGACACCCAGATTTAAGTCAGAAAGCCCAACCTCCCCACCAGTAAGGACCGTGAGGTCAACCTCTAACAACTTTTTCTTCTTAGAACCATCCACCAAGGACTGAAAATGCTATCAATGAGTTCAGAGTCACTTGTAATTAGATACTGAGAAAAAGGCAAAGTGAGGGCTAGGCGAATTTGCAAAGCATTCAAAGTGGCACGAGAGCCTTGTAAAAATGTTTGAAATACTGAAATTTCATCTGCATGGTTCCATGTCTGTCTGCCTTTCTGGAATGTAGACTGCCCAAGGGGAGAAACTGTGGTTTTTAAACTCTTTATCTCCATCAACTAGCACAGTGCCTGGTTGGCACTTAGTATTTGTTTAGTGAACAACTTTGCCCCAAAACAATATTTATCCAAATGTACTTTATGAAGATAAAATAATGTTTGTATTCCCTTTATAATAGAAACTGATAGTAATAATGTGAATTGCTTTTGCATGGGACATTACACTTTCAACTTATAATTACTTCTGGCATCTTATTCTTATCTTTGTAAATCCTTTGTGGAGCATATATCATTAATTTTTATTTATTAAAATAATTTCTTTCTATTTTATGTAGCAGAATGTGAACATTGAAACATCTGCGTATTGATAAGACAAATAATTGCTGTCTGTGTGGAAAAAAATTGTTGAAATTCAATTCTGTTGTTTGCTTCACCTCCTACTTAGTACTTTGGACAACTTGAAATGATTTGTTCATTCAATTCTTAATTCATCATCAAGTCAATAAATGTTTATTGGAAATCTAGTTCGTACCAGGCACTAGAATTCAATAGTGAACAAGACACAGAGCTTTGTAAGCACCAAAAGGGGTCAAGAAAATACATGAGGTAATATATGCAAAAGCTTTGAGTTTCTAAAAAACAAAAACTCTATATGTGCTTAGAAACAAGGCACTTATATTTCATTAAGTGTCTAGCACATTGTGTTCTAGATCCTTTATGTCTTTTGCCACACTGACTACTCATTATAAACATGAAAGATAGATATCATCCCTAAACTACTATTATTTGCATTTTAGTTTAATAGGATCTTTATTTTACAGATAAGGAAACCTATCTGAGAGAGAAAATTATCCAACGTCCCAATAAGTGACGGAGCTGAAATTTAAATGCTCATACCCATTTTCTTTCCATCTTATCTGTGATTTCTAATACAAACACTAATGGTACTTTGAAGATTCAGAATGGAGAGAGTTTCAAATTTATATTCAGCGCTTTGCTTGTCATGCCCAAGAGAACACAAAATTTTCTTATTAGTGCAACCACCATGCAGCTTCTCTGTAACAATTTTCCATTCCCCGTTTTGTTGAAGTCCTTGGACTGTTCTATTTTCAGACTAGGACACTTGCCTTAAATCTCAGACTGAGTCTTCACCACCGCCTTTCCTTCTGTTCTTTCTCTGGGCCCAAGTGTTTACAAAAGGATTCAGAAGTAGCCAAAATATGGGAGAAGTTGGCACCAAGGGTCTACCAATAAAGTGGGAGATGGCGATAGAAGTCTTGGGGACATTTGTAGCAAGGAAACCAGAGGGAAAGACAATCAGTGTTAATGGCAAAGACTGGAAGATAGCAATGTGCAATGCGGTTTGGGTGGAAACTGAAGAATGTGCAAACATAATCAGGGTTTTCCTCTTGAACAACTTCCCTTGATAGTCATCTCCCCAATTCCCCCAAAATGGTAATAACCTATGAAATCAGTTAGTTTTTGCTGTATAACAACGCACAGATATTTAGTGATATAAAACAGCATCTATTTATTTAGCTCTATTTTATGTAGAGGACTCCATACAGTGGCTAATGTAGGTGCGGTTCAGCTGAGTGACTCTTCAGGTCACAGACAGGCTCACCCATGTGTCAGGTGCAGAGCTGACTGGGGGCTGGGGTAAGATGACTTCAGCTGGAACTGCTGGTCTCGGCCCCAGGTAGTTTCTCATCCCCAGCAGGCTAGCCTTCACGTGGCAGATGTCTGTGGGGCAGGGTTCCAAGGGAACAAGCAGCACACCAGGCCTCGAGAGGACTGGCACAGTCCCAGTGCTGCCACTTTCCGTTAGTGGAAACAAGGCACCGGGCCAGCCCAGATTTAAGGAGGAAACAGAGTCTACTCTTAATGTGAGGAGCTGGATATGAGGCAGAGAATTGCATTTTTGCATCAAGCAATCGTTACATGAATCCAAAGAAAGCGTGTCTTATTACAAAGAATTTTCTAAGGATTTCATTAGAACTTAGAACTATCAGGGCTCTGGTCTTATCCTTTAACCTTAAATGTCCCTCTGCTCATTAAAACAACAGCAGTAATTGCTTACTGAACACTTAGAGTATGCCAGAGGCTTTACATTTAATCCTCCATATGTAACTCTACAAGATAGGATTTGTGAGCTTTGTTTACAGAGGCTCTGAGAGGTTCAATAGCTTGCCCTGGTCACAGAGATAATGAGTGTCAGGTCTTATTCCAAGTCCCATGCTTGACACCCCCCCCACACACACACACACACACACACTCTGAACTGCCGTCTGAATGCATCTTTGGAAGTTCATTTTTTGTCCCATATGTTGTAACATCTGCAACCAAATGAGAAGGCCAGAAATTTCAATACTGTAGAGGATTGGTTTTAAATATCATTCCAGCCTCCCTCTAGCATGCCTTTTTTTTACTTACTACAGAGACTGGAAAGCTAAAATTTTCCATAATCACTTGAATGTAGAATTTTGAAAGTGATTAGTTGTTTGCTTTCTGGGTATTTCGTTTTTTTTTTTTTTTAAATAGTAACTCTAAGATTTTATCTGGTTCATTTTTAAAATTTTGTTATTAAATAAAAGTTATCTATATCAAAGATGTACTACATGATTTAATATACATATACAAGAGAAATGATTACTGCAGTCAAGCTAATTAGCATACCATCTCCTTGCATGCTTACCTCGTGTGTGATGAGAGCACCTGAAATCCACTCTCTTAGCACGTTTCCAGTATTGAATACATATTAACTGTAGTATCATGCTGTACAGTTGGTCACTAGAATTATTCATCTCACATAACTGTAACTTTGTACTGGTCCTTTTGGTTCTCAACCTTTTCCCATTAGTCCCTCCAGGGCTGGTACCACATTTTGTTTTTGTTCTTTTTCCCTTTGGTTATTTATCATCTGGCATGGTACCTGACACATAAAATATACTTAATAAGTGTATTTTTTTATTGTGGTAAAAGTATATAACATGAGATCGCAACAAATTTTAAGTGTACGGTACAGTATTGTTAAGAAAGTGTAAGTACAATATAAGAACAATGTTGTACAGCAGATCGTTACGACGTTTTCACCTTGCACGACTGAAACTATAACCACTGAGAAGCAACTCCCCATTTCCTGCTCCCTCCAGTCCTGGCATCCACCAATCTCCCGTCTCCTTCAGTGAGGTCAGCCACTTTACATACCTCATGTGAGTGGTGTCTAATATATCAGAACTCAAGATCCTGATTTCAGTTATCTTTTTTATCTATTTATTTATTTTTTAATTTTAGTTTTGTTACAGATGTTTCTCCTTTTTTACCCCATTGACACCCTCCTCCCCATTCCCCCTGCCCCAGCTTTGTTGTCCATGCCCATTGGTAATGCATACATGCCTACAAGTTCTGTGGTTTATCTCTTCCCACCTGATTTCAATTATCTTGAGTTAAACTTCTAGAAATGGGATTGCTGAATTATATTTTTAAGTTTTAATTGGTTAGTGTATTGAGGACTCTTCATACTATTTCCTATAGCAGCTGCACCATTTTGCATTCCCAATAACAGCGCACAGGTTTCCAATGTCTCCACATCCTCACAAATGCTAGTTCTTTTCTGTCAGTTTTTTGGGTTTTCTTTTGTTTTGCTTGTTTTTGTTTTTGTTGTTGATAATGGCCGTCTTAACAGGTGTGAGGTGGTATATTATTGTGGTTTTGATCTGAATTTCCCTGATTGTTAGTGATACTGAGCAATTAAGCACTTTCAGGTACCTGTTGGCAATTTGCATGTCTTCTTCAGAGAAGTATCTATTCAAGTCTTTTATCCATTTTTGAATTAGGTTATTTGGTTTATTTGTTTGTTTACTTGCTTGCTTGCTTGCTTGCTTCCTTCTTGCTCTTGATTTGCAGGTGTTCCTTATATACTTTGGATATTAACCCCTACCATATATATAGTTGTAAAGTATTTCTGGCATGCATCAGTTGCCTTTTAACTCTGTTGATTATTTTCTTTGCAGAAGTTTTTGGTTTGATGTAATCCTTCTTGTTTATTTCTATTTTGTTGCCTGTGCTTTGGGTGATATATTGAAGAAATCACTGCCAAGACCTGGAGGTGATTCAGTTTTGGAAGTAAGGTGAGCTTGCCTAAAATTTGAAAGTCGAAAGCGAGGAGCATGCTACTCTTTTTTCCTCTTCTGCTTCTGCCGTTGCTTTTGATTTTGCTGCCAACAGAGCTTGTGGAGACATTTTTCTCATTGGCTATATTAGAAGAGGTCCAGGTGTTCAGTCATTACCTTCATGAGTGACGCATATTCAGCATCTATTTTACAGGTAGAGGTACAGGTTGTTAGAGGTGGAGTGGTTTTGGCAGCTCTAGAAGAGTAGTGACAGCTTCCTGGTTATAGGGTTTTCTGACTCCGGTGATGATAATTTGGGCTAAAACCAATAGCTTCTTGATCACAGAAAAGGCAGCAGTATTTTTAAAAGCCCAATCTTGCATGTGGCTTTGGAATTCATTCCTCAAAGCTCAACATAGAATTTGTTTCTTCATCCCATCCAACAGTTCTGTGAGCCATTTGATATACTAGAATAAATACTTTCCTACATAAATTAGCTAACGTAGATTCTGGCTATAGTAGATTATTTTCTTCCACAACTTAATGCAGAGCGATACAGCCATTAGTATTGTGCCTTGGATTGTAAATACCCTTTTGTTTTATTTTTTTACAGTGAAAAATAAGGAAGGGGGAGGATTCCTCTCTGGTCCATAAGAGTTCAAGTGGTATATGACTTTCACACCTGCATTACATCTTTTGTGACTCTCTCCACTCCCACGTACACCGCACTCCGAAGACACCTCTCCAGAGGGCGCCCAGGAGCGACAGCTGGTAACACGGCCTGATGGAGACAAACCTACACTTAGTATCCGAGAAGCTATGGAGCAGATATGCTGATTATATTTAGACCTTACAAAGCACAGCAGGAGCATTTTAATTAAAGCTATGAAACCAAAATTGAAAGGCTATTTGGTTTTAACTTAGTCATTTCATCCACATGTACCACCTGCACGCACACAAGAGCTTCTTGTTCCGTTAAGGATTTGTGTTTAAGCCGTGTTTGTGGGGTGGCTATGTCTGTAGACTGGCAGCAACGGGAATGGAGCCAGGGGACGAAGTGCAAGGCAGGAGGGGAGGGTCCATGCTCTCTGGCTTTGCCGGCCCTCTCCCTTCTCTTAGGTCGCCTTTACTTTCATCCTTGTCTCCTGGTCCCAGCTCTCCTGGTCCCAGCTCTCCTTTCCCTTTCTCACTTGTCTCCTTTGTAAGTCCACCTTCATTCAGACTATAACTCAACCTGCCGCTCATTTCTCCCTCCTTGCATCACTCTCTTTATATTTTCTTCTCAGTAGAAACAACAAAGCAAAAAAAGTGTATATATATATATATATATATATATATATATATATATTTCCCTCCTGCAAAGGGAAAAACAAGATCCTACTCTGACATCTAACATTTGATTCCATTCTGCTACATTCAATTGTTTTTATATCCAAAACATGACACAAAAGGAAAGGAAAAGGAGAAAACAAATAAAAAAAAGAAAGTAGTAGTTAAATGTATTTGCCTTTATAGCTAGATAAGAACACTTTGATGATGATGATGATGATGATGAAGTCATCTCAAGATCATTTGGCAAGCATTTATTCCATTACTACTCTGTGTTTGCCCCTTTTTTTTTTTTTATCCTCACCCAAGGTCATTTTTTCACTTTTTGTTCAGGGAGAGAGAGGAACAGAGAGAGAGAGAGAAACATTGATGTGAAAGGGACACATCGAGTGGCTGCCACCCGCACGACCGACCAGGGCCAGGGACAAACTGCAACCGAGGTACGCGCCCTTAGCGGGAACCGAACCCGGGTCTCTCTGGACCGCAGGTGGACGCTCTAACCGCTGAGCCAAAAGGGCCAGGGCTATGTTTGCCCTTATAACGGGTTAAGAATTGGATAGAAAATGATAAATAAAACCAAGCCACTGCCTTCAATGAGCTAGTAAGAAATAAATCAGTAAGAGAAACATAAACAGTTATGACAAAATGTGATCAATTAATACTCCAGTTCGAGCCAGAAATCTCAAAATATCTTTAATTCCTCTCTGGAAGGAGCTGTATCCCTCCGCCCTCCTCCTCCCCAACCCTCACCATCACTTTACCACTGGGCTAATGCATTTCCTAATTAATGGTTATTGGATATTTGGTGCCTCCCATTCAAGCACTTGTATCCTACCCTCCACCCCCATCCCAGAGAGCACATTTGCTATTAGATGTCTAGGGAGACTCTTTTGGCCTTAGTTTGCCATAAAAATCTTTCTTACTCATGTTTCATAGTGAAGCAGTAATGATTGATTATGTTTTTAGTTCCTTCTCTTCCCTCACCTCCCCACATCTGATCAGTGAGCAGATCCCCTTATTTCTATTGCCACAGAATATCTTAAACTCATCCATGTCTCTGTATTTACATTAAAATTTCCTACAATAAGCTACAATTATTCTTGGGGCTAGTTATTTTCTGTCTACCATCCCCAACACCTCCTCCAGATCCAGGCTCAATTCTGTGACCTGCTCTGTGCCCCAGAAGTCTGACTCTCCCGAATACACCATTCAGACTCTCTTGCTGGCCAGATTCTGGTTGAATTTGGCAGAATAGAGGCACCAACAGGAAATCAGGAAGTAGAAGGAAAATCAAGGTATTTCTTTCCCTCTCCATCCTTCCTTGGCACCACATCTCCGGCCAAAAGTATGTCCCTCACTACAGTCGCTGTGAAGCAAACCTAGCTTTAGCTCCCATGGGCTCTGGTTACATGATTTCTTCTCATTTCTCCTTTAGGGCTCGGGGAGGCCTGAAGCTTTCAGTGGTTGCCAGTCTTTGGGTGCCTTAATATCTTTTGTGGGTTCTCCTAACCTACTACTCCTCTAGAGAACATGCCCTGGCCAGAATGGCCCAGTTAGTTGGAACATCATCCATCGTCCCATGCACTGAAAGGGTGCTGGTTTGATTCCTTGTCAGGGCACATACATAGGTTGCGAGTTCAGTTCCAGGTCAGGGAAGGCAACAGATCTCTCTCTCTCTCTCTCTCTCTCAGCATGTCCTCATGTAAGGAATTTTTAAAAAGAAGAAGAAAAGAAAATTCCTTTGTTAAAAGTTCTTAAACCTTCTGAGTAGAGATCATTGGGCTATGACCCTAATTCACATAGTCTCCTTGACTCCACTCTTTTTCCCCTTCAATCCATCCTCCACACAGCAATAGCCCAGGGAATAGTTCTTAAAATGTAAAGGTCATCACATCACTCTCCCACTTAAAGGCCTCCAGTGATTTCCCAGAACACTTAGAATAACTCCTAACCATAGCCTATAAAGTCATATAACCCTGCCCTCCCTACTGCTTCTTGTTTTTATGACCCTATTACTCTATCTTTGGACCCTCAAACATGCTGATCCCCCTCCTCATCTTGAGGCCCTTGAGGCCTACTTTCTCATCATGGAATGTTCTTCCTCATAATCTTCACATGGCTGGTTCCTTCTTATCTTTCAGATCATCTCATCTTAAATGTCATCTCTACACCAAGGTCTTTCCAGAACACCTGATATAAAACAACCCCTCAATAAACTTGTTTCAATATTCTATATATGTTTATCATATTTTGATATTTCTTTTGCTTTTTGTTTTGTTTTGTTTTGCTGACACTGCCCTACCACCCATTAGAATATAAGCTGTATCAGGCAGTCTAAAATAACAAAACATGGATTTATTGAATCCAATTTGAAAGCTATATAGTGGCTCAGAGAATTGATAGAATGCTGGAGGAACAGGTTGGGAAATTAGGCTGAAACCAAGGAAGCTCTGAGAGCTAAGCATCAGGAAGAATAATCCTCACCAACAGACACAGCTACCCACCAGTCGTGCCCTTGGATCCCATCACAGCACCTGAACTTCACGGCCACGGTATGCATCCACTGCTACTGGATGGACATGGCCACAGGACACCTCAGCTGCTCCACCACAGCTCATTTGGGTCTCTGGTTCTTGAGCTGAGAGAACAAAGACATCTTCAGAGAGAGGCAATTTTGTATGATATGGTGGGTAAAACAATGGTTTTACATTCTGTTACTTACTTCTGGCTGAGGATAAAATCTGGACAGGTCAGGTTCATTGGGGGCAGAAGAGTGTGGATTTGGAAGAACAAATAGATGATACCCATCAAAGTGCACTGCTTTTGCTCTTCATCTACCCATCCTTCATCCAGTTTAAAAGTTTGTTGACTAAACTCCCATCATAAGCTGATAATTCGGTTATGCTATCACTTGAAAGCTAAAACATTAGATATCACCAGTTATTCCATATTAGGTAATAGAATGAAATAGAGAGATTATAAAGTTATTAATTTAAAACTTAGCTGATTCAGTCCCCACACCTGTAGCTGGTTCAAGAGGCCTAAGTTGCCTTCTTTCACTACCCAGTTCAAGTTTTCTTTACAGTCTGCGAGCACTTCAATCACAAGGAATTTTTGAGTAAAGGGTCACCTGTAGGATCCAACTATTTGGTGGTCTTAATCATTTTGGAGTAGCTGCTATTTTTCATTGAGCAGAACTATTAGACAAGGGAGTGCTGACAGGCATCCAAGAGCACCACCTGGGTTCTAAACAAAGTCCTTCTGAAAGATAAGAAGTCATGTGAAGATTATGAGAAGAACATTCCAGAAAGAGGAAGAAGCCCTTCAAAAAGGCATATACATATCTTTCCTTATCTTTAGTTTTCCGGTTGTGTCACCAAGTACCTGATCACCTGGCCAGTCTATTAGCCCCTGCCCATAAATCTGATTAGACCTACAGCTAGCTTAGGCTCTCTCTTCCCATACAATTGAGCACACAATCTCCTTTAAAGTTCTGCCTCTTGGCATGATATGTACACTTTCACCACTGTCTTTTAGAACCTCCCTTAAGTGAGGCTGTTGTTAGTACAACAGCATCCACTCCTGCCTGGTGCAAGTATACTGCGGATACATCAGTCCAGGCCCACATATTTTTCCCCTCTTCCATGAATTAGTCACAGGAATTCTCTGAAAGAACAAAAGCATGAATTGAGAGAGAGGCAGCAAACCAGGAGAAGCAGATGTGTCTGAACCACGTGCTTATGCAATTTTCTTGTGCCTCTGGATCATCTGAGACCCAGTATAGATTAGCCATTCCCATTTTATAATAGACTATTGTCGTTCCTTTCTAATTTTATGCTTCATCAACCAAGATAGCATGCTGATCATTAATAATGTGCTTATGGGTTACATAGTCACCTTGTCAGTCTCCATAGTTCCACGGTCAGGATTCAGCCTCTATCAGAACCCAGCAACAAGCCTATTGTCATCACCATTGCAGAGCCAAAGAGATTTGCACAAAGTTACATGGGTAATTTAAGTGGGAGAGCTACAATGCAAATCCAGAGCCCAGGTTCTTAATCAGCACAGAGTATTATCTATTAATATTTGATTTGGACTTTGAAAGATAAGTGAAGTTTGGGTAATGGTATCAGCTTAACATTTCACATTATCACTAAGTCCCAAAAAGTGTACAAAATGCTTTTCATTTATTTTACTTAAACCATACAAAAACCCAGTGAAGTAGATACTATTATCAGTACTGTTTTGCGTGTGAGGAAATTACGGTTCAGACAGGTTAAGTAATGTTCTCACATCACACAGCTAGTTAATGGTAAAACAAAGATTTTAACCCATGCAGTCTGACTGCAGATCAACATGACGAACCTTGACCAAGTAGAGTAGGGAAGCATTTAGACAGAAAATCTAGCTAATAGTAGAAAAGATTTCATAACACGAGTCCAGGTGATTTTTTTTTTTTTTTAAATCCTCACTTGAGGATATTTTTCCATTTATCATCAGATAGAGTGGGAAGGAGGGAGGGAGAGGGAAATATATATATATATATATATATATATAGAGAGAGAGAGAGAGAGAGAGAGAGAGAGAGAAAGAGAGAGAGATAGATAAACATTGACATGAGAGAGACACATCAACTGGTTGCCTTCCCCCATGACCCAACCAGGGCCGGGGACAAACCACAACCAAGGTATGTGCCCTTGACCAGAATTGAACCCGTGACTCTTTGGTCCACGGGCCAACACTCTAACTGCTGAGCCAAAGTAGCCAGGGCCAGGTGATGTTGAGAGTATGTTTATTAAAGCTGAGGGCAGTGATACCAAGGAAGGGCTTAAGGTAGAAGAAGCAACAGGAGAGAGCCTAGATGAGGCTCTTTGGCTCTCTGAAAAATTAAAGTCACAGTGACAGAAGTGAGCTCACTGGGAGTTCAAAGCAAAAGGAGGCCCTGGAGATAGGTTTGGGGGTAATCCTGGAACAAGCTGCCACTGCCTGCTGCTCCCTTGTCTCATGTCTCTCTTAGACAAAGAGCCGAGGTACAAGGTGTGCGCGTGCTCTGGTGAGAACATGCCAGCACACCATGGATCCTTTGTCATATGGCTTTTCATCTTTCTTTGGCCATGGGAATTCTAGGGGAGTTCTCAGGGGAGGGTCTCAACAGAATATTCATTAGCTTTTCAGGTGTGTCCTTCAATATGTTGATTAATCAAAATGTGTGCCTAAAGGGACCAGGGTTATTTTCTGGTTAGTTCTATTTTTAAAGAATGTTATTGAAGAGGGACTGAGACCGAGGTTGGTCTGCCCCGGGACAGTGTGGAACGTGTAAACCAGAGTCCCATGTGTCTTCAATTAGGAAAGATAAAACCTTGTGATTTATTAGCTGACTATAAATTGCTCAAATTGTTTGACCTTGTATATTTATTGTATCTCAGTTTCCCATATTCCATTTGTCAAGGAATTTCCCTAGCTTCTTACTATCCTGTCACACTATAGGGGGATCTCTAGATAAAACTAGAAGAGTTAATCTGTTTAAAAACAAATTCATATTCAATTGTCTCTGGTAATGGTTTTCAACAGTAGGTCCAAGGTAATCCAGCAGCAGTGGGAGAAGTAAACAAGGCTGACACAAACACCTCCTGTTGTGGGATTACAGCTCTGTGTGCATGGAAGGCATGCTCTAGGTAAGAAGACAATGCTCTTTAGCAAATAGTTCCAGCCTTGAAGGAGCTAGCTATCTATCTGCGATACAATTCTTCCCTGTCACTTGTACTATTTTTGATATCAAGATTCAAAATTCTCCTTTCCTAGAATTTAATTGTGCCTGAATAGTTGTTCCTTTCTGCCTCAGCAGAATCTTTTGAGCTTCAAATTCTTTTCTGCTTAGCCTAAAAATGACAAAGATCTTCCTACTCGGTCCGTGTCACTTTGAACTTGACCTCTCACTGAGTATCCTATAACATTTATCAGCCAAACCCTTTCTGGTTGTAGTTTTTCCTGGATGGTCTCAAATTGCCTATATTCCCACTGATTATTTTAGGATAATTATGGTGAAGTAATAGAACAGACTGAAGAAGGAAAACACACAATGCATGGAGGTCAGATGGAAAATTATTGTGTTGTTCACATTGGAGATAAAAGCTTCAACTAGAATGAAGTCAGCATAAACAGGAAGCTGCTAAAGACTTTTCAAAGAAACAATAGGGCCAACTGGCTAATGGATAGAGGTGAGAAGGAAAATGAAGAATTCAGGGGTGTATTTCAGCTTCAAGTCAAGGTAAGCTGGAGAATGTTACCATTGAAATGTGTATTTGGAAGGATGGAAATGTAACTGTAGACATGCTTGACTTTAATGTGGCCATTGACTATGGAAATGCAAATGTCCATTGGTCAGTTGAGAATGGAGGACCTGAGCCCAGGAGAGAGATGAGAGCTAGGGATTGATTAGGCATTGTTTGCATAGTGAAGGTCAGAAAGGCAAGGCAAATGAAAAGGCTCTCCAATGGGAAAAAATGTGTTTTATTTTGTAGATTCATTTTGTATGTCAAGTAGATAAAATGTCAGAGCACAGTAGGCCTCATTATCCTCTTTATTTCAATTGGGTTTCTTTCACTTTTGAGGCTCAGATGAATGTGTGAGATAAAAGACTAAGTTGATAGATAATGAGTATAACAAAAAGAATGGTGTTTCCCCTAAAAATATTTTCTCCAAAAATCCTCAATTATAAATCTTATTGAAGCACCTTTTTACTTTGTTATAATAATGATAGTATGAAAAATATCTCATTTTTAGCCCTCTTATTTTCATAATAAACTGGCTTATATATTATGTTAACAGATTAGAATGATCTAGTTCAACTATTCATTCCAAAGAGAGAAAATTTGTACTAGATACATGGATTAATAACTTTTAAAGAATTATAAAATCTCAAACTCGTATAAGAAAACATAAGGCATACTTTAAATTTCCTTTTGATAATTCAAAAGGCACATTGGGATTTTGAATTCCTCCGGGTAATTACTGAGGCCATAAATTTTCATTAGTCTCAGAATGTGTCAAAGCATAGGATTCATTGTGGTTACTGATATAAACCATTCTGGCCATCGTTAATTATCTGAGCAAAGGAGACCAACAAGTTTGGCCACAAGAATTTCCTGAGCAGGTATAATAGTAAATTGTCTAGATATAAAATGCATTTAAATGGTTAACTTTTCTATATCAGGATATATTTAATATGATCATTAGAATCTATTACTTTGATTTCATCTTCTGGTAACCAATTAAACACAAAAACTCAGTAAAAGTCTCTTGTTGATTTGATTGATTGATGATGCATTATCTTTTAAAATATCTCTTAGGTATGACTGATTATAATCTATGTCATTTAAAATTTTATCTCAGGTATAAAAATGGAGATTTTTAAATTAGTTATAGCATCTGGTTTTCTCTGAGAAGAAAATGCCAAGCCTAAAGAGCAAATGAGACTCTCTACTACTAGTTGGGCAATTTTCTGCCATGTTCACCCTAGGAAAAAAGAGGCATTTCTTAAAACTTGGAGAAATTCACTGTTGTTTTGGGTTTGTTATAGTTGTTGTTTTTTGGGAATGGAATCCTTTTTTCTAGGGCTTCCCAGTCAGTACAAAATATAATAAACCAATATATGGGAACAAGATATTTTAAAACTGCACAGAAGCCTCAGGTCATAAATAATAAATACATAACTGAAATAATGCAGGCATTGTCTCTACACACTCACCACATAGGGACTACAGGAAGGTTGGTGTTTGCCTAAGAAATCAAAACCTTTAAAGCACTACAGACATCCCAGCTCAGTTACCAGAAGAATGTACAAAGTGAGTATACAATTCTGATATGCACATGTTTGAGTGACACAGAGCTGTGCAAATCAAAAACTGCCTGTATTTCAGAGAGAGGCTGGGATCTGAACTCAGGGCTAGAGGAGGCTGATATTTTTATGTAATCAGTGGATGAATTTGTTTCCATCTTATTTATTTCTCCTTTGTTCCTGGCAACAGAGAGGGGAGGGGAGGGGAGGAGAGGGGAGGAGCCAGATGTTAAGAGGCCAGATGTCCCACAGGATGCCAGGGCTTTTAAAAATTCCTGAGAAAAAACTTTGGAAATGAAAAGATCTAATAATTAAATATAACTCATCCAACACTTTAGACTTACCTTGTCCAATATAGCAGCCACTAGCTACAGGTGGCCATTAAGTACTTGAAATATGACCAGAAAGAATTGAGAGGTGCTCTAAGTGTAAAATATACACTGGATTTTATAAACTTTATATAACTAAGAAGTAAATATATACAATTAATACTTCTTTTGTTTATCACAATTAATATATTGGTATTTTGGATACACTGATTAGATGAAATACAGATTTAAATTAAGTTTATCTTTTAAAAAATATGACCACTATAAAATCAAAGTTATATATCTAGTTCACATTATATTTCTATTGAACAGTACTGCTCCAGTAAAGCCTGCCACATCTCAAAGACCTTGTGTGAGTGGATTTTGGTGAAAAACAAGAAAAGGGCATTAAACCAGGCACACATGAGATGGCGTCACAAACAGTGATAACATGCACCAAGTGCAGCTTTAAGAGTTCTACATACATTGATGCTTTTAGTCTTCATTGCAATCCTATGAGGACCTCTTTTTTGAAACAAGTATGAGGCACAGAGAAATGAAGTAATTTGCCCAAGGACACACAGTTAGTGGTAGATGAAGATTAGAACCTAGGTAGCCTGACTCCAGAGTCCATGCTCTCTTATGACTGCTTTATTGAATTGAACTGCTTCTTTAGTAGCAGCAAGAACTTAAAATCAAAGAGCATGATGAGAATGTAAGTGTCCTGAGAAACTGCAGAAATGTACATGGAGTGGTGAAAATTTCCACAGGTCCTGTGATGGGCATTTACTCTAATCTGTCTAGACCTGAATGGTATTCTCTAAGACATGAAAGACATAGAGGTTAGGTTTGCTAAAGACCTTGCATAATTCAATTAGCCTGAACACAAATTCATTCATGTACTTTCTGTGTCACTTCCTTCCATTGAGAAGGCCCCATCTTTGGACCCCACCCTTTGTGTAATCATACGTTCTTATTGGTTCTCTCTACTTTCAACCCCACACTGAGCTCTTTCTCAGCAAGGTAGGTCTTCAGAAAATTAGAGCTCTATCTTTTCTAAGCTCCAGATCTAGTATTTCCATTTAGCTATACCATCGCCTTATAGTCAAATGACCCACTACTTAATCCTGTGTCCTAGCCTCCAGCTCCTGAAATTCCCTGAATAGCCTTTCATCACATTTACATTCACTGTGCCTCAGTCTCATCTGTTCAGCTTCATTTTCTCTGACATATAGCTCCCAATTCTATATCCACAGATCTTCTCAAAGCTCTTCATTTCTTAGAACACTGACTGCCTCAAAGCATTTCGGTCGCGGTGTATAACTCTCATTCCCAAAGCAAAACATAAATAACCTCCAGGTAAAGGCAGGAATTCAGAGAACCATGTCTACAGGAAATAGGAATCCGAGGACCAGGAATGGACCAATGCTTATCAAATTTATTGGACATTTAAGCTTAGAGAAATTTCAAATATCCCCAGAATTCATATTAATCAGGCACAACAGGGAGTTCATGGTGAACAGAGAAGGGGTTCAGATATTGTTAAATAGGATCTGTTATAATAGGCCTTTGTCCTTAAAAATCTGGAAGAAACTTCTTGGGTGGAATTTACTGCATAGACTTGGGCTGCTTTCCAATGAATAAGTATTTGTGAATGAGGTAACTAAATTTCCTTAGAGTTATTTGTAGTATGAATAGAGGATGGCTTCATACTCCATATACTAAAGTAGGCAACTACTTTTTCATCTTTGTGTTCTATTGTTAGCATAGCCCTGTAACATTCTATAAACAGAATATATCCTAAGAGAACACTTGATCTGTCCACAAATCTCACTCCTCCCTGAGTTTTCCCCCATTTCAGTGAATAATGCCACCATTCACCATTATTAAGATCAAAACCTAGCAATCAGCTTTGAATCATGCTAATGCATGAGCAAGTCATGTCAGTTCTTCCTTCAAATATTTCCTAAATCTAACGTTTCTCATCACCTCCATCGCTCCCCTACTTAGTAGTATAAGCCAACATCCCCTCATCTCATTCAAGTCTCTATTCAAATGCGACCTCCTTAGAGATTAATTTCCTAATCATTCTATAAAAAAGAGCTGTTCTTTTACTGCCCTCCATTGCTCTCTAACTCCTTAATTTGCTTAATATTTTTTTCATATTTGGCATCTCTTGAAAATACATTATTTGTGTATGTTTATCTATCTTCTCATTCACCGTGTACATCCTCAGGAGATTATAAGCTATCTGCTTTGTTCATCACTATATCTCTACTAACTAGAAAAATCAATACTCAATAAATGCTGCTGAATGAGGGAAAAAATAAGTTTCCTTATCTAATAAAGCCAATTGGTGACAAACTGTAGTTGATTTTTTTCTTAAAACTTTTATTTTTACTTTTATGCCAATCGATACCTAGAATTTGTTTTATTTTTTTAAAAATTCTTCAAATAAATTTATGGTGGATATAGGGAAGTTCCAATGGGTCCTCAGTGCCCTCCCCCACCCCCCACCCCCCAAAAAATCAGGTAAAGTGAGACTTGTTCTGAAAACTCTTCATTTTTTATGGACTGGTGTTATATGTCATAAGATTTCAAACCATTACACATAAATTAAGGTGATATATATCTCCAAGGTTGAAATAAAGATGAAATTCATACTTCTCATCTCTTTTAACAATGAATCCTTTTTGGTATATAGCTTCTATGGTAACTGAAATAGTCAGTAGTTGAATGTTACAGTGGGATAAAGGTTTTATACCCTTAGTCATGCCGATGCCCTCTATCCAAAGACCACCAGGAATATACTGTAGCTGAGCAAAGTGGAGTTTATTGATTTTCTCTAAGAGGGTGATTATACACCATGGAGAAATACAGTGCAGCTCAGTAAGAAGACCCTACAAAGGATCTATAGAATTTGATCTTGTGTTAGATGTGTTCAAGCAAGTATTGGAAGCATATCTTGGGAATGTCCAAGTATGCATGGCTTTGCTCTAGATTAGATGCTATCTAAATGCAAAAGTAGCCCTGGCCGGTTTGGCTCAGCGGTTAAAGCATCGGCCTGCGGTCCTGAGAGACCCGGGTTCGGTTCCCGCTAGGGGCATGTACCTCGGTTGCAGTTTGTCCCCGGCTCTGGTCAGTCGTGCGGGTGGCAGCCACTCAATGTGTTCCTTTCACATCGATGTCTCTCTCTCTCTCTCTCTCTCTCTCTCCCTCCCATTCTACCTGAACAAAAGATGGAAAAATGTCCTCGGGTGAGGATTAAAAAATAAAAATAAAAAAATAAATGCAAAAGTAATTCTATGGTTGAATATCTGAATAAATCTTATCTGTAAGTGGGAAGGAGTGAAGCAAATCTAAATATATGCTTAGTAAAGTAATAGTAATTTGTATTAGCTAGGTGAAGGGAATGTTTAATCATTTTGCTTCAACAATGTTCATGTTTTGTCTATGTTTAGATATAGTGACAGAGTGGTCTTATTTTTATCTTGATCCATCCTGGTCACAAAGCAGTCTTGACTGATGTATCACCTGCTACTCCTAAGCGATGCATGTACCCAAGTCCAGTTACCCTCCCCCACCATCTAGTGAAAGCTTCAGCTCAGTGGTAACAAACTGAACGTCTATGGGACAAATCTGCTCTGAAATATATGTTTTGTCTGGGATATCTAGTATATTTGCAAAATTAAAATAGTTGCCAACATTTAAAATTGGGAAAATGTACATAAAGATCCAAATGTCTGGCTTGTCTGGAAAGAAAGATATACCCTGGCGATGCTGAGTCCACATTCCTGATGTGCAGCATTCAGCTGGAACTGAGGAACAGTTGGCTTTCATGTGGCGCTGCACTTCTGATGTGGGCTTGACAGACGTCTCAGTCTGAGCTTCTGATTCACTCTCTTCCCTTCGATCCCTACCCCACCGACACTTTCAGTGGTTTTAACGACCTCTGGGTGACCCATCTAACACTTTGGGTCCAAATTTCCTGACCTTCTCACAAAGCAGTCTTTGATGCCATCTTATCTCAGTTTCACACTTCTACATCGCCCCTGGCACGTTATGACAGTAAATGTATCACATTCAAAACCATCCAGTAGCCCCTTTAGACTACAATCTCCAATCCTCTGTCTGCCTCACTCTATAACTTCTATTAAAATGCTTCATTTACCTCACCTAGATTCTGAGTTTTAAAATGTCATCATTTTCCCCAGACCAATACTCTCTTCTTATTGTCACTGCTGCCTATCCAGCTTAGACTCCATGACCTATCATATAATTACTCCTGTGCAAGTCATCGATCGGCTCAAAACCCAACCAACCACTGCCTTGTCGGTGCCTGCACCAGATAGCTGAATGCCGCTAGAGCAATCACACAAGTGGACCAAATTAACTACACTTTAAATTCATTTAAAACTCACCTATATTCTCAACATAGCATCAGAATTCTATTTCCCTAAAAGTACCAATTTTTCCCAATTTTTACTCTCTCAATCCTTCCCCATCTCCTCCACTAGTCATCTGTCTCAGTTAATAGCCTCACCTCAGACTCCCTAGAATGAGACTTCAGGAGAACCTGGATTTTGTATGGTTTGGCGCTATTGTTTAGGCTACGTGTGCTCAATATGCCTGGCACAGAATAAGAACTTAATAGATGTTGGCTGAAAGATTATTTCAAAGTGAATATTTTCCCACCATCACATCCTGCTTATATATGTACCATTTTCTCTGCATTCTCTACTGTTTAGTGGAAGAAGTACCCCTGCTCACATTTGTGTGTTCTGCAATTTAGGCCCTCCACATTATTTTGAAATACTAATATAGGTTTGATTTAATTTGAAAATCCACCCATGTTATCCAAGAATATCCGAGAATATCCATGTTATTCCAAGAAAATTCAAGATAACCCAACATTACACTTGTCATAGAATGCTAATAGACTAGCCTTATATAGAACATCTTGTACTGATTATAACCATAACTAACAATTATTGAGATCCCACATTTGTTAAGCATTGTTCCAATGGTTTTTCATGTACCAACCCATTTAAGCTTCACAACAACACGAGATATTTTTTTCATCCCCATTTCACTGAAGTACAGAAGGGCCAAATAACCTGCCCACGTTCTCATAGCCTAAAACAGCAGAGCATCTTTCTGGTCCACTCTGCTCTACTGCCTCTTTTGTAAAAAATTAAGTTAAAAAGGTGAAAAATTGGCACAAACTGCCGTGGTGAGGTAAAGAATATTGCTGATGTGGACAAGAGAAAGTAGGAAATAAGGAAGCAAAGGGGATTTTGATGCTTCTTCCTCTAAAATGATCTCAGCTGTTCCCTTCTTTTCCTCTGTATTGCCATTGCTCTAATCCAAGCCACCACCGTTGTCCAACTGGGATATTGCAACAGCCCCCTAACTGTTTTCAGTGATCCTTTCTTCTCCTTGGAGCAGCCACAGTCATCTGTTAAAAATAAGCCAGATCATCATTTCCATTGCATTTAGCATAAAATCCAAACTCCTTGCTATGGTCCATTAAACGCTGCATACCCTGGCCCCAGCCTAACTTTTCAGCCAAATTCCCCACTGTCGTGCCAAGAAAGAGGAGTTTTCCTTCTTTCATTCCTGGAACACATTACATTCTTTCCTGACTCGGGGCCTTCGCCTGGAACGCCCTTCCTCCTGGCTCCCTATCCAGCTGGCTCTTTTGCACGTGATTCTTTATTGCCTCCAGAATATTTTGAATTATACGTCCTCAATATACTTTGTTTATTCACTTATTTTATTGTATGTCTTCGTAACTTGAATGTAAGCTTCCTGTTTTTCTGTCTCTATAGCCTAGGCATTCTGGACAGTGTCTAGAGTGTGGTTGGTACTCAATAAATATCCACTGAATAGAAAATGAAATTGCATATATACCTCTCAACACCGTTCCAATGTCCCTATGTGTACAACACGGGACAAAAATTAGCCAGTTATTAACTTCCTAAATTAAGTCCAGCTAATTTCTCAATATACTTTTTACCTAAAATAGTTCTAATTAAGCTGAAGTGTTGGAACCTCATTGCTCTTAATGTTTCGGTGGTTTATGAAAGGAAGCTGCCCAGTTTCCTTGTCTTCCCTAGCAGCACGTTGTTTTATATCATTGTTCTTGTTTTTCATTTACTAAAGTCCATTTTAGGAGATTAACTTTTCACATGAGCATCTCTGTAAATATCTATAAATGATGGCGAGAAATAAGGTCTCTTAGTTGGTCACTTTTAACCCAAGTACGTGCCCTTGACCTGGAATTGAAGCCATGACCCTTCGGTCCCTGGGCTGACCAGCCCACTGAGCAACACCAGCCAGGGCCATTTCTTTTTCTTTTTTTTTTTTTTAAATTATTTCCATAGCTCCCTTTTAGGCAACTGAGTGGTAGAGAGCTAGACAATACCAGAATCATGATGTCCATCCTTTCTATCCAATGACGATGTCTCTGATGGTATCATCAGGCAAAACCAAGACTCCAGGTTCAGTTATTTCCTCTATAGACAATTGCTGGCTTTTCGGCAATAGTCAATATTGGGAACACGCTATCACCCACTACCATGCTGAGTCAAAAGGTAAGTAAACTCTTTTTTTCTAAAATAAATGAATGAGACAGATAGAAAATGGAAATTTTTGTTTTGACTTTGACAGGCTGAATGCATCACTCTGCAAATAATAATAAAAACAATTGTCCGATGACATTGCAGCTTCTCTAAAACCAGAAAACTGATGGCACAAAAGAATTCTCTGAGTTGGAAACAATGTCTGGAAGATCTGGACTTCTGCTGCTACAATTCTATTTTTTGATAATCAGAATATTCTAGGCAAAACAACTTCCTCCTAGAAGGGTCAGGAAACAAATTGAACCCACATTATAAACAACACTGAGAGCAGCAGTAAAAAGAAACCAAGAAAACAAGCATAATGTGCAGTTGCTATTATTAATAGGTGGTAGGAGCAAAGAAGCTTCTGCTTAGTGGGAGGTCTATTTAGTGTTCTAAGCATGTGATGACCACCAGGGACATGGCAGGAGGTAAGGGCAGCAGTACTCTTTCAGTTAATGAGCTCAGACAGGGAAGCAATTTGTACCCATGTCCTGCAGTGTGTACAAGAGGAGATTCGGGGGGTTGCTTTTAATTTACAAAGACTTAGCTACCTCTGGGTCCTCTTGCAGGGCAACAGCGGTCAACATTAATGGAGGATTTCTGTTTGCCAGCAGCAGTTCTAGGGATTTGGGCTTCTCAAAGATCTACTTGTGGCTTTATATTACTTGGACTTTAGTTGCAAAATAGTTGCAGTCTAGTCTCATGTTGCAAGATGACACTATAGTCCCATGAGATAAAACAAATACAAATGATTACTTGAAAAAGTATTTTTGACAAAGTCTATGAATCATAGGCTTTTCTTCCATGCCCTTCTTCATACTCCTCATTCATTCATTCCTTTCTAAGCCAACATTCAAGAAACCCCACTGATGAACTCCATTTCCTTACTTCCTTTTTATTCCATAATCCATTGAGCATCTTCTGCTTTTACCAACACACTGAAACCGGCCTTATGTTACCAGTGACCAATACGCTTTTCAGTTCTTGTCATATGGGGCTATTCCACTGCTTCTGCTCATGTGAATTTCTCCTTTTCTTGAAACTGCTTCCTAGACTTCTGTCACATTCTGGATTTCCTCCTATGTCATCAGCTATTTCTTCATAGCGTTTATTAGTCCCCTATTTCTTTCTACTTCCTAAAATACTTCTGCTCTCATTCTTGTTTCTTTAACCAGCCATTCTAAACTATTTTTATTGCTATAAACACCACTTCTGAAATAACAATTTACAAGTTGTATTTCTGAGTCTTTCACTTTCCTCAAAGCTCAGACTTGACTACCCAAGTGCTTGCTGAGTATCTCTATGTGGTTGTCCCAGAGGCCTCTCAACCTCTGATAATAAAAAAAACAAATTCATCATCTTCTATTGTCTTTTACATCCAATCTCAATAAATACTACCAAAAGTCATCCAAGTCAGAGGCCTTGGATATTTGTTCAGGCTTCTTAGTACCTTCTTCCTCATCCTCTCCATCCTCACTCCATACACAACTCTAATGAAATGCAAACAAAACTACCTAGACTTGCTGATTCTACCTCCAATATAGTTCTACACTCTACTACATCCCTTAGGAAAAAGGTGATCAATAGATTCCCATGCAGAGATAATGCAGATGTTGGCAAGCAGCTATTATAAAAATGCTCCAATAAGCAATCCATACTAAGTTTTTTTTTTTATCTATCTATTGCTGAGAGATATGTTAAAATGTGCAATGATTGCGATTTGCCAAGACAAATAATTTCCAAGTGGATAAAAGACTTCAATATAAAGCACTGTAAAACTAAAATCTATGACAGCTTTCATTTCAGTCTTTCATTGTTATTAAGAACTTAGCACTTTTGAGGAATACTCATCAGTTGTTTTGTACAATATTCCTGAAATTTTCTGATGTTTTCTCATGATTAGATTGAGATGGTACATTTTTGGCAATGTCACAGAAATGGTATACCATTATTTTTCTCTTTGTAATTAATATCTGGGGGGGTTGTACTTTGAGACTGTGGAAATATCCTGTATTTCCTCAAACAAATATACCACAAATTTTAGCCCTAATTAATGGTCCTGTCTACAATAATTATTACTATGATTTCTCATGGTGATTTTCTATTCTTCTCAGTCCTTCAACATTTATTAATTAGAATTCTTCTGTAATAAAGAGCTGTTCCTTCTCCCTCATTTATTTCTTTGAGTAACATATTTTAGCACTATGAACACATGTATTTTTATTTATTAGTTAAATTGCAATATAATACTATTATTATTTTGTTTTTGCTCAAATTGTTCCAGCTTTGGCCATTAGGAGCTCTTTCAGCCTGGCTCCAGTGTTTTTCAATATGATTCTCCCTACTCTCTTTTTTAAGTATATCTTTCTGGCACCGTAAAATACTTCAGGCTATCTTGTATTCTCAATGTCCCAGTCCAGGAATCAAACACCTCTTCTAGGAGCCCAGGTCTTATGTTGGAGAGCGACATATAGAAACCAAGATCTGGTTGTAGCTATTATTACTGGGGTGTCATTTATTCTAGGTCTTCTCAGCAGACACAGCTTCTTTACACACACACACACACACACACACACACACACACACACAGAGCACATTAATTTCTGTATTTACCTATCTGAATACATATATTAAAAATAATAAATTCATACTAATGCCTCAGATGTCAAAATGTTTATTCAAGTCTTCCCCCTTTCTTTGTTAACTTCTCCAACAATGAGAAATCTGGTTTTCACTAGCTAAAACATATTTACTTACTTACTGAACCTTACTATATACATAAAGTGTTGGAATTGCCTATTTATAGCCCATAATAAACATTGACTAAGTGAAATATTGGATTTATATGCATTATTTTTGTTTTTATCCAGTCAAATACTGTTTTGCAAAGTAGTTTAGGTTAGTTTTTTTTTTTTACCTTCCACCTCTCTTAGTATGGTTACACTGATTTGCAATTCAGTTCGGTGTATTTGTTTCAGTTCACCTTTACTTTGCAGTTACTCTCACATTCTGGTGGGGTATTTTTTTCTGTTTGAAGTTTGTTTGTTTGTTTGTTTGTTTGTTTGTGTACAGTAGTTTACATTCAGTAAAGTTCGCTTTTTATACAGTTTTTGGATTTTGACAGTGCACAAACTTTTGAGTTCACCACCACAGTAATGGTATAATACATTTTATCCCTCCCTCCCAAAATTCCCTCATAAGGAAGCATTTAAAATTTTTTTTTCTTTGTTGATTTTAGAGAGAGAGATAGAAACATTGATGAGCAAGAACATCAGTTGGCCACCTCCTGAATGCCCCTCACTGGGGATCGGGCCCACAACCTGGGGCAGTGCCCTGACCGGGAATAGAACCAGCAACCTCTTGGTGCAGGGGTCGACGTTCAACCATTGAGCCACACCAACTATCTTATTTATTTGGTGCTGTTTCTTAACAGCACCAAATAAATAAGATAATTGAAAATTTTACCTCCAAAAACAGTTTTCAAGTTGTTGAATCTTTTTGTTAGGTTATTGCATCTTAATATTTTGTTCCTCAAATTATCATATTTGGTTTTATAGTTTCATAAGCCATTACTGGAATATGTTTTAAATTTTTATTGAGGCACAATTTATAAAAAATAAGCTGTACCTATTTAAAATATAACTTCTATAAGGAAAGGGCAGAAGAGATGAGGCCAAAGGAAGGTCAGAAAGATCTGAAGGGTGAGGATTCAGCCAGCCGCTGGCCCTGAAGATGGAGAGAGAGGGCTACAAGCCAAGGAATGTAGGGGCCTTTAGAAACTGAGAACAACCCCTGGTCAGAGCCAGCAAGGAAACAAGTCAACAGCTAACAGATAAAAAGGAAGGAAGGAAGGAAGGAAGGAAGGAAGGAAGGAAGGAAGGAAGGAAGGAAGGGAGGAAGGGGGGGAAGAAAGAAGAAAGAAAGAAAGAAAGAAAGAAAGAAAGAAAGAAAGAAAGAAAGAAAGAAAGAAAGAAAGAAAGAAAGAAAGAGGCTGGAGAGTGAGGGAGGGGACCTCAGTCTTACAGTTGCATTACTCATTACTTACCACTGAATTTGGTAAGAATGTAAATGAATTTGGGATTGAATTTATTCCCAGAACCTGAAAGGCACACCCCTTGCTAACACCTGGATTTGGCCTTGTGACAGAGAAACTAACTGAGCCCACCAGACTTCTGAGCAGTTTGTTTGGCCAATATTAGCTGCAATATACAGTATCAATTTTGAAAATTGACAACTGGTATAGCCACCATGGGAAACAGTGTGAAGGTTAAAAAAAAAAAAAAAAAAGAACTATCACCCTGGTTCTTTAGAGCATTGCATTGGCCCTCAGTCTGAAGAGTCATGGGTTCAATTCCCAGTCAAGGGCACAGGGTTGATCCCTCACCCTAGTCGGTGTCATGTGGGAGGCAACCAATAGATGTTTCTCTCTCTCTCTCTCTCTCCCTCCCTTCTACTCTATCTCTAAAAAAAAATCAATGAAAAAATATCCTCAGGCAAGGATTAACTAACTGAATAAATAAACAAACAAACAGAACTAACATAAGATCTAGCAATTTCACTTCGGGTATGTAACTGAAAAAAATGAAATCAGTATCTCAAAGGGATATCTGCACCTCATGTTCGTTATAGCATTATTCACAATAGCCAGATATGGAAACAACCTTCATGTTCAAGGATAGATGAATGAATAAAGAAGATGTGCTACATGCATACAATGGGATATTATTCAGCATGAGGAAGGACATCCTGCTTTTTGTGACAGCATGGATGGACCCTGAGGGCATTATGCTTCATGAAATAAGCCAGACAGATAAAACAAAATCTGCATGGTATTACTTACAGTGGAATCTTTTTTAAAAAGAAAAGTCATACTGATCGAAACAGAGCACACAAGTGGTTGCCAGGGTCTAGTCTAGAGGGAGAGCAGATTAGGGAGAGGTTGGTACAGTGGTACAAGGTTTCAGCTATCAGGCATCTAATGTAATGTATCTAATGTAATACATGGTGACTATAATTAATAGCACTGTATCGTATAACTGAAATCGGGGGAAAGAGCAGAACTTAAATGTTCTTACCAATAAATAAATAATGTGAGTAATGGATGTGTTAACTAGATGGAAAGAATTATTTCATGTTGTATACATATATCAAATCAACACTTTGCACACTTTAAATATCTTGCAGATCTATTTGTCAGTTATATTTCAACAAAGCTAAAACCTTTTAAAGTAAAGAGAAAGAAGTCACTTAAAAATGTCATGGTAAATAGAGGGCTGAACAAGAACTACTGCATTGGGAATTAGGATATAATTGGCTACTTAGTAAGGGGCTTTTCAGGGGATTGGAAAGAGTAGCTGCAGCCTAGTACATGAAGAGGAAAATGAAAAACAAGAAAGTAGAAATAGCAATAATGTTTTATTTCTTTTGGAACTTTTATTTGGTAAGAAAAGAAAGACACAGGAAGTTAGATTAGAAGGGGCCTAACATTTTATTGAAAAACTAGTTTTCTGGTCCAGCTTTAAAAATATTTCTTAAATTGTTTTACATATAATTTTTCAACCAATGAAATGATGAAAAAGACAACTATTATAATGGAGATAATTAAGATCTTTGAAAGGGAATATGTAATTTTTTTTTGGTATCACGTTACCCCTTACCTATCATTACTTAAAATCAGTCCAACGTGTATAATTGTTTCCCTATAATTAATGGGCTTTAAGCATAGTTCTACTTTATACTTGGCTCCCTACTGACATTGTTCTATTGCTTCATACTATCTTAGTTTTTCGATAATAGAAATATTTACTCAAAAATAGAGAATTAAGTAATGTACCACAGTGGTAATGTTAGGAGAAAGATATCAGTGCAGGAGGAATAGGGAAACTAAGGCAGGAAATTAAACAAAGCCAAACAGCTTTGCAGACAGCTTGCAGCAGGGCCTTATCCTGAGAACACAGTTAAAACCTCTCCTTCTCACAACACAGTGCAGGAGAGGAGGGAGAATAGAAGGGGAGAGGAGTAGGAGGAATCAGAGGCCACTTACTGCAAATCATCCTGAAGTTGTTAGGACCGGAGGGAGGAGGAGAAAAGAAGAAATGTATGAACAAAAAAGGGCTAGGAGTTGGGGTTTAATTGCCAGGTACCTCCCATAAATTGTGGGAAAGCCATAACATAAAAAGGGGGAGACTGTAAGAGTTAATCTGTACCAGGATATCTAGCAAAGGAACTTTAAAAAAAAAAACCTTATAGACAGTAGGGTATATAAACAAACTTATAGACAGAAGGGTATATAAAACAAGTGAACCTATACATCTGGTTTAGGAAGCACAGACAGGCTCTCAGCTAATCCCTTCAGATTCACTTGTTTTGTTTCATTAATAAATGTGCATGCATTAATGTTTTCATAAATTCACTGAATGCAACACAAGTGTTATCTAGAGAAGACCAGGATGGAGGTTGGGAACAGCCTGCTCCCTCTGATTCAGGGGGCTAGCCAGTAACACCTCTCTGGTGTCTGTGAGAGGTGCATGTTACGTTTTTGTCACAGTAATACATGTTTTCTTTCCCATTTACTGTCTTTTGAAAATGCCTACACATTGCTACTGGTTTATAATAAAAGGAAATAAGTAATGGCAAAAGAAATGGGCAATATGCCCGACCGGTGTGGCTTAGTGGATGAGCATTGATCCATGAACCAAGAAGTCACCAGTTTCATTCCCAGTCAGGGCACATGCCCAGGTTGTGGGCCCAGTCCCCATTGGGGGGCATGCAGGAGGTGGCCAATCAATGTTCTCTCTCATCAATGTTACGATCTCTCTCCCTCTCCCTTCCATATCCTCTAAAATCAATAAAGAAAAAGAGAACCGAAAAATGGCGGCGGAGTGAGCGGAGCTACACAGACCGTCTCCCAGAACCAAACTGGAATTACAACTATAACACAGACAAATCGACGGGAAAAAACAACAGAAAAGCAGCTTGGAGGACCATACAACGAGGGACACTGACTCCATCCCGGTAGGCTTGCGAAGGCGCGAGACGGGGCTGGGAGCCCACGGTCGGCAGCTCGGCAGCGGCCTCAGCTGGGAGCAGCGCCCTCGGGTCACACTCCCAGGCGGCCCCACAGCGCAGCCGGGACAGAGGCTGAAACAGCCACAGCCACTCACCTTGGGCTCCAGCAGAGGGGGGGCAGACTGGACTGGAACTGTGTCGGGACACTCGGGGTTTGGAGGGCGCTCAGAGCTTTGGCTGAGTGCAGCCACGCAGGACGGTGGCCCTATTGCTCCTTCCCAGGGCTCTGAGGAGAGGCAGCAGCCCCTCCCTCGGAGATCCAACCCCACCCTGTGGGCCATTGAAGTGCTAATTGAGGCTCAATAACAACCATCATCTGCCCCACCCTCGTGAAAGCCCCTTGGCTGAGCACCAGAGGGAGTTTTTCAATCAACTGACAACACAAAACTCATCAATTAACCTAGACTGCTAGCCTCCAGGCAAAAAGCTAGAGGATAACAGTACATTTCCTGGGCTGGCAACTTTAACCAGGAAAGTAAGACTTGACAGTGGTGTTCAACGTGGGTCCTCCTTCGCTCATCTAAACACAGGAGAGGGAGCCACAAACAGCAGAACACCAACACCCACAGGGAGAACTTGACAGGCTCCAAAGCCCACAGTGATAGCCAAAATGGTGAAACACAGAAACAGAAGCCAAATGAAAGAGCAAGACACCTCCACCGAAGATGAGATCAATGTGGAGCAATTAGGCATGTTACCAGAGCTAGAATTCAGAGCCATGATCTTGAGGAAGCTGAACAGCATGAGTAAGGACATAGAGACACTGAAAATAAACCAATTGGAAATTAAAAACCAACAAGAAGAGATAAAAAATGACATATCAGAAATGAAAAACACACTGGAAGGGTTAAAAAGCAGAGTAGGGGAAGCTGAGGACCGGATCAGTGAATTAGAAGACAGGGTAGAAAAAATCAACCAATCAGAAAAACAAAAGGAAAAAACTATTAAAAAACAGGAAGACAGCTTAAGAGACCTATGGGACACCTGGAAACGTAATAATATTCGCATCATAGGAGTCCCTGAAGAAGAAGAAAATGAGCAAGGGATAGAGAATATATTCAAAAAAATAGTGACAGAAAACTTCCCTAATTTGGTGAAGGAAGAAGGCATTCAAGTTCAAGAAGCACAGAGAGTCCCAAGTAAGAAGAACCCAAACAGGCCCACACCAAGACACATAGTAATTAAAATGCCACAAATTAAAGACAAAGAGAGAATCCTAAAAGCAGCAAGAGATAAGCAACAGGTTACCTACAAAGGGAACCCCATAAGGCTCTCAGCTGACTTCTCACAAGAAACACTACAGGCCAGAAGAGAATGGCACGAAGTAATCAAAGTCATGAAAAACAAGAATCTGAATCCAAGACTACTCTACCCAGCAAGGCTATCATTCAAAATAGAAGATCAAATAAAGAGCTTCCCAGACAAAAAAAGGCTAAGGGAATACATTACCACCAAACCAGCACTGCAAGAAATGTTAAAAGGACTGCTGTAATTAGCAGTAGAAATGGGAAGAAAAATAGAACCACACTAAACAAAAATGGCAATAAATAAGTACATATCAATAATCACCTTAAACGTAAATGGATTGAATGCTCCCATAAAGAGACACAGAGTAGCTGATTGGATAAGAAAGCATGACTCATCTATATGTTGTTTACAAGAGACCCACCTCTCAACAAAAGACTCACATAGGTTGAAAGTGAAGGGATGGAAAAAAATTTTCCAAGCAAATGGAAAGCAAAAAAAAGCTGGGGTAGCAATTCTCATATCTGATAAAATAGATTTCAAAATGAAGACCATAACTAGAGACAAAGACGGCCACTACATAATATTGAAAGGGTTTATCCAACAGGAAGATATAACCTTGATAAACATATATGCACCCAATATAGGAGCACCAAAATATATTAAAAATCTTCTGGAGGACTTCTAAGGAGAAATCGACAACAATACAATCATAGCAGGGGACTTCAACACCCTGTTAACAGCACTGGATAGATCCTCTAGGCAAAAAATTAGCAAGGAAACAGAGACTCTAAATGAAGCACTAGACCAAATGGATTTAATAGATATCTACAGAGAATTACACCCCAAAACTACAGAATACACATTCTTCTCAAGTGCACATGGGACATTCTCAAAGATAGACCACATGATAGGACACAAACTAAATCTCTACAAGTTCAAGAAGATTGAAATCACATCAAGCATCTTCTCAGATCACAATGGCATGAAACTAGAAATCAATTGCAACAAGAACATGCAAAGACATTTCAACACATGGAGGCTAAATAGCATGTTATTAAACAATGAATGGGTCACCAACGAGATCAAGGAAGAAATTAAAAACTTCCTGGAAACCAATGAAAATGAACACACAACAACACAAAATCTATGGGATGCAGCGAAAGCAGTTCTGAGAGGGAAGTTCATAGCACTACAGGCCTACCTCAAAAAACAAGAAAAATTTCTAATTGACTGTCTAACCTCACAACTTACAGAATTAGAAAGCAAACAAAAAGAAAACCCCAGAGCAAGTAGAAGGAAGGAAATAGTAAAGATCAGAGCAGAAATAAATGACATAGAGACCAAAAAAACAATTCAAAGGATCAATGAAACAAAGAGCTGGTTTTTCGAAAAGATAAACAAGATTGATGGACCCTTAGCTAGACTCACCAAGAAACAAAGAGAGAGAACCCAAATACACAAAATCAGAAATGAAAGAGGAGAAGTAACAACCAACACCACGGAAATACAAAAGATCGTTAACAACTACTATGAACAACTATATGGCAACAAATTCGACAATCTAAGCGAAATGGACAAATTTCTAGAAACACACAGTCTCCCAAAACTATTCCCGGAAGAGATAGCAAACTTGAACACACCAATAACAACTAAGGAAATTGAAGAGGTAATCAAGACTCTCCCAGCAAACAAAAGCCCAGGCCCAGATGGTTTCACAGGGGAGTTTTACCGAACATTCAAAAAGAACTAACACCCATTCTCCTCAAACTATTTCAAAAAATTTAAGAAGAAGGAAGACTTCCAAACACGTTCTATGAGGCCAGCATAATTCTAATTCCAAAACGAGAAAAAGACACTACGAAGAAAGAAAACTACAGGCCAATATCCCTGATGAACATAGACGCCAAAATCCTGAACAAAATATTAGCAAATCGGATCCAGAAATACATCAAAAAAATTATTCACCATGACCAAGTGGGATTCATTTCCAGGGATGCAAGGCTGGTACAATATTCGCAAATCAATAAACGTGATACACCACATAAACAAAATGAAGAATAAAAACCACATGATCATATCAATAGATGCTGAAAAAGCATTCGACAAAATCCAGCATCCATTTCTGATAAAAACGCTCAGCAATGTAGGAATAGAGGGATCATATCTCGACATAATAAAGGCCATATATGAAAGACCTACAGCCAATATCATACTCAATGGACAGAAACTAAAAACATTTCCATTAAGAACAGGAACAAGACAGGGATGTCCACTTTCGCCACTCTTATTTAACATTGTACTGGAAGTCTTAGCCACAGCAATCAGACATGAAGAAAAAATAAAAGGGATCCAAATTGGAAAGGAGGAAGTGAAACTGTCATTATTTGCAGATGACATGATATTGTACATAGAAAACCCTAAAGACTCCATCAAAAATCTATTAGACTTAATAAATGAATTTGGCAAAGTAGCAGGATACAAAATTAACGTCAAGAAATCGACGGCATTCTTGTACATCAATGATGAACTCACAGAAAGAGAAACTGAAAAAACAATCCCATTTACCATCGCGCCAAAAAAATTACGATACCTAGGAATAAACTTAACCAAAGAAGTAAAGGACCTATTTGCAGAAAACTACAGGTCATTGAAAAAAGAAATAGAGGAAGATATAAAAAAGTGGAAGCACATACCCTGTTCATGGATTGGAAGAATTAACATCATTAAAATGTCCATACTACCCAAAGCAATCTATAGATTCAATGCAATCCCCATCAAAATACCAACGACATATTTCATAGAACTAGAACAAATACTTCAAAAGTTCATATGGAACCAAAAAAGACCCCGAATAGCCACAGCAACCTTGAAAAAGAAGAACAAAGTAGGTGGGATCACAATACCAGAGATCAGGTTATACTACAAAGCGACTGTAACCAAAACAGCCTGGTACTGGCACAAGAACAGGCATATAGACCAGTGGAACAGAACTGAAAACCCAGAAATGGACCGTAGGCAATACGCTCAATTAATATTTGACAAAGGTGGCAAGAGCATACAGTGGAGTAAAGACAGCCTCTTTAATAAATGGTGTTGGGAAAATTGGACAGCTACATGCAAAAAAATGAAACTAGACCATCAACTTACACCATATACAAAAATAAACTCAAAATGGATAAAAGACTTAAATGTGACCCTTGAATCCATAAAAATTCTAGAAGAAAATGTAGGCAACAAAATTTCGGACATCATACGGAGCAGAATTTTCACTGATACATCACCTAAGGCAACAGAAATAAAGGAGAAAATGAACACATGGGACTACATCAAACTAAAAAGCTTCTGCACAGCAAAAGAAACAATCATCAAAATGGAAAGGCAACCCACTGTATGGGAGAACATCATTGCCAATGATGTATCAGATAAGAGGTTAATTTCCAATATGTATAGAGTGCTCATACAACTCCACAAAAGGAAGACAAAGAACCCAATTAAAAAATGGGCAGAGGAGCTGAATAGACACCTCTCCAAACAGGACATACAAATGGCTAAGAGACATATGAAGAAATGCTCAACATCACTAATCATCAGAGAGATGCAAATTAAAACAACAATGAGGTATCACCTCACACCTGTCAGAATGGCCGCCATCAACAAATCATCAAACAACAAGTGTTGGCGAGGGTGTGGAGAAAAGGGGACTCTAATACACTGCTGGTGGGAATGCAGACTGGTGCAGCCGCTATGGAAAACAATATGGTGCTACCTCAAAAAATTAAAAATTGAACTTCCATTTGACCCAGCTGATCCCACTGCTGGGAATATACCCTAAGAAGCCTGAAACACCAATCAGGAAGAATATATGTACCCCCATGTTCATAGCAGCACTATTTACAATAGCTAAGATCTGGAAACAGCCCAAGTGTCCACCAGTAGACGAATGGATCAAAAAGCTGTGGTACATATACACAATGGAATACTATGCAGCGGTAAGAAAGAAAGATCTCTTATCCTTTGAGACGACATGGAGGGACCTGGAAAGTATTATCCTAAGTGAAAGAAGCCAAGCAGAAAAAGACAAATACCACATGATCTCACTTATATATGGAATATAATGAACATAACAGTCTGAGGAATACAGTAGACCTAGACACATGGAAGTAGGGCACAGACTGACATCCCTCAGAAGAGGGGGTAGGGGGGTGGGAAGAGATAAACCACAGAACTTATATGCATGTATGCATGACCAATGGACATGGACAACTAAGCCGGGGACGGGGCGGAGGTGGGGTGGGGTGGGGGGTGCCAATGGGGTAAAAAGGCAAAATATCTGTAACAAAAAAATAAATAAAAATTCATAAAAAAAAAAAGAAAAGAAAAAAAGAAATGGGCACTATGACTTAAGTCAGTACCTACTTAAATTCTCTAAGTTTGGTTTTTTATATTTTCAGTAGAAAGTTCATTAAATTTGTTTTGTGTTTATATATATTTTTTATATTTACATTTCTTTATGGAGAATTTTTAAAAACTCAGAAATACTAACTAGAACCAAATATATGTGTGTGTATATGTATGTATGTATGTGTGTGGGGTGGGGGGGTGGGGGGGTGGGGGGTGGGGGGGTGTGTATATATATCTTAGTTTTAACCAAGACACAGAAATAAAACAGATGATAATTTCCAGAGCTAGATCACACATGCATTTCCTATCAGTCTGAATGCTCAGACAGATCAATTATATAAATGGTTATCAGAGTGCATACAAGAAGGTGTGTCTCCAGAAGATCTATTATAATGCTGGGAGTTTACCTTTACTCCTGGGGGATAGGTGGATTGCAGGGGTGTCCTGTCCTTCACCTTAAGCCTAGTGAGAAATTAGCTTTTAATGTGAACAGGCACAGACTCATCCAAGTGCCCTTTGTTCTGGCTTTTTCCCTCTGGGAATTTGATCTGGAGTTTAGAGTAGAGAAGACATTTTCATCTTAATTCATTTAATGGCACACACAACCTTAAGTACTAAAATTCTGCGGCACACGAAATAATATATTTTCTGACACTCTGACAAAAATTAAAAAAAAAAAAAAAGTTTGATTCATTCACACCAGGTGGCTATTGTGTTAGCTGTGGTCATTTTTTCATTTGACAATCTCAGGGAAAAGAGCTCAGTGTTTCTGACTAAATAGTTAGGTAAAATTTCTTGTGGCGCACGGGTTGAAAATCACTGGTAGAGGAATTTTTCTGTTTGACTTATTTCACTTAGCATAATGCCCTCAAGGTCCATCCATGTTGTTGTGAATAAAGGATTTCCTTTTTTTTATGACTGTATAATGTCCCATTATATGTCTATCCACCACAACCTCTTTAGCCATGATCCCTCAGTGGACCCTTACATGGTTTCCACGTCTTGGCTGGTGTAAATAATGTTGCTATGAACATGGAAGGGCAGACATCTCTTCTATATGGTGTTTTCATTTCCTTCATATAATTTCCCAGAAATGAAATTGCTGAATTAAATGGCACTTCTGTTTCTTATTTTTTCAGGAACCTTCATACTGTTTTTGGTAGTGGCTGCAGAGCAGAAGGGTTCCCAGTAGCCTGCATCCTCCTCACATGTTTTTAAGAATTTTCCCATGTCTTCCAGGTTGTTCAGTTTGATCGCATGTAGTTGTTCATAGAAGCCTCTTATGATTCTTTTTATTTCTGTGGTAGCAGTTGTAATGTCTCCATTTCCATGTATAATTTTGTGATTTGGGTCCTCTGTCTTTTTCTTGGGTAGTCTTGCTAAAGGTTTGTCAATTTTTTTAAATCTTTTCAACCAACTCTTAGTTTTGTTCACCTTTTCTATTGTTTTTCTGTTCCCTATTTGGTTTATTTCTGCTCTAGTCTTTATCATTTCCTTCTTTATGCTAACTTTGGGCTCATTTTTTTTTTTCTAACTCCTTGATATTTTTCTTGCTTTTTAATACAAGCATTTATCACTATTGTTGTAACCCAGGAGATCGACCAAACTCAGACGCCGAGATGGGGTTTAACAAAAGGAGTTTATTGAGCTAAGTCCGCAGGCCTGCAGTGTGTCCCACACAGGAGTAACTGCGGCGGCGGAGAGCTAAAATGGCTCCTTTTTATAGGATTTTGTGAGGGGGGTTGCTACGTGTAAGCAAGCATGTTACAGAAGCGGAATTTAGCAGTTAGTTAATTACCTGTTACTCAGTTTCCCAGACATCTCAAAGGTCAAGATGTTTTCAATAGATCATCCCTGGCGCCGACCCCAGGATTCCTCAAGGGTTAGTGTTTACTTAGGGATTAGCTAGTGAAGAATGTTCTTCAGTAAATGAGTAAACCGACAACCCCTTTGGTTGTCATGAAGGCCTCTGGGAGTTTGGGTCAATGGCACTGAGTTATAACACTATGACTTCCCTTTATAACTGCTTTTGCTGCATCCCACATGTTTTAGCGTGTTGCATTTTTATTTTGTTTGCTACAAGATACTTTTCTATGTTCCCTTCCAGGCTTTCTGCTCAGGCAGGAGAGGAGCTACACTCAAAGGTGGTGTGGCTGTGAATGAGCTTCCCTGCTTGGGTAAAGCAGGAGGTGCACACCAGGTGTTCCCAATCAGCCTTTCTGGTCAGGTGGGGCAAAAGCTGTAGTCAGAAGGGGGTACGGCTATAAATTAGCTATGAAATTAGCTTCCCTGCCTGGGTGGAGTCGGGGAAATTGATATGAAGCTGGGAAAGGCTCTTTGTGGTCTTGACTCAAGCTAACCTATTCCTTAAGGTCCCTGGCTGAAAGGTGCCACAGACTTTGCTCTGGGGATAACCAGCTCTGCCTGCTCAACTCTCTACTTGAGGCTTGCTAGGCTACACAGCTTCCAGGTGTTTCTACTAGGCTTTCTGGTCAGGCGTCCAGAGAGCTACACTCAGCTCTGGGCCAGACAGAGACCATGCAGTTGACTGTGCAGCTACATTCAGCAGTGGGACTAAGTCTAGAACTCTGCTCCCTGCTGAGGCAGGAGCATACCACGCTCCAGGCTCGTCAAGGCTCTTCATTTGAGGACCCAAATCAGGCAGATCTGCACCTGCCAAGTTCCCTGCACCACTATCTTGGCTCTGTAGATGAAGCTGCTGGTTGGGACTACTACCTGGACTCTGCAGGTAGGAGCTGAATCTACCAATATCCAAGTGCTGGTTGTTGCAAACTCCTCCCTTTCTCCATCACAATTAGATTCCCAGTGGTCAAGTACCACACATGCCCCCGCAATCCCTTTGTGGTGAAACTAGAGCGGCAGTTCCCAAGAAGTGACACACAATGCTTGGGGAGCTGGACGTCCCCCCTGGAATCCCTTTTCTCAGTGGAGAAAACGTGGACTACTCAAGGGGAGCTTCTTGTGTGGTGCTGTGTCGGCCTGGGGGGAGGAGCCATGTGCTTGGTGTGTGGTCGCTCCTCTCATTCTTCTGATACCCTCTGTCTGGGTCTCTGTAGTGCAGAGGCTACAGCCTCACCTTATGTTCTTCAACTTTCTCAGTGGTGCTTTATTTATGAATAATTGTTTTTCTTGTGAGGGGGAACAAAGTCAGGGACAACCTATGTCACCACAGGTAACGTCACTCTCCTAGACTGGACACTTCTTTGTTATGGGGGCTCCCACTGCTGTGAAGAGCAGGAGAACCCCACATTACAGAATGTTTAGCAGGATCCCTGGTCTCTGCCTCTAGATGCCAGTAGCATCCCCCAACCGCAGTGGAACAATCAAAAATGTCTCCAGGCATTGCGGTGTCTCTTGAGGAGCAAAATCACCCCCGGTTGGGAGACACGGCTGTAGGTAGACTGGAAAAAGGCACAGATCGAGAAGTACATCTGTACTTCGTTCCCCTTCCTTCGGCCTTGCTTCAGTAGTAGCAGTTATTCCCTTCCAGCTCCTTCTGGCCCAACCAGAATCAACCTCCTCATGGTCCCTCAGAGACATTAGTGGCTGCTACACCGGGTGGTGTCCCTCTTCAAAGCTCTGGTCATCAGCTTCTCACAGCTTCCGCTCTGAGCTGCAAGGTAACCCCAGCTGTGCCCCGTGCTCCCCAGATCTGGGGAGCCATGGTGGTGTGACTTCTTCCTGTTGCTTGCACCTGCCATCACTCCTGTAATGGCACAGACGTGTAGTCCCCGGCATTAAAGCCCCTGTGTTTGAACTGCCTAATATAGGTTCTGTTTTCTGAACTGGCCTCTGATTAATAAAGCCATAGTGACTGTAACGTTGACATAGGCCAAGAAGTAGAACTGGCAGGAGCCGAGGATATTTGTCTTCATTCAACATACATTTATTCAACACCTATGAGTGGACAGGCACTGCGCTGGGCTTTGAGAATTAAAGCCGAGCAATATGCAGCCCTGTTATCTGGGCAATAAAAAGCCAACTGCAGATGGATTAAATAGTGGCAAAATCGTTTTTTAATCCAGTGCCTCATTTGGCAACCCACAGATCAGTGTCAAGAGGTACATTGTATTATCTTTCTCTTGGCTGGTTTAATTAGTTTGGGCACATGTCCTATTTCTTTAGTTTGGTTTGAAATCGAAAATATACTTATCCCGACACACTTTTATCCTTCCCCAAAGTGCAAGCGATTAAAATATTTTACAGTTGCCATACAAAAGTGAAAGGAGGTTAGAAAATGTGTGTCCTATGTTCAAACATCTATCTCTGTTACAACTTTGGGAAACAGGCCAGGTTTATCTAGAGAAATAGATGGAGAGCAAGGGGGAAATAGAAGCTGGGTACCAGTCCCTGAGAAATGTTTACAATTTCACAAAATCCTTCCAAGATTAATTGGGGACTTCATAGGTTGAGTAGTGGAGAATTTGAAAACTTTTTTTAAGTCTCCTGGTTCTATAAAAATAGGAGTATTTAAAGTATAATTCTAAATCTCCTCCTCTGCCGGATCACTCCTGTGAGATAAGGAAAGGACCTTATTTAGTCACTGTCTTACATTCTGATCTTGTTTCTTTTGAGGTAAGTACCACATGGCCTGTCCTGGTGTATTCTTCTGTGACGGAGTGGCCCTAGTGCCTTAGGTCAGACACTTGCTAGCAAGTGCCTCAAGCTTAACAAAAGCAAAAAGGAGAATGCATTATAGGGAAGTTGGGGGATCTCACCAACACACTGCATTTCAGGAATATTAGAACCAGGGCCTTCAATTTCATTAGGACCCAATATTTTCTCTCCTTCCTGCACCTCTGTCATTTTTCTCCTCTCCCTTTAGATCAGCTTAGCTAACAAAATCCTCCACGTTTTACAGGGTCCAGCCTTAGCCACCAGAGAGAAACTGGTAAGATGTGTTTGGTTCCCAAGTCCAAAATTATGAGGGATGAATCTCAACTTTTAACCCAGCTTGTGACCCAAATGGAGATAGTCATTTAAGGATAATTACAGAGCTCAGTTAGTAGAGACAGTAATGCCTAGGGCATAATAAAGGGCTATTGCAATAGTCTCCAGCTTCTAGTCTAAGATAGTGATTCTTAACTGGGGGCAATTTTGTCCCTCAAGAGGACACTTGGTAATATCCTGGAAATGTCTGATTGCTGTACTTGGGGAGTGCTAACGGCACCAGTGGGTAGAGGTCAGGGCTGCTGCTAACCATCCTAGAATGCATAGGACGGCCCCCAACAAGGAGTTAGCCAGGCTCCGGCGTTAGCAGGGCTGAAGTTGAGAAACAATGGGCTGAGATCATGGCTGTGGGGTCTGGGGCTTTTGTGGAGATGCTTTGAAAGTGGGTTAGATGTAGGATTCAGAGAATGAGAAGGGTGCACAGTGACTCTGAGGTAGGTGTCTCAGGAGGTTGTGTGGTCAACGATGCCATCAGCTGAGGACAAGAGAAGTAGGGTTCGGGGCGATGATCAGGAAGCGGCAGGTTCCTGCCCCACTGCTGCGAAATTCCTGGCAGCAGAGCGAGGCGGAGGGTCAGCCAAAGGGGAGGCGGGGTGTGGTTTGATATACAAGGGTGAGCAAAAGGTTCACAGTTGTGAGTACACGAAACAGAGTTTATTTTTGTTAATTATTAATTTATTAATTATTATATTTTGGTAAGAATAACTGTAAACCTACTTCAGCCCACCCCTGTATATCTTTTGCTACAGTGATATAAGAAAACAGAAACCCTGTTAGCCCTATAGGTTCTACATCTCCATACGAGTAGCGAATGAACCCACCGAATATTGGCCACTACATGGCTAACTGAAATACTCTTCAGTGTTCCATTCAGGGAGGTGATATTTAATATCACTAATATATATTACAATTAATAGTGTTTATGCTATTTCTACTCATCTGGTTATTATTCCTTGGTCCCAAGACCCTTTAAATAAAGGTATACAAAGCAGGAATTGATATTAGTTTATTAACGTGTTACCATATCCTTTACAAGAATAGTCATATATATTCTTGTTTCTATTGATTAGTGAAATATACTTAGATATTGACAAACACTCTTGACTAAGCCTTAGGCTTTTCTAAGCCTCAAGGCTTTGACTTTGGCACCTGTCTTTGTCTGACCTGCATCACCAGTTATAGCAATAATCTTTTTTCTGCCAAAGGTCATTTGGATATTTATAACTTCATTTGTGGGCCATACAAAATTATCAACTTAAAAATTAGCCTGCTGTCTTGGGTCAGGCTTATTTGGTGAGGCGTGTGATGTTAGCTGGTATTGATTTCGTGGCTTTATGTGGCCTGCAATCCCCACCCCTCTAACACGCTCGGCATCTGATTAAATTCCTCATCGCCCACCCTTGATATCTGATCACCCTGGCCTGCCTTCAGCGAGAATCCTGCTAGGTCTGTTCAGTCAAGACCCCTTCACCCCTGATGCTTCCTTGTGATAACTTCCATCCTCTGAGCCCCGCTCTGTTCCTTGGCTGTGAATCCCCACTTGTGCAGGGTGTACAGTGATACCTCGGTTCTCGAACGCCTCGGATTTCGACCAAATCGGTATTCGACCAGGAGATTCGAGAAACTTTTGTCTTGGAATCCGAACAAATATTTGGAATTCGAACTTCCGAGATGAGCCGAGTTGAGCCGAATGGCGTTCATTCGGCCCAGCCGCCTTGCTTGCGCCATCAGTGTGAGTGCAGAGAGAGAGTCACGCTTTGTGGAAAGAGTCATGCTTTACACTGAATTTAACCCTTAGACATACTGTACACTTTTATTTCTTGTTGAGACTTATGTTTTTCTACATATTATATACAAATTAGGCCAGTAAATAGGCATTTTCTGGGGCTTGGAACGAATTAATCCAGTTTCCATTATTTCCTATTGGGTTTCATTGCTTCGGTTCTCGAACAATTTGGTTCTCGACCGTCCTCCTGGAACGAATTATGTTCGAGAACCGAGGTATCACTGTATTTGGAACTGAGCCCAGTTCTAGAATGGGGTCTCTTACCCTCTCTTGCAATAGCTCCCGAATGTGACCTGTCCGGTGTTTATCCTGGAGTATGGGTTTTAGCAATCTTGGCAAATCCAGACAAGTACCTACCAGGTACCATTACTATGCTAAGTGGTTAGGTCCTTCGGGACTAACCAGAAAACAGAGCCACTTAAACTGCTAAAACAGATTTAATTCGATGCAGGGGATTGGTCACACAGGTGATGGAAGAGCAGAGAAGCCAAACAGGGTGCACGGAGGCAAGGCAGAGATGCAGGAAGCTCATCATGAAGCCCCAGGGGCCAGCGTGGCAGAAGCTGACACACAGCACCACTGACCAGCAGGACAGGAGGACCACGAGGAGACACACCGCTGCCAGATACGTCACCCAAGACAGATGACAGAGGGAAAATACCTCGGCTCCTCCTGCTCCAAACACCTCTGATCCCAACCACAGGAAGTCATTTGGCTGACGCCAGGTGGGAGCCGGGAACCGGGGAATGCAGTCCTCAGGGGTGCACCATGTGTGACCCAGAGCAGGGAGAAGAGGTGTTAACCTGGAATCAAAGGGCCAAAGTGAGCGGCAACAAGTGTTTATTTGACACCCAAAGGAACAGCTATTCGGAGAGCACCTATTCGGGCGGGAACCCCGATAGTGTTCCAATTATGGGGTGACGGCAAGGCTCTTCATGAAGAGGGAAAGGAACTGATTACATGAATAGAAGGAAGGAATTTTTATTGGTGCTAATAAGCTAAGGAAGGAATTTCTATAGGTGCAAATAAGCCGAGTTATTTTTCAGCCATACATGGTGGTGCCAATTCTGAAGAATGTCTTTGATTTTCAGCCCTGTAGTCAGGATGTCTGCTCTTTTCTTAGCTTTAAAAAATACAGTTGTTTAATACAATGTTCGTTTGGCCCATTCCAAAGTTATTTTGCTCAGTTCCAACACGCCAGAGATTCAAGGATGAAGGTGTGCGAGACGGTTCCTCTGGCATGGCTGTCTTGGCTCTATTTTAAAATGGCTTCACTTAAGTCAGCTTTTTACAGGCCCAAAGAGGATCTGAGGCTGTCAAGTCCGCAGCCTGGCAGAGTAGTTCATTCAGTATTTATTTAATTTGTGCAATGCTCAATAAGGCATTATTACCTGCTTTTACAGCTTAGGATGCTTAAGCTCATTAAATGACTTGTCCAACGTCACAAGGCCCATAAGGGGCAGATCAGGAAGGATTACCAAGGTCTGTCCCCATCTGCAGCTCCTGCTGCTTTCTCCGCAGAGGCTTGAGTATCACAGCTGGCTTGCCAGGCTGTAAATCCGAAAGAACAATTTCCTGGAGGACCGATATCCTCCTGGGAAACAAAATGCGTGGAGATTGTCAAAGTCACGGGGAGACACTCTTGTAATGGACGGCAGGAGCTAAGAACCCAGCTGCAGACCTGAACCTTTTGATCGAACAGAACAAAGATCCTGGCCTAACTTCTTACATAAATCATTATTGTTCTGCTTAATGGGGCTGCCATAAACCTAATGACCTGAAGGATTTGCAAGCATTTTAATGAAAAAATACACTGGCATTTTAGAGGAAAGTAACTGGGCCCAGGGGGACACAGTTTGGATACAAGGGAGATTTATTCTGATAGCCAACAATAAGCTCTGTTACCCGGGCGATGTAACACATTAGCACAGATGAGTTTATGTGATAAGCTGCTGCCAGCAGCGGGCAGAACCGGAAGACAAGTAGAAGGGCACAGGAGAAGTGGCCTGTCTGGAGGATGACAGGAGGTGCCAGGCAGGAGGGAAGACGAGCAGTTTTGTGGAGCGAAGAAGGCAACCTCGAGAATCCTGGGATTACTAGGAAATTTATTGAGTTTGTCATATTTCTTCATTCGTTTGGAAGATTTCCTGTGTACTTATTAAATGCGTGTTGTGTGGTCCTCTGGTGGTCAGTCTGTATTAGAAAGCTGCCTTTCTAAGCTTAGGTAATGCTGCTGCCAGTCACATCACAGCGGACGGAGAGACCCAAAGAGCAGCAGACAAGAATGCAGCTCATTAGAAGGGGAGGAACCAAGAGGTCCTGTGTGTCATTGGTGTTTAAGTTCTAGTTAACTATCAGGTCCCACACAGCCTGGTTCACGCAGCTCAGACCCTCCAACAAGATCCTCCATCACTTGCAACCGAAGCAAGCCCTTGTTCAGATAGTGCGTGGTGTACACTGTGGTAAACAGGAATAATGCAGGTGATTCCAACATGGGTGCAATTCCCCAAACTCCCCCCGTGAACCCATCACCTGTGGAAATCAAAGCTGCACATCACCCCTCCAAAGACCTTCTCTAATCCCTGGGACGTTGATGTTGTTCCCTCCGCGCCAGGGGTGGGGACCCTGCATCACTGTGTATTACCTGGTAAAGTAAATACCGTGAACAAAGCACATGATATGACAGCCTCTCCTATGAACATCTTCACACAAACCACACAGGTGAGTTTAGGAAACTGTACTGAGGTTTGGGGGGCCATGTCCTGAGGCACAGCTGTCTGAGACCTCATGGCCTCTTGGCAGCTCCTCATTCTCTCTCTCTCCTGCCTCTTTCTCTCTCTTTGCCTATTCTCAGAAGCAATACAAAAAAAAAAAAAAAAAAAAAAAAGGTGAGCGGGGGGATTAATTTATTTTTTCCTGTATAGTTATTTACTGATCGTCATCTGCTACCTCTACATCTCAATATTTTAATCCCACTCTAAAAATCTTAGGATAATTTCCTAATAAAGGTCTCTTTCAAAGTCTGATGTCAGCTAGAATTTCACCCTATTACAGCAGGACCACAAATAACAGTGCTTTGCACAAGGCCATTTTGTCTTTCATTGATGGGGAGTGAGGGGGAGAATCAGTGTCCATCTAGGGCCAGTCTGTGTGGAGTTGGTCTGGTCTCCCCATGTTTGCGTGGGTTTTCTCCACGGATTCCGGTTTCTCCACATCCCAAAGATGTGCCCGAGGTGAACTGGTATGTCTAATTTGTCCCAGTCTGAGTGTGTGTGTGTGAGAGTGTGTGAGTGTGTGTGTGAGTGTGTGTGTGTGAGTGAGTGTATGTGTGTGTGTATGTGTGTGTGTGTATGTGTGTGAGTGTGTGTGTGAGTGTATGTGTGTGTGAGTGTATGTGTGTGTGTGAGTGTGTGTATGTGTGAGTGTATGTGTATGTGTGTGTGTGTGTATGTGTGTGTGTGTATGTGTGTGTGTATGTGAGTGTGTGTGAGTGTATGTGTGTGTGTGTGTATGTGTGTGTGTGAGTGTATGTGTGTGTGTGAGTGTGTGTGTGTGAGTGTGTGTGTGAGTGTATGTGTATGTGTGTGTGTGAGTGTGTGTGTGTGAGTGTATGTGTGTGTGTGTGTGTGTGTGTGTGAGTGCACCCTGCAGCAAAGGGTGTCCTGTCCAGGGTGGGTGCCCTGAGCTGCTGGGATAGGCTCCGGCCGCCTGTGACCCTGACCTGGAATAAACAAGTTGAAAAATGATTATCTTGTTTTTATTCATCTTCCTTAAATGTATGGATGGCTCACATTTATTTCAATGTTTAATATTAGAAATGTTTTTGGTTTGGTGATGTTTTTTCTGACCAGAAATATGCCATAGGAACTTGATTCATTTATATGAATTAGCCTATGGTAAAATTGGTTTCATTATATGTCACTTAGCTTGAAGTCGCCATTTCCAAGAACCGGTTGATGACATCAAATGAGGACTTGTACATAACATTTTTTGCTTATTGCATTTGTCTTTTTAAAAAGTAGATATATTTTTAAATATTTGAGATAGTAAATTGTATCTAATTTCATATTCTGCCTCTTCACCTCACTTTAAACCATAAATATTTTCTCATGTGAATAAAACTCTTCAAAACCATATTTCATGTCTTCATAGTATCTTATTGTATGCATATATGATAATTTACTTATAATTCCTCTAACTTTGAATATTTAGATTGTTTTTGCTATTGCAAATGACAATGCAGTGAACATCTTTATGGATAAATGTTTGTACTTTTGATTTATCTTCTGACATTGTTTCCAAGAAGTAAAATTGCAGGGTTAGAAGGTATGAAAAATACTAAGGCTTTTAATCAAATCACTAAATTGCTTTTTCAGGAAGAATGTTTAAGTTGAAACTCTCTGGTGATGTACGAAAAAGCACTTGTTTCATTTCACCTTTATACAAAGAGTGCTTGGTTCACTTCACCCCTTTTACCTGTACACTTGGTTACCAATTTTTAAAAAATTTTCTAAATGCAAAATGACTCATCATTATGTATCTTTAATTTCTGGGGAGGCTGAGAAATTTTTATACGCTTTTTCTTGTTTTGTAAATGGTCTATTCATGTCTTTTGCCACTTATGTAACAGGAAACATTCTCCCATACCACCTCTCCTTCCATCAGAGAAAAACTCTTTTAATGTTCCTCCTTGAATTTGTTCTAGTGGTTTTCACTATAACTGAGGAGTAATATGCTCCAACAACCATTTCTTATTTGATCAAATTTAGGCAATATGCATTAGCTCCTGGGTACAAAAATTTAAAAAAGGATTTGACTCACATTTTATAGCTTAGTTTGGTTGCCACTAAAAACAGAGCCTGAGACAAGGTTTATAACAAGTAGTTTATTGGGGAAGACAATTTGGGGAAGGACGTGAAGGCTTGAGTAATCGTAACACAGAATGAAGAACAGCCAATGAACGAGGGATTAATGGGTGAGTTGTCTCTGCAGGCAACTGGTTTAGTATCTCTGGGGACACTTAAAAGTGGAACAACCGGAAGTTGTCTCCCTGAGAGCAAACTCTCCTCCTCATTGGTTGAGGGTTATTCCTGGGCCGTCTTCCCAGCACTCCTGGTCTGCCCACACTGCAGGTCAAGCCCGTGATTGCAGAGAGTGAGAACGAGAAGGAACTGGCTGTGGTGGCCTCCGGGACGGGCTGGGGGATAAGGGTAGGGTGCCCACCAGATCTGTTAACACTGTTCTCCCCAAGTATAGTATCCATGTGTCTGTTATTTTTTAATTGTTTCTTGGTGACCTTGATAAATTAAAATAGTATACTCCAGCCTGGCTGGTGTGGCTCAGTGGACTGAGCATTGTCCCATGGACTGAGAGGTCCTGTTTGGATTCCTGACTAAGGCACATGCCCGGGTTGCGGACTTGATCGCCAGCAGGGGGCATGTAGGACGCAGCTGATCGATGTTTCTCTCACATCAATATTTTTCTATCTCTCCCTTTTGCTCTGTCTAAAAAAAAAATCAATAAAAACATATTTAAAAAAATAAAATAGTATACTCTAGATACTTTTGACATTCTCATATTGAGTCCTCACTTTGTGAGATAAGATTAGCACCCATGCTTTCTCGGCTTTTCCTCTCCTCTTTTTTTTAATCCTCACCTGAGGACATTTTTCCATTTTTGCTCAGATAGAATGGGAAGGGGAGAGAGAGAGAGAAAAACATCGACATGAAAGGGACACATCGAGTGGCTGCCTTCCGCATGACACCAACCAGGGCCAGGGACAAATTGCAACTGAGGTCCATGCCCTTGACCGGAATCAAACCTGCAACTCACTGGTCCGCGGGCTGACGCTCTAACCACCGAGCAAACCGGCCAGGGCTCCTCCTCTCTTCTATATCCCACCCTCTTTCAGTTACACCTTAACAAGGCGGTTAATATTTACATTATTTCTGGCAACCATAGTCAAGCCTTCTTTGTTTTTGTCTTTAGGTTGACTCTAAAAATTGAGATCCAATGAACATTTTAATATTGTTTTTTAATTTTTTTTCTTTATTGATTTTAGAGAGAGGAAAGGAGAGGGAGAGATTAAAAACATCGATGACAGAGAACATCAATTGGCCACCTCCTGCATGCCCCCCACTGGTGATCGGGCCCACAACCTGGGCATGTGCCCTGACCGGGAATCAAACCAGTGACCTCTTGGTGCATGAGTCAAAGTTCAATCACTGAGCCACACCAGCCAGGCCATTTTAATATTTTGACACTACAAACGTTGTTCATTAAAAACCTAAGCAATTTGTTTGGCTTGCATTTCCTCATCTGTGAGTACAATAGCTTGACCCAATGCCCTTGGAAGAGAAAACTGGGGTTAACATGCTTAACTTTGTGCGGTGTCACTTACCATCACATTTGAACCATGGCTTTCCTCTCTAATTTTTTATTTTGCTCAGGAATTCTATTTGCATTTTTCTCTCTTGCATTATTTGTATTCAGCAAACTGTGAGTTTTTTCTAAGCCCATGGACTTTAGTCAATGGAACTCTCTTCTCAGGCCCTCTGTCCTATCCTCCCAGCCGGACTGGGAGCTAACTCACTGCCAAGTCCACCACACAGCTGCCTCGTGAGCCCCTTACCACCTTATTTGTTGGGGTCACTGCTTTTAGTGTGTCATCTGCTTCCCTCCCTTGATTTATTCTCTCATTTTGTTGGGCTGTGTCCTAAGGAAATACTTAACTTCCTAAGAAATTACATGCAGGAAAATATATATATTCTGCCCTCACACAAAATTGATAATTTGTTGGATATAAATTTCTAGGTTGAAAATAACTTTATGACCAAGTTTTGAATTTATTGTATTATTTTATACTCTCTAGTACAATTAGAAACACACAAAAAATCTGATGTCACTATGACTTGTAATTCCTTGTGATGTGTGTGTGTGTGTGTGTGTGTGTCTTTGAGGTTTCTAGGATCATCATTCGATCTTGGCTTTGTGAAAGTTCCCGACACTATCTAGGTGTGGGTCTTTCCATACTTATTTTCCTGGACGCTACTTGGATCCTTTTAGCCTGAAATTCTTTCTTCTTCAGTTCTGGGAAATTCTCTCTATAACTGTTCAGTGAGTCCCTACAACTTCTGCCATCACAAGTTAGCCGTTTTTGTTTAAAACACAGGGACAGGTTGACACTGTGACTATTGTATAATACTCGGTATCTTGGTCTCTTTTTTGACTAGGTCTCCCTCTAGCATAAAAATTTTGACTGAGAACTCCAGTGAGGAAATTTGGGGCATATCAACTAGTATGATTTACCTCATTGTGAGCCAACAGAAGCCAGTTGTGACGCTACCAATCTACCTAGATTCTAGAATGAGAAATACTTTTTTCTGAAAGCTCCCAAAATCACCAGAAGACTTAGTCTCCAGACAATTAGTTCTGGCTTGGTTTTTATCTTTCCCCTAAAAAGAGGCAACAGATGTTTGCCTTGGAAAGTGCCATCTGCTTCTGCTCCATGAGCGGGGTAGAGGAGAATAAGGAAGCCCACAGGTACAGCTGGCCCACATGGAGATATTTAATTAATCCCTCTGATTTCAGCCTCATTCACTTTCCCAGTGAGCGGATCTGAGCCCAGAGCCTCCTTGGGGTTCTATTTTGGTAAACTGACTCCTCTGTGTTCAGTAGCCTCTTCACTGTTTTCTCTCCAATTTAAAAATGTGATTAATCTTCATTTTTCCTATTTGAGGGTTGTCTTTAGGTTTTTATTATCCATTTATATGGATTTCAATATGTTACTTTTTAAAATCACAATTGTAGCAAATATTTCTACCAGTATTATATTTTTTATTTTTTGTTTTTGTTTTTAGACATGTTATTTTGAGCAGAATAACAAAAATAAATAATAAAAAATAATTTGAAAGCTTCAACCTATACTATTGATATAAGAATTTAAATACTGCAGATGGCAGGCTGTGGACAGCTGTAATAGGTAGGATAATGTCCACCCCCCTCCAAGATGTCCACATCCTAATCCCAAGAACCTGTGAAATTGTTACATTATAAAGCAAAGAAACATTATGGTTGCAGGTGGAGATAGGGTTACTATATCACTGACTTTACAATAGGGAGATTATCTTGGATTATCTGGGTGGACCTAGTGTAATCAGAAGGGTCCCTAAGAGTGGCCAAGGGTGGCAGAAGGATCCGTGTCACAGTAACGCAGCACAAGGAAAACCGGGCCACCAGAGCTGGCTGTGAAGAGGGACAAGGGCGTGAGCCAACGGATGCAGGCAGCCTCTAGAAGCCGGAAAAGTCAAGGAAACAAATCCTTTCCTACACCCTGATTTTAGCCCAGTGAGACTCATTTGGGAATTCTGACCTCCAGAACTGTTAAGCTTGTGTTGTACTAGGAAACTAATACAACACTGACTCTATCAAGTTAAAGAATATCTCTAGGATTCCTATTGCAATTGAGATTCTGTAGTCCAGAATGGGCAAAACCAGCTTGGCAGTGCCATCTAGAGAATGCTATCACTTAGCACATCACTTCTGTCCGGGGGAAAGCAGAATAATGGTGTCACTGTAACAGTTTTACAAGCGGTTTTAAATACAACTGTTGGAGAAAATTAGGGAGTACACTGGCAAGAGCTTCTCTTTAAACAACTTTAAATGCTTATGGCAATGTTGAGTTCTCTTATTTATTAAACAGCAACGTTTCTGACTCAACATCTTGTGCATGATGATCAAAAACTGACAGTAGTTTTTTTGAATTACACATTTGTTTAAAAAATTGCCATTCTGGCCTTCAGAATTCTGTCAGACTTGGGATCCATATTTGTTACCACCAACGTGAGAGCATTTGCTAAGGGACAGATCGCTAGCACCACCATTTTCTTGAACTCTCTACAATGAGTCAGTTCTATGGATCATCATTCTAGAGTCCTACCAGGAACGTGTGGAAACCACTAGTGAAATCCCTACCAGAGAAGTTCGCTCATCTCAGAAATCTGTCATTACAACTGGCTCCACAGTGGGCAGGCTTGGCGAAGAGGTCAACACTCTTTCCTGCTTTGGTAATGACTCGTGGACACGGGGTGGATCAGGGAGCTTAACCAGCTGCTGTCTTTGTAAAACAAGGTCTTTGGGTAAGTAAACATGTACTTTCAACCCAGGACTCAACACAGGTTGAAATGATACCTTGAGAACTCAAACACATCAAGGGAGGTTAAAAAGGGGGTGAGGGGCAAGACTTGGAGAAAAGGGAGTCGGAAAGTTATGAAGGAAGCATTGCTAGATGGCAGTTGTTCAGAAACAGATGGATAGCATTTTTTTTCTCATTGTACCAAACTAGGTAACTCCTTTAGGCCTAATTAGAAATTATCATACAACTGAGGTAGGTCACTCATCAGGACATTGGGGAAACCATTACAAAGTGTGCATTTGGAAGGAATTCATAATCAGTGCAGTGGACATCACAGTGGGATTTCTCTAGACCCACCCGACCAAGCATAAGATGATTATGAATATCTAAAATCATAAATCAAGCTTTCCCATTGATTTTTCACCATTCACTTTTCCCAAAGTCTCTGTCTCTGAAGATACTGAATACTGACAACAAGAAAAGTTAACCAAGCAGCAAAGAAATACAATTGTGCCCAGAAGTTCATCTGTGTAAAATCCTAGGCTTGGGACACACATGATTTAGGACATCATCACCACCACAGTCATGAAAAAGTATGTGGACAAACCACTACCTGTGTGTGCAAAGCAGGTTTCAAAAAGTCCACTAGCGTCTATACTGCCTTCGTTCTCATCTAGGCTCTGCCACTTACTGGCTGTTTAACGAATGTTATCACTCAGGCAGGTTACCTTTCCGTGTCCATTTTCTCTTCTGTAAGATGATAGGGTTATTAGAAGAAAAAGTTATGGAAAGTGTTAGAACAGTGGCTGGTATGTGGTATGAGCTATATATGTATTACTTGTAATTGTTATTACCTTTAAGAAATAAAATTTAGAAATACCTGTGGCGCCTATGTACTTTAAGGCAAAGATTTCAACCTATCATTTAGGTAAGTGGGTGAAGATAATACTAGCAGTCTATCTTCTATTACAAGACTCCCAACAGGTGGCGTTTGTGTTTTGCTTTTGTTAATTTTTTTCTTCTTTTTTTTTTTTTTTTTTTTGGATACGTGCCCCTAGCTGGAACTGTACCCAGGACTCTCTGGTACGCAGGCCGATGCTCCAACCGCTGAACCAAACTGGCCAGGGCTCTTCATTGATTTTAAAGAGAGAGGAAGGGAGAGGAAGAGATAGAAACATCGATAAGAGAGAACATCGATTGGCCACCTCCTGCATGCCCCTCACTTGGGATTTGGCCCACAACCTGGACATGTGCCCTGACTGGGAATTGAACTGGCAACCTCTTGGTGCATGGGTGACACTCAACCACTGAGCCACACCGGCTGGGCTGTGTTTTGCTTTTGAAAGTAAAAATCTCTCTGTCCTCAACTTGTAGAAAATTTTTATAGAAATTTAAAAGACAACCTTTCAACACAGGATTCCCCAAACTAAAGACAGTATATTTCTTCTACAAGTTGTTCCTAATCCTGATTGTATGATAAAAGAAGCACTTGTACTATTTCTTCTTCCGTTGTCCTCTAACATTGTCTATCTGTCCCCTCTCCTTGATTGCTGCTGTCGCTACTCCAGCTCCGTTTCTCATGAGCTCTTGCAAGGACTATTCGATGGCTGTCTTGCTGGTGTCATGTCTCGTTTCTCCACTGTCTACATACTGTTACAGATGAACACTTCTAAGCACCATTTTAATCTCACTACTCGTCAATCCAAAACTTCCTTTAGTTCCCTGTTTTCAAAATAAACTCCAAGATCTTTAATCTGACATTTAAGGATTTACCAATCCGGCCTCAACTTTATCTTCCAACCTCATTTCTACCTCCTCCTCTCTCATAAATTCAAAACTATCACAGTGGTTGTCAACCACGAAAGATTTGTCCCCCAGGGGACAAATGGCATGCTACTGGAATAGGGCAGGCAGAGGTCAGGATGCTGCTAAACATCCTACAATGCACAGAACAACTCTTCACTTATTTGGAAGAGAGGGTATGACTACTTTATCTAATCAGTTTTCCCCAGTAAAACTATATGAACAGCTTGATTTTTAACAATTTCCCTACCCAAATTTTAATTTCTTTAAAAATAGGACAGTTCAGTGAGCTGAAGGTAAAAATACCAATCGTTTTTACAATCCGTACATAGTTAGCATGGACGATGACGTCAGGAACCTTCTTTTAGCCCTTCTTTCAGGTTGTTGTTTCTATAATGGCTTTATTTAGTTCTACTACTCCATCCTTATTTAAAGTATGTCAGTCAGTATTTTCAGTGTAATCTCAGAGTTGTGCAGCCATCACCACAATCAATTTTAGAACATTTTTTATCATCACTCCCCCAAGCTGTATACCCACTAGCAGTGACTGTATTTCCCCCCAGCCCTTGGTAAATCATCTTTCCTTTTCTATAGATCTACCTATTCATATATATGAAATCATGTACTACACAGCCTACTGTACAGGCTTTTTTTTCTCACTTAGTATGTTTCCAAGGTTCATACACGTTATAGCATGTATCGGTACTTCATTCCTTTTTATTACTGAATAATATTCTATTGTATGGATATACCATATATTATTTATCCATTCATCCACATTGGGTTGTTTATACTTTTGGCTATTAGGAAGAAGGCTGTGTGAACATTGATGTACATGTTTTTCTTTCTCTTGAGTATATATGTAGGCCTGGAATTTCTGGATCATATGTTTATGGATGATCTAGTGTTTAACCTTTTCAGGAAGTGCCAGGCTCTCCCACAGAAGCTGCCCATGTTGTTTGGTGTTCTTGATTTCCCAGCTGTTTTTCTCATATCTGATTCCAGCTGGGCTCCTGAAGGACCAGTAATGAACCTCCCAGCAGAACCAACGATACCAACATTATAGAATACACTTCATACTTTTATGACTTTGTACCTCCACTAAGATCATCCTTCTTTTTCTTTATTGATTTTGAGAGAGAGGGGGAGATGGAGAAACATCGATAAGAGAGAACATTTATTGGCCGCCTCCTGCATGCTCCCCACTGGGGATTGGGGCTACAACCTGGGCATGTGCCCTGACCAGGAATCGAACCAAAAACCTCTTGGTGCATGGGTCGATGCTCAACCACTGAGCCACACCAGCAGGGCCCATCCTTCTTTTTTTATCCTCTAGTGATGTGTATATTTGCAGACAGAAAAACACTGAATATATATCTGCTATTTAGTAAAGGACCTGAGAAGAATATAATTTCTTTGAGATAATGTGTATATTTGCAGACAGAAAAACACTGAATACATATTTGCTATTTAGTAAAGGACCTGAGAAGAATATAATTTCTTTGATAGGTCTTCATTTCATGATTTCAGGACTGAATTCGTGTTATATGCTGAACAACATTTTCCTGGGAAAGATGCAGGTGGCAGACGAGGGGGTAATATTTGTTTCAATGTTAAGAACGCTCTCAATCATCTTCAGCATCCACCTGGAACCATTATTCCACGAGTAAGAGATGCATGCTGGATACTTGGCAAGCATTAAACGTGCATCTCAAATACTTAAAGAAAGTAAGCTGTAGAAGTAGAATAAATGTAAATGGCTAAAAATGTAATCTAATCATTTAGAGTAGAAGATTTGAAGTGTGGGCATATGGAGAATGTCAGAGTCAGAAAATACAGTTTCAGGATTTTAAAAAATCCCATAAATCTTTTATCCCCTCTCCCTGGCACCACAGAAGTCAGTTTCTAAATTTATTTTCATAGGTATATTTTAAGATAATATACTTACATTTTCATAGATGTACATATATTTTTGAAGAGAGGAGCAAAACTATTTTGAAGTGGATATAAATGTCCCCTTTTAAGAAGCATTTGTAATTTATTAAACCCCTATTTACTGCTACTATAAATAAAAACATCATCCTTAAACTCAGATATAAAATAACCTAAAATAAAGTTTCAATGTGAACAGTATAGTGTCACATTAAAATAATTTTCACCATGGAATCAGGCCTCAACTGACTTAGGCAAAAAGAGAACTAATGATTCATATTACCTACAAGTCCAAGAACAGACCTAGATTTAAGCACTTCTAGGTAGGACTAGATGATATAATCAAGGTCCATCCCTCTGCTGGTTCCATATTTTGAGAGGTCCTCACCTTGCCATAGTGACAAATGAAGGGATATAGTTTATAACATCCAGTGGAAAGTCTTTGTCTCAGAAATGACAGCAAATGCTCATTGTGAACTATGGGTTCTAAATGGGCCAAGGGCCCACTTGAACCAATCAGCATAACCAGGAAAATGTGAAGCACCGACTGGCTTACTTTCAGTGATGGTGCCAAGAATGGAGCCAGTAACACAGAAATATATGGTCTTAGAAAGAAATTATGGTATAGCTACCAAAATGAAGAGGAATAGATGCTTATTCCCAAAATATAGGAAATGTGTCCTAAAATGCTATTTCAAAAACATTTTGAAAAACATCTGAAAAACATTTGTTTATACCAGTAGAAGAAATGGATAAAACTCAATACCTAATCTTTAAAATTTTTAACAGCATTATCACTGACAAAAAAATAAACTGCAGGTTTAAAATGTACTGTTTAATAAAGCTTGACTTGTGCATACACTAGTGAAATTTGCACTGCAATTAAGATAATAAACATATCCTTTACCCCAAAATGCTTCCTTTGACCCCTCCCTCTCAGGCAATCACTGATCTGTTACTATCAATATAAATTTGTTGCTACTTTCTAGAATTTCATATGAATTGGATCATACAGTATATACTTTGGTCTCTTCCACTTAGCATTATTATTTTTGATTCATCCATGTTGATAGTATCAACACTTTATTACTTTCATTGCCAAGTAGCTGTCCATTGCATAGATATGTTACAATGTATTTATCCATTCACTAACTGTTGAAGGGCATATGGCTTGCTCTCAGGTTTGACTATTACACATAATGCTGCTATATTCATGGACTAGGTAAGTGGAATGGCTGGGGCATATGGTAGAAGTTCAATCAGTATAATTAACATTTTAGAAAACTATCACACTGTTTTCTAAAGTAGTTCTGTTACATCCCCATGAGCACGGTATGAAAATTCCAACTGCCCCACAACTTTCTCAACACTTGGTACGGTCAGTCTTAAATTTGTGGCATTTAAGAGCTATGCAGTAATATCTTACTGTGCTTTCATTTTGCAATTTCCTAATGACTAATCATGCTGAACATCTTTTCATGTTCTTACTACCATTCATATATCTTATTTAATGTGATGTTTCAATAATTTAGCTCATTAAAATTATTCATTTGATTATTTTCTTATTAAGCTTTGAGGAGTCTTTATATATTATGGATACTAACTCTTTATCCGATGTGTATTTGCAAGTTTCTCCCAGTCGGTGGCTTGTCTTTCTTTCTCCTAAACTGTCTTTCCAAAAACATGATTTCTTAATTCTGAAGTTCAACTTTTCAATTTTGTCATTAATGGATCTCACTTTTGGTCTCATCTGCAAGAAATCTTTGCCTAGCCCAGTGCTATAAACATTTGCTTTTGTGATCTTTTAGAAGTTTCATAGTTTCAGGTTGTGACCCATTTTGAGTTAATTTTGGTATAAAGCTATTTCCTGTGGCTGCTCTAACAAATCACCACAAATTTAGTGACTTACAACAACAGAAATATATTCTAATATTTCTAAGGTCTGAAGTTCAAGATCAAGATGTCAGCAGGCCATACTCTCCCTGCGTATTCTGGGGAAGTCAATCCTCGCATCTTCTAGCTTCCGGTGGCTACCAGCATACTTGGCTTTGGGCATATCCCTCCAATCTCTGTTTCCTTCTCCAAACAGCTTTTTCTTTCTTTCTTTTTATTATCTTTATTGTTGAGAGTATTATAGATTGTCCCTCCTTTTCTCCCTTTGACAACCCTCTTCACCTTCACCACTTTTTGTGTTTATAATCTCCTGTTTCTCTCATATAAGCATACCTTAATTGGATTTAGGGTCCATAGTCTCTCCATGTAAATAAAGATCCTTAACATAATTCTACAAAGACCTTTTATTATTATAAGCTAACATTTACGGGTCACAGGGATTAGGACCTATTGTCTTTGGATAACCATTATTTAATCTACCACAAAGGTCAAGAATGGATATGCAATTGTTCCAACATTATTTGTTGAAAAGATTATCTGTTCTCTACTGAATTACCTTCACATTGTTGTCTAAAATCAGTTAATCATATACGTCCATATATGCATCTATATCTGGATGCTCTAGTCTGTTCTATGGATCAGTTTCTGTAACTTAATGCCAATACCACATTGTCCATTGTCTTCATTAACTGTAGCTTTATGATAAGCCTTACAGTCTGGTGGTATAAGACCTCTTTGTTGTCTTTGGTGTTCTAGGTCCTGTGCAATAGCACATTCTATCTCTGCCCCTCCCTCCTCCCCCACACACAAAAGCCTGCTAGGATTGACTGGTTTCATTAAAACTATAGATAAACTTGGGGAGACATCTTACCAATACTAACTCTTCCAATTTATGAACACAGTGATACTGTAAATGCTATTGTTTTTATATCAGTTTGATTATTCATTGCTAGTACGTACATAGAAATACAATTTAATTTTGTATGTTGATCTTGTTTCCTATAACTTGATAAACTCAATTAGTTCTAGTAGTTTGTATTTAATTTTAAATAAATTCCAACGGATTTTCTACATAATGGTCTGTTGCCTGTGAATAAAGACAGCTGCACTACTTTTCTAATCTGGATTCCTTTTATTTTTCTTGCTTAACTTCACTGGTTAGAACCTCAAGTACAATTTTGAATAGAAGTGGTGAGAGCAGACATTTTTGAAATACCCTTGATTTTATTGGGAAGTGGGGGAAAGTTCAGTTTAGTCTTTCATTATTGAGTATGATGTTACCTATAGTTTTCTGTAGAGGCCTTTTATCAGGTTGAGCAAGTTCCCTTTCACTTCTAGTAGCTGTGAGTTTTCAGTAAGAATGCTGGACTTTGTCCAATGCTTTTTCCCCATCTACTGATAAGATCTTATGTTTGTTTGTTTTTTCCTTTTAGTGTGCTGATATGGATGGTATATTTTATTGAGATGTATTTTAAATATTAAACCAAACTTGCATTGCTAAGTAATTAGCACCTGGTTATGATATATTTTCCTTTTAATTTTCTTTATAGTATCTTTTAATTTTCTAAAAGTGTAGTAAGAATTGTTGCATCCATTGTTGCAGCTGAACTGGTTTCATTATCTTTTTCACCCTCATTTCTTTTTATAAATGACATATACATTATATTAGTTTCAGGTGTATAACATAATAATCCAATATTAATATATATTGCACAATGACTGCCAAAGTCTAGTTAACATCTGTCATCATACATAGTTATATATTTTTTTCTTGTGATAAGAACTTTTAGTATCTTTCAAATACTTTCAACTACACAATGCAGTATTAACTATAGACACCATGCAGTTCATTACATCCCACAGGACTTGTTTTATAACTGAAAGGTTGTACCTTTTGACCCTCTTCCCCCATTTTGACCATTCCCCACCCTCTGCCTCTGACCACCACTATACTGTTATGTATTAGCTCCATTTTTGTTTTTAGATTCCACAAGTGAAATCATGACTGACTTATTTGTCTGATTTATTTCACTTAGCATTATGCCCTCAAAGTCCATTCATTTTGTTGCGAATGGTACAATTTCCTCCTTTTTATGGCTAATAATCTATTCTATATATATATATATATACACAATATCTTTATCCATTCTGTATCTCAACATTGTAAATCGTGTTGCAATAAACATGGTAAAGCATGTATCTTTTTTAATTACTGTTTTCATTTTCTTCAGATAAATATCCAGAAGTAGAACTGATGGATATTATGGTAGTTCTAGTGATAATTTTTGAGGAACCCCGACTTTTACGTAGCATCCCCATAATCCTCATTAGGAAATTAAAGTCTGACAGAGTGTTTAGAACATGCAAGTCATCCCCATCTTTTTCTATCTCTCAAGCTTATTTCTTCTTTCACTACAATTTAATTCAGTCAAGCACTCACAAAGATAGGTAAGAGGTACATTAGGAACAAATATTTTTCTACCTTATATCTCTTTTCTTCATTTTCTGCCTCTTATATTAAGGTCTCAACTCCCCTACTGAAATACAAAATTCAACTTGTGCCCTGGCCAGTTTGGCTCAGCAGTTGAGCGTCGGCCTGTGGACCAGAGAGTCCCGGGTTCAGTTCCCGCTAGGGGCACATACCACAAAATAAATATATAAATTAATAAATAAATTAATTAATTAATTTAAAAATTTCAAATTGTGGTTTATATAAGAGTACCTAAAAATGTTATAAAAGGTGAACAATGTTCTGGGAAATCACACCAAAAAAAACCACAAAAATCCAGAGAAATAATATAAGAAGCTAAAATTTATGGCAAAAAATATTTAATGTATAAACAAAATTCTTTTTTATAACTGTAGAAATATAAGAACTATAAGGGCAAATTATAATTTGTGTAGTAGACTGTTATAGTAATGGTCCCCAATGACTCATACCTCCTCTATCTGTATCCTATGTATCCCCTTTCACACTGACACTAGACTTGGCCATGTGCCTTGCTTTTTCGTTCAATGGAAGATGAATGTATGTGACGGAAGTACAGGCTTGGTGAGGACTTGTGCACTAGGGCTTGCCCTCTGGGAATGTTTTCTCTCCCATGGGAAGAAGCACAGTCTAGTCAACTGGAGGATGAGAGGCCATGTAGATCAGACCGTCAAGTCATTTAATCCTGAGAAATTGTAAAACTTCATTGTTGTAAACCACTGAGTTTTGGGTGGTTTGTTATGCAGTAAGGTTAAGAACTACTCTTTGTAGAACCTTATCATCTCTCTGCCTATGTCTATGAAAGAGAAAATGGATAAAAATGGAATAAACTATACTTAATTTGAAAACACACTTAAGATCTCTCAGCAAACTTGAACAATATTACACCTGCTTTACTCCTGTTATATTTCCCCTCTACCTCAGCTATTCAGTTCATTTAATTATTTATAATAATCAACATTTTACTATTATCCTATACAATCCATAAGTATAGCATGTAGAAACTATATCAATGAACAAAGAGTACGCGATAAATATTTTTATTTTTAAACACTGGATTGTATATTTTTTCATATAAAAGATTCTAGTCTCTGTTTTTTAAAAATAATTACACTGCTAATAGTATCTTTACGCTTTTACAGAAGCCAACTTTCTCTACATTTTCAGCTTCACTCCATAGCTTTTATAGAATCATTATCTTTTGAATATATTTCCATTATCCTTTAAAAAATAAAATCATACAAGATAATTTTATTTAACACATTAAAACTTAACAGGTTATGGTATAACTGCCCAGCCTTCCAGCTACCACTGACACTGTTCCTAGCACAGAGAAGCCAACATGCTGGAGTAACTAATTCTCTGTTTTTACCTTTATTAAAAAGAGGTTTCTGGTAGTCAGAACAAATAATCTCTCGTTTGTTGCTTGAAAGCCTAAAATAGGATCATTGGTTTCTAGGCTTGCTACTTGCTGCTTAGCAACCTGCCCTACTTGCCTGCCTTCCTTTCTGTTGTAAAGCACCGTGCACACGGGAGCCGGCTGGCGGTAGATGAACACCCGGCGAAGGCACTCGCAAAGGGCTGCATAGGAGTGATTTGGAGCACAGGCAAAAAATTTTTTGTCTCTCTTTGATGCTTGGACGTAGCCTGCCAAGAAATATGAGACAAACAAAAGAAAAACTATATATTAAACAGAAAGAGACAAGCTGTGATTCATTACTAATTAAAATGCCTAAATTAAAGATATACCATAAATACTGAACAATGATTAGCCATAATCAATCTCTCCCAACTGGTGCAAAAATACAGCTTTAATAGCTAAGAACAAAATAGACAGGGTTTCATCTCTTCAAGAAAGGAACTATATAGCACCATACAATTTCCATGAATAATTAAAACACTAAAAATCAAAACAGTAAATGCTAAAAACATGCCAAGATATCTTTAAATGCCAATTTAATAACTAGGTTCATCAATCACAGATGGGTCATTACACAATCTTTTCCCTTTTTCTTAACAAATAAATAGGAAAATGCTTATAGGATACCACTGTAAAGTTATTTCAAGAGAGTGTTTATTATTCTGGCCCCAGTCCTGAAGGTACTAATATGCACAATATGTTCTCATTATTTTTATGCTTGTATTTTTATATACCAATACCACCACTATAACAGAATTAGAATCTTGAGACCACTTTAAGTTTGAAAGAAAATTCAAGTATCTAATTTTAAAGGCTTCATTAGGACATCCATTGAAAACTCATTAAACTTTGAGGAAAAAACAAACAAACAGTATTACTCTTTTTAAAGCTGAAAAAAATCAGGATGTGGGATAAAAGATATAACACTAATGTAAATTAAGTTCATCAAACAATAAAAGAGCAAAGGAACCACTGAGCATAGGCCGTTGAATACTGTTTTTTTAAATATTAAGCAAGCAGGAAAAACAGAATGTAGTTTCCTATTTGAGTAGCTTAGAATTAGATCTTTGGGCTAACCCTGACAAAATGAATAATGTAAACAATATCTGTAGACTATATATCTACTATAATGTTGATTTAACTTAAACTCAAGCATAACACAATTATTCTTTCTATATGAAGGGATCTGAGGATACAAATGGAAGATCTGAGAATATGAAAATTATGATAGTTTCCTCTTCTAAAAAAGAGAGAAAAATATAAAAATTATAGTGGAAAGTCTAAAAATATACTGTTAAATTACTTAATCAAACTTTATTTCAGGTCATAAAAATCCACCTGAAGTCTGCATTAAGCAGTTTAGCAGCTACATTATTAAGTCTGAGGGATAACTGACAAACCTCCTCTACAGTTAGGGCTGTGCACATACAGCAATCACAATGCGTAATTTTACTTCCTGCTTCGAGTTTAAAATAACCTCTCAATAAAGCAATAACTGTGGCTAATTCAAGTAAAAAATTTCTCCTACACAGTACTGATGTATTTTGATATAAAAATCAATTGTTGCATAAGTCTACAATTATTTGGTTTAAAATTTTTCCAGCCCTAGTTTTAAAACTAGTACTTTCCCTTTTACAGAATGAAGTTTATTTCTGGTTATCACCATTTTCCCTAAGTGTTTTCATTCAGAATAGTGCTCTTTGCACTCACTTACGTCCTGTGAAAGATGTCTCCTAATGTGCATTACCTTACAGCAATTCTATGTTTTTGAAGATTACTCTGAAGAAATGTGAATAAAAGTTCCATGTGGGGTATTGTCAAGCTCCTTGTTCATATCCTAATAGTGTACAGCTTAATTGGAATAAACAAATTATTGATTACAACATTTCAAGTGTTTCGATAACCACTTTGATTTCTATTCTGCATTGATCTTCTGTACAAGCATAAAAACAGATTAGTCGTACTGTTCCAAAAGTACTGACATTCATCAACACAGTACAAGCAACCAAATTATAGCAGAAATCAATCCCAATGAAATTATGCCAGCTCGAATTTTTCAAAAAGGAAAAAGTGTGCTTTATACCTAAAGCATTGAAAGTTGCAATGTGCTCCCACATTTCGCCTTGTTTGCTGGAGTGTGGCTGCCACAGCAGGGCATCCACATCATGGCGCAAACAGAAGCAGGGCATTTCTTTCGGATCTACGATGACAGAGAAAAGGTACTGGTTGCTTCCAAGATTCACCTAAAATAGAAAGTGACAAAAATAATATTTTACTCAACAAATTATTAAAATGATGGATGACGAAAACACCTGATGTCAGCAACTATCCTAAATTTCTCATATACGTAACCAGATTAACTCTTCGAAATGCCCTGGGAGAAATGTTCTATTGTCACCTACATTTTAAAGCTGAGGAAAGTGATGCCAAGGGCACTTAAGTAACTTGCCCAAGAATAGTCTGGTAATAAGTTGTGGAGCTGAGATTTGAACCAAGCGTCTATGTTCTAACCATTCTGATAAACTGTCTCTGAACTGTTAATAACTAGTATAAAACCTGATAAAACACCAATCTATAAGCAGAATAACTTTTAAATCACAGTATACAAAGTTTACAAACGCTAACTTGTAATAATAATTACCAAGAACAATGATAACTACTAGGATATACAAGCACAATCTGTGTCAGACAATTTATAAATATGAATCTCAACAACTCACAAGGCTGTTATTATCTTCATTTAATAGATGAAAGAACATACTTAGAGAGCTTAACTTGTTCTAGGCTACACAGAAAAATTATAATGCTGAGATTCAAACTCAGATCTGTCTGTTTACAAATTATTTACTTTGGTGTACTAATTACAGTATCGATGTCAAGTGTTTATTATGTTAAAAATTTTTATTGCAATATTGATGGCTAAAGAAATTCATTTTAATATAAAATAATCAAGTTGAGACTCAACTGGATTCCATCTACAGGAATACTTCTTTTAAAGAAGTAGGTTGTAATGAGTATTCTTTATTAGAAATGTTATCTGTTTAAAATGCCTAAATACTAACAGAATCATGGCAAATGTAGAAAACATAAAATATGCACACTTGATAAATATTGAATTGCTTCCACAAGTTTTAGAGCAGATTGGAGAATAAATGGTTAAAATTAGAGGTAGAGACCTGACCTACATAACGCGTATGTTTCAGTACATAGTTTTTGGATCTACCCTTCAAAAAATGAGTAAGTTATTCTTCAAATAAGATTTGGATGCTTTTAATATATTCAAAGGCAAGTTTCTAGAAGTTTAAAAAACAAATTATAATAAACTAGTCTGATAGTAAAGTTACTGTGGGACAAAACATTCTCTTTAAAACATTTTTTTTTTCTTTACTGGTTTTAGAGAGAGGAAGAAAGAGGGAGAGATAGAAACATCGATGAGATAGAATACTGACTGGCCACCTCCTGCATGCCCCTCACTGGGGATTTGGCCCACAACCTGCGCATGTGCCCTGACCGGGAATCAAACCGGCAACCTCTTGGTGCATGGGTAGATGCTCAACCATTGAGCCGCACCATCCAGGCACAAAACATTCTCTTTAAATGAGCTAGGTAAATAATTTGTAATTCTTTTTTCTTTTTTTATGTAATAAGAGACTGTGACATTCATTTTACATAATAAATTCTAGCCTTCCTAATCTTAATTTTAAAACCAAGTATTCCATGTAGCTAAATAAAAAAGGTGAAGCCATTACAAAATATTTGCTACTGCTTAGGTTGGTCAGCAGCCATAAGAGGAGAAGAAACTCATAATTCCATTCAAAGGTTCCAAGCTAAAAGTGGATAAATGAACTATGTGTAAATACTGCTTTTAGGGTAACAGCTAAAAAGTGTTTGGTTTCATTTTTCTCACGATAATACTAGAGTCTCTTGACAATTATTTATGCCTTTACTACTTTCTTACCTCACTGCATTATGCTGAGGAGTAATGGGGACAAACGGCCTTGCCTATTACCAATCTTAGGGGAAGCATTTGGCCTTTTATTTATTTATTTATTTATTTACTTACTTAATTAATTTTTTTGTTACAGATGTTTCTCCTTTTTTACCCCATTGGCACCCCCCTTCCCACCCCACACCCGCCCCATCCCCGGCTTAGTTGTCCATGTCTATTGGTCATGCACACATGCATATAAGTTCTGTGGTTTATCTCTTCCCACCCCCCCACTCCCTCTTCTGAGGGATGTCAGTCTGTGCCCTACTTCCATGTTTCTGGGTCTACTGTATTCCTCAGACTGTTATGTTCCTTATATTCTGTATGTAAGTGAGATCATGTGGTATTTGTCTTTTTCTGCTTGGCTTATTTCACTTAGGATAATACTTTCCAGGTCCCTCCACGTCACCTCAAAGGATAAGAGATCTTTCTTTCTTACAGCTGCATAGTACTCCATTGTGTATATGTACCACCGCTTTTTTATCCATTCTTCTACTGATGGACACTTGGGCTGTTTCCAGATTTTAGCTATTGTAAATAGTGCTGCTATGAATATGGGGGTACATGTATTCTTTCTGATTGGTTTTTCAGGCTTCTTAGGGTATATTCCTAGAAGCGGGATCACTGAGTCAAATGGAAGTTCAATTTTTAATTTTTTGAGGTAACACCATATTGTTTTCCACAGTGGCTGCACCAGTCTGCATTCCCACCAGCAGTGTACTACAGTCCCCTTTTCTCCACACCCTCGCCAACACTTGTTGTTTGATGATTTGTTGATGGCGGCCATTCTGACAGGTGTGAGGTGATACCTCATTGTTGTTTTAATTTGCATCTCTCTGATGATTAGTGATGTTGAGCATTTCTTCATATGTCTTTTGGCCATTTGTATGTCCTGTTTGGAGAGGTGTCTATTCAGCTCCTCTGTCCATTTTTTAATTGGTTCTTTGTCTTTTACCATGAAGTACGATGTTAACTCCAGGTTTTTTGAAAAGGCAATTACCATTAAGTCCTAGTTTGCTGAGTACTTTTATCATAAATGGATGCTAAATTTTGTCAAATTATTTCTCGCATCTACTAGGATGGTCAAATATCTTTCTTCTTTAGTCTGTTGATATGGTAAATTACATTAATATCTGAATGTTGAATCAATCTTGAATCCCCAGGATCAACTCTACTCGGTCATGATGTATTATCCTTTTTACTTACTGAATCAGATTTCCTAATATTTTACTGGGGACTTTTGTGTCTATATTCATGAGGGATATAAGTTTTTTTTCTTTTATCCCGTTTTCTTTCTTGTCATGTTTTTGTCACCAGGGTAATGCTGGCCTCATAAAATAAGTAGGCAGTGTTCCCTTCTCTTTTATTTTTGGGAACAGTCCGTAAAAAATTGGTACTTTCTTCATTTGTTAGCATGTACCATTGAGGCAACCTAGTTCTGGAGACTTGTCAGAAGGTTAATAATAAATTCAAACAAATATGGAACTATGAAGATTACCTATTTCCTCTTGAGTGAATTATGGTAATGCTTGTCTTTCAAGGAATTTGTCTGTTTTCACTTATATTGTCAAATATATAAAAATAGTTGTTCATTCTATTAGTGTCTTTTAGACCTGTAATGATATGTCTGTTTTTATTCCTCATATTGGTCATTTCTGTCTTTTTTCCTTGGTTATACTCTCTGGACTTAGCAATTTTGATCTTTTCCAAGGACCGGCTTTTGGTTTCATTGGTTTTCTTTATTTCTGGTTTTCAATTTCACTGATGTCTGCTCTTATCTTTGTAGTTTCTGTCCTCTTGCTTGCTTTAGATTTGGTTTTCTGTTCTTTTCCTAGGTTAAAGTGGAAGCTTGAACTATGAAACTGAAACACATTTTTCTATGTAACGCATGCTATACATTTTTCTCCAAGCATTGCTTTAACTGCATCCTACAATACCCTGTTTCATTTTCACTCAATCAAAATATTTCCTAACTTCTCTTGTTACTTCCACTATGACTTATGAGTATTCAGAAATGTCTTGTTTAATTTACAAATATTGTGAATTTTGTTTTCTGTTATGAATTTCTAATTTAATTTTATTATGTTCAGAGAACATTCTACTTATGATCCTATTCTTTTAAATTTGTTGAGGTTTATTTGATGACCAAAAATATGTTCTAATTTGGTCAATGTGCCACCTGCCTTCTGGGATTCCATTTAAATGAATGTTAAGACTCTCTGGTATTGCTTCACAGCTCCCAGATGCTCTTTTTGTTTTTTTTTAATCCTCACCCGAGGACATTTTTGCATTGATCTTCAGATAGAGCAGGAGGGAGAGAGGAAGAGAGAGAGAGAGAGAGAGAGACATCGATGTGAGACACATCAACTGGTTGCCACCTACATGATCCTAACCAGGGCCGGGGACAAACTGTAACTGAGGTATGTACCCTTAGCGGGAACTGAACCTGGGACTCTCCAGTCCACAAGCCGACGCTCTAACCACTGAGCAAAACTGGCCAGGGCTGTTTTTGATTTTAATCCCCACACCCTCTACTTTGCTCTAACCAACTGAGCTTTCCAGCCCAGGCCAGAGATTGTGTTTTAAAAAATTATTTTTATTTACCCCCAGCTGCATTGGGTCTTCTTTTGAGCCCTTGGGATGCTAAGATTTAGTGCTCTTCACTCAGCAACATAAGGCTTTTGTTACTTAAGGAAAATAATACAGGCAGGACCTCATGCTTCTTCAATAGAATTAGATACTTACCTCCTTCAACCCTACACCACCAAAGCAGTTTTTCTCTTATTTCCTACCCTACTTGCAGTCTCTCTTGTTACGCCCTGGTCAAGGTCCACAGAGAGGATCTGTGAATCCCAAGGGTTCTATACTTTCTTGCTAGCCAACACTAGGCCTTTAGCAATCTGTTAGTTGAATTCTTATTATATGGTAGTTCTTTCCTCTTCCCATGCTCAAATGGACTACTTCACCTATCCCATCTCTCCTTGGTGGCTCCTGTTTCTCCTTAGATTTCAAGCTTATTTGTTGCCCTGTAACCTCAGTTCTCAGATGAAATTTTAAAAAGTTTTCTACCTCCTAGGCAGAATGTCACACTGATGACATTCAACCATCAAAAAATATTATTTTCTCTTCATAATGCTCTACATAAGATGTCGGGCAATTAAGATTCCATTGAAAAAAAAAGTTTTAAATATAGTTTTAGCAATTAAAATAATTAATTTACATTAGGCAATTTACTTATTCAGAAAACTCATTCTTTGTTAATGCCAAATAAATATCTTATTGCCTTAGGGGGAAACAAAACCTCTTCAATCCATAAACCTTTAGCCAATAAAATGTAACTCCACATTTCTTTTATTCTCATGTTTATTATAGAGAAGGTTATATTTACTTTTGAAGTACCAGTGAAGACTACAATTGAATAAAATATTCTCTGGAGAAAAATCTGAAACATGAATTTCAAGTAGTCAGTTGACTGTCTTGTTCTTTTCTTCATAGGACACCTAGCAATGAAAGACTTCTAAAGATCAGATGTCAAAGTGGAGACATTTAAACAGCTCTCCATCACTCACTAAATTAAACTAAGAAGCTTCCATGCCCTCGTCAAACACACCGCCCTTCTCGTACCTCCATGTCTGTGCTCAGCAATACAGAAGCTCTATGAACCCTGTGCTTTGGGATTTTTATGAAGGTTTCATCACACAGGAATGTCCAATCATTAACTCAGTCAGTCCCTCGCCCTTTCTGGAGGATGAGAGGCGGACCTGAAAGTTCCAAGCTCCTAATCACGGCTTGGTCTTTCTGATGATCAGCCTCCATCCTGAAGTTATGTAGGAGCCCACCACGAGTTGCTCCATTAGAACAAAAGACACTCCTATCATTAGGATCAAATTCTAGGGGATCTAGTAGTTCTGTGTTAGGAGCCAGATCAAAGACCAAATATTAGAACAAAAGATGCTCCTAGTGCTCTTTTCAGGAAATTACAAGGGTTTTAGGAGCTCTGTACCAGGAACTGGGGACAGAGGCCAATATATACATATTTTCTACTCTTTCACAACTTTATTTAATCTCTACTTCTTGAGAATAAGGACTATAATCTCGTTTTATAGAAGAGATTAAACTCAAGAGGTTAAGAGATTTAAGCTTGATATGCTTCCAAGCCCATGTTCTTAATCACAATCACTGCATGCTCTCCCAGAGCATACTTTACAGTAGTGATTAAGCAACCATCAAAGTATGTCCCTGGCTGGCTCCTGTTTCAGATTTGGTAATACACATACTATAAAATACGTGTATATTCTGCTTCGTCAGTTGAGTCGATAAGTTGTCTTTGTGTGGCATGTCTAAAATTGGTGTTTATAAACACTGACAAAGAAGTTTTATAATAAAATCCTGAGTTGTGATTTTGTTTGCACAACCATTCATAAAGTAAATTATATAATCAAAGATGTTTATACTTTGACTTGAGAATTCAGCATAGGAAGATGCCGGATCTAAGCTAAGTGTTGTAAAATGCAATCAGGGGAAATGCACTTACATTTTTACTTTACTAAAAACCGTAAGAAAGAAAATATTAGTGCGTAGAAATATAAGGAAAACTTGACAATTTTTTTAATTTTGAAAATTATCAAAATGGATCTTTAGCTGTATATATCATAATTAATATTAAATTTCACTTAGTATTCTAATGGAGGACATAAATAAAAATATAATGGAGGACATATCAGACAACAGCAATATATAAATATAAAAAACAAACTGCCATAAGAAAAAAAAAAGAGAAAGCAAGGTGAGGAGACAATGTGGTTGTTTGATGTCAGTTAGTAAGGAATGGAAGGCAGCATGTGAACAGAGGTCTCAATGAGTACGGGAACAAATGAGGAAAGGCAGAACACTTCAGGCAGAGAGAATAACAAATACAAAGGCCCTAAGGGAGAAGAAGCATGTTTAATATCAGGAACGGCATAAAGGCCAGACTGGCTAAAGAAAAGCGAGTGAGGTAGAAAATGACAACCAGAACTGGATTTTAAACTATGGGTCTCAGCACTGGTAGCAAAATCAATTTAGTAGACCAGAAGAGAATTTTTATTTTATTTCATTAGAAATAGTAGGACCCTGGCCCTGGCCAGTTTTGCTCAGTGGTTAGATCGTTGGCCTACGGTCCAGAGAGACCCGGGTTCGGTTCCCGCTAAGGGCACGTGCCTCGGTTACAGTTTGTCCCCGGCCCTGGTTGGTGGTGCGGGTGGCAGCCACTCGATGTGTTCCTTTCACATCGATGTTTCTCTCTCTCTCTCTCTCTGTTCTTCTCTCTCCCTCCCACTCTACCTGAACAAAAAATGGAAAAATGTCCTCGGGTGAGGATAAAAAAAAAAAGAAATAGTAGGACTCTGGCAGGTGGCTCAGTTGGTTGGAGCCTTCATGCTGTACACCAAAAAGCGGCAGGTTCGATCCCCTCTCAGATCACATACCTCAGTCACAGGTTTGATCTCTAGTCATGACATATATGGGAGGCAACCGGTCAATGTTTCTCTCTCACAATGATGTCTTTCTCTCTCGCTCCCTTCCCCCTTTCTCTCTTTCTATAATTAATGAAAACATATGCCTGGGTAAGGATTAAAAAATATATTTAAAAACAGTATGAAATGGAGTATTGGAATATGTCCTATACAATACAAATAGTACTGCTTTGTGAAATTTTTGTTTCAGAAGTGTGTGTGTATGTTGTTTCAATTTAAAATACATAGTGAGTTATGGCCCTGGCCGGTTTGGCTCAGCGGTTAGAGCGTCGGCCTGTGGTCTAGAGAGATCCAGGTTCTTCGGTTCCCACTAAGGGCACGTACCTTGGTTGCAGTTTGTCCCCAGCCCCAGTTGGAGTTGTGCGGGAGGCAGCCACTCGATGCGTCCCTTTCACGTCAATGTTTCTCTCTCTCCCTCCCTCCCTCCTACTCTATCTGAACAAAAATGGAAAAATGTCCTTGGGTGAGGATAAAAAAATAAATAAATATACAGTAAAAAAAAAAAAAGACTAAATTAAGATTCAATATCTTGCATACCAATTAAAATAAAGTGAAGGGTAAGGTAAAAATGAAGTAAAACAGGCAATAACTGCAAACATTACTAATGAGAATATAAAGTGGAAATTAATTTCTCCTAACAGTCTTTGACTTATTAATTTGACTCTTTATTAGATAAATATCCCTGAACATAGATATAGCTTCATGTAAAAAGAGCATCGCCCTGGCCAGTGTGGTTGTTGGTTAGGCGTTGTCCGGTGCGCCAAGGGTTTGCCAATTCAATTCCCAGTCGGGTCACATGCCTGGGTTGTGGCTCAATCCCCAGGGGGATCATGTAGGAGGCAGCTAATTGATGTTTCACTCTCACATCAATTTCTCTCTCTCTTACCTTTCTCTCCCCGCTCTCTTCCTCTCTCTGTAAAAATCAATTAAAAAATTTAAAAAAACGCCATCATCATGAATAATTCAATTCAATATTATTAAAGATGTGAATTTTGACCTATAGGATGACCACTACACACACACACACACACACACACACACACACACTCACACACTCACACACGAATACCAATAATAACATTATAGTATAATCCAACCATTAAACTAGAGATTCAAATAACATGAGCACAGAAGGAAACGCTATGTCATAATGTTGAATGAAAAAACATGAAATTATTATACATTATAGGGATAACTATATGTAAAAACCCGCACACACACAAAAAAGACAATTGAAAGATATCAAATATGGAATAGTGCCAAAACAATACATTTTTAAATTGAGGGTGGTACTATGGTAAGTTGTCACTTTATGGAGTGATGATATTTATAACACAGCCAGTAACTGCTAATCAAGCCATCTTTGCAAAATAGACACACACACACACACACTCTCTCAATTATCATTTCATCTGAGTAACTTTTATTTCTTCACAAATTTTTAGAAAAATCATTATCAAGAACTTACCACATGAGTAGTTTTTAACGTACTGCCATCAAATCTGCATAAACTGGAACTCTCTTCAAAGAAAATATCACATTCTTCTAACTCTTGAGCATTACAAGGAGGTTTTTCTTTATCCGGATTTGGATTCTTAGACCAGAAAATAAGTATAGAAACAAACAATAAGAGATGGATTTCTTCATACTTAAAAATGTTAGTATTACAGCAATAATTAAAAACTAAATTCAGAACTATGACCAATAAAATTTAATCAACAAACACAGAAATGATGGAATCAGTAAAAAGTATAGTGTAACAGCTATTATAAACAAGTCCTATATAATCAAAAATGTAAAAATTGCAAACATGTTGAGAGATATGGAAAATATAAAATGGAACCAAATTTACCTTCTAGATATGAAAATATATCTAAACTAGAAAACAGAATAGACAGAATTGACAGATGATTAGACATTGCAGAAGAAAAGATCAGCGAGTTTGAGATACAGTCTATCTAAACACAGAGAAGACAAAAAAATAAAAACACAGAACCCTGGTGACCTATGGAACAGTATCGAATGGTCTAATTAATATATGGGTAATTGGAAGAGGGCAGGAAGAATGAAAAAATTTTAAAGAAATAATGGCCAAAAATTGTTTCATTTGATGAAAACTTTAATCCTACAGATTCGAGGTCAAGCTGAGATATTGAGCCACCTAACTGTGGCTGTCTGCTTCAGCCTAAATATCAATGTAAACAATTCTGGTTGTTGTGGCTGGCTGAGAAGGCAGTTAGCTGGGGCCACTGTTACAGTGACTCAAGAAAATATATAAGTCCAGTCAAAACTGGATTTAAAAAAAAAACACAGGCCCTGGCCGGTTTGGCTCAGCGGTTAGAGCGTTGGCCTGCGGTCCGGAGAGACCCGGGTTCGGTTCCCGCTAAGGGCACGTACTTCGGTTGCAGTTTGTCCCCGGCCCTGGTCGGTCGTGTGGGTGGCAGCCACTCGATGTGTCCCTTTCACGTTGATGTTTCTCTCTCTCTCTCTCTCCCTCCCACTCTATCTGTACAAAAATTGCAAAAATGTCCTCGGGTGAGGATTAAAAAAAAAAAACAAAAAAAAAACAAAAAAAAAAACACAGTAAAAAGGTAACACAAAACAAAACAAAACAAAAAACTAGACAATATTCCTCAAAACACAGATGCAAAACCCCTCAATAACATATTAGCAAACCGAAATCAATCATATTTAAAAAGGATAATATACCATAACCAAGTGGGGTTTATCTCACAAACAGAGAATGCATTTGACAAAATTCTACAGCTTTTCATGATAAAAATTATCAATATACCAGGAATAGAGGAAATTTATTCAATATGATGAAAAGAATCATCATACTTAATGGGGAAATATTCTTCTCCCTGAGATCATGAATAAGGCACAAATATTGATTTTCACTATGCACCATTTCTATTTTACAGTGGATCAGAGGTTCTAACCAATGCAGTTAGGCAAGAAAAAGTATAAGGATTTGAAAAACACAAAACCAACTTCAGTTGCAGATGACAAGATTCTATGTTCTATTTTTTTCCCCCCAAAATGTAACAAACACACTGGGATTCAGGCATAAATACCTTACTCGTATATAATATTCACTTGCAATTAAGTGTGAAGAGGCAGTAGCAACTATCTACAACCTCGAAACAAGCCTTCACTACTATCACTATTATATCCCCAGAGCCCTATCACAAAAAAAAAAAAAACTTGTTGAATGAATGGAGGGCAATGCAGTCTGCATGGCTTATTTATTGTAACAGATCTATGAAATGATGTAACTAACTGTATACTCTAAGTACGTCATCATACAGTTTTCTTCACCGCTATAATTTCTGATGGCAATAAGTCAGAAATTTACACGTGCTGATATAATTTTTTAATGAATAAACATATAACTGAAATTCTGGTATAATGCTATATAGTACTTGTTCAAATTCTTAACATTATCTTAAAAGTTATTAGGATGGGAATATAGTCAACAAAATGGGAATATAGTCAACAAAATAGATAAATGAGTAGTGTATTGCCATCATTACAATGACTTACTTTGTCCATTAAAACCAAATGTACTGTATGAGATATATATTCCCCTTGAGATATTCTAAGATCACCTAGAAAATTTCAATGATATTAAGGAGGTTATTAGCAAATTAGACAGTAAATCATGATCTTTGTTCCCGTCAGCACTGGTCAGTCTGTTCTTCTAAAGGAGACTATATATACTGGCATGTGTTGCATAACGACATTTCAGTCAACAATGGACTGCATATACAATGGTGGTCCTATAAGATTATAATGGATCTGAAAAATTCCTATTGCCCAGTGATATAGCTGACATAAAGTCACAGTGGAATGCATTACTTGTGTTTGTGGTGATGCTGGTATAAAAAAACTTACTGCACTGCCAGGAGTATAAAAGTATAGCACATGCAATCATGTACAATAGTTAACGCTTGACAATGATAATAAACAACTATGTTACTAGTTTACGAGTTTACTATACTATACCTTTAATTATTTTATACTGTGCTCTTTCTACCTACAAAAAGTTTGCTATAAAACAGTATGCTGTTACACCAGGGCAGCCTTATGTATCTCGTGATTGCATCATTATGTCTTGTGCTTTACTCTCATGTTGTTTTGTACAGGGACATGCTATAGAGGTTTATAGCCTAGGAGCAACAGGATATACCATATAACCAAGGTGTAGTAGGCTATACCATCTAGGCTTGTGTAAGTGCACTCTATAATGTTTGCATAATGACAAAGTCACCTAACAAGGCATTTCTCAGAATGTATCTCTGTCAGTAAGCACACAAAAGCACTGTGAGTGTGTGTGTGTGTGTAAGTAGAGATACATACATACATGCACATCCACCCTCCACATGTTCCCATACACACACATATATGTATTTAAACAGTGTAAAAAATGGGTATTAGAATTTTAAGCCATATTCAAACACCATTCAGCAGTACTTATCTGTGTCTTTTATCTTAGAAAAGCAAAATAATGTTGGAAACATGGCATATTCCTCATATTGTTGATCCCTACAAAGTCAGACTACTGTTGCAATTCTTACCAGTTCTTCAGAGGTCAAATGCATTAAACGTTCAGCTATTGCAGCGCATTGGGCTGAGTCTCTTATGAATTCCCCTTGTTTATCACCGACTACTAGCTCTGGCCAAGTCAGTCCTTCATTCTTCTTAATCAAGGAAATCTCCAAACTAGAAGTTTAGATAAGAAAAATAATGTTATATTAAGCAACTATGCAAATTACACAATCAATACCAAACAGAAGACTCTTCCATAGAAATTAACCCTGTTGTCCAGAAGATGTCTTACCAAATACTGTGTTAATTTTTATTTTGGCTATGATGAAAACTCTATAACTGAAGGGTAATTTAGATTTAATAAACAAACAAGAAATGGTATGTCAAATGGCTTGATGAGAGGAGTTAATTGGAAAGGGTAAGACAATCCAGAAAGTATTATTGCAGTCCAGGTATGAGATGTGTTACCAAACTTAATAGAAATGCAAGTAGCACATATCTGAGATATTTCATTGGGGAATGGTAGGGGTGGGTACATAAAGTTAATTGGGAAGGGTCTATAATAAAATGTACCTCTGTGTGTATGGAACCAATTAACTTTACTTTCACAAACTAGTAGCCCTTATATATAATTATTAATCTAAAGATCAGGCAAGTTAAATCAATACAAATGTTAATTTTTAAAATACAGATTTTAAAGAATGAAAAGAATGTAGAAATTAGAAAAATAACAACTTTGGTAAAACAGGAAAAAATAGTTGTTAATGTGGTCTCTATCAACTTAAAATTTAATTCTGTACATTTAAGCCACTGAACACAAATTCCAAATGCAATAAGAAAGGCCTATCAAGGAATCTTGAGATTAAGTTCTGATGCAGCAGTAAAGGGAGAGAGAGCTGAGTCAGAGCAAACAGTGGACATAGGAAGATCAGGAGTTGCCATGTGCCTCTTGAATAGGAAAGGAAATTCCAAGCAAGCTGTTTTGGGAGCAGTGCTTCTGTAATACAGAGAAAAGTGGGGTGGTGGTAGCTGTTCCACAGCAAAGCAACTTTTTCCATGTGCCATCGTTGGTACACGTGTGCCATACTAATCCGTGCCCTGGAACACAATTGCAAGCAAACAATTGCAAGAACACAATAATAACTATTATCATAATTATCCAACAGAACATGCAAAGTTATCAACTATTCTTTTTCAAGGCTGTTATTATCACTACCTCATGAATTAATTACAGCACTTTAAATTTTCTGAAACTACTTATTTTAGGAGACTATACAAAATATCTTATGTAATATGAGTTCCTATCATTAACATTAAAAATTACCCTACAAAAAAGAATGCCTAGGTTTAGTTGTATTTTCTAAAAAGAAAGCCAATCATGATAATGATGATGATGATGACAATAATGACAGCAGCTGATACTGACCAAGTGTTTACCATATTCCAGGTGCTGTCTTAAGCACTTTACATGTTTTAACCCATTTACTGCTCACCACAACCAAATAAAGTAAGGACTATTAACATCTCCATTATACAAGTAAGAAGAAAAAGCACTGAGAGGTTAAGAACTTGCCAAGGTCAAAAGCTAGTAAAGCAGTCTGGTTCCAAGTCCATGTCCTGCACTACTGCACTATTCTGCCTCCCTGCAAAAGTATATGTAAATAACTACTGAAGAACTTCATCCAGTAACTAGAATGTATAAATACTGTTCTTAGTCCCTTGCTATCTACAGAAAGTTCATACAATCTCAGTTGTAAAAAAATTCTGATCCACCATTAAATTTGTGTAACTATTTCTACATTTTAATACTAGTAATCAAATCCTGCCATCCAAGCCAAAAGGAACATAAACCGCCAAACATAATAAACCGTAGACCAGTTATTCTTCCAATGTGAGAAAAAAATTATTTGAAAATGAGAAATGAATAATTTAATAAAGTACAGAAAAGGGTGTTTTTAAGCCAATGATCCCACCTACACATCATTATAACTACCTTTCGTAACATAAAATAGCAATCAAGCATGTCAAATTTAATGGAAAAACAATACTGGTCTATGTTCATGTATTAAATGCTTGAAACTATCTGCATGAGGTTCAGCTACTCTTGTAGACCTTTGGTGGGTTACCACTTAATGACTTATTATTTAACAATATTTTCTATCTGGTTTGCCATGTTATGTTACCCTCAAATATCTCTCTCACACACAAATATGTTTAAATACAATATGTGGAAGTATAAAATATTTTTAAAAGAATCTTTCAGATAACTGAGTTTTTTAAATAGTATATTAAAAAGTGTAACCAAGTCATCAAATTTCTCCATTAGTAAAATGAATTCAGGATACATGCTTTTAAAGGTTAAAAAATGTTTAGATATATATTTCTTACACTCCCAGGATTTACACTCATACCAAAGACTCACATGGGTCATATATTACTAATCAAGAATTATATATTAGGGTAAAAATATCTAACTTATACCCACTTCTGACCAAATTTGACCATTTTAAAAATTAAGTTCACAAGACTACTTATTAATCCATCACTGAATTCAATAATTACTAGGACTTGATATATAATGAAAGAGAATAAATTTACTAATCCAAATGACTAGAGCATGAAGTACCTGGGACAACAGATTCGCAAAGAGGCATAATAGTAGGGGTAGAAGTTTATAGTTTTATGAGACCTTTAATGTTTGCTTACCTTTTTTTATACTCGTTTTATGAAGGTATAATTTATAGACAAAATTCACAGGTTTTAAGTGTAGAATTCATTGATTTGATGAATGCATACACCTGTATAACCCAAGGAAGATACTAAACCATCCAGAGAGTTCTCTTTTCCAGCCAATGCCTTAATACTTTAGAGGTAACCACTGTTCTGATTTGAATCACCATAGATTAGTTTCGCCAATTCTACAACACTACATAGGTAGAATCAAACAGTATGTACTCTTTTGTCTTGGGCTTCTTTCACTCCACAATGTTTCTGAGATTCACTGATAATGTTGTGTTTATCCATAGTTCATCCTTTTTTAATTGCAGAGTAGTGTTCAATTATATAAATATACCACCACATGTGTTTATACATTCACCTTTTCATGAACAATGAGCTATTTCCAATTTTTGGCTTTTATAAATATGGCTGCTATGAATATACTTTTAGAAAGTTGAGGAAGGGTTTGTGTTATTTTTTAACATGCATTTCATTTCTCTTGAGTAAATATCTAGGAGATTTTCTGGATTATAAACTATATATTTCATTTAAAAAATGCTAAACAGTTTGTCAAAGTCATTGTATGATTTCCACTTCCATCAGCAATGTACGACTTGCTGGTGCTCCCCATCCTTGCCAACATTTGATACTGTCAGTCTCCTTAGTTAATTGCTATATGATGGTGTCTCATCTGGCTTTAATTTGTGTTTCACTAATGACTAAAAATAATTATTTTTCCATGTACTTACTAGGTATTCATATATCTTCTATTGTGATGTGTCTCTTTAATTCATTTGACAAATTTTAAAATTGAGTTGTCCTTTTTTTTTTGGTTAATCCTCACCCGAGGATATTTTTTCCATTGATTTTTAGAAAGAATGGAAGAGAGGGAGTGGGAGGGAGTAAGAGGGAGGGAGAGAGAGAGAGAGAGAGAGAGAGAGAGAGAGAGAGAGAGAAACATCAAATGTGAGAGAGACACATTGACTGGCTGCCTCCCACATGCACCCTGACTGTAGCCGGGGATCGAACATGCAACCCAGGTATGTGCCCTTGATCAGGAATCAAACTGACAACCCTTCGGTGCAAGGGCTGATACTCTAACCATTGAACTACACTGGCCAGGGCAAAACTGAGTTGCCTTTTATTATAAATCTGTAGTAGGGTTTCTTTATATATTAAGAACCTAAGTCCTATGTTTGATATGAGTACTGGGAATACCATTTCCCAGTCCATGGTTTACCTCTTTCTTCTCTTAATGGTGTCTGTACAAGAAAAGGAGTCTTAGTTTTGATGTACAGAAGAATATTATTTTGATGAAGTTAATTTATCATTTACTTTTTGTGTATGTGTCCTGAACACATAATTCACAAAAGAAATGCAAATGGATAATTTACATAGAAAAATATTTATTATCCACAATTTTCAAAGAAATATGAACCATTCCACTTGAACGGTATTTATTCTCCATATATATTCCCGCACATGTGAAATTGTGCGTGTGTGTGTGTGTGTGTACAGTTATATACATATATATGCTAGTTACTACTGCAGCAAAAGACTAGAAACAATGTAAATGTCCAACAATAGTCAGTTTTTAAAAATGATTACAGTTGACAGTAGAATTCTATGAAGCCATAAAATAGGATAAATAATAATTGTACATTCTATAATAAAAAGCTCTCAAGATTTATTGTTTAAGTCAACAAAAGCAACCTATGTATAACTGTGTGCAGTATGTGTTGAAAATGTTTTTGTTAAAAAAAGAAAATTATATACTTCTTGAATATATATAAAAATAAACTAACAGTGTTGAGGGAGTTAGGGATGGCTGACTGGAGAGCCTGGTTTGGAGAGACTTATTGTACAGCCTTACGTTTTAAAGAATGGGAATGTATTATCTAGTCAACAAGTTAAAAGTTGTAGAAAAAATTATTTCTATTAAAAGTTTAAAAAGTACAAATTAAAATAGCCATTTCACCTATTATTATTGTTGTTATTGTTATTATTGTATCTAAAGCTGGTAATAAAAAGCACTACTTACTGTGTAATGTAAGCAATAACTATAACAAGTATCTTTAATCTTAACTATAATTATGTACTTTGACATAGCAATTCCAATTTTAATCTACCTTAAAAATAATCAGCAACACAGACAGATCAATTAGAGTATTGACCTCTGAGCTAACTGCTTTGGAAAGAATAAAAAATAAAGTAATAAAAATAAAATTGTAAATATAAATAAAACTATAAAAAATACCTATTATTCTCTTTAATTATCCATGTACTGCTTTCATGATCAATAGATGAATAGAGGTTTCCTTCCAAAAACCTCTGACCCTTCAGCACAATGTTAACATGTTCAGGTAAAAATTGTACTTGAATGTCCTCCTTAGTACTGTCTTCTGGAAGCCGTATTGTGACTGTCAAATCATCTTCAGTCTGTTGCCAGTAATACAGAGGCTCTATTGGGAAAATGCATTATATAATTAAAAAGTTAGAGAACAGAACATACAAAATTAGAGACTAGAAGATATGAAAGAATGCCTATCTAAAAGAAACTTGGCATATTTTCTAGTGATCGTCTCACAAAAAAAAAGGTAATTATAAACAAACACATACAGATCTCTTTGGAGGCTTTTCACCCAGAGTTATAGCAATTGCACTTCAAATTTTTCTTTTCCAGGCTTACCTAAGTATTCCTAAAATAGTAATGGCAGCATTCGTTCACTCCCTGCCTCCCAGTCCCTCTCTTTTTCTCCTCCTTCTTCTCCTTACACACACACACACACACACACACACACACACACACACAGTGGAGTCCGAGTTCAAAAGAATACCAAATATGTCATAAACCGCTGTCTGAAACTTTCACCTTGATTTGCCCATGTTAGAGCAAGGCAAGGCAACTCTTCTGTGATGCAGAAGACCACTATTATTTGATGGGACATCCACATCCACACAAGAAACAGAAGATATATTTTGCTTATAAAAAGTATTGGCTATTCTACCCCACAACTTTGTTGCATGAAAGCAATTTCACAGTAAATTCAAAGGCTGTCAGCATATTTTGTCAAAGTTCCCAGTAAAAGAATCCTCTTTTCACCTCCTACTCTATCTCCTTGGCCTATTTCCTAAAAAGCCAACTAGTAAAGAAACACCTTTAGACCTATCATAGTATCATCACAGAACTAAGAAAATATGACTTAAATGCACAGTGAATAAATATTCGTCTAATGGTATCCATAAGCATTAATCTGTCCACCCACTCATCAGAAAGAAATATTACATAGCCTTTAGGAGCCAGTGCTCCAGAGTTAACTAGTCCTGGGTCATAATCCTCGGTCAACCAGTTACTAATTTTGGTATGCAATTTTATCTCAGCTTCATTTTCCTAATCTGTATATTAAGTAACAGGATATTACACACCTCTAGGACTGTTGACATTTAAATGAGTTAACATATATAAAACATTTAATATCAATCCTGTTATCTAAATGTATTATAAATTCTCATTCAATGTGCGTTATTGTGTGGGTTTTTGGTGCTGTTGTATGTAAAAACTTTGGGGGTATTAAATATGCTCAGAGATATAGCATAAGTATGGTGTATATTTTAATAGGTCACCTTCACTTGATGTTAAAAAATTTAACAAACTTGATACTGTAGAAACAGATATAAAATATCATGAATTTTCAGGATAAAATTGTTACTTTGGGGTAATTTCTGAACTGCACCACATTCCTTTAAAAAGTCTCAGATCCTCTCTTTTGCCTTTAGTAGTACTTTTAATTTAAACTCACTGAAAAACTTTCAACTATTGCTTAAAAGATTAATAACTATAAGTTCCTTAAGGCAAGTAATTTGTTTCATTCATATTTCTGTCTACTGGAATACATGGATAACTTCTGCCAGATACGGGATGAAAGGAATTTGCAAAATCATGTGAGCTATTAGTATAAATTAAAAATCATGGAAACAGACAAAAGGGAAAGTCAGAATTTTTAAATCCGCTTTCCATTCAACATATACAAATACCTAAATGCTTTTCTTAGCTGTTGGTTGCTTAGAGTGCCTTTGTATCTTTTTAGAAATCGTGTTTTAGATCCTTCAAAGCAAATACTATTATTTAAATTACTGTAACAATACAAAATGGGCAATAAACAATGTATTCTTGAGGTTTACAGAAAATGAGACCAGTATCTACACACACACACACACACACACACACACACACACACACACATATGTATATATCGGAAGACTGTTTAAAAGAACACAGGCTATAATCAACAAGCTATCCATAATTTGGTTTAAATTACATTTTCCCCTTATCATTATGGAAATCCTATGACAAAATATAGAATAAATTTCCCAAGAGAAATTGAAAACAAAAAATTAAGTATAGACTGTTTATTAGAAGGGAAACAAAAAATTGGAAGAGATTTGAGGTTTATATTTAAAGGGAAGGACAGACATAATAATAAACTCAGGAAGAATGCAAAATACAATGTGAATTGTCAACAAGAAAAAAAAAATCTAACCTGATAGGAGTTTAAACACCTGTCCCACCTACCTGCAATCTGTCTTGGACCACATGATCCTAGCTTCTAGTCAAAATGGTTACAAAGATTAAGGCCTTCTTTCCCTTTGTCACAACTGCTCACGTAAGGAGTTAAGTTCTAAAGGCCCTATGGTTTAGAAATATGAATAGCTGTTCTGGCTAAGCTCTAGGAGAGTTTAATATTACAATTAAGACAGAACTGTAGAATTTATTCCAAAAGGGATCTTAGAAGTAATCTAAAATATCACATATGTGGAAACCAAGTTTGTTAAGAGGCTAAATAAAAGGCCACCAAGCACAGCCGTTGTATTCTGAAGTGATATTTAAAAGCCTGGGGAAAATATTTTTCAAATATTTATTAATTTACTGTTTTCAAATACTTTTCCAAAAAATCATTTTTAGAATGATATAAATATATAAAAATAGTAAAACTAAATTTTATTTAAATAAGTAACACAAAAGTTACAGTCAGAGTAATATGTGTATTGGTTAAATATTGTGAAAATCTCTATTAAAAATATGCTATTCTCTGGCTATAAACATCAGAAGCATAAACAGTTGTGATTATAGAGGGACTATTTTTATACTGGTATATATTTATATATCTCTGGAATATTTTTAAAGGAATATGGATTCTTTGTGTATAAATGTAAACTTCTTCTGACAGACCTTGTTCCTCTCTTCACTCTAAAAACATTACAAACCTTCATTCAGTCCCTCAGTTTCCACAGAAAACAGTCAGTGATTATATGCCCTCAAGGAACTTTCCTTCAATTTAGTAGAAAAGGTAAAAACATGTACATTAGTATACACTTAAAATGAACAGAATTGAGTTTATTTTAAAAGATTAATATCCTTAATATGAATGCCAGCTTCACAAATGCCAATAGGCATTATTTATTTTGAAGTTAGACCAATACATTTTTTATTATTTTTTAAATTTATCTTTATTGTTGAAAGTATTACATATGCCTCCCCCCCACACTGACACCCTCCTCCCTGCTCTCGACCCCCCCTTACTATACTATTGTCTGTGTCCACTGGTTATGCATATATGCATGTAAGTTCTTTGGCTTATCTCTCCTGAGGTTCATTAGTCTGTTCCCTGCTTCACTGTCTCTGGATCTATTTTGTTTGTCAGTTTATTTTGTTCATTAGATTCTACATATAAGTGAAATCATGTGATACTTGTTTTTCACTGACTGGCTTATTTTACTTAGCTTAATACTGTCCAGGTCCCTCTATGCTTCTCAAAGGGTAAGAGATCCTTCTTTTATGCAGCTACACGGTATTCCATTGTGTAAACATACTGAAGCTTTTTTTATCCACTCATCTACTGATGGACACTTGGGCTGTGTCAAGATCTTAGCTATTGTAAATAGCACTATAAACAAATGAGACTACATCAAAATAAAAAGCTTCTGCACAGTAAAAGAAACCATCAATGAAATGAAAAGGGGTCCCACTGTATGGGACAACATATTTTCCAATGATACATCTGATAAGGGGTTAATTTCCAAAATATATAGAGGGCTCATACAACTCAACAAAAGAAGACAAATAATCCAATTAAAATGGGCAGAGGACCTACACAGACACTTCTCCAAAGAGGACATACAAATGGCCAAGAGACATATGAAAAAATATTCAGCGTCAGTAATCATTAGAGAGATGCTATTAAAACGACAATGTGGTATTACCTCATACCTGTCAGAATGGCTGCCATCAACAAATCATCAAACAGCAAGTGCTGGTAAGAATGTGAAGAAAAGGGAACCCTAATACACTACTGGTAAGAATGCACACTGGTGCAGCCACTACGGAAAACAGTATGGATTTTCCTCAAAAAATTTTAAATGGAACTGCCATTTGACCCAGTGCCCCCTCTTCTAGGTATATATCTCAAGAATCCTCAAACACCAATCAGAAAGAATAATATGCACCCCTGTGTTCATAGCAGTGCTATTTACAATAGCTAAAATATATATTTATTCTTTCACCAAGTATTGATTAAACATTTGATCAGATAAGCAAATATATATATATTTTAAACTATTTTGGTAATTATAAAATTATTAAATTAAACTAGTTTCCACTATTTAGGTGGTATATTTTACAAAGATTATTCTGGAAAATATAAAAGAAAATAAAAAAATAATAAAGCACCTATCTTGACCTGGTAAAACCTGTTACCTAACTGGGCAGAAAAACCAGACATAAATATATATACATATAAATACATATGAATTCTATAAAGATGAAAAGTAAAATTACCTTTGATTTTATCTGACATGTCTTCATCCTTATTTTCTGCAATATCCTGACCAACGGGAACAAACGCGAAGGACTTGTAGGAGATGATCATTAGACCATTCCCATCAGGCTCAATGGCAGCATAATTTGGCACTGACTTTCCACGGAGAATATCACGTTTAATAATTTCATATTTTTCATTATCTGAAAGAATATCAAGTATCTTTGAACAAAAATTACAAATAAAGACTATATTATGAAAATATCTGTATGTTCATTTCAATTCAAATTAAATATTTTAAATGTACTATTAAAAGGCATACTATTGGGTGTCTTTCTTTAAAATATATTTTGAAATTTTTTTAGAGAGCCCTGGCTGGTTTGGCTCAGTGGTTAGAGCGTTGGCCTGCAGTCCAGAGAGACCCAGGTCGGTTTCCACTAAGGGAACGTACCTCGGATGCAGTTCGTCCCCGGCCCTGGTTGGGTTGTGCGGGTGGCAACCACTCGATGTGTCCCTTTCACATTGATGTTTCTCTCTCTCTCTCTCTCCCTCCCACTCTATCTGAACAAAAAATGGAAAAAATATCCCCAGGTGAGGATAAAAAAAAATTTTTTTTGAGAGAGACAGGAAGGGAGAGAAAGAAATATCAGTGTGAGAGAGAAACATCAATCAGTTGCCTCCTGTATTCCACCCACTGGGGATCGGCCTGCAACACGGGCATGTGCCCTGACCAGGAATCAAACCAGGACCTCTCAGTCCACGCGATGACACTCAATCCACTAAGCCACATTGGACAGGCTATTGGGTGTCTTTACAGATAAAAAGGATTAAAGAAACTGACCACCTAATATTCTGTAAATAAATCCCTATTTTAAAATACTGGATTTGATAAAAATTGTTCTAACCCAATGTGGTAGCCACTAGTCACAAGTGGCTATTTAATTAAAATTAAGTAAAATTGAAATTCATTTCCTTAATCACACTAGCCACATTTCAAGTACTCAATAGCCACACAATGAATGGCACACACAAAACATGTCCATCCTGCAGAAATTTCTATAGGACAGAAGTGCTCTAGATCATGAAAGTGACTGACTTACCTGAAATATCAGCCTCTGAAGGATCTACCTTTTCCTTGACTAAAGCCTGTCTACTTTCCCAGCAAGTATATGATTGCATCTTCTGAAAAGAGCCACAAATTGAGGATAAGGGAAAAAGTGTGATGTGGACTATTTTTTTTTTTTTTGCCCTCTCTAGCTATTGATAAGGGGTTTTATTAAAATAAAATATGGCCCTGGCCGGTTTGGCTCAGCGGTTGGAGCGTCGGCCTGCGGTACAGAGAGACCCGGGTTCGGTTCCCGCTAAGGGCACGTACCTCGGTTGCAGTGTGTCCCCAGCCCTGGTTGGTCGTGTGGGTGGCAGCCACTCGATGTGTCCCTTCACATCGATGTTTCTCTTTGTCTCTCTTCCTCTCTCTCCCTCCCGCTCTATCTGTACAAAAAATGGAAAAATGTCCTCGGGTGAGGATAAAAAATAAATAAATAAATAAATAAAATATGTTTAAGGTAGAAATGATTTTTATACATACCCATAAACAGATCTATTTGCCTAATTCATCAAACATAAATAATTGTACTTAGAATGTTTAAGGTATAAATAACTATATTCTGAAAGTGTCTGATAAATTAACTGAATTTATTCTCCTATAAAAATACATTATTTTTTGCTTTAAAAAGTACCCAAACATTTCAGTTAAGTCCACACCTTTACATATACTATTACTCTATTAAAGTGGTTTCTACTTGTAAGCTTCACATTGAGTAGTCAAAATCATAACTCAGTATCATCTGAGTTATACACAATAACAGAATCTATTCTAAAATATCAATTATTGTTTTTGCTCTAAAACCCTCACCTACTTTCACACATTTATTTATACATATGTAAAAACAGACTTTTCATTTCATGAATAAATTAAAAACTCCTATTTTTCCTACACAGGTACATGCAAGACAGAGTCCTACCTGCCACTACAGACCCAAAGTTAGATATTGTGTATTTTACAGTGTAGCTTTACCCAACATGTATGGGACAGAAAATTAATAAATACGTTTCAAGTAAGTTCCATGGTTAAGTTGGGAGAGTCTGGATTAAAATCAAATTTTCTTTTTTATTTAAAATGTTTAGAAACTTTAATATGCTTAATGTGTAATGGGGATACTGCATGCCCACATTTTAAAACTAACTTGACCACGCCCTGGCCGGTTTGGCTCAGCGGTTAGAACGTCGGCCTGCGGTCCGGAGAGACCCGGGTTCGGTTCCCGCTAAGGGCACGTACGGTTGCAGTTTGTCCCCGGCCCTGGTTGGTCGTGCGGGTGGCAGCCACTCGATGTGTCCCTTCACGTCGATGTTTCTCTCTCTCTCTCCCTTCCTCTCTCTCCCTCCCACTCTATCTGTACAAAATATGGAAAAATGTCCTCGGGTGAGGAGAAAAAAATAAATAAATAAAATGTTTAGAAACTTTAATATGCTTAATGTGTAATGGGGATACTGCATGCCCACATTTTAAAACTAAGTTGACCACAAAATATAATTCATAAAATATTCCACTCAACACAGATAAAAACACTACTCTGTTATTTTCATTTAAAAATAAAATGAAAAAGTAGCACAATTATATTAGTAATAGGAGGAAAAAGGAAATGAGACAGTAAGAAAAGAAAAAGATAAAGTGAACCACAGAAAAAATATTTCTACAATAACAATAATTAAAATTAGCTTTGGGGAAAAATAAAAGAACGGTGAGTCTAAATATATCTGTCTGGTTGAGGCAAGGAAACAAAGATGACGGGAACAGAAGTGATGGAGGGAGAGCGAGTGCCGCTGTGTCCCGAGGCATTCTGATGCGAGTTCCTGTGCGTGAAGCCAAAGTCGTCACAAAACCAAGTGTCTTAGAGAAAAGGAGAAGGAACATGCATGACAATTTCTCCTATAAGATGTTAAGCAATTTAATTAAAAAATAAAGATTTTATTACCTAAAGCAGGGATTTTGCACATTACAGCCTATATGCCAAACAATACATTATCTATTTTTAAATGATTTTAAAAATCAAAATAATATTTAAGTACATGTAAAAATTACATAAAATCCAAATGTCGGTGTCCATAAATAAAGTATTGTTAGAATAAAACTATACTCATTCATGTATTGTCTAGCTGCTTTTGCACCAAGTGATACAGATCACATGGATACCATCTAGCCCTTTACAGAAAAAAATTTCCAACACCTAATCTAAAGATTTAACACACCATGTTCCTCCAGAGAGGAAACTACAATACTGGGTAGAAAAACAAATTATATGAAACATTTCAAAAAAAAATCTAGGAAATTTATTCAGCCTACTTATAAACTATTCTGATTTTATATATATATTATGATAATATACACATACATTATATATATCTACATACATATGCCTAGGTGCATCTACGCAGTTATATTTAATTTATATTTCAATTACACTGCGACTTATAATTAATTTACATTTAGTTTTATATTTGGGGGGGTCAAAAGTACGTTTACAGTTGTTGAGTATGTGAAATAGTTTATTCTTATATTACTTATTAATTATTGCATTATTTCCTGTATGAACTGTAAGCCTATATTTGCCCCATCCTGTATATATGAATTCTTTTGTACACATGTATATGTGTACATATATCCACATATATTATTGTATATAGTAAAATACACACTTTAAATTCTTCAAAAATTATGTAATAATGTTTTCTCTTATAAAAAAGGCATAATTGATTGGGGAAACACATTTTTTTTTTTTTAATAATCCATACCTAAGGAGAAATCTAGATAATATTCATTCCACTGGAGGACAAGTACTAGAACCATAATTCAGTACTCAAGGAAAAGTAAACAGCATTTATAGGAACAGATTTGTACTTTAAACCTACTAAATCATGAAGAGATTCAGAATATATTATGTTTTACCTTTATTTTTCTTACTGATTGTGACCCACTCCAAGGAAACAAAGAAACCACTTCCTTTCCTGTCCAGGTCTTCCTTCTCTATTCTAAGAAGTAGGGTAGCTACTGAATGTTCTTCAGCTTTCAGCAGTGAGATACTGTGAATTATGATAAAAGGATTCCCTAGCTCTTCATTAAACATAATCTAGAAAAGAAAAGAAGATGACGCACACAAAATTGTATATATTACATGAGTACAGATAGCAGAGAAAATACACATAATTCTGACAATCCAACAATTAATCTCGACATTATTTATGAAAGGAATACAAAATTTTAAAACCCTTTAAATAAAGGTTGCAACTTAAAATATGACTCCTTGAAGAACTTTTAAAAAAATATTGTTTTGTTTAACAAAGAAAACAGATCAGTACTCTTGGCTTAAAAACAAAGATAAAAACAGGCCATTCAAACAGCATCTAAAGGAGAAAGAGAACTAAAAGCAATCTCCTAGAAGTGAATTATCAAGGGAAAACAGTGCTCTACACAAAGAGAGAGGACTTGAGCAGGTTAATACGATTAATTCCTCCATTTCTTCCCGTCTCATATTTGATTTCTTTTTCCTCTTAGTTTCTGGATATCATGCATGCATGTGTGTGTTCACCTGTGTGTATGTGCGCATGTGTACTTTTGTCCTATTTTTACTTCTGGTTTGTCTTTCTGTATTTTCTGAAAGTTTACAAAGAGTCAAAGGCCCATCATTCTCCAAACTCCTTCCAACTGTTTCAGGTAGTTGTGTTATATACCATATTGCCTCAGTAAAAAAAGGAAAAAAAGTTATGTCACAATGTCCAATGAATATTTGAAATTGTGACTGCAAAGGCCAGCAAAGGCCTCTGGAAAACAAGACATTATTGTTCTGGTCATATATTTTGTGTTTTGTTTAGTTTGGTTTTTTTTAAAACATAATACAATTTGGTATTAGACCATTTAGTATAACTTAGTAAGAAAAGTAAACCATTTTGTTCTAAAGCTTTCTTGATTTTTCTCAAATAATTAAAACCTTGATAAGTATCTGTCAGTCTGATAAAAACATTTTATAAGATGTTAAATATATTAAGTTCATATCTTTATCTACCTAGACTGAAAGACCACCTGCTGAAATTTGGACACTTGCAGTATCATGATACTTTTCGTATAACTCAGTATCAATCTTTTCCACTTTCAAAACCTGTGCCTCTAGAGAAGTTAATTCTTTATTACTATTAAAACCCTAACCTGCTCCTCAGATTTAAATCTGTTACACTGTGTTAAGAAAACTGAAGTAAAAATGGCATGTTAGAGATCGGCACATTCCTGTATTTGTGTTGTAGTGCATTTTCCTAAGCAGGGAATGCTTTCATAGCAGACAGCTAGCAGAGGGCTGCAATGGAAGCATGCTGGACTCATAAACACACCAGCAAATATAACATGAGGAGAGGAGAAAAGCTATGCCAGTGTAATTTTTTGGCTAATTCTTCTTCAATAAGAAGTCAATGTCAATGTTTAGTGTACTGTTTTACATATATAAAACACTCAAATATTTGTTGAAAAAAAATCAATGCAATTCTTGACAACTGCGTTGATCCCAAATTAAAACAGGAATGGTTAACATATCAGTTTTGTAAAAGACATACATTTTATAATTTAATTAAATAGATGATATTCAAAACATTATATATAATAAAAACCAAGAAGTCACACACAAACTATCCCTAAAGTGTTATTCCAAAATCATTAAGGTCCTTAATTTATATATACTTTCCAGCCTTTGCGTAAATCTAAAGAAAAAACACCTCACCTCCCATTTTTCAGAAGCACTATTTCCACGTTCATCTGTTCCAATGATATATAATCGTCCAGTTCCATCTGACAAGGTGACCCAGGTAGAAGAGGTGAAATGGATAGATGCACAAAGGCGATTGTCATACGCTGTCAAATCTGTAGGAAGTCGAAATACCTCTCGTGGTTTTCCTAAGGCAGTGTCCTAAAAAGCAGACAAATATTATAAATGAATCCCGTTATCTCTTTGGTCCATACACAAACAGAATAAATATCTGCAGTACAGTAGTTACTCTCCTCCTCAAGAGAAGGTATCTAATTGCCCTCCCTTGGAGTATGAGCTGTACTACCGACTCACTTCTAATAAAATATGGCAGAAGTGAAGATTATGTGACTTCCCAGACTAGGTCATAAAAGACTTCACATCTACCTGTCTCTCTTTCTAGGACAGCACATGGTAGACCCACGTGGGTAAGAATTGAGGGCTCTTGACAATACCCAGCGTTCTGTGAGTGAATCATCCTGGGAGTGTATCCTTCTGCCTTAGTTGAGCCTTCAAATCATGGCAGTCCTGGCTGACATTTTCCTGACTACAATTCCACAAGAAACTGTCACTCTCTAATTTCTGACCCACAGAAATGTGAGATGACAAATGTTTATTATTTCAAGTCACTAAGTTATTTTTAATTAAAATATAGTTAGCATACAATATTATATTAATTACAGCATAGTTATTCAACATTTATATATACCTAACAACATGATCACCACAAGTCACTACGTTTTGAAGAAGGCTGTTACACAGAAATATGTAGACAATGTAGTATTCCAGTCTTTATTCTGCTCTTAAGTTTAATGATCAGCATTTTTAACTAATTAGAAATACCACATCCCATTCTAAATGCCTACTTAGACATCAGCCTGTGATATGAAAACACCACATGGAGACTATGAACTTAGGCTTTTGTCAATACTTCTTTATTGTGTCCAGGTGCTCCTACATGGATTGCACCATTAATGTTCTACAAATACACACACACACAGACCTACAATTCAGAAAATAAACTTTCCCTCATACACTGTACTCAAATTTGTTCTTGTTTTATTTTTCAGTTAACAGTTTTTCTACAGGAAAAGAATAATCTTTGATTCACACATTTCATTCCCCGCTCCTAGAACTGTTTAGATCAGTATATCAGATTTAAGTAAACTATATTCAATATTCTTACTAGCCTCAAGTTTTTGTTACCCATTGTTTGTTTCTAAAGCATAGAATATAGTTTTTTCAAACAGCACCTTTCCTTCTTTTCGTACTCATATTTTAGTGATTTACATAACATTAATTAACTAATTCGATAACAAACACAGCCTGCATGAAGTTTTTAGAATGACCAAATCCTCCCCTCAAGTCACCTAGTACAAACCCAATCTTAAAATAAGTCCTTTGTTGCCCTGGCCGGTTTGGCTCAGCGGTTAGAGCATCGGCCTGCGGTCTGGAGAGACCCGGGTTCGGTTCCCGTAAGGGCACATGTCTCGGTTGCAGTTTGTCCCCGGCCCTGGTTGGGTCGTGCGGGTGGCAGCCACTCGATGTGTCCCTTTCACGTCGATGTTTCTCTCTCTCTCTCTCTCCCTCCCACTCTATCTGAACAAAATATCGAAAAATGTCTTCAGGTGAGGATAAAAAAAATAATAATAATAAAATAAGTCCTTTCTTACATCCTCTTACTGAGCTATTCTCTAGTTCCCCTGGGTATACATTCTCCTTTGAGGCAAAAAGTAATAAATCCTAATAAGTGTTAAGTATACTGAAGTGAATTTATATACTGACATAAAAAGATCTCCAAGTTAATAACTGAAAAAAAAAAAGATGTAGAATATGTATAGTACAAATCCAAATATGTTGAAGTAAACAAATGTTTTAATTTGACAGCACAGAGTAAGGTGTAAGACAGATATATGCTAGTCTGTTAATAAGTGTTTACCATTAGAAAACAAGTAAGATTGGATTGAGACTGGTGATAGGAGGAGAAATGGGGAGGACAAGTTTCCTTTATTGCTTTAAATACCATTGCTTGACTATTTTTATCCACAGAGCAATTTATGTATTATACATATAATTTAAAAGTACTAATAAAATAAAATGTTATGACTTCTTCAAAACAGTTATTTCAAAGGAAAGCTTTCTAGTGATCTCCACACATGCCCTTCACTGCATCTAACCTAGAGAGCCCTTAATTACAAGGCAGGGCTAACTTTAAGTCACTATTGCACACAATAAGATATTTCCTTCTGTAAATCTTAAATTACAATATTAAATCATTTTTAATAATCTCCATTGACAGTTTTACAAAGTGTTCATTATATAATAACACTTTATGTAATTTGCATTTATAATGTCCTGGTCCCACCTGATCATTTTCTTCTTCTGGACAAAAAAAAAAAAAAAAAATGCTAATGTAACTATGTTCAAGGCTGCTGGAAATAATTCTGAGGAAACACTTCACAGCTGAATTGCAAAGAGTTAAAATTTCATTGATAAATAAAACACTTACTGAATGACTATAATGTAAAAGCACTATACTAAGTAAGTGCTTTGACTTTTTGCCACCTTATTTGTTACCAAATCTGACAAAGTTGAAATGATTACCCCCATTTTAAGAAGATAAAGAGCTCTGTTTCAAAAAGATTAAATAATATGTGTGGGTCTCACTCCTAGAAAATGGCAGGGCCACAATTCAAATCCTGATCCACTCCACTCCAAAGGTTGATGTTCCTCCTTGAATACACCACACTTTCTTGAAAAGAACCACTTCCCAGGTTTTTCTAAACAAATGATATCTCAGATCTCACTGTAATGTCTAGAATACTCCCCCTCCAAAAACCCCACTATGAATACACCTACTTATACTCAGTTTTACTTCACACTATCCCCAGTAATTTTTATTAGATTTCTTTTTTTATCCTCACCTGAGGACATTTTTTGATACCTTGTTCAGATAAAGTGGGAGGGAAAGAGAGAGAGAGAGGAACATCGACGTGAAAGGGATACATCGAGTGGCTGCCACCCACACGATCCAAACAGGGCCGGGGACAAACTGCAACCGAGGTACATGCCCTTAGCAGGAACCGAACCCGGGTCTCTCAGGACCACAGGCCGACGCTCTAACTGCTGAGCCAAACCGGCCAGGGCTTTATTAGATTTCTTAATAAAACATAATACAAATTATAATGTCTACACATCACATATAAATGGCATTATAAATAGTAAATACTAATATATAAACCATATATATTTATTTTTAAAAATCTATGAATAGGAGTTTAAGAGCCTCTTAATTTCATCTACAAGGAGATAAACTTTGAAGGAACAAAACATTTTCCTAACATATAGTCAAGCAAAATTAGATAAGAATACCATTTACTAGTATTATTAGACACTGGCATTTAAAATTTTGCCCTTTTAAAAAGAAGTGATCTTTTTCTGGAGAAAGGCTATCATTACTAATAATTTTTAACTTTATTTGGAAAAAATCTTCCTCTTTACTTTTTTTTTGTTAAAGCTTTAAGAAAAGGTATTCTTAATTCATTGCTATTTGAGTAATGTCTCTATGCAACATTAAGCTTTCAAGAATGCATTACGCACACAGTTCTAAGAGTTTACTCCTTTTATTTTTTCTTTAACTAGGAAAACTAATGGCTCCATAATAATAAACTCAACCATAGCAAATAAGTGGAGATTCAGGTCTAGAGAGGAACATGTTGGCATACATTTGAGCTGGACTAACTGGTGTGACCTGTCACTCCAAGACACAGCCTCACAAACACGCATGCTTACAAATGTAATCCAGTAACTCTCCCTGAAACTTCAAGTGAAATTTAAAGATGCACCACAAGATGACACTCTTGTAGTAGCAGAAACTAGTTTTTCAGGTAAATGGGAAAAAAATTATGACAATTAATTTCCTAAATATTAAGAAAATGAATCCATTACTTAAAAATAATCCATAATACCATAATAAAATGAAAAAAAAATTTAAACACAAGTTTTTACTTTCCTAAGGCATTTTCTACTTCCTAAGTATACTTCCTCCCAATTGACATTTCTCTATAACTGTAAGCCCACGAATTAAACTGACTAGGAAGTATAATGCCTCTATAAATCTGTGTGTTGAACTGCTGCCACCTGCTGGCTCCTGACAAAATCTAAAGTCCACACAATGGGTGAATTTCCCTTCTGGGGCCCCACTGCCTTCACTTTGACCACGATGATGTTCTGCCTAGACTTAACAAGGGTGGTCATTTGGACACTAGCCACAGGAAAAGAGCCTCTCTGGGATATGAACATGTGAGACTTTGACTTAAAAAAAAAAATCACAGGTGCAAGTTTCTTAAAACATGTCCCTGAAACACAAGCAATATCATCTGAGATACTTGATAAAATGCAGATTCCTAGGCATGACCAACCCTGACATACTGAATCAGAATCTTTAGAAACAGTAACCTGAAATTATCTTTTTTTAAATCAGTTGCTCCCAGTGATTATGATGTATAATACGGTTTAGAAAACAAAGACAAAATTGAATTAATTAAATAGAAAACAAACTAAAACAACCCCAAACGTGGTTCTTTAAAACTTTCTAAAGTTTGATGAATAAATAGAGGGGAAAAAGACAACAATCTTAAGAGCATAATATATGCAACTTTACAGGAACAAAACTGGAAACTTAAGAGGAAACAAATAATTTGCCTAGCTAAAAAAAAAACATAACCCCTAAATTACTTAAGAAACACAGCATAAATAAACCAATAACCATACAATAAACTGCATAGGTAATTAGACAATTACCATCGAAAAGGTAACAGGATATATAAGAGGTCCAAAGAGGAACTTTAAAATAAAAAAAAAAAAACAGATCTTTTTTTGTTTTTTCTTTATCCTCACTGAGGGCATTTTTGCATTTATCTTCAGACAGAGCGGGAGGAAGAGAGGGGGGAAGAGAGAGAGATACATTGACTGGCTGCTACCAACATAGCTCCAGCCAGGGCCAGGGACAAACTGCAACGGAGGTACGTGCCCTTAGCGCGAACCGAACCTGGGACTCTCTGGTCCACAGGCTGATGCTCTAACTGCTGAGCCAAACCGGCCAGGGCTAAAAAACAGATCTTTTGGGTTTTAAACTATTCCAGTGCCAAAAAGCTCTCCAATTTATTTAAGAAAGCCAGAAAAACTTTAATCAAAATATAACTGAGCCCTGGCCAGGTGGCTTAGTTGGTTGGAGTGTTGTCCCAAACACCAAAAAGCTTGTGCGTTCGATCCCCAGTCAGGGCATTTACGGGAGGCAACAGATCTGTTTCTCTCTCACATTGATGTCTCTCCCTCTCTCTCTTCATTCTCAAATCAATAAATATATCCTTGGGTGAAGATAAAAAAAAATCTAATAGAAAAAAACTTGTGAAAATTAATACAAATATTCTAAGTAAAATGTCAGCAAATAGAAACCTAACAATGTATCCAAAAAATAATACACTCTTACCCAAAAAGATTTATTCTAGGAAATTAAGGAAGTTAACAAGCTTATCAGTCTAAATCACTACATTGATAAATTTTAAAAAGCACACAATCACTAACAATAGGTGAGTGCTGAAAAGGCATGTGATAAAATTTAGCAGCCATTCTTAATAAAAAATATTAAATCGAAACAAAAAGTGAAGGCAACAACCTGAAAACAATAAAAGCTTTTTATCAAAACCAACAGTAAATATTTTCCTAAATACATTTAAAATCCACCACAATTAAAAACAAGATCTAAACAGCTATACTTGCAATCCCCATTATTATTCAGCATTTTCTCGAGGTTCTATCTAGTGACAGCAATAAGGTAAAAATGAAATCACATGGAAATGTTATTTCGATTTTCATAAACATTGAAAAAGGAGAGAGAAAGCCATTTCCTTTTGTTGATGATATAACTGTATACTCTAAAAACTTAAATGGGAGTAGGTAAAAAAATTACTGAATTATGAAATAAGATGGCTGCTTATAAAACAAATAAGCACCTAGAAAATAGAAAATTCTATTTTCTATTGATAGATAAAGAAACTGTAAAATACTTAATAAAATGAGCATAAGGGAAAACTATAAAAATCTTACTAAAAGACATGAAAGAAGAGCTAAATAAATGGAAAGACATACCATGTTCTGGGGTGGAAAAACTAAAGGCATAAAAATACCAATTCTTCCAAAATCAATTTAAACTTCCCACCCTAGTAATAGATTTCCCTATTAAAAGTTAAAACTAGACTGACTCTGGCCAGTAGGACCAGTTAAGCACATGGTTAATAAGGACACTACTTAAAGAAAATAGGTTATTTAGTGAATTCCCACATATTAAAAGATTAAAAACTACAAAATCTTTTCTTTTGCTTGGATACCAGAAAACCAGGATCAAGCCTTACACTTCTTAGACAAGAAAGCAGAGGACTCCTTTGTTGGGACACCTGCTAGCTCAGGAGCTGTGACTTAAAAAAACTAACATTCAGGGTATGGGATCCTCACTCAGACACATAATGATCCCTACTAGTGGGAAAAAAGATACATGGTATGTCTTTTATACAGAGGGTCTAATAAACTATTTTTAGAATGTATTATGTCTCTTCAATTAAATAATTCAAGAATTTTATAATCCAATTGCTAAACAGAGAATACATATGAAATGCAAAAGAGTTCAAGGATGAAAATAATTAAAAACGAAGAAAGAAGACAACTTGTAGAAACTTTCCCAGAAGTCATCCATTCTAAATTATGGTTTCCTTATTGCTTACTAGTGAAACTTTATTATTTTTGTGTTTTTTAATCTTCACCCGAGGATATTTTTACCTTTATCTTCAGAGTGGGAGGAAGAGAGAGAAACATCAATGTGAGAGAGACACATCGATTGGTTGCCACCTGCATGACCCCAATCCAGGGCTGGGGATCAACTGCAACTGAGGTATGTGCCGTGCCCTCGGCTAGAATCAAACCTGGAACTCTTTGGTCTGCAGGTCAAGGCTCTAACTACTGAGCCAAACTGGCCAAGGCTAGTGAAACTTTATTTTAAAAAAAACCTTTCAAAGTTATCAAGATGCTAAACAAATTCAAATGTAACTACACACACACACACACACACACACACACACACACACACACACGGACAGGCGTAGACTGCTTTGAACATGTATGCATATGTACCAAAAGAGGTTGTTCTTTCAATGTCAAGTTCAAACTGGAGAAGAGAAGGAAAGAAGCAGTTCAAATTCTACTGTAAATTAATAAACTGGAAGGGACTTTATTTTGAACACTGCAACACTGCCAGTGTTTACAGCAATGCATAATATATAAGTAGGCATGCAATAAATATTTTGAATGTCAAGTGAATACTATATATCAGACTATGTATACAGAGTTAGGCTTATAAAAGTCAATATTCTTAAAATAATTTTGAGATTTTAGATTTGTTTTCCTAAACAAATAAAACATAACAGAATTTTAAAAATATAAAAGCCCTTAAGTTTAAAAGACAATAAAATGCAAACTATGCACAGACAGCGTATGGATACGTATGATCATGTGTGCACAATAAAGTGCACATGCATGTTTTGGGCAACTAGCTTGTGTGTACACACATCCAAATATATAATGCATATACACTATGTAGGTATACAGTATCTTAAATGAGTCCATGGACAGGCAAAGTTGGACTAAACAAAATAAGGAACTATAACAAGTTATTCTGAAGTGTCCATAGAAGCTAGAGAATAGGTCAGAAAAAGGAATCGGACATCTTAGTCTTTACTCTGACTCCACATCAAATAAGCTATTTTAATAAAACTCAGTACATCTGACCCATGAACAACACTTTGAACTGCCTGGGTCCACTTATACACAAATCTATTTCAATAAATCCCTGTACTATTTTTTATCTGCTTGGGAGTCTTCAGATGTGGAGGGCCAACTGTATGCATTAATCTACACCATTTTATATATACTTGAGCATCTGGGAGTTTTTCCTGGAACGAATCCCTTCCAGATACTAAGGGATAACCAAGTTTTGGGGGAGTCAAAAGTTAAATGCAGATTTTCAGCTGCAGGAAGTTGGCGTCCCTAATACCCAAGTTGTTCAATAGTCAGCTGTATTTGATTTCCTATAGAAACTTTCCAACAGAAGAAAAATATACTAACCAGTCCACACTGCTTATCTATAGTATTTCAAATGCAATCATTAAACTTTCATTCCAGATTTCCAGTCTTGTGATTTATGTTGGGATTAGCATCCCAAAGTGTGATTATTAATGGATGAACTGATAAAAATCAAGCTTTTGGCTCTGACCTGTGTGATCCTATCCCCACTCCTCTTCCAGCCAAGCACACTACTAAACTGTTTACTTCTCCATACTATTTCTGCATTTTATCCCTACTTCCACTGTACATGTTATCAATTTATATGTTTGTGTGGGTACTAGGCACAAAGTAGCATTCAATAAATGTTTGTTGAATAAATATAAATATTTCTCATTCAGTAAAATGATTTATTTCAACAAACCAAAGACTCATATATGTACCTGGATAATAAGAGGAAACATCTATCAAGAATGCAAAGCAGCCCTGGCCAGTTTGGCTCAGCAGTTAGAGCATTGGCCTGCGGTCTGGGGAAACCTGGTTCGGTTCCTGCTAAGGGCACATACCTTGGTTGCAATTTGTCCCTGGCCCTGGTTAGGTCGTGTGGGTGGCAGCCACTCAATGTGTCCCTTTCACGTCAATGTTTCTCTCTCTCTCTCTCTCCCTCCCACTCTATCTGAACAAAATATCAAAAAAAATGTCCTCGGGTGAGGATAAAAAAAAAAAAAAAGAATGCAAAGCCAACTCCAAAGAGTAAGAACAAACCTGGAACAGCTGCTATCCATTCAACAACACTGACCAACCTTTCTGCTGGGTGCTAGAATTACAGAAATGTAAGACCCACAGTCTAGACCAAGGGTCACCAAACTGTAGTCCATGAGCCAAATCTGGCCTATTGTCTGTTTTGGTAAATAAAGTTTTATTGGAATGAAGCCACGCTCATTCATTTTCATGCTGTCTATTACTGTTTTCACACTACTACAGCAAAACTGAGCAAATATGACATAAGACTGGCCCACAAACCCTAAAAGATTTATTATCTGGCCTCATTCACAAAAAATTTGCTAACCTCTGGTGTATAACAAATTCATAGTCCACGTAGACCTGAGAACTAATGGTTTAAAATGTTCCCTCGGGGAGCAAAAGGACTTATCAGGGCAAGCTTCCTAGATGAAATGATTACCTGGGGCTTAAGTGGAGATTGGGAAGCAGTGTAACAGAACTATGAGAGAATGTTCCAAGTAGAGTTAATCACATGGGAAAAGGGCTGGAGGCAACAGGCTATAGGGCATGTCTCAGGAATTGAACTGTAAGAATGTGAGATTACTAGAGTAATAGATTACTAGAGTGTAGTCTATATAAAGTGGTGAAAGTCAAAGTTGGAGAGAGGACATTATAAACTTCATATGCCAAGAAAAAGAGTTTGTATATTTTATCCATGTACACAGGCTTAAAAATAAGAACAAGATCACTTGCACAGTTTCTTAAAAAATCAGCCGGCACACACCAGAAAACAGAACATGCTCTGTTTCTCGCTTCTATTTCACTCTCTACTTAGTTTTCATGGGAACCTCTGTTTCCTTCAGTTAAGTGCTTCCGTTCTCTGAACCAAACGCTGTGGGGACATGAAAGGGGGAGAAGGGATCATGCTAGGAAGAAGATACTTATGAGAGTAAATTCAGCTAGACCTCATGGAAAATTCTGAACATGACATGAAAAGATTATGTTCTTAGTGATATGGTTTTCCTAAATCCAAGAAACTCTTCACACTCTTATAGTTGTGATTCATGATTTCAGATTATTTGCAGAAGTTGTACCAGAATAGTTCTTTTAGGTCACGTGCATGTTTTTACAGTGTTGTCCTGGGGGATCATGGAAGAAAGGGAGCAGGCTCAGCCTGGCCTCCGAGGGGAAGAGAAAGGGCCGAGATTCCCTATTGTTGCCTCTTCCACGTCCGACAACTTGGAGGTTAATGGGTATTAACTCATGCTCGTAAATACCCTCTGAGATCATTTAATCTATCTTGAAGCTATAACTTCTGTTGAATTATTTTTATCAGACTGAAACACAAATGCACTGGGTAATACGAGCTGTTTTGTTATGGTTTGAGGAACATGACATAAATTTGACACTTAGAATCATATAAAGAATAGAACAAGAGAATAGGAAAAGTAGTACGTGGCAGGTAGACATGGGACTTCTGAGGGTAATGAAGAGGGGAGGAGTGGAGAGAGAGTACAAAAATAAACTTTGCCTACTTTGCTATTAAAAAAAGTATAACACTTTGTGCTTATACTTGTTGAAAAAATAAAAAACAGACTTCCGGTCCAGATGGCGGGTAGGTAAACGCGGTATCGCGTCCTCCCACAACCACATCAAAGTTACAACTAAACTACAGAACAACCATCATTCAACACTGCCTGAAATCCAGCTGAATGGAAGTCCCACAACTACGGAATTACAGCAGCAGCCACACCGAGACTGGTAGGAGGGGCGGCGACGGCCCTTGAAGGGCTGGTCCCACACCCACGTGTGGCGGATAAAAATCAGGAGGCTCCCGCGGCTGGGAAGGTCCTCCCTGAGGACTGAGGGGTCCTCGTCCCACACCAGGTGCCCCGCTCAGGGTTCCAGTGCCAGGAAGAAAATCTCCATCACTTCTGGCTGGAAAAACCAGCGGGAATTGAGGCTCAGGGAGGCTGAGGCGGCTGGAGCCCCAGGCAGCTCCTTAAAGGGCCCGCGCACGGACTTATCGGACTCTCTCCCTCTAAGCTCGGAGGGGAGGCAGCTCGAGGGGCGCCAGAGACACACAGGGAAGAACTGAGCTGTTTGGCACTGGAGCGAGGGCTGGAGAGGGGGCTTTCTCCTGGACAAACGTGCTGGTGAGCCCTTCCCGGGGGCGACAGTCACCATATCTGGGACTCCAGCAACCTGGCTCACACTGGTAGCCCCGCCCTGCTGACTCCCTGAGGCCCCGCCCCGCCCCACCCCGCCCCACACAACTTTCAAGCCCACCCAAGCTGTTGCCACTTGCTTAACCATAGGATTGGCCTGTCTTGGATCCTGCTTCAGGTTTTTCCTAAATTCTTTCAAACGAGCAGCATCTGGTCTCAGCGAGCCCCATACCTCTCATTAAGTAATATACTGAAACAAACACAGGGAGGCAGCCAAAATGAGGAGACAAAGAAACAGGTCCCAAATGAAAGAACAGAACAAAACCCCAATAAAAGAACTAAGCAAAATGGAGATAAGCAACCTGACAGATACTGAGTTCAAAATACTGCTTATAAGGATGCTCAATGAACTTAGTGAGGGCCTCAGTGAACTTAGGGAGGGCCTCAAGAGCATAAAAAAGGACCAGTTAGAAATCATGGATACACAGTTAGAATTGAAGGAGGCATTAACTGAAATAAAGAATAATTTACACAGCTTCAATAATAGAGTACGTAAATCCAAGGAGCAAACCATTGATTTGGAATATAAGGAAGCAAAAAATGCCCAATCAGAATAGCAAAAAGAAAAAAGAATCCAAAATAATGAGGATAGTGTAAGGAGCCTCTGGGACAACTTCAAGCGTGCCAACATTCGCATCTTGGGGGTGCCAGAAGGAGAAGAGCGAGAACAAGAAATCGAAAACCTGTTTGAAACAATAATGGCAGAAAACGTTCCTAACTTGGTGAAGGAAACAGACATACAAGTCCAGGAAGCACAGAGAGTCCCAAACAAGATGAACCCCAAGAGGCCCACACCAAGACACATCATCATCAAAATGCAAAAGGTTCAAGACAAAGAGAGAATCTTAAAAGCAGCAAGAGAAAGGCAGCTAGTTACCTACAAGGGAGTTCCCATTAGGCTGTCAGCTGATTTCTCAAAAGAAACTTTGCAGGCCAGAAGGGAGTGGCAAGAAATATTCAGAGTGATGAAAACCAAGAACCTACAACCAAGATTACTCTATCCTGCAAAGCTGTCATTTAGAATCGATGGACATATAAAAACTTTCCCAGACAAGAAAAAGTTAAGGAGTTCACCAAACCGTTATTATATGAAATGATGAAGGGTCTTTTTGAAGAAAAAGATAAAATATATGAACAAACAAAATGGCAATGAATACATATCTATCAACAATGGAATCTACAAACAAAATGAACAGGTAGAACAGAAACATTCTCATAGATACAGAGAACATTTTGTTGGTTGCCAGTTGGGAGGGAGGTTGGGGGAATGGGTAGAAAAGGTGAAGGGATTAAGAAGTACAAATTAATTGCTAGACTGACAAACCTCAAAGGGAAAGGGGTTGGGGAGGTGGGAAGAAATAAACCAAAGAACTTATATGCATAACCAATGGACACAGACAATAGTGTGAGACGGGGGGCAGGAGTGGGGAGGAGGGGGTCAATGGGGGAAAAATGTGGAACATCTGTAATACATTTTACATCCAACAATAAATATTTAAAAAATAAAAAATAAAAAACAGAAACATAAAAAACAAATCACGTCTAGAAGAACAGATAATAAACTAATAAAAAAAATGTTGAAGAGAAAATATGAATATTAAACACAGGAGAGATAAAAATGAGATCAGAAAGACTTCACTAAATACTTTTTCAAATTTCTTATTTTTTAAAATCACATGAACACATTGCCTATTCTGAAATTACATATTAAAAAGTGTGAATTTTTCAAAGCAATAAAGAGGAAATCACCAAGCTGAAAAATAATTTTTTTAAGAAAAAAATATAAAGTGTGGATTTTGTCATAAAGGAAATATTAAAGGGATTTAAGTGAGAGGCAATAACATTAGACAAGCAATTTAGATTACTTGTAGATACAATGCACAGGATGGCTAGAAGGAGCAGAGAATAGTTAGGAAACTATTAACTGACCATTGACTGATTAAAGCAAATATATTAACAGTGTACTGTGGAGTTCACAACATATAACGAAGCAAAACATATGACAAAAATAGCTCAAAGATGGTAAAGAAGTAAAATAAATATTCTTTTAAGATTTATATGTTGTTTTTTAAGTGGAATAATATTAATTAAAGGCAGACTATGATAAGTTAAAGAGGAATATTATAATCTCTACAATAACCATTAAAAATAATAGTAATACAAACAGGTTTAGATAAAAAGCCAAAAGAGAAAAATAAATGGAATTTTAATTAAAAAAGACAGACTTGATTAATCCAAAGGTGGGAACACAGGCACAAAGGAACAAAGAATAGATGAAACAAACTGAAAAGATGGTTCTATCAACCCATCCATATCAGTAATTACATTAAATATAAATGTGCTAAGCCCTCCTATTAAAGGACAGAGATTCTCATACTAGATATAAACAACAAGACCTTACTAAATGCTCTTTGTAAGAGATACACTTCAAATATAAGAACACTGCCCTGGCCAGTTTGGCTCATTGGTTAGAGTGTGGGCCCATGGAGTAAAGAATCTCGGGTTTGATTCCATTCAAGGCCACATGCCTGAGTTGAAGGTTCAATCCCTGGCCACATTTGGGGTCCGGCAGGAGGCAACCAATCGATGTGTCTGTCTCACATTGATGTTTCTCTCTGTCTCTGTCTCTCCTCATCACTCCCTTTCCAGACTATCTAAAAATCAATGGAAAAATGCCCTCAGGTGAGGATTAACATATAACTAAATAAAAATAAAAACATGACAAACTGACCCTGGCTGGTTTTGCTCAGCAGTTAGAACGTTGGCCTGCAGTCCAGAGAGATCTGGGTTCGGTTCCCGCTAAGGGCACACACCTTGGTTGCAGTTTGTCCCCAGCCCTGGTTGGGTCGTGTGGGAGGCAGCCACACAATGTGTCCCTGTCACGTCAATGTTTCTCTCTCCCTCCCACTCTATCTGAACAAAAAATGGAAAAATGTCCTCAAAGAGGATAAAAAAACAAAACAAAACAAAACATGACAAACTGAAATTAAAAGGATAAAAAAGATAAATACTATTTTTTTAAAAAAGCTAGCATGACTATATTAACATAAGAAGATTTCAAGACAAAATTATTCCCAAAGCCTAGAAATAAAGGACATTTCATGATCCTAAAAGGACCAATCCATAGCAGACAAAACAATCCTAAATGTTTATACCCAATTAATATTGTTAAAAATATATAAAGCAAAAATTAATTAAAAGGAAAAATAGATTCCCCTATCACAGTTAGAGATAACACATCTCACATTAAAAAATGAGAAATGAACAGTTACATCAACATTAATAAACTCATTAGAATAGGTACCTCCTGGTGGGAGTGGAGGGGAATAAATACATGCAGTAATAGGAACTTAGGGAAAAATTAAAATTGAATTAAACAGAAATGGAGCCTAATAAACTGCTGACAGAATTCCTTATATTAAAGGTGACAGAATTCCTTATATTAAAGGTATGTGCACATCTATTCCCTGAATATCAGATTCAAAGTGAAAATTAAGGATCAAATTTATTTTAAAAATCTTAATATAGTATTGTATATTTTTTCCTTACCAGCATCACTGTTAAATTCATAATTCTTCCAAGGTTATCAATGTAGTAGACACTGTCTTGATACCATGAATCACAGTGTAGGTAATTATACATTCCAAAAGCATGCATGTGTTCCAGTGTGTACTGATCATCTCGCAGTTTTACTTCTGCCACAGCTGAAATGTTAAGAAAAGTAAACACACATATCAAGAGTTTTGCCTCAGATTGTTCCTTTCCACACAATGCCTACATGGCAAAGAAATCACCAAAGGCTATTCACAGAAGCCTTCAGGACAATTCACTATGTTAGTCATTCAAAAACAATACCAGAAACAATGTGCAGAGGATATACACAGTGAGTAGAACAGATAAGGTCCTTGCCTTTGCAGAACTTAGAATATGGTGATCACAGGAGATAGGGCTTCTTGTGCCATAATCCTCTCTCTTTTAGCACCTCCTTCTTGTAATGATAAGTAAAAAGAACAAATTCTAAAACTGAAGGATTTCCTGTCTCCTTGACAAATATTAAGTCCATAAAGTGTTTTTATACTTCTTAAAATGTGTTTACCTCTACTGTCTCACTGATTTTTTTGTTGTTGTTGTTCAGGTAGAGTGGGAGGGAGAGAGAGGAACAGAGAAAGAGAGAGAAACATCGATGTGAAAGGAACACATCGAGTGGCTGCCACCCGCACAACCAACCAGGGCCGGGGACAAACTGCAACCTAGGTACGTGCCCTTAGCGGGAACAGAACCCGGGTCTCTCAGGACCGCAGGCCGACGCTCTAACCGCTGAACCAAACCGGCCAGGGCTGTCTCACTGATTTTTACCAAACATTAATGGAGTGTTTTTATTATCTCATTACACACTTATGGAAATAAAAGTAAGCACAAATAGTGACGTCTCCAATGGTATACCACATTTTCCCCAAGGGTACAGAACAAAACAATATTAACCTGGAACAGACACAAGGTTTCCTACCAAAAAACAGAGCTTTTTCCACTAAAGTATTAGCTGCTTCCATAATTTTATTTTACTTTTCTCCAGCTTTATTGAGATATAATTGGCATATAACATTGTATAAGTTTAAGGTGGACAACGATTTAATATATGTATATATTACAAAATAATCACAATAAGTTTACTTAACACAGCCATCACCTCACATAGTTACTTTTTTTTTTCTTGTAATGAGAACTTTTAAGATCTACTCTCTTCGCTGCTTCCATAAGTTTAAATCTGCCAAATGTGGTCTCTGCCTCTCACTCCTCCTTCCTTCCATAGAGATAGGAACCCTTATAGTTCAGGGCTGCCGTGCCCTAGAATTAATTTCTGCTACAATAGGAAATAAGTGTATCAAGCTGAGCCAATACCTTATCTTAATATAAAACTCACCTTACTATATCCTAATTGGAAGTTTTATTCCACAATGCTCACCTGTTCCTAAATCTATTACCTACTTTGAATCCTGGATGACTTATACCATTCACTCATTTATTCAACAAATATTTTAATAGGCACCAATGATACAATGATGAGCATGGAATCTATTTAAAAATTTTTTTTTTTTTAAATATGTTTTTATTGATATTTTAGAGAGATAGGAGCATCGATGTGACACAGAAACGCCAATGGGCTGCCTCCTGCATGCCCTCTACTGGGGATCGAGCCCAAAACCCGGACATGTGCCCTGACTGGGAATCAAACTGGCACATCTCAGTCCATGGGATGATGCTTAATCCACTGAGCCACACTGGCCAGGCAACTCTATCTTCTTAAAACTTATGATCGAGTGGGGAAACAGGCATCAGTCAAATAACTGCATAGGTAAATATATGATTAAATGCTATTAAGAAAAATTACTGCGTACCATGATAACAAATGGAAACAATCTACTTGGGGAGATTAACAGAAGCTTCCATAAATTTAAGCCAAGCTACAAAGGATAAGGTAGAGTTAGCTTAAAAAGTATATCTATAGACACACAGACACACACAGAAGAAAAAGCAGGCAAGAGGAGGAAGAAAAACTTGTATTCAAAGACCTAAATGATGGCCAAATGGGCAAAAATAACAGAGCAATAGAACTATACAAGGAAAGGTTTACAGATGAATGAAGTTAGAGAATTTGGCAGGAGTTGAATCATGAAAGGCCTTGTCTTTATTTATATTTGTTGATAAACTCAATGTAATAAGGATGTTTTTAAGCAGCATAATCAAGTCCAGATTCAAATTTGTAAAAGGATCACTTATAACTACAACATGGAAAACATTCCAGAGTAGAGCAAGGGTAAATCCAGGAAGATCCATTAGGAAGCCACTGCAGTCAGTCGGGTAAGGACAACTGAAGTTTAGAGGCATTTTAGAAGTAACATCATTATAACTTAAAGTTGGATTTGATAGAGGATGAGGAAATGGTTACTATATAACTTGAGGAAATGTTTATTTTATAAGGAATAGTTCAAAATACATATTCCACTGGTTAGGAGGGGAGCAAACACCAATTCTTGGTTTTCCAGCACCACTGTGTGGATGAAACTCGATACTGCAGGAAATGTGCATGGCACCATATGGCCCAAACAGTATATTAGACAATATGATGACAGATACATTTTCTTCATAACTGTCCTGTTAGTGCATAGAAAAAAGCTGCCTCTGGCCCCACGTGAGAAAGACAAACATCACGTTAATCACCCTAATATACAAGGGGAGGCAGGACAACTGAAGGACAGACAGTGCTGAGAACGGGAGACTGGCAGAGCTTTCACAAAGCCGCCTACGAGAGGGAGCGGAGGGCAGGGAGTCTCAGATCTCTGCTGGGACCTTTGAAATGGCTGAAGAAGACGAATGTCTTTGACACAGAGCTAAGAAGCCCGTGTAGCAAATATTTTATTTAACATTATCTTGCATTGGAAATAAAGGAGCTTTGCTGAAAAATCCTTCTCTCTTGGTCTTTAAAAAAACAAAACAAAACAAAACAAAACCTTAGGGCCCTAACACAAAGGGAATCTCCTCTAATCTTTACCCAAATTCCTTACAAAACATACATATAACCTAGAAAACCTATAGTTTTTCACTCAAAAATCATTTATTGAATGACCACTGTGTGTCAGATACTGTGTATTGGGCAAACACTAGTAAATAAAACAGACTTGAGCCTTTTAATGGTGCTAACAATAGTTACAATGACTGCTTCTTGTTTATAATATACTATTACATTGAACCACATTAAACTGTCAATATTCAACTCTTTTTTTTTCTTTTTTTTTTGTGGCTAATCCTCACCTGAGGATGTTTTTTTCCGTTAAATTTTAGACAGAGTAGAAGGGAGGGAGGAGGAGAGAGACAGAGAGAAACATTAATGTGAGAAAGACACATTGATTGGTTGTCTCGAATGTGCCCCAACCAGGCCGGGGGATCAAAACCTGGAACTCAGGTACACGTCCTTAGCCAGGAATCAAACCCATGACCCTTCGGTGCACAGGCTGACACTCTATCCCCTGAGACACACTGGCCAGGACTATTCAGCTCTTCTGACACCAGCTAAATATGATTCAATCTGATATTTAGATAAGCATAATATTTTTTTTAAACGGAAGACAGAGTCAAAGAATATTAAAACACTAACAAAGGTCACTTCTTAGACCACTTATCATCTAATCGTATCCAATGAGTTAAGTCTTCTTTTCTCTTGAATTTATTAGCTGTGTATAAAGATGCAAAAAAGTAGAGCACAAGTTGTGCTATAAATTCTGAAGCAAGATTTATGGAATAAGGCAGGGCTAGAATTAGGAGCATTGCTCTTTAAATTAAACTGTTATATAATGCTTATGCACATTAACATATTCCCCTCCTTTCTTCCTCATATTTTCCTCCATAAAAGTAGATACAAATTTTATAGTAAAGTCTACATAAATACAATGGTTACATGGCTCTTCTCTCCCTTTACTTCAACTACTGCCATAATCTTCACCAGCTTTTATTCTCCCTGCCCTGAAGAAAAAGCCCAGAGAGACTACAAAATACATTAGAAACAGTCCTGAGCAGGTAGCTCAGTTGGTTGGAGTGGCACCCTGATGCACCAGGGTTGTGGGTTCAGATCCCTGGTCAGGGCACTTATGAGAATCAACCAGTGAATGCATAAATAAGTGGGACAACAAACTGATGGTTCTCTCTCCTTCTCAAATAAATAAATAAGAAACAGCATGAGCTCTAGGTACAGCTTTCCCACTGCAAGTAGCCTCGTTAAAGTTACCGACCTTCCTACCTTGTCTCACCTGCAATAAAGGGTAATATTTGTCTTATAAAATTCTTGACAAACTTAACCTTAAAACACATAAAGTGTTGGCCACATGGCAAATAAGTGTTAATTTCCCTGTTTCTCCTCTCCCTTCAAAGGCAAATTCTCACAAAGGTGCCTATGATTCCATTCTCTCCTCCCTCTTCTAGGCCCGTCCTCTGGCAGTAATCTCCTCTCTGCTGGTCTCTTCTCCTCCTCTTAAATATGCCATAAACTTCCCCCCTTGCAAAACAAACAAATGAAAAAGGTTTCCTCCTCTCTGCCCTGCCCTCAAAGCAGAGCTGTCTCTTACCCTGTACTTCTCAAACTTCTTTAAAAAGAGCCCATTTTCTCATTATCCTGATGAACCAATTGCAATTTTGTTTGTACTCTTCTATTCTCCAGAAATCATTTTTTTTCCACTTAAAAATAAATACTGAACAATTTTTTTTTCTTGCAGCCAAGATGGAATAATAGTAACCAGATCTATCTTTCCATCAGAAAGAGTCAATAAGATAAAATTAAATAAACCCGACAAAATTACATGAAACAACAGTTTTCAAGACACTAGACATCAGGCAACATAGGATAGTGTTCCTTAAGAAATGAGAAATAAAAGAGGTGAGCTGGCCAGCCAGTGTGGCTCAGTGGTTGAGCATTGACCCATGCACCAAGAGGTCACCGGTTCGATTCCTGGTCAGGGAACATGACCAGGTTGTGGGCCCGATCCCCAGTGGGGGGCATGCAGGAGGCGGTCAATTGATGTTCTCTCTCATCAATGTTTCTATCTCTCTCTCCCTCTCCCTTCCTCTCTCTCTCAAATCAATAAAGAAAAAATATTAAAAATAAAAAAAGAGGTGAGCTGTACCACTGCTTCAGCTTACTACTGTCTTGAATGAGTTTCCAGACCATGACACAAAGAGGAAAAAGTGAGGAAGAACTTTTTCCCTTGTTGTGGAAACTGAGTGAAACTCTGGGGATATGACCAAGGCAGCTACAGTTCATTAAACAGAGTACCAGAGAGGAGAGCCACAGAGAGAGAGAGAAATTCAGAGGGTCTCTCTCAAATAATGGCATATGTTTGAGGAAACTACCCCAGGTCAGGGGAAAAGCCAGTTGAGAGGATTAGAGAAAACTCTTTTAGGCACTCACACGAGGCTGAGAACTCTGACTGTTCCCCCAACCAGGCAGAATGGGGAAAACTCAGAGTTCATGGGATAATGGATAGAGAACACAGAAAAGTCTTCTCTCAAATAATTAGCTCTAGACTGAGCATTTCTTGAATCATAAGTTCAAGATTTATACAAATACAAGTACACTCTGCTGCAAACAAGTTAAAAGTCACAATTTCTGGCATCTAGTTAAATATAACCAGACATACAAAGAGAAAAGAAAATGAAACCCAAAATATAAAGAATAAACAATCAACAGAAGTTCAAGATATAATTGACATAGAAGTTATAATTAGTTGTTCCATATGATCAAAATGATACAGACATGAAAGATGTAAAAATGATTTAAATCAAACTTATAGAGATGAAAACTAAAGTATCTAAGATGAAAATACATTGGATTGGATTAATGAAAGATTAGTAAAATTAAAGGCACAAAAATAGAAATTATCAAAAATAAAATAGAAAAAAATGAATGAAAAAAATGAAAATGACATTGATGCACTGGGGTCAACTTCCAGTAATCTAAAATTGGGCAACTGATTTCTTAAAGAAAAGAAGAGAGAAGGGAAAAAAATGGAAGAAACAATGCCGGGAAACTTTCCACATCTGATGAAAACTATAAATCCACAGATTTGGGAAGATCAACAAACTCTAAGCACAAGATTCATGAGAAAGCCATGCCAAGGAACAACATAATCAAATTGCTCATAACACATGTAAAGGAAAAAAAGTCAAAAAAGAGAAAAGGTAAGTTATGCATAAAGAGACAAACATGTATAACATCAGATTTCTCATCAATACAAGGCAAAAGACACTGGGGTAACATCTTTAAAGTACTGAAATAAAAAAATTGTCAACCTAGACTTCTACTTGTGGCAAAAACATCTTTTGAAAACCAAGGCAAAATAAAAGTGTTTTCAGACATACAAAAGCTAGAAGATTCATCACCAAGACCCACAGAGAGAAGGAAAATTATACAGATAAAAATATGGATCTACAGGAGTGAAGAGCACCAAAAATAGCTACTTAGGAGAAATATATAAGATTTTTTCTTATCATTTAGATCTCTTAGAGATAATTAACTATTTAAACAAAAATAACAACGTGCTGTGAATTTATAATAATATATCAAAGTAAAATGCATGACAACAACAGCATAAAGGCCAGCAGGGGAGAAATGGAAGTATACTATTGTAAGAGTCCTACACTACATGTGAAGTAGTGTAATATCATTTGAATGTATTATGTAATAAGTTAAAGCTGTATACTTAAACCCCAAAGCAACTACTAAAATAAAACAAAAGCAAATGCCAAAAAGCCAACAAAGGTGATAAAATGTATTCAAAGAAGACTATTCAATCCAGCCCAGCCAGAGTAGCTCAGTTGGTTGAGCATTGTTCTAGGCACCAAAAGGTTGCCGGTTCGATCCCTGGTCAAGACACATGCCTGGGTTGTGGGTTTGATTCCTGGTAAAGGCACCTATGAAGGGCCAGTGTTTTTTTTCCTCTTTTTTTCTCTCTTTCTTCCTTCCTCTCTCTAAGCATGTCCTCTGGTGAGGATAAAAAAGCAAACAAACAAAAAACATTCAATCCAAAAGGAGGCAGACAGTAAGAAAATTCCATTTTCCCAAAGACTAGATGGGACAAACAGAATACCAATAGCTAGATAAAAGACTCAAATCTAACAAAATCAATAATCACATCAAACATAAACAATTGAATTATAAGAGATTTGTCAGATTAAATGAATAAACAAGCTCCAACTATTTCTGCCAATAAGAAATGCATGCTAAATACTAAGGCGCAAAGACGTTAAAAACTATCACCAAGGTTAAAGAAGGCTATTTCATAATGATAAAAGGGTCAAATTATCAAGAGAACACAATAATCAATGTTTATACAACATAATAGAGCTTCAAAATATATGAAGCAAAAACTGACAGAACTGCAAGGAAAATTAGAAAAATCCACAATTATAGTCAGATTACAATATCCCTCTCTCAATCCAATAAGGATGAATTCAAAGTAATTATGCTGGGTAAAAGACTACAGACAAAAAAAAAAAATACACACTGTATAATTCCATGAATATAAATTCTAGAAAATGCAAAAAAGTAACCTATAGTGACAGAAAGTACATCCGTAGTTGCTTAGGGATTGAAGGGGAATGGGAAGGAATAGAGGACTGGTTACAGAAAGGCACACAGAACTCTGGGAAATGACAGCTAAGTTTACTATCTTGATTGTGATGAGTTCATGAATGTATACATATGTCAAAATTTGCCAAACTATACACTTAAATATATGGAATTTATTGCCAATTTTATCCCAATAAAGCTGTGTAATGTGTGTGATATAAAACAATCCATTATTCATCAGGCATGCTCCAGCCCTAGAGATAAAGCACTGAGGAAAATGGACACAGGACTCATCAATACAGAACTAACAGTCAGCATAGAAAAGACATTGAATGTTACTAAATGAGACAAAGTCTATGAAGTACTCAGTACGATGTGATAGTACAGATTCTAAAACGTACAGATTCTGTAGTATAGATTTTAACTAGGTAGTAGAGAAAGCAATCTAACACATGGATGAAGACGGAAAAATGGAGTATGAGTTAGCAAGGTGAAATATAAGGAAAAAATATATACAAAGATATTTACTGAATAAAGATTCTAGGTTCTGGCCATGTGGCTCAGAAGATTCAGCGTCGTCCCATGGACTCAGAGGTCCTGGTTCAATTCGCTGTCAGGGCACATGCCGGAGCTACAGGCTCGATCCCCAGTAGGGAGCATGCAGGAGGCAGCCGATCCATGTTTCTCTCTCACATCGATGTTTCTATCTCTTTCTCCCTTCCTCTCTCTCTAAAAAAAAATCAATAAAAACATAGTAAAAAAAATATTCCAGGGCAAAAACGTCTATAAGATAAATGCCCAGAAATGGAATTGCTGGGTCAAAGGGCAATTACAATTTATAAAGAAGGTTTTTTGCTTACTTCTTTAAAATAGATAAATATAGTGACATGTACTGTTTACACAGCAGAGGGAATTTTAGAACAATTTAATAACACTATTTAAGACAACGGAATAAACCTCCAACCTCTTTGAGACCAGGGACCACATCTTCATCCTCATGTCCTAAACACAGACCTCCCCAAGCCAGAGGCGCTGAGTAACAGTTTGCTGAATAACTCCTTGGGTTAGTGTATAAGAAGTCAAGCCGTCAGGAACATCTCCTGAATCATACCTCACTATTTCTAGAAATGACAGATTTTAAAGGAATTAACCTCTTTTTCATCATCACCCTCAAGTACATCTTAATGTTAAGCCCCTCAACGTGAACCACCTCAAAGCATTAAGCTGATCTCCCTGTCTCCAAATTCAACCTCCACAGAGCCCAAGAACAAACCATTCAAATCCCAAATCGACTTTCCTTCTATACTTAAAACCCTAAATGGCACCTCATCAGCTCCAGTTGTGCATGCCAAACAGAGAATCTAAGACCAATACTGGTGAAATGAGGGGAGAAAAAGGGCAGCTTAGTAGAGTTTTTAATAAAAACTAATGTATTTGATTTAGAGAGCTATATATTGTGAGGTTTTGCTTCCTGCTTTTTTGGTGTTAAAATATCCTTTTATTTATGAAAGGATGGGTGAGCATGTGACAGTTGTTTTTGTTTGTTTTATTAAATATGTTTTTAATTGATTTCAGAGAGAAGGGAGAGGGAGAGAGAACTATAGATGAGAGAGAAACATGGACTGGATGCCTCCTACATGCCCCCTACTAGGGATTAAGCCCACAACGGGGGCCCTGACCAGGAATCTAACCAGTGACCTCCTAATATATGGGACGATGCTCAACCAACTGAGCCACACGTCAGGCAAGTACATGACAGTTTTTAAGAAACATCTCCATTTGGCACATTAAAAAGTTGGTAAATCTATGACAAATGAGCTTTATGTTTTATTGTAAGGCCCCTGCAGAAGTCTGGGAAACACTGACAAGGTAAAGTCCGAAAGATAAACAGTGCCCTCACCTATCTTTCTAAGTCCTGTCTCACTTTCCCAGATTTTTTTCCCCCTTCTCTCCTTCATTCACTCAATTTATTGAGCACCCACTATTCCAATAGCAATGACAGAGTAGAAAGTAAGGAGAAACATCACTGTCTTCATGGAGCTCACAGTCTAGTGAAGGAAACAGATATAAAATAAATATAGAATTACAAACTATAACTGGACTGCCTAATGGAGAATGGAGTGAAGGAGCCCGAAAGTGAAGAAAGGAAGGACAGTCGGGAAGCTACTATAGTTCAGGTAAGAGATAACTGTGACTTGGACAAAGGCAGAGGCATGAAGAAGCCAAAATCTTGAGTGGACTGGATTTGCTGACAGATTGAATAGGGGGACTTAAGAACAAATAACTCCATAACTTCAGTATACACAATTATACAGACCTGCACTAATAGTCCCAATTTTTTATGACTCCCTGGATCTATGCCATTTGGTGTGAGATTGTTTTACGTAATTACTCTAGGCGTGATTATATGACTTGCTTAGGTAAAAGGATAACAGCAAACTTATTCCAAGCAGTAGCTTCAAAAAGTGCTTTTGCACTACTACTTGTCTCTTGAAATAAGCCTGGACTAGCAGGCTAAAGAGAGACCACATGGAGCAGAGCTCAACAGGGACCATCTGAAATATTCTTAAGCCAGTTTATAGCCAGAGAACCCCTAAACACACGAGGAAGTCCAGCCAAGATGAGCAGAGACACCTAGCAGACCCATAACTGAATAAAAATGCACAAATGCGCCCAAGCCACACTTAGAACCACCTACCTCCTATAGACTTGTGAGCAACAATAACTGCTTATTGTTTTAGGCCACTGAGTTTTAGGGTACTTTCTTTTTTTTAATTTGGTGCATTTTTTTTCTTTATTGATTTTTTTTTTTTTCCTAAGAGGAAGGGAGAGGGAGGGAGAGAAAGAAACATCGATGACAGAGAACATCGACTGGCCACCTCCTGCATGCCCCCACTGAGGATTGGGCCCACAACCTGGGCATGTGCCCTGACAGGTAATTGAACCGGCAACCTCCTGGTGTATGGGTTGATGCTCAACCACTGAGCCACATCAGCTGGGTTTGGGTGATTTTTTTTTTTAATGCATAACCTAACTAACCATGGTAGTACCATTTACTGATATGGAGTGGGACAGGAATGGAATAAAAAGGAAAATTAAACTCATTTTATCCTACCATGACCAACTCTTACCTATTCTCCAAAGCTCAACTTAGATATGGACTCCAGGAAGCTTTCCCCAGGCTGGCTTGGAAATACACTTAAGTACTACCATTATGGTTTGTACATATCCTAATCACTGCCTTACCACATCGTTCTGCAATTATTTACTTTTCTTCTCTAGACAATTGCACCTTTATGTTACAGACTGTCACACTCACCTTGATACTAGCATGTAACATAAAACGGGTCCCAATAGATATTTCTGAATTTTATAAATGAATCGAGCACTTATTCCTTATTTGACACTATACAATTAAATTAACTCTAGATCAGTATTTCTCAAGGTGTGATCTATTGACAACATGCATCAGAATCAGCATGGGTGTGTATTAAAAAACGCAGATCTTTGGGCTCTCTACCATCAATGAGAATGCCATTCTTCACCTTGTTTTAAAAAAAAAAAGAATTTATTTTGGCCAGCTACAAATGAACAAGTAATTAGATGTATAGGTACGAAAATCAACTTATTCAAATTTCCTAGAGATGTTCAAGACTAAGGACTAGTCTAATATCACCCAGGTAATTGAAAATGCTCTGAACTGCCACGGAGTTTTTCTTTCTCTTTTAAGAAATGGGTCGGTCTCCGCCAGAGGAAACGAGCCGGGGTCCTCCAAGGAGGTGTGGCCTCAACGCACACGTTCACAGAGGATGCTCCATGGGGAAAGCAAGTTCTGGGCTTTCTCCGCAGCAGGGACCAAGCAGGGACCGACAGGCGGCCTGAGCCCAAGCAGCACCCCGTGCCAGCCCTCGGAACCCCAGCGGCCGAGCCGAGTGCCGGCCGGTGGCCCCGCTACAGAAGAGCCGCAAGAAGGTGGCTCCCGGGGAGTTCCGGGATGGACGTCCTTCTCCAGAAACCGCCACCCTCTGCTCCCCTCGAGCCCGACGGGCCGTAAGGAAGGCCCCGGTCGCCTTGCCAGCCCGAGTGAGAAAGGAAGAAAATGCGGGAAGGGTCTGGCCCCGGGCATCCGAAAGGGAAATGGAAAAGTGCCGCCGCTTCCCACCTGCGTCAAGTTCTAGCTGGTAACAGGGCAGCGGCTCGAGGGAGAGTTTGTAACCCTCGAATCGGGGATCCAGCAGAGGTCTCTTCACCCGCAGGGAGCAATTAGCGGCCACCTCCATCGCCTTCCAGGATCCTAGCGTGAGAATTAATAAAGCTCTTGTTGAAAGGTCCGCGCTTCAATCGCAGCACGGAGGCTGGGAGGCTGCGTGGGTCCCATCCCAGAAAACCCTGCGTTTCAGAATGCCTTCTGGGAAATGTAGTGCCCGTGAGAAAGTTGACTATTGCATGCTGGGCCACGTAGTTTTCGGAAGACGCACGGCCCTCGCGACAGCAGGAGCTGGACTCCCTTACCCAGAGGGCTAAGCGACCAGGAGGCGGCCCGCGCTGGTTAAATTCTCACATTATAGGCAGGGTGGCGAGGCCCCGCCCCGGAAATGCGTGTTCTAGCTTTCTGTGAGCTTAGGCGCCCGAGCTACTGAGGGTCTAAGTCTGGGCAGCCGAAGAGTGTGGTAGGTAACGGTCGTCAGCGCAAGGGTCATTTCGTCGCTGGGAAGGGACGGCCCTCGCCCGCGGTGATGGTGGTGAGCTATGCCCGTGGTCCTCAGGGCCGGGACCCGGGCCCAGCCCAGGCTCCTTTCGATGTGCTGTCTTTCGTTAGCTTCCCCGACCCGCGCTCGCGGGCCTGTAGGGCTCTCCGACACGGCGTGCTACCGGAGTTGGCCTGAAGCCAGTCCTCGCTTTGTTTTCTGGCTCCTCCCCTCCCGCCTCTCCCGCTGTCTCCGCCCTATTCTGTTTTCCCAAAGAATGACTGAACTGGGAGGGATCCCCTAGCGCCCTGGTTTTACCAGTGAGAAAACTGAGGTCTTTAAGAATTGACTTGTCCAAGGTCACTATCTGTATTTTAGGGGCCAAGGCGAGATTTAAGTTCAATATTCTGGGAATGGTCCGGACTAGACCTTAGAATTATTTTGAAGATGTTCGCCTCCGACTACAAAAGCACACATTTCCTCATCCTTTCTCAGCCTCTCTTTTTTCCTGTTGCACTGGGGGAAGAACGCAACTCTGAAAACTCACTGCCAGTCTGCGTGTTCCTACAGACCAGCTGGGAGACGACCACAGTGGTCTGAAGTCAGCGGCAGAGTCAGTGAAGTCATGCTAGGAAACAAGTAAAACTTGTTCCAAGTTTTACAGCCTAACCTTCCTCTTCTTTCTACACTGCTTTGGCGTTGGTGGTTCATTTTTTTTCCCCGAAAATCGTGAATTTTCTAAGTTAAGAATTAGTTTGGGACATGTTTCCCCCTTATCTAACCAGCAAGCTTCCACAACGAGCAAACAAATTTACTTAGAGCTAGTTTGGTAGTTGTGAGTCTGGACACATCCTAGTGAAAAGTAAAGCAATTTAAAACCTTATTTGGTAGTTTCATTTTTCACCAACATTGCTTAATCTTTTATTGCTACTTAGCTCATATTACGGCTTTCCCAAAATGTTGAACGCAATTAAGGTACAGAAATGATTAGCGATCAGTTATAATGTGCTGTTGAAGTGTTTGGGGGGGGCGAGGGGTTCTGGGGTCAGAGCACCTGAGTTCAAAACCTGCTTTCACCATTTTCTATCTCAGTGCCTCAGTTTCCTCATCTGTAAAATACAGATTATGTTAATAATACTTACATAAAAGAATAAGATATGGGAATTAAATAAAAAAAAAACTAATGTGTTAGCCCAGTACCAGGCACGTTAAGTGTTTAGTAAATGTTATAATAACTACTAAAGTCTCATTTTAATAAAGGGTATATGGGGGAAGGAAACTGAAGTGAATTTATCAGTGTGACTTCTTGGGATGCAGTAAATATTAAGAGTAATGATGTTAACACATTGTTGAAAATTATTACCCCTTTGGTAGGTAGAATGAATGTTAAATGTGTTGAGATGCTTGCCTAGAGGATTTAGAAGAAAAATGCTTTATAAATGTTCTATATCTGAAAACACATGTTGATGTTCAGGTTAGCAAGATGAACAAAGATGCGCAGATGAGAGCAGCGATTAACCAAAAGTTGATAGAAACTGGAGAAAGAGAACGGTAAGTAATAGACTGTTAATAAGTTACGTTAAACACCTTTAAATTATAGTTATGTTGTGTATAGAAAATAAAAATATCAAGAAACAAAACTGATGTCGGTGGAAAGAATTACAGAAAGTAGAGATTGTCCAAAGCTTTCATTCCTCACATCTGTAAAAAACATGTCTATTCAGTATTGCAAGACTTAGCGGGAAGTGGATAATATAGAAAAATGAACAAGAAATGACTCTCAAAGATTGTATAATAGTGAAGAAAATTTCCAGTAACTACAATTGGAGACATAATGTTAACCAGTTTTTAACAGGGAGACAGCATAATAAAACCAGTTTTAGTTACCAAGCTCTCTTTTTTTTTTTAATCCTCACCCAAGGATATGTGTTGTTGTTTTTTTTTATCCTAACCTGAGGATATTTTTCCATTTTTTGTACAGGTAGAGTGGGAGGGAGAGAAAGGAAGGGAGAGAGAGAGAGAAACATCGACGTGAAGGGACACATCGAGTGGCTGCCACCCGCACGACCAACCAGGGCCGGAGACAAACTGCAACCGAAGTACGTGCCCTTAGCGGGAACCGAACCCAGGTCTCTCCGGACCGCAGGCCGACACTCTAACCGCTGAGCCAAACTGGCCAGGGCCCAAGGATATGTTTTTATTGATTTTAGAGAGGAGCAGGGGAGGGAGGGAGGGAGAAAGAGTGAGAGAGAGAGAGAGAAAGAAAGAAACACAATGTGGGAAAAACATAGATTGGTCTCTTCCTGTAAGCACCCCGACTGGGGATGGAACCCAAGATCTTTGGGTGTATGGGACGACACTCCAACCAAGCCACAATGACCAGGGCATTACCAAACTCTCTTAACCCGAGAGTAGCATGTACTATTTGTACTCTGAAACATTCCTCTTTTTTCTCCAAGTAGCTCATCTTTCAGGTCTTAATTTAAATATCTCTTCTGAGAGTCTGTTAACTCCCAAATACCTTGTTCTATTGGAGCATTTAACCACATTATATTGGGACTACCTACTTTGCTAGTTGGTATCCTTCAATATAATCTAAGTTACTTGACAACAAAATACCACTGTATATCCTGTATCATGCCCAGCTCGTAAATGGCTAAGTAAATATTTGGAAAAGGAACAAAAGAGTTTGAAAGTACAAAGAAGAGGGTGAGGAATCAAAAAAGACTTTCAGAAGCAGGGTGATTAATTGTGAGAGAAATATATATATGGAACAGGAGGGATCTTTCAACTTTACCTGTAGGTTATGGTGATCAGTTAAGGTCTCATAGTAAAAGAGGTACTTCAACTGGGGAAGAAGGATTAGCAGTTATCCACACCAATAGAGAAGACAATCTAGGCAGATAGAACGATGTGCAGAATCACAGCTTTGTTACAATATGATGATCTGGGGAAGTGCAGAATTAAAGCCAGAGGATAAAGAGTAAAAACTGTGTGGCTGCAACAGTGGACAGGAGGAATAGATTTTGTATGAATCAGAATTATTTTAGTTGAAAATGACAGAAACTGGCTTAACCAATGGAAATATATAAGTTCTAACTAAAAAGTCTAGAGCTTGAAATTTCTTTAGGCAATCAAAATTATTGTCAATGATATGTCTTTCTTTTCTTTCAGTTCTGCTTTCCTCTGTGTTGGTTTTATTCTCAAACAGTCTCTACCACAGAGATTAGTAGTTCAAAATGTATATACCTCTGGCTCAGACTACATTCCTCCTAGTATTTTCAGTATAGACCTAGCTTGATTACCATCTTACTTAGGTAATAGGCCAGTTATGATACTCTTGCCTAGGTCACATTTCCATCACTGGAACCTTACTCAAATTTCTTACACAGAGTGGTAGAGGGTTTTTGTTTTGTGGGGGTTTTTTTTGTATCTGTGTGTGTGTGTGTGTGTGTGTGTGTGTTTAAGGCAGAAAAATAGGTGGTGGGTTTGCAAAAACATCTGTTCTTGATCTTATCCTTGGATGATGGGAGTCATTAGAAGATTTTTAAAAAGGGAATGACTAGATCACATTTGCACTTTAGGAATGTTATTCTGGCAGTGTGGGGGAGAGACTGAATGCATTAGAGACAGAGTGCAGGAGAATGTGTTGAGACGATTATACCAGGTTAAAAATGAAAAACAGTAAAATGGAAAGGAGAACTTAGGTTTTGGTGGGGAGTTTTTAGTTTTTTGGGTTTTTTTGTTTTGTTTTGTTTTGTTTTTTAAGTAAAATCAGAAATGAGGAAGAAGGTAGAAACTAGAAAGGTGCCTTGGGAAGCAGAGAAGATAGTATTGCCAGTAATGAGTATAGGGGATTATGTTTATTTTTATTTTTTATTTGTTTCTGTTTTTATTTATGCAGCCTAGTTACTGAGTTTCTACCACATGCCATGTCCTGTTAAGGTGCTGAAGTTATAGTAGTGAACAAAATGAAGTCTGTCCTTTCATGGAGCTTACATTCTAATGGGAGAAAACAGACACAAGAAATGTCTAAAATGTCAGGTAATGATGAGTTCTAGAGGAAAACAAAGCAGAGAATAATGGGGTATGTTATTTTGAATAGAGAAAAACAAGGATTCACTGATAAGAGATCAGAAGGATCTGAGGGAGATGCGGGAACTCCAAGAGCTAAGGTCCTGAGACAAGCTTTTTGGCATTTTGAGGCGTGAGTACATGGAAGCTAATGAGACTGAATAAATTGGGAGGAGGAAAAGAAGAGATAAAGTCAGGGCATAGCTGGGGTGGGGCAGATCATGGAGGGTCATTTAGGCTATAATAAGACTTGAAGTTTATTCTGAGTAAATTAGCAAGCCTCTGGAAAGTTTTGAGCAGTGGGAGGAGAATGGAAGTGTACAAGGGGGAAAAGCAGGGGAAACAAGTTGGGAGTCTTTGGTAACAGTCCAGTCAAAACAAGGTGGTAGCTTACACAATGGTAGTAATGGCAGAGATGATGAAAAACATCTGGATTGCAGATATATATTTTAAAACGAAACAGTGGGATTTGCTCATAGATTGGATGTGTAGTGTTAACAGAGTTGCAGTGAAGGACGCTGCCAAGGTTTCTAGCCTGAGGAACTGGAGTAATTGCCATTGTGACAAGGAGAACAGGTTGAGGTGGATAGAAGCATGAGGCATGAGTTGGGTTTGGATTTGAAAGACCTGATTAAATCTTGAGATGAAAATGTCACATAGTGGAGGCATAGAAATACTGAAAGAAGATGTTTGGTTTGATAGGTAACATTTTTGAGCTGAAAAATTAGATGATTTAGGTTGAAGATTGAAGATTTATTAAAGTGGGTATGGCAAAAGGATCAGAAAATACTGATAAGAAAATATTTTATTACATCCATGACGCCATTAATTGCAATATACACTTTTTTTTTTTAAGCTAGTAAGAAAAAAGAAAACCCTGCCAATTAAATTATGATAGGTCCCTGGCCAGGTAACCAAGGTTGTGGGTCCCATCCAAGTGAGGGCACATAAAGGAATCAACCAATGAATACATAAAATAAGTGAAACAACTAATTAATCTATCTCCTCCCTCTCTCTCTCTCTCCTCTTCTTCTCTCTCTCTCCTCTTCTTCTCTCTCTCTCTCAAAATCAATACATAAAACATTTTTTAAATTATGCTAGGCATACCAGTTACTGAATTGTAAAAAGGGGGGAGGGAGTATCAGAGTCAATGAAATACATAGTTGATATATAATTTAGAAGGTTAATGGAAAAAGGGAGGAGGAAGCCTTTGAGGTTAGAGAGAGAAATAATGGAGAAGTAAGAGAGCTGAAGGATAAGAATTTGTAGTCAGAGAAGGGATTTTGGAATTTGAAGTTTTCAGAGATGCAGCTTTTCCAAGGTCAACAAATACCCTCCAGAAGTACAGCTCCACAGTGTTCTTGGTGGTGGAGGGGGAAAGACAGCGTGTTAGAAGGCCAGAGTAGTTTCTTGAGAAGTATTTTGCCCATCCACTTCATTTTATTTTACTGATAATGAAAATGAGACCATGATTCGCAGAAGATCAAAGAACTATCTAAACTATTTTGTGATAGAACCAAGAATTGAACATTTTGTGACTGGAAGGGAGGGGATTTTTAATTGAAGAGTTGAACCTTTGATTCAAACATTCCTATCTAAGATATTGTACATTGTTGTAGTTTTAATTTGAAAACACTTTTATTTCAACAGCCTCAAAGAGTTGCTGAGAGCTAAATTAATTGAATGTGGCTGGAAGGATCAATTGAAGGCACACTGTAAAGGTAATCAGTTTCATTTAGCAGATAAGCTAATTCCATTGCTCTCAACTGTTGGTTTGGGGTTCACTAGAAAAATTAGTCAGTATTTTAAAGGTATATTAAGTGTTCAGACATAATTTTAAACAACTGGAAAATTGACTCTTGTAATAATTTCCTCCTCTCTGATAATATTTAGACCTAATTTCTAAATTTTTAGATATTTTTTTTGTTTCTCTTAAAATGACGGAGGCATGATTTTTTCTGGCTTCAAAATGTGGAATCCCACCTTTTGCAGTGTGCCTGTTCAAAGTGAAACATTACTTATTCATAATGTGTTTTAATTGAACAGATAGGAATTATATCTTGTCATTAACAGTGTTTTGAAAAATTCATCTTAAAATCTCCTAGAGAATTATACTTATTTTTTTAAATGTAGAATGGGAACTTGTTAAATTGCTTACTGTTGATGATGATACCGCCAGATAGATTACACGTGTCACTATGATGAACCTTCTTTCTGACTCAGCTTTTAGTATAATAGCATTTTGGTTATTTTTAATGATTTACCATTGTATTGTAATGTTTTCTACAAGTAGTAATGATAGTAGCAGTTATTTATTACATTAACCCTGAGAAGGCAATGTAACAAATTAGTAGTAAAAGCATAGAGTTGGAGGTCATACAGATCTTCACTGAAAAGACTAGAGCTGAATTTGAATTCATGTTTGGATGAGTTATTTAATCTTTATGCTTCAGTTGCCTCACCTGTGAAATGGGAAAAATGCCCAGCCCATTACATTATTGCGAATATTAAATGATGCAAAGCATCCAGCACATAATAGGGTTCAGTAAATGTGAACTCCTTTCCCTCCTCTGTTTCTTTTGGCCCAGTCTAGAGAAGAGAAAGGAGCAAAGGAGTTCTGTATTTTCATTTTGGGCTATGAAATTTTAAGCTGGACACAAATAATAGCTTTTCCCCCTCCATACACTTAAGAGCTAATATGATTACAGTGAAATGAGATCTGTGCAGTTATAATTTACTGGGTTTTTACAAATGTTAGATTTGACCTTACAGTTCAGATTCATTCTGTGTTTTATTTGTTAAAATATAAGTTATTTAGCCGAAAGATGAATAGGCTTTTATGATTTATCTGGTGAATATTTAATGTATCTAAAAAGAAGTGTCCTCTCTCTTTTTTTTTTTTAAAGACCAATCTGCACTCTAAAAACATGATCTTAATCCTTCCTCTATGAAAATCTTTCTTACAGATAATGATTTTAAATGATATGATTTGTTTTTTGCTTTTGCATAAGAGGTAATTAAAGAAAAAGGACTAGAACACGTTACTGTTGATGACTTGGTGGCTGAAATCACACCAAAAGGCAGAGGTAAGGACTACAAACTGTGTGAAAGGAAACCTGTGCTAAAGACATGATTTTTTTCTGTCATACTGACTCAGCTTTTCTTTCTACAAAGAAAAACAACCTTTCCAAAATTATTTGGGCACTTGGTGTTTTCTCATTGGGAAGAAGTATAATTGCCTACCTGCCTCTCAGCATGGTTTTGAGTAACAGATGAGATAAGAGGTGCAAAATGTTTTTACACTTTGAAATAGTATACAAATAAGTTGATATGATTGTTAAGATAGATAATTTTTAAAATATGAAATCTTGTAGAGGCAAATATTAATAAACTATTAAATATGGCCTGGCTTCACTTAAATATTTATTTATTTTTAAATATGTTTTTGATTTTTTTAGAGAGACTGTGCACCCCGTACTGGGGATTGAGCCCAAAACCAGGCATGTGCCCTGACCAGGAGTGGACCCGGACCTCTCAGTCCATGGGACAGTAGCTCAGTCTACTGAGCCACACTGGCTAGGCTCACTTAAATATTTAATAATTCAAAGTTTTACTCTTGTCCCTGAATTATTGGTCTGCTCTCTCTTTGCTTATTAAAAAGAAACAAAGCTCTGTCTTCTTGAATGACTGGTTAAGAATTTGATAGTGCTGTAACTTCATGTTTAGGGTAATCTGTATTTAAGAGTCACACTATAACCACCTTCATTTCTCCTTTGAATTCCTTGTTTACAGAAGGCAAATGAAAGAAAGGAAATGTATTAACAGTGATGCTATGTAACAAATATTGTCAGAAACTACATTATATTGTTATCTTAGATGGAGCCATATTTTTTATTTTTTTTATTTTGAGAAAGTCTGTTTAAATGGTACTAGGTAAATTAGATGGCTTATTGTTTTCTCACACAAAAAAATAGTAAAAAGAATTTAGGTGTAAAAATAAATAAGTTTGAAAATCCTAAGTAGAGACTACTAGTTCCCTGAACTGCTTATCTGCTGGGAGGGAACTAGGGAATCCCATGAACCTTTCCACCATATCTTGGCCTAGTTACAGCTACAAAAATCTGACATTTTCTTTACCCATATCTCAGGGAAAGAAAAATAAAACCAATAGTAGTATTTATTGTTCCCTCATAAATTTATATTTTAAAATAATGTTCCCTAATTTTGTTTTCTGTTTTACTTCAGTAATATATGTTTAATATGTTAACATTATTTAGGAACTGGTTATACAGGGTAGAAATTGTCCTTTGCTCCTCCTTCAACACTGGTATCTTGGACATATCAGTCCCTTGTAGCTCCTTTGCTAGAGAAGGAGCAAATAAGCAAAGAGAAGTGAAAATAAATCTGTTCTTTTATGCTTAGTCTTCTTTATTGTTAAGAGTAGAAGCATTTTCTTTTTTTAAATATATAGTAAAATTTACTTTTTTACTGTATGATTTTTGTACACGTATGAATTCATACAACCACCATTCCCATAAAACTCCTTCAAGCCTCCTTTTGTTTCACACCCTATCCCCAACCCAAAGTAACTGATCTCTTCTCCAGCACCATAATGTTGATTAAAAGACTTTAATATACATATTGATCACATTTCCAGTGGACTTGAATTATGTAGTCTCTATTTCTAGGCGGGCTTAAGCTAAACAATTTATACAAAGGAGTATCTGTCTCATTTGATTTGTGTACTTATTTCTGGAATTCTTTATAGAAATACTGAACTATATTTGAAGTTTTCCATTTTCTCTGGACACAAGCCAAATAACAGAAGTGTTCATTAATTCTCTGTTGTCCTTATTTATTAATAGCCAGAGGAGGAACAACAATAATGTAGATTTGTTTATGGACACTATTAACATTTCAAAGAGCAGGGTTTTATTTTCGTTTTTAGCTTAATACTCTGAATAGATAATACAGTCACGTCACATGGTTCAAATTCAAAAAGTTAAAAATATAGGAAATATAACCACAGTTGTGGTTTTTGCATCTGTGCTGAGTCCAAGAGTATGTGCATTTATTTCTATAAAATATTGCCAAATTACCTTCCCCAAAATGTTGTACCAGTTTATACTCCCAGCAGCTATTATGAGTGTCCATCTTTTCTTCAGTCTTACCAACACACTATATTTTTGACCTTTGGATTTTAGCCAGTCTGATTGGTAAAATATGTGATCTGAATGTGGTTTTAATTTTCATTTCTCTTGTAAGGTTTATCCCCTCTTGTGTTCAAGAATTGTGTGTTTCTCCTTTTCTTCATTTTCAGTGCTCATTTTTCTATTAGCCTGCTGATCTTTTTCTTATCAAATCGAAGAAATTGTAGAGTAGAGGGATTGGCCCTTTTCTGTAGAAGTGTTTTCCCAGTTTTTTGTCTTTTGCCTTTGTTTACAGCGATTTTTGACCAACCTTATTAAGTTGCTGTTGCGTTTGAATTAAATTTATCAATCTGTTATAGCCTCTGTATTTAAAAAAGACTTTTTTTCACTCCTAATTTAAAGAATTTTCCCTTGTTTTCTTTCCAACGTGCAGTGTATTTCCGTATTAGTTCATTCAAAAAATGAATTGCAAATATACCTTTTTTCAGATGTTTACCTATTTTTTCTATTAAAGTTCATGAGAATTATTTGTAAAATAAATTAAATCAATGTATGCATTTGTCATTCTGAATAAAACATCGGATCTCATCGGACATGTATTTATTGGAATATTCTTACTCTTATATTTTTATTTTTATATTTCAGCCCTGGTACCTGACAGTGTAAAGAAGGAGCTTCTACAAAGAATAAGAACATTCCTTGCTCAGCATGCCAGCCTTTAAGATTGAATTAGATTGTGTTGTTTTGTGGTCTTATTTCTGAAAGTAAAACTTGCCATAAATTAGGAATCGCTTTCCCAAAATAAAATCCTTTTTTGTATGATGGTATTCAATTTTCGGTAATGATGTATACATTGTATTGATTTTTTTCCCTAAATGTGTTATTTTAATAAATATCTCATGAATGATTTTGCAGTTTCCTTGGATCTTGGAATAAATGGAACTTTTCAACAATCCACCAGATTTGTTGAGAGAAAAAGTCATCAAGTAATGTAGTTTATTAAGTATGTGCATATTTCTGTGCTAACAACTGAGGAGAAGTAAGCAGCCTCTTCTGATTGTCTAGATATGGTGTATTTCTCTTTTGAATCCCTATAATATTTTATAATACATGCCCCATCTTGTACTACAGTTGTCTTATTTCTTATTTGTTATAAACTCTGAGAGTTAGGACTGGGTCTTACTCATCTTTATGTGCCTTCCTTATTCCTCAAAGAATTTACCATCCTATTTGAAGAGAGAACATTTGCAAACTGGCTCCATACCAAGCTCCTCTCACATATCTACTCATCTGAACTTTGAAAGCAGAAACTCTAAATTACATCCCCACATACTAAGGTCAAGAAAGAACTTAATGGGAAATAATCTCCACCCATAGCTTTACTCTGACATCAAGATTGCCAAATCCAATGGACTCTTGTCTGTGCTTACGTGACCTCTGCTGGAAACTGAGAATGTTGAGCATCCTGCCACTGGAACTTTCCTCCCACTCCTCACATTGTTTATTCCTACCACTGGAAGTTCCTTCTGTGTCTTGTGGAGAACCTTTTGCCGTGTGGGACTTGAAATAACGGTGTTTCTTAGGGCTTGCTCCTGGGCCCTCTGCCTGACTAATGATATGCTTTTCCTGGGACAATCCCAGGAAACGGGTCGGACTATGACTTCAAATACTAACAGGTTAATAAATGATAAATTGCATCACCAAACCAGACTTCAACCCAGCCTCCATACCCGTATACCTATCTGCTATCAGCTTCCTTGGATGTTCCATGAACACTTCAAACTGACCACCCTTAAGATAGTGATTTCCCCTCTACTGACTATCCCTTCTGTATTCCTTATCAATGTGAGTATTACCTCCCAGACATATATTATCTGAGGAGCTTGTGAAAATACTGATTTAGAAAGTAAGTGTTGCACAAAATTCTTTATCTATGACAAACTCCCAGTCAATGTTTATGCTGCTGATCAAGGGCCATTTTTGAGTGTAGCAAGGTTGTCAACTGTCCACTCCCTTCCCTTGTTTTTTCTTTATTGATTTTAGAGGAAAGGAGAGGGGGAGAGAGAGAGAGAAACATTGAAGAGAGAGAACATTGATTGACCACCTCCTGCATGCCCCCCACTGGGGATTTGGTCCACAACCTGCTCCTGTGCCCTGATCATGAATTGAACCAGCGACCTCTTGGTACATGAGTCCACACTCAACCACTGAGCCACACCAGCCGGGCCACTCCCTGCCCTTTAACTGCCTTTGTTCGACACCAGATTAGTACAGTAGGTGCCTAATATTTCCTTGCTGTAGTTGCTCCATGCATCCTCCAGTTTCTCTTCTACACTTGCCCAAGTGATCTTACTAAAATTCAAGTTTAGTCAGTTTATTCCCCTTGAAACATAAATGGTTCTTTCTGGTTTGCAGGGTAAAATTCACACTCAGCCATAGCATCTAGGCCCTCTTGATCTGACATTTACTTATTGCTCTATTTAAAGAGTTCCCAAGAGTATCAAGCTGTTCATCCCTAAATACCTTTTTGAAAGTCCATCAAGCTAGAAAGACCTTTCACTTATCTCTTGGCCTTCAGAATTCTGCCCTTTATCAAAATAGTCTGGCATTTCTATTTGGTTTAGGTTTCCCACTGCTGTTTTTCTGTGCATAATTTCTCTTCAACACAATAGTTCTAGAACTTTTGATCTGGAGGGGAGGGAACATGATTATTTTTTCTATATATGATACTTGTGGGCAAATGGGCAAAATAATTAAATGAGTGAACAAACATAGAAGCCCAAAAGAAGGTAAAAATGCAATTGGATGTGTTGGAGGAAAGGTCTCACATTAATTTTTGGTTCACATTCCAGAGAATTTTACTTTCTGATGAATTTATATTTTAAGTGTAGTCTTGGAACCAACTGGGCTTAATTATGTAAAATGTTGAACCTAAGACATACATACACGTAATCACCAAACCTACCCCAGAGTTTTTATGTTTCATTTCATAAAACAATAATCTAAAGTTAAATGATAGTTATAGGCATCATTCTGCTACCCATTATCAAAAAAGAAACAAATGGTACAGAGGAAATGTTAAAAACAACAGGTAGTTCATATTTCATAGTACTGTATACAAAAGCAAACCAAAATTTCTCATAGAGATACTATTTTAATAGTTCAGAACAAAATATGAAAAGAAAAAGATGAAAATATTTTGAGATGGAACAAAAATAATTAAATTAAAAATACTTTATAGCAATTGAAAATACTAAAGAGCATAGCTTTAAAATGTTAGTGCTGAGAACTAACTCCACCATCTCTAAGTCTTTTTGACGTCTTTGAAATGTCACGTATTTTGCATCTAAAACCATTGATATCTTTCAAATAAAGCAACTTGTGGACATCTTGACTCACATCATTGAGTCATGTTAACCATTCTTTAAAGATCTTGCACCTTTTCATTCTCAGTGTTGGAAATTCAAAAGGATATTACTGTTACATGACTGCATTGGGTGAGTAAAATACTAATTAGAATTACTAGAAGCTTTTTTTGTATAGGATTAGAAGACCCAACTAAATTATTTAGGTAATCACTTTGCTTTGGCATTACAAGTGTATCATTTGGTTGGGCAGTGCCAAGCTAGGACCTGGATGATGCTGGGGACTGGTAATTGAATATGAGACTTTTCATAACTTGATAAAAGACTCCATCCAACTCAAGAGAATTGTGACAGCTGCTCAGTAGCTAATGTTGGAAGTGATCCAATGTGTGCATTTGTGTTTTAACCCTTCTTGTAAATTGCTATCTCATGTTACTCAGTGACTTTATAAAACCCCACATATTTACTATTAGAAACCACACATTCAATGAATCCACCAAGAAAACTAACAGGCACAGTCAAACCAAGTTCTAGTCTCAGCTATGACACTGAATTATCAGGTAAGACTGTTTCTTCTGCCTCAGTTTTCTCATCTGAATAATAGATCTGATACTACTGACCTGGCAAGAATTAAAATAACTTAAAAACTATAAATACGATTAATAGAATAATCATAAAAAGTAACATGGATATTCATAAGAAGCAATATGGACTCATTTTAGTCCTAGGAAGAACTCTAAAAATATGCAGTTACTATGTTTTTCTTTTTTGCTGGTGTTTGTTTGTTTGTTTGTTTTTGTTCATGCCCCTAGCGGAACCCAAACCCGGGACTCTCTGGTCCGCAGGCCAGTGCTCCAACTGCTAAGCCAAACTGGCCAGGGCATGTTTTGTAGATAGATGTAGATAAATAGATTACATGTATGTGGAAAATAGCTGCTTTTATTTTTCAGGAATTTGTAGATCATATTAATTGCCATAAGAATTAATACAAAAATAAATGTGACCGACATTACTTGATTGGAATAGAATAAATACCACTATAAGAGCACTTAGCAGGGAGAATTGTAATTGTCTAGTCATTTTCACCCACATTCTACTATAAACAGTTCCTGTCATAGAGGAGTTTATCTTTTGACCCTATTGTCTTTTTGATACATTTGAATTTGATTCTAAGTTCATAACAGAGTTAGTTCTTGATAAATCCTTTTAAATAAATGAATGATAAATAAATGAGAGGAGGGAAAGAAATTCGGCATGTACCTGTTTATTTCAGACTTCAAATTACAGGCACTTGGTTATTCTGCCTGTCAGCCACCAGGGAGCACTTGAAGTCTGTATTTTGATCCTCTCTGGGGCTCACCATTAATAAAATGCGTCATCTCAACAGGCCCAATTTCAGCTCAGGTCAGGCAGCTTTTTAAAGATAAAAGTGTTATTGAATTAAAACTTAACTGTGAGGACCTCAGAACATGCTGCTGTTATACATTAAGAAGAAGCCACAGTGAGATGCAGTTTTGTTTTATTGGGACCATTTTCCAAAGCCAATTCACTAATGCAGGAAGCAAGTTGATTTAAATAGTGTACACGATGACAGAAAAATTTCTATTTCAGTTATTTATCAGAAAAATAAGCGGAGTAAATTCTTAATAAAAAAATGAAAGAAAATAATTTCCAGGGTGTACTTCCCTGTCATTATGCTCCTCTTTCACAGACAGCCCTTTTAAAGGAATAATATTTATATTTTCCTTTTTCATACTGTCACTTCGTTGTTTTTATAAAAGTCTAAATAGAGAATTACATAGTGCCAAAACCACGTGGACACTCAATGCATGCTGGCCTATGATGACAATGGTGAAGAAAGGCAATAAATGAAAGGAGATACAGTAGAACACAGTGTTGCTCATGAAATAGTTCCGAGTACAAGAGCTGGGGCCGATACTTTCCACATCCACAGATGCTTAGCTCTGTGCCTGGGATCACCAGAATCAGGGGAACATAAATGGCTCTCAGTTACTGTATACCTTCTCGTTCCAAAATTATTTGTTTAGGGTACAACTTTGAGAATTGATCCTTCCTAGACAACGATTTACATCGGCTTCAACAGGGTCAGAGGCACGAGTAGAGGAATTGAAGTAGAGGTGTCCGGTAAACCACAGCCCGTCCGATGTGCGGGTGATTTAAGGAGTGATGCACACTGTGTTATCTGAGGAGCATTCCGTCTGGCTAAAATAATTTGTGGGTGGGAGCTCTGGTTCTCTACTCAGTTTTACCATTCATGTGCTTAGTGACTTCATCAGTCACTTACATGTTCTGTGTGGCAGTTGCCTATCAACCACACAACTGTCTTCCAGGTATTCGGAGAGGGTAATGAAGTATGAGAGTTATGGACACTCTGCGCAGATGGGACATAAAGTCAAAGTTATGGTTAAGGACTTTATAAGTCCTTATATATGTGCTGTACTTTTCTTCTAGCAATGGTGCTCATAGTTTTGTGTATGGGACCTCGCTCCCACATTTTACCCCCTCCATAAAACACTGGGCTTTGGGAAGACAAAATGAAAAAGCACAGATGTATTCCCTGACCAGCTACGTGTCCTATGTTTCTTACACAGTTTTTTCATGTTACAGAGACTCTGTAGATATCTCCAGTCAACTGCTGACTCCTTTATCATTATCTGTCCCTCCCTCAACTCACGTTCCTGCTTCCTACCTTTCCCGTTTAGATTTGATGGTTTATGATTAGGGTGCCCTTACAATTATCCTCAACCTGTCTCCTTTCCCCTCAATTAATGCACATTCCTGCTTAAACCTCACTATCCTGAACTTTGTGGAAGAAAACATTACAAGCCTTTTGAGGGGTCCCATTCTAAAATAAAAACTACAACATTCTGAAAAACAATGGGCATGGACTTATCAAAACGTTTAAGTCCTGAAAGACCAAAAACAAAAAGAAAGGCAGGGGGTGGGGGAAGGATAGGTCGAGAACTGTCTAAATCAAAATCCAATAAAGAGCCCGGCTGATGTGGCTCAGTGGTTGAGCGTCAACCCATACACCAGGAGGTCGCCAGTTTGATTCCCAGTCAAGGCACATGTCCAGGTTGTGGGCCAAATCCTCAGTTGGGGGCATGCAGGAGGCAGCCAATCGATGTTCTCTCTCATCAATGTTTCTATCTCTCTCTCCCTTCCTCTCTCTAAAATCAATCAAGGAAAAAAATTTAAAAAGAATAAAGAGACATTAGTATTTAAAGCAGGGGTGGGAAACGTCAGGCCCTCGGGCCATATAAGGCCCTTGAAATCAATACTAACTAACATCACACGCCTCATCAAAGAGAAGCAGTTCCAGCCATCCCATTAGGGGGGAGTTAATTAAATGTTTGACCAAATATAGCAGGCTAATTTTTAAGTTAGTAATTTTGTATGGCCTGTGAATGATGTTATAAATATCCAAATGGCCTTTGGCAGATAAAAGGTTTTCCACTCCTGATTTAAAGCAATGAGTCATCCTTGATAAATAAACAAAACACAACTATTAAGAATATTATTGACACATTTGAGATTTTAATCATGGACTATAGTATCAGTGTTTCAAATTTCCTGAGTGTCATGTTTGTATTCAAGAATAAAGGCCTTGTTCCATGTTGAAATATCACAGGTGATGTGCCACATTGTAACTAACTTTTAAATGATTCAACAACAACAAAAAGTATATATACTAAGTATGGAGAGAGACAAAGATAGAAAATGTGATCTAAGAGAAGGATATAGAAATACTTTTGCAAACAGATTTGAAATTTTCAAATTAAAATTTTTAAAAGAAGTAATGGCCACCCCTGGCTGGTGGCTCAGTCCGCTGGAGCATCATCCTGTACACTAAAAGGTTGTGGGTTCCATTCCTGGTTAGGGCACATACCTAGGTTGCAGGTTTGATCCCCAGTCAGAGCGCATATGCGAGGCAACAGATAAATGTTTCTCTCTCACATCAACGTCTCTCTCCCTTCCTCTCTCTCTAAAATCAGTAAAAGCATATCCTCAGTGGAGGATTTAAAAGAAAAAGAAATAATGGTCACAAGTCTCATCTAAACACTTTTCACTGCCCAAGAACTCCACTACACTTTCCCAGTATACATACTTTCTCACTCTCCCACACTAACCCTTTATACTTTATCAAGGAGCAGCAGAGATCAGACAAGAGCCCAGCATTGTCCCATCACCAAATCTGAGAGCCTTCCTGAATCTGGATCCAGACTCCGAGTCTTTCCTTCACTTGGGCTCTGGATCCCAGTGCCTCTCTCTACATGTTTCCCTCCTGTGATCGTACCTCTCGCTCTTCCATCAGAAGTTTCCCAGCTACTGCGTCAGCCCTAACACACAGTCATTTGTCCTGGCATCTCCCATGTTGTAAAAACCGTGCCTTGGTCACAGATCTCCCTCGAGGAATAGCCCCATCCCTCTGTCCCACTGAAAGCCAGGAGGGCTGCTTAACTGAGTTGCTATAGGCACTGTCTCCACTTCACCTCCGCTCTCCTGCTCACTCATGTTGGGCTTATGGAAATGACAGTCCACTGAAGCTATTTGTGTCAAGGGCAAGAGAAATTACAACCTTAACCAACCTCGTGGCAGCACTGGTAACAACTGACCAGTCCCCTTGGTGGCCGTGGTCTTCTCTGGATTTGCAGACCCCAGAGCTGTCCTACTTCCTGCTGACTCGTGGCTGCTGTCTCTCAGTCTTCCTCACTGACTTCCCTTGCGGTGGGAGTTCCTCAAATCCCAGTCATGTGACCTAGTTTCTTCTCTCTCTAAATCAGAGGTTCTTAACAATTTTTGTGTTACGTTGGCAGTCTAGTGAAACCTATGAGTTCCTTCTCAGAATGACATATTTAAATGTACAAAATAAAATTTTTAGAATTAATCAGGAAACTATATTAAAATACAATTATACAAATATTTCAAAATAAGTGCACAGTATTCATCTTTATTAAGACAAAAATAAGGCAGTGCTTTTCAAATATAGGTAAGCTTAAAATCATACCTTATTATTTTTAAATATCAGTGTAAAGGCTTATTTAAGTTATTTCTAAACCTGTATAAGAATATTAAATTGTAGGGTGGTGTTCAACAGGGCAACATATATCAAATATATGATATGTTGGAAATTCTATGAATTTCAGATTTTTATTTTAATGGTTATAAGTACTGAAAATCTTGATTAGCTAAAAAATATATATATATAAATGGCTAAATCATTTTTATTCAAGGTGTCCCAAACTTGGAATTTCTTTTCTTTCAGAAAAATTAAAGCAACTGCCTTAAGTCAGACAAGCACTTAGTCTTGTTCTCTGGGAAAGCCAGTGAACCATTTGATGAAGATGTTCTTCATATTTGTGTCTCCTTTCTGGACAGTTGTTTAAATGCAATGATTCAGAGGAATTATCAGAGGATAATGGTGATGATTTTTATGGCTGTTGGCAAAGCTTCTCCCAGAATTGTAAAAACAGTCTTAATTCCTAGTGCATGTCTGGTGTAAAAAGCCAAAACTTCCCCCCCACTCCCCACCCCCGCCCCAAAAGTAACATCATGAGATGCTACCTTTTCCATTAAGGTACCAATACTGAATATATTACCAAGTACTGCTGGGACCAGTGTTATATGGAGTATAATGCTTGTTTTATTCCAACTAAAGTTTTATTTGGAAAAATAATTTTTAAAAATAGAGCAATAGAACAACTTTTCACCATTTCCAATATATGAACAACCTTGGTAGTTTCCAAAAGAGACTCACAAAATAGGAATTATTGTTTCAAAATATTAAGATATTTTTATAATTCTGCAATATATCAATACATCTGACATGAAAACCACTATAAATTGCTGTTGCCTCACAACCTTGGAAGTCTCTCCGGTGAAATATGAAACTGCCCACCCTCCCTATCCTCCAAATTGGTAGGTGGCAGTTTTAATAAGCAAGAAAAATTACCAGAGGCTTGTCTTGAGTGACTGTAAGATGAGCAGATTTTCACACCTACCTGCCAGAATCTTAAACACTTCTATAGAGGCTGTAACTGGGTTCAGTCACACATTCAGTGCAACGAAACAGCAGCTGGGTGTTTCTCTGCAAACATAAGTCGGATCATGTCACACTTCAGCTCAGTGTTCTGCAGTAGATTCTCATCTCCACATCTATGATCCTGCCATCTGCCCCACCTCCCATCACCTCTCTGTCCTCATATCTTCCACCACCCTGCTTGCTCTCTCCACTGTGGCCTCTCCGGCTTCCCTGCTCCTTACACAGCAGGCACACTCCCTCCTCCTGGTATTGGCATTTGTTTTTCCAAGGGCCAGAATGCACAGCTCCCAGGATGAACCTGTGGCTAAACACTCATTTCAGACCTTCAGATTGTTACTCAAAATTCATCTCTGTGACAACTTCCTGATCATCCTATCTAAACCTTTGTCACACTCAACACACACACACATACACACATACACACCTGTTATAGTCTTCCTTGCTTTATATTTTTTCTTTCTAGCATGTATTACTTTCTGACATACTATCTATTTCATTCATTTACCTTGCTTATTGTCTATCTCCATGAAGAATATAAGTTCCATGAGGACAGGGAATTTTTAATAAAATATTACTGTCATATTCTTTTTTTATTGATTAATTTGGAAGAGAGAGAGAGAAACATCGATATGTTGTTCTACTTATTTATGTATTCATTGGTTGATTCTTATGTTTGCCTTGACCATGGATCAAACCCACAACCTTGGCATATCGGGACGATGCTCTAACCCACTGAGCTACCTGGCCAGGGCTACTGTCATTATTCTTAACGCCTAGGACACTGGATATTTGTTGAAGGCAAACTACTGTCTTGTGAGCACCTCACGTTTACCATCTCTCTTACAATCAGGGCTAGCTTCAAAGTCAGGCTCCAGCACACAGCTCATTTTCCAAGTTAAGTGCATTCCTTCCAGTTCTGCAAGAGTTCCTACTAACTCCTTATTACTTTTAAATTGAGGATCAACAAGTTCAAAATCGGTTTTTCACCATAAAGCCAAATAGAACCAGCTACACAATTGTGAGATCTCAGGCAAAATGAAAATGGGGATTCCCTCATTCAAAAAAATATTAATGATTTTAGGATGGAGACATCAGAGTATTAAAATAAGCATGGGGTCCCGGGAGACTGCACAGGTCACAAGCCCACAGTGCTTGTGGCCCTCCCTACAGGTAAGGTTTTCTTAGAGCTGGATTTTTTGTTTTAACTTACAAAAGAACACAGGGTTTAGTGATCAGAATTCTCCTTTCATGTTTCCCCATGTCCATGTTCCATGATGAGTCTGAATTTTTAAGGTTTAAAGATTCTAAAGGTCAATACAATTGAAATCATTAGTTATATAAATGATATAACCACTCTTTCTAGTTCCAACTCGACCTTTTGGTAATATAATTTTCATGTAGTTATATTTATTTATTTGAACATTATCCCATACATTTCTGTTAATAATCTCACTGGTGTTAAATTTGTTCTATATAAAGATGTAAATATTTTTAAAAATAATATGAAGACCATTAGCTTAGGATAACCATGTTATTACCATGACTCCGCTCTTAAGGGGGAAATAAATGCCTTGCCCCCTATTTTGACGAGAGCAAGTAGAGTGTAGGTGAATGAAAGGGGGGAGAAAAGACATAACAATCTTTCAAAATTCCATTGACAAATATTGTTTTGTGTCATCACAATTGCACAACGGAATATGAAAATTCAATTTCCTCTTTATTTCTGTGCATTTCAAAAACAATCTCACAGGTGTGATCTCTTTCAGGAAAATGATATATTGTATAAATAAGCACTATTTAGAGAGAGATTAAAGAGATGTTCATTCATTCAACAAGAGTTGAATGAAAATCTATATATGCAAATTATAGTTCCTTGCTCTATAAGAAATTTAGGCATTATAAGACAGGGAAGCAGGCTAATTTGCTGAAATGGCAACTTTCCTGAAGATAATTAGCCAAATGACCAATTTGTTAAATTTGCCGAATTGAATGACAGTAGTTTAACAAATATTTAGAAGCTTTCATAGGAGTGTTTGATTTTGGTTACTAATAACAAAATATATGGAAAAATAATACACACAATTTAAATATTGAATATCACCTATTATATGTGTATATGTATTTATTATGTACATATATACCTTTATGTGTATATATGTGTATTTATATGCATACACATATGTATATCTGTACATATTTGTATATAGTTAACTCGTTATAATAAGACTAGTAGGTATAGAGTAAGTTAAGATATCTGGAAGGGACTACTTTAATGAACCAAGTGGTCAGTACAAGTTAAACACAAAAGTGAAATAGGACACAATAGGAGTAACCACATTTTATCTTATTTACTGGTTGACATACTATCTGAGGATATGGTGAAAGAATCTTAAAAATGTTAAAAGTTTGGCAAAGCAAAAATCAACATATAAAGGTTCCTAATCACTTCATTGATACATCCCAAACTTAGAACACTTTTCCTCTTTGTTATAAACAATATGGATTTTTTTTTTTTTTTTTTCTGCAGGAAAGTCTGGTTATTTCAATGGTTCCTCATTAGCAATCAAACCTGAGTATATGATATGGAACAAGGTTTTTCACTTCTGATTTCTTTCATAATGCTTTCAAAGCGCATTTTTAATTTTTTTAATAATAAGACATTTTAAATATTCTTTTTAGTATCATTTAGCCTATTTCTCATACTCCATTTTAATTTATAAACTGAAATTGAATATGAGAAAATCAGAATTTTGGATTACATTGCATTTAAATTACTCTTTAGTGAAATCATCCAATTTAGGTTAACTTAATCTAACTTTAATTTGAAAGCATTAGAAAGGAATCAAAATTAGCTATACAATTCTATATAAAAACTCCCACATTAAATTGTATTTTGGTTATTAATTTTGAAATATACACTTTACATGGTTCATAGCTATTTTTGTTAATAACGCTAAATTATTGGTAAAATTGCTAAGTATTGTTATACATTACAATCTCTAAATTTAGTAAAATTTGCAAATAATGAATTGACAAATTGGCATTCAACTACCTGATGCTTTTAGAGAGAAAAGGGAAAGAGGGAAGAGAACCTGCAGGAATGCCATTTTTCAGGAAGAGATGAAAGGGAAAAATATGAGCTAGAAGTGACTGGAGAGGTAGGAAGAAACCCAAGACTATTAAGAGGAATGGAATTTCAAGAAAGATGTTAACAGTGTCACGTGATACAGAGTTCCAAGAGAAAGAAGGTCTGTGGTACTCTTACGGGGACTATTTCCAGTAGAGTGGTGATGCTGGAAGTCAGTTTGCAAAAAATTATTAGATGGCCCTGACATATTAGCTCAGTTGGTTACAATGTCATCCAGATACACACCTAGGTTGCAGTTGGATCCCTGGTCAGGGCATACAAGAATCAACCAACGAATGTATCAATAGTGGAACAACAAATCTCTTGCCCCCCATCATTAAATAAAAATAATTATTAGATGAATATAATTACCCAAATCTAACAAAATTATTTTTTAACCCTGGTGAGATAGATATAAACTTCTACTTTATTCAAATGTAAGGATCCAGTTTTATTTACTTATTTCAGAGTTCTCTTTTCATTTCTTGTTTTTCCTCCTAGACTTGTCAGATTTAATAAATAAAAAATATGGGATGCTGAGTTAAATTTGAATTTCAGGTAAACAACAATTTTTTTTAGTGTATGTCCTAAGCATCGCAATCCCTCACTAGAAGTCTGCAGAATTGGGGACAATGGAGAGGACAAGAGCCCTAGCCTGGGAGTCACAGCTTGAGTCCTCCTTCTACACTTAGGTGTATGGCTTTAAGCAATTTAACCTTCTGGGCCTGGGGATAATAATACAACAGCAATAGTAATAGTAATAGCCCTTTGGAGATTATTGTGAGTTAAAGTCTCTAGAACACTAGACATGGTGTTTGGGACATCAATAAATGGTAGTGTGGCCCGGCGGGTGTGGCCCAGTGGTTGAGCATCCACCCATGCACCCAGAGGTCTCCGGTTCATTCCCAGTCAGGGCACATGCCCAGGTTGTGGACCAAATCCCCAGTGGGGGGCATGCAGGAGGCGGCCAATGGATGTTCTCGCTCATCAATGTTTCTATCTCCCTCTCCCTCTCCCTTCCTCTGCCTCTAAAGTCAATAAAGAAAAAGAAAAATGTTAGTGTGACTAAGAGATCATCAATATTAGTATGTTTGTTAATTAAAGGGACAGCAGGAACTTATTTGAATGTGAAGGGGAAAATGTGTGAGGTTTGTGTATTAGGTGGACCTTTAAGCCCAACTGGGGTTGATTGATAATCACAGCAGACAGGCTATGAAAGAATGCAGCCCCAGAATTTTAATTTTATTTTTCCTTACAGAAAGAAAAGGTAAGGAAAGGGCGTGTGTGGGGTGGGGGGTTGGGGGGCAGGACTGAGGGAAAACTAGCCCTCTGAGCGCTCGTGCCAAAAGGAGTGGGGTGGCACTCAGGTCTGAGTGCGGGGGTTTCTTGAAAGCGGGCTGGTCCGGCGGGCTCGCCGCTCCGGTGAGGGGCGCGGATCCGTGTGCAAATCCCACGGCTCCGCCCGATCGCCGGGGGCGGGGCGGCCTCGCCTGCGCGCGTGGACGGGGAGGGCGCGCGAGCGAGTGGCGGTCCCCGAGCGCAGCGCAGGCGCGGGCGGCGGCTCGAGCGGCGGCGGGCTGGACTGCGGAGCTCCGGCCGCAATGGGACACCTGTGGCTTTTAGGGACCTGGGGCTTCTGGGGGCTGCTCTTGTGCGCTGCGGACCCTCGCACAGGTAACCCACTCGGGGCGCCAGGGAGGCACGCAGGAGAAGTCCATGCAGACTCAGTCCCTGCTCCTGGGGTCGCGGGAGAGTCGGGACCGCCTGGCACCAGCCCTGGGCCACAGGTGTGGGTGCCCCTGCATGACGAGCCCGGAATCTAAGGACCTGGAAGGCGGGCCTAGCCGAGACTGACCGAAGGAGAGGGCGACACTGCTCTGAATTCATAAGGGTCGCTTGTGTTGAGTTATGGAATCTCACCTCCTCTCCCCTAAGTGACTGTTGAAATGAGACTGAAATTTGGCCCGGGGGAGTAGAGACGGGGGTCTAGGCGAGAGGGACACCCGAGTCCTCCCTCTCACTCTTCGTGGATCCTTTTGCCCCACTGAGGGGAGGTCTCCCAGGACAGAAGTGGGTCTTCGTGGCGGGTGTCAGTCACTTCCAGGGCCAGCTGCCCTGTGCCTTCAAAGTAATACCCAGGAGAGGGCTGGGAGGAGACTGATAAGATAAGAAATTGGAGTTGTCCGTGGAGATAACGGGAGGCTGAACCTGAGATAGGTGAGGAGCAGCGTGCTCTTGGAGATAGGATCCCGCTGGAGTTTCCAACTCGGGGCCCGGCAAGTGCGAAGCGGAACAGCCTTCCAGCTCTTGGCAAAGACAGGCCCGAAGTAGAGGCCCTGGGTCTGGGGCGGGTCTTCTTTGTGTTGGAGAACTGCTGACATTTTAGGTGAAGTCCCCACTAAATTTTTCTCAGGCAGGAATGAACCATACAATCATTTCTTTCACCTTTCTCTTAATTCTGTTTTAAACACTTGATGATTTCTGTGCTTCTTCTTTGTGCTCCCATTTAGATTTTCCCACTCACTCTGAGAATTTGTTACTGGATTTAATAATTGCCAGGTCTGTACAGTTTAAGCAGAAAATAAACTCCACAGTGCACTGTGGATCTGTGAGTTGTTTTAAAGCATTGCTTACAGTTCTCCAATGAAGCCACTCACTCACCCTCTGTCTAGAAGTCTTCATCTTTCCCATAATTGGTTCAGTCTAGCTAATTCATATTTGCCCTTCAAGATGCAGCAGGGGAACCTATTCTTTCCATAAGCTGATGTGATCCAAGTTATATGGATGAAGTGCCCCATCTGAGTCAACCATGGCCCCTCTCTTCTGTCTCTGTACTGTGCAAGCTAAACTTCTGGAAAGTTGGGATTATTGTGCATTTTAATAGCCTCAGGAACCTAACACCATTTGTTGAATGCATTGGTGACCTCTGCATTAAGAACTTCTCTAGCATCAGGAGGGTAGAAAGATCCCAGAAATGATCTTTCCTGCAGTCTTACTTACTCTGTCACAGAAAACAATTTCTTCTTAAAACACAACATTCCCCTTTGTACCTGGGCTATCCTTTGACTCTACTAGCTTTGCACTTTCTACGTGCTTGGGTAACGACCTGTTTCTCCCCAGTGCTATTTCTCCAGCATTGTCTGCCGCTGTGTGGGCTGCTAACTGGAGTTACAGAGCTGCAGTTAGTAGAGCATTACATAAATTTAAAGATTTAATAAATGTTGTATAATATGATAGGTAAGAATGATGAAAACGATCAATGAGTATATATTAATGACTTAACTCCCTGTAATGTCACTGATTAGCAGTAGAGCCAAAAATAAAACATTGGTATATTTACTTTCAGCCTATAGTCTTCATGATATTGTTCTAACAACGTAGTAATATATAGCATGAAATTTTACTCTTGGAATGAAGGACCTGATCATTTTACCTCTACTGCATTTTAATATCTTTCAGATGGCTCTAAAATAATTCCTAAAGTCACAGAAATAATACCTAAATATGGCAGCATAAATGGAGCAACAAGACTAACTATCAAAGGAGAAGGTATGGTTGCCTTTTTTTTCATTTTTTTTGCCAAGGTTGAGGTATTTTAAAGACTATTTCACATTTAGAGCCTTATGATTAACAACAACAACAATAAAATCCACTGGAGTTATTTCTCCACTTGGCCAGGGTGCTAAAACTCTTATCGCTTTTAACAGCTAATGAAATCACCAAGAGTTTCTCTCAACATGATCATCTAAATTCATATTATAAATACTTGATTAATTCTAAGATCTGGATTCTAATGACTGAACTGAAAGGAACATGTTTAACTCAACTCTGTAATTATTTGCTTCGCTCTTCGTGGGTCTAATAATATTTCATTTGTTTTTATATCAAATAAAACATGTTGGGGGTTTGGGGATAGAATGTTGGTAAGAGGGTATTACAGAGAAATAAAATGGGAATGAAGGAGAAAGGAGAAAGAATGACAGCAGTCCCTTCCCCTGCCACCAATTATTATATACTTCATCAAAGCACGGGTTATGTGTGACTCTCTCCTTGCCTGGTCTTGAGGTGAAAACATATTAAGCAATCAGTGAATATATTTAATTACTATGATTAAATAGAAATATGTGGTTCTTTTAACAACATGGCCTTTGGAATCTAAATGGTTGTAGCATTCAGGTGCTTACAAATTTCTGAAGGATGAGAAAGAAAAATTTAAAAATAATATTAACAAAAGCTATTACTTAGTCTGTAAGAAGAAGAGAAATGAGAAGCTTTTGGAGTAAGAGAATTGGCAAAGCAAGATATTTAATTCTGTTATATATTGATGTCTTTCAATATTTCTAAGTAATATTTCTGCAGAATTCAACTTCTCAGTGATATACTTAAAATAGTTTATGCCTCTAAATTATGAACAATGTATTTTGAATTAAAGTGTTCTTTTTTAGAGTTAAATACCTGGAGACAATGTATTTGTTAAAGACTATTTTTAAAATGTCTTTGTCCATAGCTCCTTTATATTATAAAGTGCTGGGAACAAAATGTGCTTGAAAGCTATTAGTACTTAAAAAATTTTTTTTATTTATTGACTTTAGGAGAGGAAGGGAGAGAGAGAAATACCGATTTGTTGTTCCTCCCACTCATGCATCCACTGGTTGATTCCTGTATGTGCCTTGACCAGGAATCAAACCCCAACCTTTGCTCATCAGGACCATGCTCCAGCCATCTGACCTACCTGGGCAAGGGCAAAAGCTACTGGGTTTTTAACAGAGATTTACATGTCATGAAAGAAATACCCAGATTAAAACAAAACAATAAAACTACCTGGCTATTTTCTTCTATCTAGAGACCTGAACTTTTTTTTTTATCCAAAAGCCATAGCTTAAGTATATAAATTCAGATCATCCCTTGTTAGAAATAGAAAAAAAATAAAACAAACAAATGAACACTCTATTCTTAAAGCGGTTTGGAAGAATACCTTTATGAATCTAGCTATAACCTTTGTTCTTCCGTGTCTCTAAGGCTCAGGAGTAATACTGTGAAGCACAAAGCGTCACGGCAAATTTCTAGTTTTCCTGTCAGTCTCAATTTATAGGTGCCTTTGGTAGAGAAATCTAGATTAGTTCAATTCTATTGGAATTGCAGATATGAGCAGCCCCACCCAGATTTGTCTTCCCTCTCCTTGTTTTTCTCAGAGGCTGAGTCTAAATACTGTTTGATGTAGGTTTGGGGGACCCGTGATATATATACAGAATGTGTATAGAGCAATGATAATGAATTTGCAAAACACACCTCTAGCTACATGAATATGGTACTTAACAAAGTTTATTTATCTGTTCTGTCTCTAACCAATGCTTCATGTTTAGAATTACACACAGAGCCAAGTTATTACCCACACAAGAACACTTTGGAGATGAAATTGTAAATGCCAGATGATTACCCAAATGTTGGTCCCATATGATTTATTATTTTTTATTATTTTTATTTATTTATTTATTTTTTGTACGTGTTCCTAGTGGGAACCAAACCCAAGACTTTTTGGTCCGCAGGCCAACATTCCAACCGCTGAGCCAAACTGGCCAGGGCCCATGTGACTTTTTAAATGTTTTATTTTTGTAAAAGTTATGATGAAAAAGTAAACTATTACAGATATGTTTGATTTAGAAAGTGGTTTCTCTGAAATTTCACCCTCTAGAAAGATCTACTTTAATATTTTGGTGTATCCAAATGACTTTTGGCTTTTTCCATGCATAGTATTGACCTTTACAGGCAAAAATTTGCTACTGTATCACTTTGTTCTAAAGGCTGTGCCTCAGGAACCAAAGATACATAATTTTACAGTTATTACGCCCAAATAAAAGTGTTTTGTGTAATGGCATGATCATAGAAATACTTGTGTGTCCTTCTAAGATGACTGATTTGTGAGGTTGTGTTATTATTTGTATTAGTTCTAGAGTGTTTCTAACTATTGGTTTTATTACATTATATTCAAACCTTGTGTTTGTCAATTGTCTTCCTTGGCATTTATCATGTTTCCCTTTATTTAAAAATATCACTAAGATGGAAGAAGTAACATTTTACTGTTGGGTATTTTTTCAATATTTTCCTATTACAGTGTCTGGCATATATATTTTTGTTAATGTGAAATGCTGAATTACACAGTTTTTATAATGTTATGGAAACCACATGGCTATTGTGAATATTGAAATGGATGATGTATCTGAGTCACCCATATATAGTATATGCTCCATAAATTGGAGCTGCTTAATTGTGATTATTCTTTTGCATGTATGTTATAGGTTTAATTTCATTCTTTAGGAGTTTCTTCCATCACGCTGCACCTTTTCTTCCCATTGTTTTCAATGTTGCAACTTATAAGTAGCTTTATACACTCTCAACCCCACTCTTTCTAAGTAGAGAAACCGAGATAGCCTGAATTGTACATGGCAGCCGACCTCTTCCATGAAGGCAGCCCAGGCTGCTATCAGGAGGCCCAGGTTTTCGTGCCTGGCAGGTCTTGTCTCCAGTTTTTCTGCAAAAGAAAACAAACAAACACATCAACATGTTAGGAATTTCCATTTAAAGTCTCAACTTTTTCTGTTCCCAGGGTACACCCAACCCTTCCTGTAATCTTTGTGCTTTGGAGCACTTCCAGAGGTATCTTCTTTATGCCCAATTATTTATTTAGAATTATGCTTTTAAATTAAAATTCTTTTAAAAGGTGATTACTTTGAATTTTTTAAATTACAATTTTAAATTAAAATTATTTTTAAAGGTGATTCCTTTGTATTTTTTTAAACTCTGGAATTAGCTAAAAAAAAATAGAAATATTTCTATGTTTTTTTTAGCAAAATTTATAATGAAAATATTTACAAAAATCTTACTGATTTGGTTTGTATGTTTTCCATAGATTTTACTCCTAGGAAATATATATATATATGTATATATGTGTGTGTGTGTGTCTGTATATATATATATATATATAGAGAGAGAGAGAGAGAGAGAGAGAGAGAAACAACGAAACAACTCCTAAACTAAACACATCATCTTTTGTTAGTATTTTTTAGAGTTGTATTTGTCTTAGGGAAGCTGAAGAACACATCTGCATTACCATATCATTCATGTGACATGTACCTAATAGGAAAATAATACATACATCACATCCTGAGCAACACCACAATGAAAATTTTCCATTCTTTAGTTAGTTGCCAAGCAGCCTTCTGTGTGCTCCAAACTCAATGTGAACTCCAAAGATAAGCAGAAGTTGGCAGAAGAAACGAGCAGGTTTACAAGTTGCTGCTTTCCTGTGTTTTCATGTGTCTTCTCATAATTCCACTTTAGCAGTAACTGCCTTTCTAGATTCAAGACCTTGAATTCAGTGCAAATATCTTTTTAGATGTTAAACTGATGCTTATATTTGTACCTTAGTCTATGCTGGATGAATAATGTTCAGTTAATATTTATTTATTTTTTTATCCTCACCTGAGGACATTTTTCCATTTTTTGTACAGATAGAGTGGGAGGGAGAGAGAGGAAGAGAGAGGGGGGGAAACATCGATGTGAAAGGGACACATCGAGTGGCTGCCACCCGCACGGCCAACCAGGGCCGGGGACAAACTGCAACCGAGGCACATGCCCTTAGCGGGAACCGAACCCAGGTCCCTCCGGACCGCAGGCGGACGCTCTAACCGCTGAGCCAAACCGGCCAGGGCCAGTTAATATTTCTTAGAAAAAAATGATGTTTATTAAAATCCCTACCTTTTGTTGAGTTTCTGCTTACTTTTTCTACATATAAAGGATAGGAGAGCAGCTAAGAACATAGGGTCTGGAGAAAGTTACACTGGGTAACAACTAATAGCTTTGTAATGTGCATTTTAAATATTATTTTTCTCTGAATATCACAAATGTACCTGGTTGGCATCTACAACCTGGGTTCAAATCCTGGGCCCCACTTATTACTTCTCTGTTGTTTTTTAAAAGGGATATTAACACTGAACCTAAAACCCAGGATTTTTATGACTAAGAGCAGATATCAACTGAGCTCTTAACATATGAGCCATGTTAAGCTATATAAATAAAGATTATATATATATATATCCTCATTTAGTCTTCCTGACAATCCAATAAGTAGATTATGGTGGTCAGTTTTCTGATGAGAAGACTAAGACTGAGAGAGCCGATATGTAAAACTCTAATGCCCAAGGTCATACTGCAAGGAAATGCTGGAGCTGGCATTCCAACCCGGCTGTCGGTATCCAAATGCCCTTTCCTTAAAGGGCACCGTCCTTGACATGCAGCTTTATCAGAGCAGGAGTTTAGGGACGTGGCATTTGGTGAACATCTGGCACAGTGAAGTCCTACTTTCTACACTAAACCAGGCAACATTTGTGCTTTCTTTCTTTTTTTTTTTATCCTCACCCGAGGATATTTTTCCATTTTTTGTACAGATAGAGTGGGAGGGAGAGAGAGAGAGAAACATCGACGTGAAGGGACACATCGAGTGGCTGCCACCTGCACGACCAATCAGGGCCGGGGACAAACTGCAACCGGAGTACGTGCCCTTAGCGGGAACCGAACCCGGGTCTCTCCAGACCGCAGGCCGACGCTCTAACCGCTGAGCCAAACTGGCCAGGGCAACATTTGTGCTTTCTAACAGACCTTTGTAGAACACTGAAAATGTTCAGTAATTTAAAAGCAGTCATACAACAGACATCTGGCAACCCCCTTCAGCCACTTTGACTATTAAAGGTTATTTAATGTGAGCACATATTGTAGTGGTGATTGTTGAAACATATTTGAGAACTACTGACAATTTAAGATAAATACTTAATATTTATTTTTTTCTAACATTAATAATGTAAATACATAGGATTTAGAGAGTTAAATCTACACCTCTGGGTTTACCTTCTTTTTTACACTGATTTTAAGTTTGTTATTGTACTTGGGGAACAATATGTTCTATAGGTGATTAAGTTCTGAAATTTAAATAGTTTATAGGTTTACATCAACTACATGATGCAACTCTTTTGGTATAAAAGAAAAATTTTCATAATTTCAAAAGTATCATTAGTAATCAATGGTGGTATTTTAGTGTTAAGCACTTGTGATACTCAGAGAAAAATAATATTTAAAAATTCACATTTAAAAATATGTTTTTATTAATTTTAAAGAGAGAGAGGAAGGTAGGTGGAGAGAGAGAAAGAAACATTGATCAGCTGCCTCCTGCATGTCCCATACTGGGGCCTAGCCTGAAACCAGGGCACATGCACTGACTGGGAATTGAACCTTCAACCTCTTGGTGCATAGGAAGATGCTCAACCAACTGAACCACACCGGCTGGGCAAAAACGCAGAATTATAACTCAGAATTCAGGAATTTTAGATTTTGAAGTAATCAGGGCAAAAACTATTTACAAACTTAACTTTATTCCAAAAAAATATTATGACCTAGATAGCTTCATAGGTTCAGTTTGTATACTTCAATAGTATTAAGTATCTTTTAAACATTTTTATTAGGAGAATATTTAATTACAGGATTTTATTAATAGAACATTATCCAGTTAAATTTTTTCATAGGTTTATTTTAAAATTAATGTTGTTTTAACAATATAAAATACTTTATATAGTATAAAATTACTTAATTTATGTTTACATCCAAATCTAGTTTTTTTTGTTTATTTGTTTATTTTTTTACACATAAGGAAGGGAAGGAGAACAGGAGAGAAACATTGATGTGAGAGAGACACATGGATTGGTTGCCTCCCACATGACCCTGACCCAGGCCGGGGATCAAACCTGCAACCCAGGTTCGTGCCCTTGACCAGAATTGAACCTGGAACCCTTTGGTCCACAGGCCAACACTCTAACCTCTAAGCCAAACTGGCCAGGACCCAAATCTAGTTTTGAATTTTTATATATTTATAGTAAAATGAAAATAACTTTCTGCTCTGTTGTTTTTCATATCATCCATTTTTCTGTTTCTATTGGGTCACACCTGTCAGCATGCAAACATACTACTATTTCACCCACCTGCAAAAAGTAAAATCACCAACCTTCTTCTTCTACACTCCTCTCCATCTACCACCCAATTTTTCTGCTCTCCTTTACAGTAAAACTCCCCACAAAGATTTCCAAGATTTGTTCTCTTCACTTACTGTCCTCCATCATCTCTTGAACACATGGGAGACAGTCATGTATTCATCACTCATTGATATAGCATCTTCACTCCTGCCCCCACTCCACTCTCGCTCCTGTCCCAGGTCTATACTCTTAGAAGAGCATCTAGTGACTCTTGGGAAGTGTAAGATCATGCCTCTCCTGTGTTTCAAAGCCTCCAGTGGTTCTCCACTGATAAAAATAATCCCAATGCTCCCATTTCTGGTCTCATCTCCTATCCTTCTCCTCATTCCTACTTCTTTAACCGTAATTGCTAATTCTTGAATTCACAAACTTGCTCCCATCACAGAGCCTTGGAACATCTTGTTCCCTCTATTTAAAACGCACTTGCCATAGGTATTGTCATGCCTTACTCCTTCTGAGAAGCTTCCTTCACCATCTATATCACATGTTTCCTGTATCCCAGAAACAGGATTGGAAGATCACAAACAGGATAGTTTTGGAAAGAGGCATGTGAATGGACTCATGGTAGTGAACACAAAGCATGCAGATCTATATGTCTCAAGCTGATTCCCACAAGAAAGCATTCCCACAGAGGAAACAGAACAACCAGGTTGACTGCATGACTCAGCCAAGAGCTGCTCTACTTGGCCACCCCAGTACTTGTGAAAAGGGCTCAAGGATAGTGTGGTCATGATGATTGATGGCTGTGCATGGGCCAACACTGTGGAATTCCTGTCGCCAAGGCCGAGGTGCCTACTACTGTTGCTGAACACCTGACCTGCCAGTAGCAGAGACCAACACTGAGCTCTCCAGACCGTCCTTCATGAAGTTCACCCAGCCACTTAGTGACAAGTTGTCTGCATCACTCTCCTCTCATGGAAAGAGCAGAGGTTCATTATAGCTGGAACTGGCACCTGCTCCAGACACGGGTCTCGCCTTCTCTTTCCGCAGTACTTTTGCCAGCTCCATCTTCTGAGAGCCTAGAGAGTCTGATTTACCGTCACGAGAGTCCACAAATAGAGCCTCAGAACAAGGAATGCATTTTATAGTGAAAAAGTAATGATAACAGGTGTATGACCCTGAAGCCCGAGTCACCCTGAAACATATGGCTCAGTAGAATGATGAAATGGCCCAGCTGGGGATCTTACCCATCCTTTCATCCTAAAGGTCTGAACCCTTAGCTGCCTTGGCCTTGTTAGGTTGCGGTTGCCGTAAATGCCTCTTCACACTTATCACTGGACGTTAAAGCCAAGAGATTCCTCCACGAACGTCATGAATTCCAAACATACTCCTCCTTATCCTGTGGGATGGGATGTCGTCCTCTATTACATGCTATGCAGTGAGCCAATGGCCGGTACATACTGTTGATTCGCCAATAGATAGAATACAGAGAGCTGGGAGTGAAGGGTTGCCTCCCATTACTATCACTCCCAGTGATGCAGGAATTGAATCTGTGCTTTCTGTCCCTGCAGTTTTAGATTCTGCTGAATTTGGGGTCTGAGTTTCTGTTAGAAAAATGTTTCTGCCAAGGCTCCCAATATAGGTTCCACTGAACTAAAACTACTGCTACTCCTGATCAGTTTGAATTCATCACACATAATTAGTAGACAACTAGAGATAATCAGTTCTGATGATCATGCTTTACCTGATGCAGATAAGGAGGAGTATGTCTGGAATTTACAACATTGGTGGAGGTATCTCTTGGCTTTAATGTCCAGTGATAAGTGTGAAGAGGCATTTATGGCAACCGCAACCTAACAAGGGCAAGGCAGCTGAGGGCTCAGACCTTTAGGACGAAGGTTAGTGTCACTCCATTAGCTGAAGTGCTGACTAAGGGTGAGGGAAGTCTATAATGGGTGCTAGAGAGGGGACATGTAAATGTTCATTATAGCCTCAAGACCGAGTTGTATTAGAGTGGCCTGCAGCTTGTCCCACTAACACTCTTGTATGAAATCCTTAGCAGAGCTCTCAGCTGGATACCACCTTGGAGACCTGGTTGCACTTAAAGTATAGAGCATGAGAATTTCTGTATGGTGCAAGGAGTGGACTGCATCAGGTGCCTTTTATGCTCAGCCTCACATCCTCTTGTTCTCACCTCAGATTCTAGCCACAGCTGTGGCAAATAGTTTCCTCTGTACTCTGACTCAATTTATACTTTCAGATTCTTGCCTCAAGTTCTCAGAGCGTGACTTTTTCTACTGTCCCAGGGCTTCTCCAAGAGAGGGACTTCGGACTTGAATCCCACATGGCGTATAAGCTGCCCGAAAGTGCAGGAAAGGTTATTTCCCCAGAGGTAACCCTCAACTAATGGGGACAGGACTTGATGAATAAGTGCGTCTTGCTGTTGATTCTTTGTTACCAGCAAGACGAGCCCCAGTTGTCCTCCGTGGTGCCCAGCTCTTCTTTCTTCATGTTTCACTCTCCCTTGTCTGTAAGAGATCACCACCCATATAAACTGCTTGCAAGTCCTCACCTCAGATTTTGTTTTATAGGAACTCATGGCAAATAGTGTTCTAGCATTCCCTCATGCAACTCTTTTATCCCTGTCAGCATGCTTTTTTCATAGTAGCTGTCTGCACTGGATATAGTATATAGCTTCCGATGGTATATATATATGTACATATATACATGTTTATATATTTGTATATAAAATATTTGTTGCCCTGACCAGTGTGACTCAGTTGGTTGGGTGTCATCCTGTCCACCAAAGGGTTTCTGGTTCAATTCCCAGTCTGGGCACATGCCCAGGTTTCAGTCTTGATGTAGGGGGCGTGCAGGAGGCAGCCGATCGATGTTTCACTCTCACATCAATGTTTCTCTCTTCTCCCTTCCTCTCTCTCTGAAAATCTATTTACTATTCTTTTCTGCTGTCTAAGTCTAATATTTCTCTTCTAAAGAGGATTACAATTATAGAGATAAATATGATATAAGCTAACTGCTTACTTCAGTACTATTCCTTATTATTTATTGAATAATTCGATATTGAATGACAATGGTTAGATCTCTAAAAACAGAATCCATTAATAATAATTTAGTGTTGTCTGGCTTGTGTGGCTCAGCAGATTGAGCATCATCCCATGGACTGAAAGATCCTAGTTCGATTCCCAGTCAAGGCACATGCCCAGGTTGTGGGCTTAATCCCCAGTAGGGGGCGTGCAGGAGGCAGCCAATTGATGTTTCTCACATTGATGTTTCTATCTCTCTCTCCCTTCCCCTATAAAAAATAAATAAAAACATATTAAAATAATAATGATAATTGAGTGTTTTTACTTTTTCAGGTTTTGCTCAAGCAAACCAGTTTAACTATGGAGTTGATGAGGCTGAGCTGGGAAACAGTGTGCAGTTAGTTTCTTCTTTTCGATCCATTTCTTGTGATGTAGAAAAAGATGCAAGTCATTCAACTCAAATTACATGCTATACTAGGTATGTTTTCAAGTATCTTTTATAACATCCTTTTTATCATATCAGAATTACATTTATGCATATTAGTAGTATTATAATAGTTGTATCACTCTGGCTGTTAATATTTTCCTGATTATCAGCTATTTTTTATTTCATGATGTTTAGACCATTTTCTACCTTTATTGCATTCAATTATAATGCTCTTTCCACATATTGGCATAAAATATATTCTAAATTCTTGTCCAGTTTATTAGCGCTATTATCATTATTGATCTCTTTTAGAAGATAAATGGCTGCTATTAAATTGTAATGATGCTCCTCAAAATATCAAAATTATGCTTTCCTGTCAGGTTTGATGAATTTTGTTCAATATCATGACATAGTCATTAAGATTAAAGACGGTCATTGTGTATAGTGACATTTCAAGTTTTTTACTATTAGCCCAAATTAATGTTTGTTATTAGCAACATAGGGGAAAAATTAATCATTTTAAACTACAACTTTCAATCTTGTAACATAAAGCATATATTTCAGAGGATTTCATCTACTTTGGGCTTGTTGGCTTTTTTTTTTTTGACAGCAAAAGCTTACTTATGGAGAAACTTGATTAAAAGTTTTCTTTAAACAAAGCAAAGTGATATGCTACTATTTTAAATTATTATTATTACATTTGTTGTTTTTGCATTTATTTTACTTTTCAATAAGCGTCAATGCACTTAGAATAAGCACTTGCCTGAGGTCCACGATTTAGAATTTGCAGTGTGGAATTTAGGATGGAGATCAGTCTTTCATAATGTAAAGTAGAATTTGACTGTCCACCAATTAAAGTTTTAGACACCTCTCTTCAAAAATGACAAGCAGTCTGGGGTAGTATTTTTTCATTAGTACTATACATACAATAAAACAGTTATTGCATTTCTTATATGTTCTTCGTTTGCCTTCCAGGGCAATGCCAGAAGATTCCTACACTGTTAGAGTCAGTGTGGATGGGGTTCCTATTACCGAAAATAATACCTGCAGAGGTCACATCCACAGCCGAGCATGCCGCTTCTATGTATGTGGGAGCTTGTCTTTAATTCACAGAGAATTGATCTTACACTTCCCTTCATGTGGAACTGGGCTTTCACTTTTTAATTTTACAGATTGTTACCTGTGTCCGCACTTAAAAATATGTTAACATGTAGCTAAGGATATTTTCACTCAGTTTTAATTATCTTCCATAGTGATAGAATCGCTTTCATTATTTCTGATTTGTTTCTCCCTCCTCTAAATTAATTTTATTAATGGATTGAACTTTTATACTTCTAAATTATTTTCTTAGTTACACTATTTCTTCTCTTCATTTCTATTCTTTGTTTGATTCTTCTTTTTTTCTATTTTCACTGGAACCACCTTCATTTTTAATAGAAACATAACAAGTTTTTTTCTTTCTCCTGGAAGCATTTCTCTCCTTTTGCCACTTTAAAGTGTGAAAGAATAAGTCTGAAGTCATTCTTAGCCTTGCATTTGAAAATGTATCTGTTTTCTTGTTAGTCTAAAAATCTGTCCTTTTACTTGTAAGTGGAGATCTGGGCATTCTTCAGGTTGTGCCTGGATGAGAATGGAGGGACAACAGATATTTCTTGAAAGTTGACTTTGTGCTAGCTTATTTTGTTTGTATTATTTTGTATCCATGCCTCCCTTTCTGCATCAACAACCCCCCACCTCCAAAATACTGTCTTTCTTAAAAATGTTGCCCATATTTCTGTTTGTTTTGTTTTGTTTCCTGTTTCTGTGGTGTTTCTGCAGATGGACTCTTCTTGATCTATTTCTAGTCCATTTGTTTTCTTCTGCGTAACAGTAGTCCCCCCATGATCCTTGGAGGGTAAGTTCCAAGACCCCCACTGGGTGCCTGAAACTGCAGAGAGTACCGATCCCCGACCAGCCTCTCCCACTCTGCTGGCAACGTGGCAGCAGCTTCGTTGGCTAATGCAGAAGTTTTTGCATTTTTCAGTCTAAATCTATTCTTGAATCTGTGTAACCACCCCTCACTTGCAGTAAATGGCCTGACATCACTTGATTCAGGGGATCCCTTGCTGAACTCTGCCTATAACTGTTTTTATTTCCTTACTAAACCAAGAATTTTCACCTTTTCGCTAAAGGAAGCACTTTACAGCTTCTCTGGCATATCCAAAGGGCCAGCTTCACTGTTCTTGTGCTCTGGGGCGATCTTTAAGTAAAATAAGGGTTATTTGAACACAAGCACAATGAAACTGTGACAGTTGATCTTATAACCAACAGGGCTCCTAAGTGACTGACGGGCAAGGAGCGTGTACAGCGTGGTGACACTGAACAAAGGGAGGATTCTTGTCTGGGGCAGGATGGAGTGGGACTACTGGGATTTCATCACAATAGACAGAACAGTACACAATTAAAAACATATGGATTATTGATTTCTGGAATTGCCCATGTAATATTTTTGGACCCTGGTTGACCCATGGGTAACTAAACTTGCGGGTAAGGGGGGACTACCCTTTTCGTTTTTAAGTGTAGAATTTGACCTGTATGTATCTCGGTTACTGAGGATTCTTTATTTTGCCCATCAGCTCTGCTCTTTACCTATTTGGTATTCATTTTCTTTTTCACATGGTAGTCTATATCCCTTTTGCAGTACTTATTTCTCATCCTTCCTTTGGAAAATAAGTTGGCATATGTTTACTTAGATAATAATAACCAATAATTAATATGTAATTGACTGTGTGCCAGGGGCAGTCTAAGTATGTTATAAATATTTGCTCTTGACTCTCACAACAATCCGGTAACTGTATCCTTTTATTATTATCACCATTTTATGGACAGTAAAACAGAAGTTACATCACTTACCTAAAGTCATACAACGCGGGGGTGGTAGAGCTCAAATTTTAATTCAGACAGCATCACTTCAAAACTGACTCTCAACCACCGTCCCCTCCTGCCTCGCACACGTGCTTGTATATCTCCAGGAGGTATGTGTTAGTTTCCATTTGCTGCCGTGAAAATGTACCCAAACTTAGTGGCTTGCACAACACAGCTTTATTACTTTCCCGCTTTGTAGGTTAGACATCTGGGGTCTCAGTGTGCTAAAATCAAGGTGTCCGGAGCTCTGCATTTCTTCTGGAGGCTCTAGGGGAGAATTTGTTTCCTTTCCTTTTCCGTCTTCTACTCCAATGATTTTCAGCCTTTTTCATCTCATGGCACATAAACCAAGTATTAAAATTCTGTGGCACACCAAAAAACATTTTTTTGCTGATCTAACAAAATATAGGTATAATTTGGATTCATTCCTACCAGATGGCTGTTGTTGTGTTGGCTATTGTCGTGCTTTTATTCGACAATCTAAGGGAGAAGAGGTCTGTGCCCCTGACTGAATAGTCAGGAACTGCATGTTTTAAAAATTCTTGCGGGGCACCGGTGTGCTTCTTGTGGCACACCACTTTGAAAATCGCTCTTCTAGGCTGAGGTCGCCCGCATTCCTTGGCTCGTGGTCCCTTCCTGTGCTTGCAAAGTCAGCAGTGGTGGTGGAGTCCCTATCACATTGCAGCGCCCTGACCTGTTCCCATTGTCGCGTCTCCTCCGACTCTGGCCCTTCTCTCTCCCTCTTCCATTTATAAGGACCCTTGTGATTACATTGAGCCCAGCCAGATAACAATCTTCCTATTCTAAGATCAACAAATTAGCAACTTCAATTCCATCTGTAACCATCTGTCCTGTAACCGAACATATTCACGGTTTCCAGAGACGTAGAGGCATGGACCTCTCTAGGGGGCCATTAGTCTGTCACAAAATACTAGTCTCCATCACCCTGGTGGCTTCCCTGGAATTCTGCTCTCTTCCAGTTCTCATTTGCTGTCCCAGTTCTTATGAATTATACCTGCACTGTTCTGAAACAGTATCGAAAGCTCACTTTGATGGTTTTCCCCCAAGTTTTGCTTCATGTTTTTGAAATATGCATTATTATTTTTCTTCTTGGGCTTAATCCAAAATAGGCTTTCTTTCATTTCATTCTACCAAATTCCTAAAGTCTTTACCAGAGAGCCTTATCACTGTGGTTTGACTTACACTGATAACAAAAAGATGCTTGAATTTTCAAACTGCAAGCTAGAAACACTTTGAAATGAGGGAGAATTTTAAGGGAATAGGGAAAAGATCTTGAATAATCAGAATAATATTCTAAATTTTATTTCTTAGATGTAAAAAGGAATATTTTGACAGTCATTTTGTGGATACTGCTTAAATATAAATAATGTAAGAAGCACAGATATTCCATAAAACAAGGAAAAAAATAGAGCTAAGACTGCTTATTGAAATTATTATTTTACAGGCAAAAAGTTTCAGAACCCCAACAATAAGGAGGATCACACCTTTATCTGGAACTCCAGGTCTGTTATATGACAGCTAAAATATCTTTTTGGTTTGTAGTAATTAATTAATTTACTTTTGTATAAAATTATTATAACGTCTGAAAATTTATAAATAGCATTTTTTTATTGTACAGTTACACCCAATATTTTTATAAAATTATTTTCAATGGCTGCATCTGAATCTACTATAGTGTATTTAACTATCTTTCTATTGGACATTTAGCTGTCTTCTAGTGTTCATTATAATAATTATAGTTATCCCAGTTTATAATTCCAATAAGAATATGTGAGAATGCTTTTTCTGTGACCTGATAATTATAATTATTTTCAAGTATTTATATGAAAAATGTAAGCTTTAAAAACAATTTCCAATTTTTTGATTTATGTAATTAAATATATTTTTTACTTACTGACTGTTGGTATTTCTTCTTTTATAAATTACCTGTTTTTTTCCTTGGCTTAAATTAAGGCTAGGGAACTTTTTTATATTAGATTATGAGAAATTTAAGGATATTAACCATTTATATGCCATATATATGGGACATATTTTTTAATTTACCATTTGCTTTTAAAATTAATCAATAGTTTTTCTGTAATTCAGACACTTTTAATTTTTATTATCAAATCTGTAAATCTTAACCTTTGTTAGTTTTTCCTTTGCATTTATGTTATAGAAGACTCACAAATCCCAATTATGAAAATATTACATACATTTTCACTTATTTTTTAAGAGTTTTTATGGTTTTATATTTTATATTTAATTTTTATTTCATCTAAGATTGATTTTATTTTTTTAATATAAAGTAGGGGTTCTTATTTACTCTTTTCCAATTAAATCACCCATGACCTCAGTGATATTTATTGACTAATTCATCCTGTCAGGAAACATCTCTTTATAAATATTTATAGATACTTCATTATAGATACTTCATTAATACTATGAATATTCATTTATGTTTTATTTTATTTGCTAGAACTTTCAGAACAATGCTAAGCAGTAGTGGAGGACATGACATATGAGTATTTGGATGCTCGTTTTATTGGAAGACCCTCTAATGTTTTGGTAGTAAGTGTGTAAGCATATGAGTAGATAATTGTACACCGAAATTTTTGTCTGTTTTTAGGTACACTAATCACAATCCAAGGCAGAATCTTCACTGATGTCTATGGAAGTAATACTGCACTAAGCTCAAATGGGAAAAATGTTAGGATTTTGAGGTAAATTATTGATGTGGAAATATATTCTTATAACTCACAGACAGGATATGATATTCCAAAAATAATGGGTCAAATTGTATTAAAAACTACTACAGTGAAATTAACCAGTGTTTTTTGCAGCCATATTATAGAAAGAAAAATAAACTGTTGGAGGATGCATTGACATGGAAGCATCATTCTTTTTCTATGATGGGTTTTATTAATAGAAGGTACATGGAAGCAAGTGCCAGAGCAATTCAGTTAAAGTCACAGAACTTTATTATTAGGGATTTCTGTTACTCAATTGAACTGCCTCATTTTGCACACATTAAAAAAAAACCACACTGAATCCTAGAGGTCCAAATCTTAGTCAAGATCAGGAAGAGAACCCAAGTCTGCTAACATGCCATTTGTGGCTTATACTGTGCCATGGTTTGCAGGAGACTGCTAAAGCTAAGAACCATTATTAACTATTAACAGGCTTCAGTTTGAATCCTAGTTCTTCCATTTACCAGCTGTGGACCAGACAGTAACACTGGCTAGTTATTTAACATCAAAAACAATTATCTACATTTTGGACTGGAAACTAGCATTTTGACTAGAGTTCTTGTCCTGTAGCATGGGTGGGGTTACCGCAGTTCCCCCTTAAAAGACTGAAAGTCTGTTCATTTCCTATAGAAGGAAGCATAGAATCAGTATTATGACTTTCAAGTGCTTCATGCTTACTGAATACATATATAACATGGGTAAATAGAAAAATTAAACAATAATTCAGATAGCACACATACATGTACATTTGCATAGATAATTTTGTAAAACATGCAATTTGAAAGGTTTTACTAAATGAAATAAAGTTTATTTATCTGAAATTCTATAAGGTATAAGTCTCAATTAAATAACATTTGCATGAATCTATAATCTGGAAATGTTCGTATTGATTCCTTCTATATAAGAAAATAACTACTAAATAGGTAAATAAAGATTTAACATTTTATATAGACAATGTAGCATAAGTAGAGATTTTGTTTGCTGCCGTATAACTGAGTGTTATGAATGGTTTACAATCTAATTCTTAAGTGGGATTTTGTAAATCATCCTTTCCCATAATACTGCCAAGAAATAGAAAGTTTAACTTTCAAAGAGAGATTCCTTTTTTCTCTTACTGTAGCTGAAGTTACTTCTGTTTAACACAAAGGAATGGGTGGAAATTATGTCATAAAATCACAGAACTGAACTCAGCAGGTACCTCAGAGGTCAGGCTACCCAGCTCTCACACTCTGGAAACCTGGAAACACTATGTATTCATATAGAAAGAATTTCAGACACCTAATAATGGGAGGAGAGAACACCTTTGACCTGCATTTATCTCATTTTTACCACATTAATTGTGCCTGAATTTCATTAGCATGAAGCAGTGGACCATGTAGTAGGCAGGAAGTCAGGGGACCCCAGTGCTCTAGCCGCTTCTGCTACTCACAAGTCTTGTCAATTCTGCCAAATCTCCAAATTCAGAACAGGTACAAATTATAGAGGACATGCAAATGACTACAGTGATCTAGTACCTACCAAGGAGATTTTGATCTAAAATACCAGATGAGAAAAATATAAAAATTCATGTGTTTAAGGCCAAATAGTGTATTATTACCATAGACAGGCAAACCCAGACAACTGTGGGAATTACTCAGTGTGGTTAAGAGCAAACAGGGCACTCGGCCGTGTGGCTCAGTGGCTGAGCAATGGCCCATGCACCAAGTGATCACCGGTTCAATTCCCGGTCAGGGCACATGCCCAGGTTGTGGGCCAAATCCCCAGTGAAGGCCATGCAGGAGGCAGCCAATCGATGTTTCTATCTCTCTCTCCCTCTCCCTTCTTCTCTCCCTAAAATCAATAAAGAAGAAGAAGAAAAAAAGCAAACAGGGAGTTGACTGCCTGGATTTGAATTCCTATTTACCCCTTGCTGGCCACAGGCTTAGGCAAGCTACTTAACTTTCCTCTCTCAGTTTCTTATTCTGTATAGTGAAAAAGTAATAGTTACCAACTTATAAAAGGTTGTAAGGATTAAATGTGTAAGTGCCTAATAAGTGTTAGCTGCTAAAATTATCATTTGGGTACAATGAGGCAGGAGATTAGAAGAAGAACTCGAATCCATACATCTATAATGGGTACAATAATTCAGGTTACTTTCATTATAAACCTAATGTAATGACCAAATGAAAGGATTGGTACATAAAAATATATTAAAAAGTTCAAAATTATCTGCAATCAGAAGTCCTTATATTTTAAGTTCAGGTTTGTGTCTGGCCTTATTTTGAGTCTGGGATTTGCTGTCACAGAAGCTGGGGGGTTTATTATGATAATGCAAAAAATACAGTACTAGTCAGTAACCTGCAGGCCTCCAATAACCTCAGGTTCTATCAGCCTTAAAGCACCTAATCACCTGCGGAAAAGCAAAGACAGATGTGCTCTCTCCAGCCTGACCCTGCCTCTTCTCAGCTTCTTATTCAACCTCACTTATGCTGTTAGACATTCTTTTCATCCTGATTACTCTGTGGGGCCTCTATTGTGGCCATGTTGAATTTCTATAGTATGAAACTTACTACAAAGTTATGTTTTGTATTTGAATTAATTGAATTTCAGATGGGGGAGTCCCCATTATCTGTTTGTATGTTTTGTTCTCCCTTAATACCTATCACTCACAAATACACCACATATGTTCTGATTATCATTTTATGATCAGTCTCCCCCACAAGAGCAGAAATCTTTGTGTTTTTTTTTTTCCCATTGATGTGTTCTAGTACCTAAAGCAAAGACTGCAACGTAATAAGCATTCAATAGATATTTGTTGAACAAATAAGTGATGGATAATAAGTGATCAAGAGAAAAAAATATAAGGTGGCTTTGAATTGGTGGGAGGAAAGCATTTTGAAACAATTTATTAAACATAACTTGTTCTTTTCTAATAAAATATTTATACAGAGTGTATATTGGAGGAATGCCCTGTGAGCTTCTTATACCACAATCTGATAATTTGTAAGTAATTCAAATAATTTTCTTTGGAAAAATAAATGGTAGATATAAACATACTAAGTTTAAAGAGTAATTTCTAGCAATACTGCATAGAGGAATGCTTTATAAAACAGTATAAATTATAATGTTTTATAGTAAATTAGCAAGAATTTATATACTTAGATATTACCTGATATGCACTGTTGTCTCCAGTACTGTATGATATGAACTATTGTTTAGATAATTATGAGAAAGATGTTTTGAGAAATATTTTTATCCAATAATTGTTTCATTTGGTAGTATTTTAAACTTTAAGAAGTGTCAATAGGGATAGTCAAATTAATTATAAAATATTTAATTGTTCAGTGAAGTTTTCTTCAAATATATTCTATTCAAATATCTTCAACCACAGCTAGAAAATATTTTAATTTCACAGAATTTGTTTTTTGTAGCAACAGTTTTTATCTAGATACCTATTTAGAGATTCTTAAGATGTTTTTAAGGGAAGCACAATATTTTAAAAAGTAGTGTCAATGTAAGCTTTGAAATTAACATACATATTTTATTAGGTATGGTTTAAAACTAGACCATCCAAGTGGAGACATGGGTTCTATGATTTGTAAGACGACCGGAACTTACGTTGGTAAATGCTGATCTTCATATCTCAGAAATGACTGCCTCTGTTTCCTTGCTTTGTATTTTCCCGCAACGCCAACCGTTTATTAAATACTAGCATTTCCTCTTTTCCTTGGCTTCTTTTCAGTTTCATGTAAACATATATGAATTACCTTTTCCCTAAGGCTTACATTTCAGGTAAGCTTCTTCAGATTTCTTTTTTTTAAATTCTGTTATCCGGGAGATACCATGACAAATTCAGCTATTTCACTCTGTCCTTCCCCCTTGCTCTGTGTACTCCATGCACATGTACCCTTTCATCCTCGAGTGAGTTTCACTCCCTTCTGTCTCAGGGCCTTTGCATTCTCAAAGTTCACACTCCTTTTCCTTGATAACGTTATCACAATTTGTGGTTCTCTGGTTGTGTCATTGCTCTTGACTGACAGTATCCTCCACTAGACAGCATGCTCTGTTAGGAGAAGAGCAAACTGTGCTCACCCTCCATCTCTCAACCCTTGACAGAGTGTCTGACCCAACTAAATAGCTGGTGAATGTATGGAAGAAAGCCGGGGTCCAGATGGCTTCACATATGTTCTTTCATTACTCTTCATTTATCATTATATTTGTCCAGTTTTTCTAGCTTTAACCTTGAAATAGCATATCTATATATATATATATATATATGTATATATATATATATATGTTAAAATAGTAGATAAATCTTTCACCTTTTACTAAAATGGTAGATACTTCAGTTGTCATTTCTTTGAGGATTAATATATGGTTGTATAATTACAGTTTTAATTTTAAATTTCTTTGCTTTTAAATCTCCTTTATAATATATAGTTATTGTTCTCCTATGATTGAGAATTTAATGATTATGTATTTTAATTAATTCCAGGTCATCACAATGTCAGCTTCATCTTGGATAGTGATTATGGAAGGTAGGTCATTTTATAAATAATAGTTTTCATAATTGATTCAACTGCATAAATAAAATAAAAGAGTGTATTTACTTTATGCTGTAGATCCAGAGATTAAAAAAAATTAATCACTTTCTTCTCACAAATTAACATTTAGGGGGTCTGTCTATAACTCCCTTTCACTCATAATTCTCTACCATGGCAGGATCACCCTACTCCTGGGTGCGTTTGCAAATGTGTGGATACCGTTGCCGACTGACACAGTAATGGGGGCATGCTAATGGCCTTGTGTGGGCAGGACTAAGATGTGCCAAACCTAAATGAATTGTTCTGCCCAAAATGCCATAACATCTTCCATTGAGAAAATGAGCCAGTTAGTAGAAATCCAAATAAATCACATTATTTGCCCATTGAATATTCATATAGCTGTAGTAGATCAATAACAGGATAAGTCTGTTAATTTCATTGCTGTCTCTGATGAGAGACTCAGTGACTAGAAGACTGAAAAGAATGGCGATATTCAAACAAAGTAGGTGTTATGCCTGGTTAATGCTCACAGACTGCAAGAGAAGGAGGACATTTGTTCCCTGCATGCATGGAATTGCAGGTGAGTTGGTGAGACCAAATCCATTATCACAGTGGTTAGAGATCACTTAGTTCAAGACATCTCAGGGTGATAGGTTTGTAACATAGTGATGCCTGGGCTGGACACTTTGTTATAGACCAATATAGCCTGGCTGGTGTGGTTCAGTGGTTGGGCATTGACCCATGCACCAAGAGGTCATTGGTTAGATTCCTGGTCAGGGCACATGCCCAGATTGTGGGCCTAATCCCCAGTGGGGGGCATGCAGGAGGCAGCCCATTGATGTTCTCTCTCATCAATGTTTCTATCTCTCTCCCCCTCTCCCTTCCTCTCTCTCTAAAAAAATATCAGTAAAGAAAAAATTTTATTATAGACCAGTGTAGATTGAACCAAAACCATGAGGAATGTTATAATTCAAGGACAAACTAGATAGGGAAATGGTACTAAGATTTACCTTTGTGACAAATGACTTTAAGCCCCATGAGTTAACTGTCGTTTTCTTCAAGGACACAACATATTTACATATAATTTGATAAGACAGATCAATAGGATTTTATTGAAAATATTAGGAAACCATGTTGGAAGCCACAGTTATTGAGTTTTAAATGATTTCTTGAACTATATAATGTTCCTTTATGCTCTCAATATCATCTTCAGGTGAGAAGAGTGAATTCTTAGCTCTGAGTCTATGTGAAAGGTATTAATTGCCAAATCCATCATATGTCTATCAAAGAAATAATTGTCCAGAAATAGAAAGTTAGAGTGATTAAGATTAAATATGATTGACAAGTATACATAAATCAGTATGTTGCATTAACATACTCCCATATTTTCAATTTAAAAAAGCCAGCAAATTATCACATAATATAGGGAAATACTGCATAAAAATTTTTAAAGCAAATTGCTGTCCTCTAATATTGCCTCAAAATTGATGAAATTGTGTTTCTATTTAAAACAATCTTAGGAATTTAAGATAACTGTTAAAAATATGACATTTACTACATAAAAGCCTACTTTTAAGATTATATGTCATTTTTAAAATGTGAAACCATTTTATAAATTACAAAATACATATTTTACAATTTGCAGGTGCATCTCTGAATATCAAATGAACCAAAGAACGACCATGGTGGCCCCCATTCTGTATTTCTTTTAATAGTCAACCTTCTTTCCTCTATTACGCAAGTTCAAACAACAGCTGTTTCAAACTGATAAGGTTCAGATGAAGCTGCCTTAATTGAGAAATGCCTGGTCATTATCAGTGAATTAGTGAAAATCACCTCAGTGTCATACCAAATAAATTACATTCCAATTTTATATCCAGGAGGCAATTTTCCCACCAACTTAAGGAGCAGAGTTAATTTTTCTGATGCAGGATATGACCACAGGCAATATGTTGAAATTAACATTATTTTAGATCTTTAGGAAATCAAATGAAAAGCTTATAACATGGAAATATAAAATCCAGTACGAACTTCTTAGATAACCAATTTAGTATAAAATATTTCCAGGGACTCTTTAGTTTTCAAATGCACATTGTAATGTGTTTCAAGGGAGTTAAAACTATTGGTCTCAAACCCAAGATTTGTGTTATCCTATTAGATTTTAATTCATTGCGTTCTAGTGAATTATGTTGAATGGGTGAGAGACTTAACATTTTGATTTCGTCACTTTTTAAATTACAAATTTCAATGAAGTAATTCAGGAACAACTTTGGATTTCTAAGATCAGATTCTTTTCCTTCCCACACCTTCATGCTTAACTCTGGTGGATTGTTATTAACTTGCTGTCAGCTCTTTGGACTCTCATTCAAATTAGTAGGTCAGGAGTCAGGGTTCTGGGCTCAACCTACCAGAGTTCAAATTCCATTTCTGCCACTTACTCTCTTTGTGATCTAGTGTAAGATAACTAAATTCTCTGAGTTTTACCTAGTTTGTGGGGTTGATGTAAGGATTAAATAGCATAATAAATTAATTTTTTTAAAAAAATATCATCTGCTTAAATCACTTAGCATGATACCTAATAAGTGTTTCGTAATATTAGTTATTGTGACATTAAGTGGGTTATAAGAGAAGAAAGAGTGTGTATGTATGGGGGGGTGGGGGTGGGCAGCAGAAGAGCCTTACCTTTATAAACGGTAATCTTCCCTTTCTTTAGGATAATATAAATTTTTACATTATTGGGTTATTACTTACATATAATAAAATGCACGTATGTTTAGTGTGCAGTGCAGAAAGCCCTGACAAGTGGATATTTGTGTAGTATTTGTATACTTCTGTAGCTATGTAACCAAAAGCTAAATCAAGACACAGAACATAACCTTCCCAAAAAGTTCTATCCAGCTCCTTTGCAAATTATAACATGATTTATATCACTAATAAATGAATGACATGTTCTTAAAATAAAGCTTATATTTAAAATAAGAGTTTTTAAACTTTTTCTTAAAACAGGAGTTTCCCACAAAAAATGGCATACTTTGTTTCTTCTCTGAATAAAATTGCAATGTTTCAAACATATGCAGGTATGTGACCTTTCACTGTGTGTGTGTGTGTGTGTGTGTGTGTGTGTGTGTGTGTGAAGAGAGATGTATATACTTCATTTCACTAAATCAAAGACAATACTGATGTAAGGTGTACCATATCATTTTATGTACTTCAAAGGAAAACTGCCTCAGATGGAGAGTCTAATAGGAAGCCCTGTCATTAAACTAGGACCCTCAAGACTACATTCCTAGTGTAAGGGTGACTGGAAAATAAAGCCATCGCACTACAAAAGAGACAGAAGTGAAACTTGCATGTCTCAACTTTGGCTGCTGGTTGAAGGAGGGAAAAAATATTCTGCTGTCAGTTTGAACTGCAAGCCAGATACATGTTCTCAGTGTGGCGTGAAAGAATCCTCAAGCAGATTATATTTTATTTTAATTTACCCAGGTCTCAGATTGGTGGTACTCTTAGGAGAGTGTCAGAAGCAAACACAAGTCTTCTTGAAAGAAGTATACTTCACTCCAGCTCAGGAGTGATGGAATTGGCATATTCAGATTTCACAGATGTTCACATGTGAAAAAATTGTGTCCTGGAATCAATCAACTATGCTACACCTGGGCTTTTTCTGGAAATTTATTTAATATGAAGTTCATGTGAAACTACATAAACTTTAATTGAACTAAATAGAATAAATCTTAATAGTAATCTAACATATGTCATGCACCGGGGCTCTTTTACCAATATAGCTAAAAATTTTATATATAAAGCCACAAGAATTCCAATCATAGTTAATGTATTACTATATGAGAAAACATATAAATATCAGGTGTTGGCCCATAAAAATAAAGAATTCATTCTTCAAGAGCATAGGGGAGATGAGGCTGTTCTCCTCCCTCCCTGTGCTTTCTTTTGGAACCAAATATCTATACTCAACCCAGGTTTTCCTTACTCCCTGGATCCTCCCATTACCAGTGTCTCCTTAACATCAGTCTCCACTAAAGCCTGGTCCCCAGGAGATGTAGGTCTCTATGAAAGCCGTATTTATTGTCCTCTGCAGGATTTCATCAGAATCTAAATAACGAAACACCTAATTCATTTATTTGGTAATGTAAAACCTACCCTGTACCAGGTGCTGTAGCTAGGAAATTTAGAAACAATTTTAAAAGCAAGCATTTGTGTTTAAATGCAATATTTATGACATTTTAGTTCATGCACTTTCCCTCCCTCTCCCCAGAGGTTACTACGATTTCACCTTCACAAGGAAGCGTTCAAGGTGGCACCACGCTAACTATAAGTGGACGGTTCTTTGATCAGACAGACTTCCCAGTCAGAGTTCTAGTTGGAGGTATTTTTTCATCATTTTTAATATATGACTTTATTTTTAAAAATTCTGCTTTTAATACTTTGTAAAAAGAATAATAGTCCTTTCTCAGTTAATGTCTTAAATTTAAAGCGGGTATTTTGACGTAGGCATTTGGTTCTGGGTCTTGGTTTTTTTCCCACTGCACCTCTGCAGCGAGGGCCTCTCCTTGCCGCCTTACATGACGAAGACTTGGCCTCTGAGGGCAGTGCCAAAGGGGGCTGTGTGGTGGCATCGTGGCTGCCTTCCATGAATCCCTTGCCACACTTATTGACACACTTTCTCTCTGTTTCATGAATTATTAAATGTCATTCTTCAACTATTGTTAATTCTCAAAGCGTTGGCTAATTATGAGTACATTTAAAGTAGTATTTAGGGATATTCTCCTCATCCCCTTCTCAGATACTGTACCTTGTCTGGACATCAGTAATTACTGAAGATACTAGCCTTGGAAAGAGTATTAATTTTTTAAAACTATGTTTTTATTGATTTATAAAGAGAGGGGAAGGGAGAGAGAGAGAGACAGAACATCAATGAGAGAGAAACAGTGACTTGCCACCTCCTGCATGCCCCCCACTTGGGATCAGGCCCACAACCTGGGCATGTACCCTGACCGGGAATTGAACCGGTGACTTCTTGGTACATGGGTCGATGCTCAACCACTGAGCCACACGAGCCGGGCCCATTTATAAATTATTATTCCTTTTGTTTTCATTTGAAAAACATGAATCAAAACACTTTTTTTTTTTAACCTAAGAGGACTAATAATATGCTTTTGTAAATTCTGAACATCATGGATTTATTCAGCAATTTTTTTCAAGGATTAAAATAGAAAGCTTCACTTTGGACCCAGAAGTGAAACTCTCATTATGACATAATTTTATTAAATTTAAAATTTTGTTTTTCAGAAATTGTAACATTTTCTTACTCAGACTTGTGATATTTTGCCAAGAAAATGTTGCCTTGTGGAAGTATGACAATTAATGAGTGATAAGCTTTCGTGGAGAACATATAAAAGAAATGAAGGCCCCCAGCTGTCCTCTTGCTTGTACAACTTTGGTTTAATTGAAAAAGTGCTTCAGGACAGGCTGGTGTGATTTGCATTCTGAATCTCTGTAGTAATAGCTTTGTACCTTGCTTCTCTATAGGTCAAGCCTGTAATGTTTTGAATGTCACAGAAAATAGTATATGTTGCAAGACATCCCCTAAACCTGATATTCTCAAAACTGTACATCCAGGTGAGTTACCAGAAGAAATGGCCATTTCTACATTTACTTAAAAGACTGTTATTGAAATACATCATTCGGGTGTTAGTCCATTTGGACTGCTGTTACAGAATGCTATATGACTAGATAGCATATAAACAACGAACATTCATTTCGTATAGTTCTGGGGGCTGTGAAGTCCAAGACCATGGTGCTGACAGATGGGGTGTGTGTGACAGATGGTGCTCATAGATGTCTCCTTGTCAGGGCTAAGGAGCTCAGTGGGTCTGTTTTACAAGGGTACTAATTCCATTCACGAGGGCTCTGCCCTCATGACCAAAGTAACTCCTTCAGGCCCCACCTCCTAATACGATTACATTGGGCATTAAGTTGCAGTGTATGAGTTTTGGGGGCACATGGTCAGCCTACAACAATTAGTAGAAAAAATTATTTGAATGCTTTAGAATTTGTAGTTAGAATTATAATAAATTTCTTCCTAGTTTTTCTCTTTACACTTTCTGGATTAGGAAATATTTGTATCAAATAGCTGCATCAAGCCTGCACCAGTGGAGGTAAATCCTATCTAAGTCCCCTGGGCGGCCTACAGAAAACATCCATTTCTATTGAGAGAGTACCATACTGTGTTCATTTCAAATTAAATCATGATCATCGGCTACATGGAAATTTAAATTATGCCTTTCCCTGGTTAAAAAACATGATGCAGCTATAAGAAAGAAAGATCTCTTATCCTTTGAGACAACATGGAGGGACCTCGAGAGTATTATGCTGAGCTAAGTAAGTCAATCGGAGAAAGACAAATACCACATGATCTCACTTATTTGTGGAATATCATGAACAAGGTGGGTGGGCTGATGAACAAAATAGACCCAGAGACATAGAAAGGAGTATGGTTCACACTGACAAACCTCAGTGTAGGAGGGCGGGGAGGATGGATGAGATGAACCAAAGAACTTAGATGCATGTATGCATAACCAGTGGACATGGACAACAATGCTGGGGGGTGAGGGGAGTGGGGTGGGAAGGAGGGTGTCTAGGGGGGGAAAAGGAGAAACATCTGTAACAATAAATTAATAAAAATTGGGGAAAAAAAACAACAAAAACAAATGGCAGAGTTTAATCCTTCCTTATCAAGAATGATTTAGAAGTGACAAAGGAATGAGAGGAACAGAACTCAGAATGCTTTTCAGACTTTCATCCGTGACCCAGTGAACGTGTAGCTGATGCCCTTGACATCTGCAGTAATTCCACTGAGATTCTGCACATGAGCTTCAGTGGGCTATGTATCTTTTCTTGTGTGTACAGTGAAATCAGTTTATAATCACATCAGGGATTGGTATTTGAAGCCAAATAAATTCTGTTTACCAAACTCTTAAACAGCCTGGTTTTGAATGATATTAGAAAAATGACCAGTTTAAGGAAAGAATTTTGATATTTATAATTGATGACTTCCAAGACAGTGGTATACATCAGGGAATGAAGTGCTCAAGCTTTTCTCTGAACAAACTTACTGAAGAGGAATATTTTCCACATGATTTTCCACATCTAGACACTCCACACAAGCTCAAGGCTGCCAGAAGAAGTCAGGAGCTTGACTGTTTATTTTAAGGAAGAGATAAAACATTTGGTTGCCCCTTTTTTGTTGAGAAGAAACAATCTTAGGGTTTGTGTCAAGTGCAGATACACCTTAATGAGAGTATTCTCTCTCTGGTTCTGTCCAAAAAGGAGGTGAAATCCCTTACCAGAAGTATGTTAAAAAAAGAAAAAAAACTGCTGACAAATCTTAAAGCCAACAGTATCTGTTCTTTGATTGGTGATAAGCCATTAATTAAGTTTTGTTACAGAGAATAATTAAGGCAAAGATTTTGTGGTCAAATGGTCTGCACCTTGAAGTTTTTAGACAACTATATAAAGCAACATCAGTCATATCACAGGTAATATTATATTGTTATCTTTAGCGAAGCACTTTTAAGTGCAAAGTGTTTTATATATTATATATATATATATTATATCTAATCCCCATAGCATCCAGGCGAATAGTAGTATTACTTATATTTTATATAGGTGGAGCCTGAGATGCAGAGAAGTGAAGTAATAATAAATTGTAAACTTGTAGACTGTCTTTTTTTTTTTTATCCTCACCTGAGGACATTTTTCCATTTTTTGTTCAGGTAGAGTGAGAGGGGGAGAGAGGAAGAGAGAGAGAAACATCGATGTGAAAGGGACACATCGAGCGGCTGCCACCCACACAACCAACCAGGGCCGGGGACAAACTGCAACCGAGGTGCATGCCCTTAGCGGGAACTGAACCCGGGTCTCTCGGGACCGCAGGCCGACGCTCTAACCGCTGAGCCAAACAGGCCAGGGCGTAGACAGTCTTAATAGCACTCTGTCCTCTGGATACAGGTACGTGTAATAATTTTTTTTAAATTGAGTTTTTAGAGAGGGAAGAAGGGAGAGGGAGAGAGAGGAACATCAATGTGAAAGTTAAACATTGATCAGCTGCCTCCCGCACGCCCTCTAGCGGGGATTGAGCCCATGAGCCCACAACCCAAGTATATGCCCTGGACCAGGAATTGAACTGGCAACCGTTCAATACACAGGATCATTCCCAACCAACTGAGCCACACCAGCTAGGGCTGTAGTAATTTTTAAATTACACACATACTCTAAAAATATGAATCGAAATAGAACATCTATAACCACCACCCAAATAGAAGGCCATTGAGATACCATATCAAAATTCTGATGAAAGGCTGCTTTTATTTTATGTTCAGGTGGGAGAGGCCTAAAACTTGAGGTGTGGAATAATAGTCGGCCAGTGCATCTTGAAGAGATACTTGAATACAACGAAAAGACGCCAGGCTACATGGGCGCCAGTTGGGTAGATTCAGCGTCCTACATTTGGCCCATGGAGCAAGACACTTTTGTAGCACGTTTCAGTGGGTTTTTGGTGGCTCCGGAGTCTGATGTTTATAGATTCTACATCAAAGGTGATGATCGTTATGCAATTTATTTCAGCCAGACTGGACTTCCAGAACATAAGGTAGGGGAGAAGAAGATAATCTTTGATATTATTAAAACAATATGATAATAATTATATATATAATGTATATAATTTATTCTATGACCAAACCAATCAATATATTAAATAATTTTTTAGACACATTTTTTCATGTGGTTGGATTCTTGGCTATATTAACATGTGTGATATGAACAATAAAGTTGTCATAGAGAATCCATCACCTAAAATAAAATCTCTCCCATATCTAAATTTTCTCTTCCATGGGAAAAACTTGTTTCCTTTACAATTGAGATTTGTTTTTATTTTGAAGGACTTATAAGTACACTAGAGGAAATTTGGAAAAGGATAAAAATATTTTACTGTGCTTTTAGTCAAGAAATAAAAGTCTGTCATTTCCTTATATCTCTATTTTGTTCTTTACATAAAAGAGATCACGCATCCAATTTCATAGTCTCTTTTTGTCACATATTAACATGTCGACATGTTGTTAAATAATTTATATAACACCATTTTAATGACCAAATAGTATGCTATTGCATGGGTTGACTAAGCTTAGATCAATCCATACTGGTTAAGTTTCTTTCTTTTTATTTATTTTTTATGACCACAAAGAATACCTTATCAAACATCTGTGTTTATTAAATTATTCTGTATCTTAAATTATTTCCTTAAGACATTTTCATATGTGAAAATAGTTTCAGATGTGAAACTATTAGATCAAATCAAAAGAACATTCTATGACTCCATATATATGGAAAGTTACCTCTCAAACTGGACGCACGAGTTTGAATCGCTGCCTGTGATATATGCATTCTGACTTGACCGTAGCTTGTCAGTGTGCTTCCTGCAAACACGGCACAGTCGTTCCTAATGGGAACCCACGGTCTTCTCCTAGTACCCGGACCCACCTAGTGAGCTTTGGCATCTGCCAGACATACTTTCAATGATCTCATTTGAATTAAGTCCCTTGAAGTTCTCTGCAGAGCAAAATAATATTTTATTGAACAATCAGAACTGTCCTCCTGCTGCGTGTTTTCTCTTGCAGTTCTAATTGTGGAAAAGCCGTGGTCTGTGGGGCACACTTGGGTAGTGGGGCTGATGTTGGTTAGGGTGGAAGGAATGAAATGAGCTTTGATAATTTTTTAAAATTCCCTTTAATCATGGATAACTTATCTTAGAAGAAAAATATGAAGTAGCTTCACATTTTTTTCTATTCATTCAAGTCCTAAGACTAACAGAAATAATAAATACTAAGTGCTGAAAAGATTTGTTAATATTTCTTCTCTGCCTCTCCTCTTCCCTCTTCCTTTCCCTCTCTTCATCGCCCCTTTTCTCTCCCTCTGCTTTTGGGATAAGATGAGGATTGCATATCATTCTTCCAGTGCCAACAGTTATTTTTCCAGTCCTACACAAAGATCTGATGACATTCATCTTCAGAAAGGAAAAGAGTAAGGTTTCTTTCTTTAAATTATTGTGTGATATTTAAAAAATTATGTTTATGTCTAAATATATTTTTAATTTATTATTGGTAGAAGTAATATTAATTTATTGGCTTAATTTATAATTGGTTTGTCTCTGTAATTCTAATAAATTTTATTTTTATATTCTAAGAACACTGTCATTCAGCTAATCAAATTCAACATCTAAATAATCCCTGTTGCTGAAATTATAACTTTGTCATATATACTTAATCCCATTTTTACTTTTTTGTTAAGACCTTTCAGTCAATCCAGCTATTTAATTTCATTGCTTCTCCAGAAACCTGACCTCTTGAATATTGCTAGAGAAAAATCACAAATCATATTGACTGGTGCCACAGTTAATACATATTTATTATTTATTTATTCACTCATTTCCTACAGACCCTGGGCCAGGTATTAGAAATGTAATACAAAAGATATTAAAATACACCCTCTGGCCTGCCCTGGCCAGTTTGGCTTAGCGGTTAGAGCATGGCCTGCGGACCAGAGAGTCCAGGGTTCTGTTCCCACTAAGGGCACATAACTTTGGTTGCAGTTTGTCCCTGGCCCCGGTTGGGGTTGTGTGGGTGGGAACCACTTGATGTGTCTCTCTCACATTGATGTTTCTCTCTCTCTCTTCCTCCTTCTCTCCCTCAAGCTCTGTCTGAAGATAAATGCAAAAATGTCCTCCGGTGAGGATAAAAAATAAATTAATTAATTAAAAAAAATAAAATACACTCTCTGTCCTTAAGAACTACATCATTTAGTGCTGAAATGTCAAGCACAGAGAGATGAAAGGTACCATTCAAATAGCAGATAATGCCATTCAACAAAATCATTCAAAATTCCTAGGAAACAGGGAGGTAAAAGACACGATATAGTTAAAATAGCTAAATTACATGAAGAACATCAAGAGATTCACTGAGATCATTGTCCATTTATCATTGTATCTGTTAGGATTAGCTGTATAAGAAACCACTCCTCAACCTTGAGTAGCTTAAAGCAACCCAATTTTGTGATTGGCTAGTCAGTTCTTTTGGTGCTGACTGCTTTAGTTGGTAACTGATGGTAGAGGGTGGCCTCACTTACATATCCGGAGCCTCGGTTGACATGGTTGGAGTTAGTTATCTGGGATTATCCCGCTCCACATGGTCTCTAGCCTTCCAGGAGGCTAGACCAGACTTGTCACATTGATGAATGTGTTCCCAGCAGAAAAGAGGGCAATTCATAATGCACGTGCACCTTTAAAGACTCTGATTGTGTCATATTTGCTAGTTTAGCCAAAGCAAATGGCCAAACCTAGATTCAAGGGTGAAAAAAAAACTAGATTTCACTTCTTGATGGGAGTAGTTGTGCTTTGTTTTGTTTTTTAATTCTACCATATCACCCTTCTAGATGTTGATGAGATTTTGCTCATAAGTAGCACCATGAAGATCTGACGGAGTTGGACAGAGGGTTGGGATCCACAGTACCTGGAGCCTTTACACAGTGCTCTCACTGAAGTCTTGGCCATAGTGACATGCAGAAAGCATTCCATTCTTTTTCTCCTCCTCCTCTTTCTGCCTTCACTTCTTTATGTGCTTAAACATTCTCTTTTTTCACTGAGATCACTGAGCCAATTTGGAGTAAATGGAGTGCCTCATTAATCCCTTCTGCTGTTCAGTGTCAATTCACCTTCAGGCTTTGCCTTGGCCTTGGCAAATGAGCTTAATTTACCTGCTTGGTAGGAACAGAGTTTGCATGAAAGCATCTCTTAATACATCTGTTGCCTGGTACCTGTGCTCCCGCATGCTAGCTTGGAACTTCTGCTCTTAGAATGATGGCTGCGGATTCCGGAACCGAGGCCACTCTTGCTGCTTTATCGCACCGTGGTCTCGGAGGCCTTTCCAAAGGGAGCTCTTATCTCCAGTGCATTCCGTTCTACGCAGCTGATGTAGCCCCACTCCTAAGTGCATGTCTCTTTGGCCACCTTGTTTTACTTTGATCCTGCCGCAGTTACTAATTTTTAACTAATCTTTCAATTTTTAAAACTCTCTTGGTCTCTACTGTTCATATGAACAGAGAATAATAATATATATATTTCTATACGATTTTGTGACGATTCACTATAATAACATCCGTAAAGTATTCAGATTAGTGTCTAGCACATGGAACGTGCCTAATAAATATTTTTAAGCTGCTAGGTAAAGATACAGAATTTAATGGTTCTTCTTTGAGTCCTGCTCCTTAGTGTTGCCTACCTCCATTTGGTAGTGTTGGCAAATAGGTTCTCAGGGCAGCCAAGAGCCTGATGCAAACAATCCTCCAGTATCAGTTCTATAAGGGCAATGACCCGGAGCCCTGCCAGTCTAGACAGATGAGAGGTGGTAAATGCCCCTCATTCAGTCTCCCATTAGCTGTGGGTACATATTCTCCATGTGCAAGAGTCCTTGTTGAATGATGGAATTCCCAGCAGTCCTCTCCAAAGATGGGAGCAATGGAGCCCTAATGGAGATTCAGGTAGGGAAGCAGTAGCTTTGCACTCACCTGTAATAACTGGTCAGCGAACACCTTACCCTGGATAGGCAGCTGGATGGTGGGCAGGAAGCCTCAGCAATCAAGAATTCCAAATAGAAAGTGTGAATCCCATCCAGCTTGTAAAGGTTTCCTGAGGCAATCTTTTATTTCCCAAGTTACAAGTGGAGCCAGTATTTAAGGAACATGAGAGTCGGAACTTTCATCCTGGACATGTGCAGCCATTTAGATACAAAATATATATGTCTGCCTGTGCATGCCATTTTCTTACACACATTAAATATTTAACCCCTGCATGTCCTCTGTGCTTTATGCCAAGGCGTTTGTATTATAGGCAATGATGTAATTTTGTTTTAACCTCCTTGAGGATAGGAGATGGTATCTTTTTCAATAAATATTTATTAACAAAACTGAATGAATTAGTTATGAATGGCAGCAACTCTTTACTTATGCAGATATCTTACATAATTCATTTTATTTTAGCAAACTAGTCGGAAGCTTTTGATATTTTAATATTTAAAACCAGGGATACCATAATGTAAATCAATTAATAGGCAGGTGTTTTATATAGTATTGAAATATATTCATTGAAAAATGTATTCACAGCAAGTGCTCTGAAGAGAAAATGTTATATTTATTAGTTACCCTGTTTTCCAGATATTACATGGAAATCTTGCTGCAGGAGTATACACTGAGTGCTTCTGTTGATGTGGGACTGTACCAGTATAGAAATGTCTATACTGAGCAGCAAACAGAAGATGCAGTCAATGAAGAACAAGTCATTCAATCGCAGTCAACAGTTGTCCAGGAAGTTCAGGTTTGTTACGACTATAGCCCCACTATCTAGAAAGAAAATATTAAAGATAGGAGCTCTATTTTGTTACTTATTTTACTAGGTAAGATACTGTTTGGGGGGAAAGTAGTCATGGAAAATCACTGAATGTGGCTTGGAGTATCTGTTTTATAAACTGAAGAGGCTGTTACTTGATAAAACTTAAATTTTAGCCCTGGCCAGATTAGATCAGTGGTTAGAGTGTCAGCCCTCAGACCAAAGGGTCGAGGGTTCAATTCTCAGTCAAGGTTGCAGCTTCCATCCTCTGACCATGTGGGAGGCAACCAATCAGTGTGTCTTTCTCACATCAATGTCTGTCTGTCTGTCTGTCTGTCTCTCTCTTTTTCTCTCTCTCTCTCCCTCCCTCCCTCCCTCCCTCCCTACCTACCTACCTTCCACTCTTTCTAAAAATCAATGGAAAAATATCCTCAGGTGAGGCTTAACAAAAAAATAAAATAAAATATTTTATTATTTGCAATAAAATAGAGCAACAAAGAGGCTTGCATAGCTGAATTATGATGTTTTTAATTTGTTTTGTATAGTAAAGATATTTTTTAAATTGGGAAATAGGTTATAACATTGGAAAACTGGGAAACAACTATTGCAACTAAAGAAGTTCAGAGGGTCATGATAACCAGCCCATGCATAGAAGTCAATTCATGTTCCCTTTACCAATATAGATTAATTTACAACATGGAAAAAACAGGTAAGTGACAAATAACAGGGTAGATTTTATTTCTCTTTGTTTATACATGTAATTATAGAGAGGTATTTGCTGCAGTCAGATTCAGTTTTAACAGTATGCTAGATTAAAAAAAGCAGAAAAATATAAAGAAAAGCCTTCAGACTGGGATAGAAAAGGGCATCAATAAAATCATAAAAATATAGTACATACTATCATTTTCTTCTGTAAGGATCATGACAAATGTATATCTAAATACTCAAAAGGATTTTAGATATCTGTGACTCACAGGTGTAAGTTAATAGGAACTAAATTCATCATTGCAGAGAAGTAAAACATTGCTGTCATTTCTCAAATTAAGTGATAGTCTCATGAGGCACTAATTATCTGTTAATAAAAATATTGTAGTTCTATATTTCATCATAAATCCTGAAAAAATTAATTTTGCTCTTTCGGTTAATAGTTTCAATCAGTAAATATTGATGAATACTTACTGTTTGCCAAATACAGTGCTTATTAAAACAATAAACTATGATCCCTATCCTCAAGAGGCCACAATCCAATTAAGTGGTCAATATTATTGAAATTGAATCAATTTCAGAACAGTTTCATTAAGTGATGATGTATAGTGCAGACTATGAGTGCTTTAAAGATTCAACTATAAGACATCATTGTTGGTAGTGCAGAAAGATTTCAACTCTTCTCCTTTTTTCCCCCCTGAATTCATCCAAGTCTTGCTACCTGCTGATGCTTCTGACTTCATACTGCAGTCAGCCTTAAATGACCTCTGGTCTTTAAAACCGGATACAGTTCAAGTAACAAGAACACAAAATCCCCACAGTTTTGTTTACACGATAACCTTTGTATCAACTAGAGGTAAGCATGTACTTCATTTTGCACATATCTAAAGTTTTTTCTAGGAAACAAATTTGTATCCTGCACAACTCCACTGAAAAAGGCTGAAAAAGGCAAAAGCGCCATGAAATAACAGAGGGGAAAATTGGATCCGCAGCCTTGATCAGTTTTAGAAACAATAGAAATTAAGTGGTTAATTTTTTCTATTGTAATCTAAATCCCCATTGTATTTCAAAGAATGTACAATTCCAATGCATGAGAAATACTATGTATACTACAAACATACTATCAGTATAATAGCCATTTATAAATTAGCAAAAATCAGTGAAGGTATTAATTCTAGAAATGAAATTTAAGTAAATCAGTATTGCTTAGGAGACAGTAGTCTGGCCGGGTCTTGCAAGATGAAAGAATCCTGTGGTCAGATCCACGTGGGAAACAGTTTACCACGGCTTCTCCTTGAAGGTTGACAGAGCTTATTGGAATATTAAAATCCCCAAGGAATCCTGCAGTGAAAAACAAACACAAACAAACAAACGACCAGTTCACCTGTATTTAATGCAACATTTTTCAAAACTATTTGACCTCTCTACATTTTTGTTTCAAGTAATAGCTGTTAACTTATTAATGTTCTATATTTTGAAGTCTTATAGCCAATTCTAGCAACCAATTTGGGTTTAGGATATAGCTCATGAAATAGGTCCCTGAATATTTGTGTGTTTACTTTTCTTTGGGCAAGTATTATTTCCCAATTCACATAAGTAAAATGTTCCTTCAGTGTATGTCCTATCTTATGAAATTGTCCATTTGGTTGTTGGGTGGAGATTGAAGAATTTTGTTTAACATGAATTGAAGTTCTAAAATGTCACCAAAAGTTAGATTGTCAGAACACTACATACATAACACTATGATTATCTTTGTTCTCCCAGGAACATATTTATAGATCAGAGAGACATTTTACGGCTTCAGAAGAGACATTAAGAAATATGGTACTAAAATCATAACTGGGCAAACTCTGGGGCATTTCCTAACAGAGAGAGTCAGTGAGATTCACTAGTAAAGCATCCTCCAAAAGAAAACAGACATTTGAGGACAAAGCCTTAATTCCCTCAAAGTAAGATCGCATGAGCAGACTTCACAGGCCGGGGACTCTTCCTGGAATCCAGCTTTGTACCTTATTCATGCCTAAAAAAAATAGCAATATTCCTGCCTAGCCCTTTACACTAAAATAGTGGTACTGGCACAAAACTTAAAGAATTTGGGGGATATATTACTGCCATTCATCTTTACCTCAAGGTCCCAATACTTCCTTCTGTTTATCTTATAATACTTCCTAAGCCATAGTAACAGAATCTTAAATGAACAGAACTTTATCTGCTACTTTCCTATTTCTGCTGTGGATAAATCTGCTCAAATTTAAGGATCTGCATCTTCCCTATTCATTTTTATTTTGTGTTAATGGAACTCCAAATAAAACAAATTTTGTTAAATTTGAGTACCGCTATGGATGGTATTGACATATTTTTAATTAACTTTTAAAAATTCCGTTTGGCACTTCATTGCAGGAGACTTTGATCTGCTTGATTTCGAAGTATTTGGCGGATATAATGTCACACTGGATATTACAGAACAAACAAAAGGAAAACCCAGTTTGGACACATTCACACTGAATTGGGATGGGATCACTTCGAAGCCTCTTAGCCCACGGTCATCAGAAACTGAAGTATGCTCTGTACTAATTTTTTAAACAGAAAACTGTTCAAGCATCACCTTTCTATATATAAGAAAAACACTTTAAGTAGGAATACACTCTCCTACTTGGCATGATGGGTTGGAGCCAACCAATAGAAGCAGAGAAGGGAGGAAAACTCACAAAGACAGGGAACAAAAGGGAATTTCTTAGATCAGCACCAACAGGAACCGATGTATCTCCATATGGGCAGCTGTTTGTAAAGAATGTTTATCACGAGTTACTGAATTTTGACAACTACCTGTACAATGAGTTTAAATTTATTTGATGATTAAAGATCACCTGTTATCCCAAGTCCTTAGTTCTAAACATCATTTAAAGCTGTCCTTTGCCAAAGAAACAGATGTGAAAATTATAAGAGACCTCGTGAATATGTACCAGTTCCCATACACTCGAAATTATTTATTATTTTTAAAAATAGAATTACAGGTTTTCAATATCTGAATCTCTTCTTTTGAAAAACAGGATGCATTGGAGTGTATAGTTTTTTCCCAGTTAATTTTGAGTTAATTTGGAAAACTATTCATTTGTAGTCTACTTATTTAGGTGTTAATTTATTTAGGTTTGCTTCATTGTTCTCTTTAAAAAACTATTAAGCAAATATGTCTACCTTAGTAATAACCAAGTAAGCTCATATTAGTCAATTTGATATTGCTATTTTCATGCTAAATTAAAACTCTTGAAAAAATTATAGGACAGTAAAATAATCACGTATTATTTAGGAAATGATCTCTTAATTATGGCTAAAATGTGGGGATTATCATATTAATATGTTTTAACTAATTAGTAGAACTAGTAGTAGAATTCCTAATATTCTGACTTCATGAAATAGAAGTTACCAAAGTTCATATTGTTAATTCAGTTTCAGGCAGCAGTGGAAGAAATGGTTAGCGCTCAGTGTCCACCGCAAGTTGCAAATTTTGAAGAAGGATTTGTTGTGAAATACTTCAGAGATTATGAAATGGATTTTAACCTGGTACGGAATGTTTAATAAACTGTGAAACTGACCAGATAAGAAATCATATAAATGTTTGGAATGTTGTAATTTCTTTTATCAACTAGCATTCATTTCTTATCATTCAAAGTCAAACTGCAAATATAATTTTTGGTAAGGCCTGTTCTAACATATCTTTGCCTTATAAAATAATTCACCATGAAAGCAGTATTTCCACTACACATGAATTTTCTTGAATAATAAAAAGTAAGCAAATGTAAAGTTTTTTGTTTGTTTTCTTCACTTGGAGTATATCCCTTTTCCTCATTGGCTTCAGAAGATAGAACTTATAGTAGGGCATTACATTGTAAAATCACTTCCCTTGCTTTTTGATATCACTCTCTGATCAATTAGTACAATGCCTAGTGATTATTTATTTCTTGGTGAGATATAAAGATTTTTCATTGATATATAGTAAAGAAAATTTAAAATACACTACTTTCCTAGTTCCTAGTTTGAAGACTTGAGGAAGCCAGATAGTCACCATTTCCAAGCAAATATCATCCAAATAAGAAATATGCTAGTTATTCAATACCCTAGATATAAATATGAGTCTTTAAAATATATATCATGTGATGCCTCTATGAAGAGATTTACTAGTGGGAGCGGAAGGGGGGAAGGTCTACTTAATGGGCTATATTTTAAACGTAATTTAACAAATCTACCCTCAGTGTAATACTTGCAGCCATGGGAATTGTGCAGGTAATTTACATCACTTCTTTCCTTCTTCACCCGTCATCACAAAGCACATTCTTTGCTCACCTTACCTCGACAATTTGCATTTCACAGCACGGCTCACTCACATCCCTGCCTCTCTGCATATATTTTACCCTCTTCTGAAGCTCCTTGGCCCCCTTTCCCTTTAAAATAGTCCTTTTTATCTTTAAAGGCAACTCATGTGCCACTTTCTCTGAGTCATTTTTCTTGATGCCTTTATTGAGTTAGATGCCTCTCTTCAGCCTTGGGTTTATATCCTTGGTTCCTTTGTTCCAAGCTGGTAGGCTTCTGTATTGCCCACTTGAGCCCTGAAGATTAAAAAAAAAAAAAAAACAAATTCACAAACAAACAAAAGCCTGGCACACAGTGAACACTGAATAAACATTTGTGGAAGGAAGGATTAAATATTGTTAAGGAGTTCATAACATAGGAGTAAAATAGGATTTTAGAAATACAGTTATAGGGGATTATGCGATTATGGACCCAAATGAGTGATATAGGGTGAGAGCCTTTAGAATTTCAAAGAGAGAGCTTTTCAAATTACAGTAGTTTGGGAAGCAATAGGATCTGAGTCTGAACTTGAAGGACTTGGGTGGAGATGTGCGGGAATAAAGCAGGGCAATAAATCATGTTTTCATTTGAAATATTACTGTTTCTACAGGAACATATTAATAGAGGGCAGAAGACAGCTGAAACCGATGCTTACTGTGGTCGTTATTCCTTGAAAAACCCAGCTGTTCTTTTTGACTCAGCAGATGTTAAACCAAACAGACTACCATATGGAGACATTTTATTATTTCCTTATAATCAGGTAAGCTCAACAAAATGATATGCTAATTAAATTTGTAAAATCCCTTGGCAATATAACTTCATGAAATTTTAAGACAAGGGAAAGTGCTTGTCATGTGAAATCATGTCACATTGGACAGGCACTGTGGTTCACTCTCGGGTGCTTATAGTTTCCTCTTCTGGTGATTCTCAAAGAAAGAAATTAAAGGAATATGCAGTACCATGCACATGTATTCTGCTTTGTCTCATAATTTCAAAAAGAATTATTTGCATATACATTTAAACACTAAAACAATTACATATGTATATATTTTTTTCAATATCCCTTCACTAATTAAGAAACAACAAAAATGGATAGCCGTCATAAAGTGATCTCAGGTATCGAATCAGGGAAAAGTGAAAAAAAATTCCGAGAAGAGGAGATGGCAATTTTAGGATAGGTGTTTAAGACTAGCAATCATTGCCCAGCCAGTGTGGCTCAGTGGTTGAGCGTCCACCCATGCGCCAAGAGGTTGCTGGTTCAATTCCTGGTCAGGACACATGCCTAAGTTGGGAGCCAAATCCACAGTGGGGGGCATGCAGGAGGCAGCCAATCGATGTTCTCTCTCATTAATGTTTTTATCTCTCTCTCTCTCTCTCTCTCTCTCTCTCTCTCTCTCTCCATTCCTCTCTTTTTGAAATCAATAAAGAAAAAAGAAAAGAAAAGAAAGACTAGCAATCATAGATTTACCCTCTGTCTTGTTTTAAAATTCTCAAATTGTAGCACATGTTCCGAAGTCGGAAGTTCTAAAACTATTTGGCATTCTTAAGGAGCTGTCGCCCATTAACACTGGTATTTAATCACTGTTTTACAGCCACATCTTCATCTCTGCATGCTCAGTTGCATTCCCAGCTCAATCTACACAAATGTTTGTCTCACTTCTCTATGTGTAATAGACTTTGAAATTCACTGACAAGTTCAGTAAGAGCTGGACCTAATTCTTACATAGCTCAGTGACTATAAGAGTAGATTGTTTCCATTTTTTAAGGAAACCATATCTAAAAAAGCAATAAAGAGTTAATCATTAATTGTAAGGTTATTTCAACTCTATTTTGTCTTCTATAAAAATTTCTCCAATTCTTTTGCACCTAATTGAAATTAATTTTTCCTTCCTGTGTTTCTAATACATTTTTATGGGAAATGCTCAGTATATATGTATTGAATTGGATTGAATTAATTTGAATTGCTACAAAACAATGTAATCATATGACATTTTTACTTTTTTTTTTTTTAATTTTCTGTATAGTTATGTTTAGCATACAAAGGATTCCTGGCAAATTATATTGGTCTAAAATTTCAATACCAAGACAACAACAAGATTACTAGAATCACTGATACACAATTTACATATAATTTTGCTTATGGAAACAAGTAAGTTTCACTATGAGTTTGAAAACTTCAATTATATATCGGTATATAAACTATGAAGATAAATTCATTTCTTGTTTGTTCGTTTGTTGTTTTGAGAAATCATGTCTACCATGGGTCTAAGTGCAATATTTCTGCCCTCTACATGAGCTTCCTCACAAAAGTAGTTGAACCAAAAATAAATCTATCGATTAGGAAAATAAAAACGAGTCTAGTGTCATCATCGCCCATGACCATTTAGAAGACAAAACATGGTAAACTGTTAAGTATACCAACATTATTAAAAAGTTTGAGTCTCTAATTAAAAGAATTCTACTTAGAGGCTCTAAGTACTTTTATTAATTTAAAGGGCACTTTGACTTAATGTAGTGCTGCATGTAATTTCCTAAATCGGATGCAGTTTTGTCTGAGCTTTGACTCACCACAGATGGATCCCATGATGAGTTTGCAAACCATGACAGAAATGAGTGTAGAAAATGTGCAAAGTAAACATTTAATAAGCAGTAGCAGCTGATGAAAGATTATTGTTAAACTGTACTTACTTATTTGGATGGCAGCATTTATCTCTTTGTTGTAAACTCTCATAGCAGAATTGCTTAATTATAATTTCTGAGATTCTAATGCAGTTAGTAATTAATGGAAAATCTGAATCTGAATCTAAATTATGCACTTAAAAGGTACTGACTATAAATAATTCAGCACCCCCCCCCCTTTTTTTTTAACTTAGAACACCAGACAATGCAACTCCAGTGAGTTCTTTTGGAAGTAATATCAAGATCCAGTTTTACTTCTTAGTATTGGACTTAGTTCACCTCTCTGTCCCTGACAATTTTTACTAAAATAGTTTACTTTATCCTTGTGTCTTTTATGTTCTCTACACCAAGATGCATGCTCCTTAGTTTCCTTACATGTTGCTAAAGAATATTTTACATTCCTGTGGCTACTGCCAAGCCTGCAAGTAAAAGAAAACCTATATCTGGATGTAACATAAACTCGTTCACTGCCAATGTAAGTCTCTGTCTGCTGTTCCTTGTTAGGGTTGCTTTTCTATGCTAATGAGTGTGCTCCGTGATCTTCTTGTGAGCAAACAAACAAAGAAACAAAAAAACACGTACCTTTTACTCTTGAAGATTCTGATGCTTTTTATAGTGTATTTGTTCACATTAAACATTACAGCTGATTGATATACCTAATTAATGAACCATGTTTCAGCTGGACATACGCTTGCATAGACCTTCTGGACCTCATACAAGCCAAATACGTCGGGACTAATTTTTCTCTTCAGAGGATTAGTGTACAGAGAGCATCAAAATCACAGTCCTTCTATGTGGATGTAGTATACATTGGACAGACACCTACAATTTCAGTATGGGATGGTATGTGGTGTCATTTCATATCTACTTAAACCACCTAAATTATTGTGTAGTAAAATCTTACCATGAAAATGATTTATCTTCTGTAGTTTAGATAGCAATACTAATCTCTAAGTATTTATGAGTTATTTTTTATCAAAATAATACTTAAATCATTATTTTTTTAATGAATAGTACTAGGTGATCACTCTAAGGATAAGTATATCCTTAATATAAGCTGTCATTATAGCAAAAATTGGTTTTATAGTCCTGGATTCTGTGACAGACATTCATTTTGTTTTGTTTGATTTTTGAGAAACAAACTACCAAAATAGGGATCTATTCCTAAATTGCTACTATTGACATTGTTGATGTTGATATTGACATTGATGTCTGTTTAGTAAGATTGAGCTGACTCTCTTCATGGACTTGATAGCAGTAATTAATGATGTGATAAATGAATGATGTGATAAATGAAAACTTTATTAGTCTTATTTCCGATCATGTTAGTGTGTGTGTGTGTGTGTGTGTGTGTATAATACTAATAAAATAATTAAAGTTAAACTGTGATTTAGAAAAATCAACCTGACTCCAAACAGTTACCTTAAAAAGTTTTTCAGAGTTTTGGACTTTTTTTTTTCCTTCAGCAACTCTTTTGAAGTACAAGATCATGAGTCAACTGGTAAAAAATTAAATGTTACTCCTTTAGAGTCAATCCTTTTGAATTCGTTGTCATCAACTGCATTATTATTGGTGGAACACATGTGTAAGACAGCTGACTTGTGCTGGGATAGACGTAGTTCGTTGAACAACATTTACTTAGCATCTACCGTGTGGCAGGCACTGTGGCGGGTACTAAAGAAAGGACAGTGACCGGGCCAGCGCTGAGCCTGCCCTCCTGGAGCACCCCTCCTGGAGCACCCCTAGTGAGCACCCCATTCAGGGCACCTGGAGCACAGCAGACTAACTGGCCTGCAGAATGCTGCATGGAGCCCAGGGCTTGGTGGCTGTTAAGTAACTATTTAAACCATTTTTTGTTTGTTTATTTTACCTAATAAGGCTCATTGGTCAAAAGACTTAAAGCTGTATATTCTAGAAGTGAAAGTTTACCAAGCACCACAAACTATTTGCCTTAAGATCTTCTTTCTAAAATGTGATGTTAAGCAGCTTATTTCATGACTTGTGGATATTATTTAATGATGATTTTCTTTTTAGCAGCAGGAGCTCTGCAGTTTTACTTTCCATTTACTTTTTATTCTTTAGAAATGCCAAAGAGAAGACTTCCAGCATTAGCAAATAAAGGAATCTTTTTAAAGCACTTCCAGGTGAATCAGACCAAAATTAATGGATCAAATATGAAGAACAAATATTCTGTCACCATGACTTCATATAATTGCAGTTATAATATACCCATGATGGCTGTAAGCTTTGGGCAGGTAAGCCTAGAATTTTACCATACATTGGGTATAGTGACTCCTCTCACTTTATTCTTTTAGTGAAAAAGTGTTTTAAGCTATTCTAGGTCATGTGTCTTTTCATATAAATTTTAGAATAAGCTTGTTTATGTCTACAAAAATTTTGCTGGTATTTTTATAAGAATCACATTAAATCTTGATTATGTTGGAGAGAATTAACACCTTTATTATGTTGAGTCTTCCAATCCATGAATACAATGAGTCCCTCCATTTATTTAGGTCGTTCTTTTATTAGCATACCTAGGTCTTCTTTGATTACTTTCAGCATCATTATGCAATTTTCAGGTCAGATTCAATATCTGTTTTGTTAGATTTATATGTGTTTCATTTTTTTTTTGAAGCAATTGCAAGTGGTCTGGTATTGTTAATTTTGGTTTTCTTGTGTTTGTTATGTGTATGGAGAAATGTGATTGGTTTTTGTGTGTTGATGCTATATCCTGCAACTGTGCTGAACTTCATGAATTTTACAAAGTAAATGCTCTCCTGTAATCACTACTCAAATCAAGATAAAAATAAATGCTCTCATTTATTAAATCAAGATAAATCAAGATAAAGAAATCATTAGTCCCCAAGACACTTTCTTGTGCCATCTCCTTGTCATTAGATCACTTTTCACTCCTAGATAACCACTATTTGACTTCTGTCACCATCAATTACTTTTGTTTGTTTTTAATCATATCAATGAGTAATTGTCCTCTTTTGCATCTAGCTCCTTTTATTCAATTTTGAGATTCATGTGTGGCATATAGCTGTAGTACATTCTTTTTTATTGCCTTATAGTATTTTATGGTGTAAATATACCACAATTTATTCATTTTATTTATTTATTTATTTATTTATTTATTTATTTATTTATATCCTCACCCGAGGACATTTTTCCATTTTTTGTTCAGGTAGAGTGGGAGGGAGAGAGAGGAACAGAGAGAGAGAGAGAAACATCGATGTGAAAGGAACACATCGAGTGGCTGCTACCCGCACAACCGACCAGGGCCGGGGACAAACTGCAACCAAGGTACATGCCCTTAGCGGGAACCGAACCCGGGTCTCTCAGGACCGCAGGCCGATGCTCTAACCGCTGAGCCAAACCGGCCAGGGCTTATTCATTTTATTGATGGACTTTTGTAGTATTTCCAGTTTGGGGCTATTGTGAATAAAGCTGCTATGAACATTCTTGTGTATGTCTTTTGACACTTACGTTTACTTATTTCTGTGGGCAATGGGCCATAGAGTTTTAAATTCTACAAGATTAACAGTAGACTGTGAGGGATCAGAAGCAGGAGAATATCGTTTTCACTATTAGAGTTACAGTCTATGACTTGTTACAGCACGTGTCAGTTGATTGGTACTCAGCGCTAGTCAGGTATTTCCCATGTCTGGACCATTCACGGTACTGACCATTCACTGCCTCATATTCGTAGTTAAGTTTTCAAGTCCCTGTATGTATTTCTCCAAAAAGGTTTTTAGGTTTTCAATAGCCAAGACTGCATCTCATGTTTCTTTGCCTCCCACAGTGATTAGCACTGTATCTTGAATAGAATGCCTGCTAAATAAATATTTGTTCCTTGAGTGATGGAGGGTACACTCAGAATTAATGAGGAATTACTGTGGTTCCAGCTGCACAGATGACTGAGTTGACTTTGGCCTCATTATTGTAGCGGCATAGGTATGGTCTGTGTTGATTTATGTGACTCTCCTTAATGTTCTGAAGAATCCTGAATACGTGAGGCTCATTCATGTCGTGTCACACTATTGTGCCATAGTTAAATAGAAATCATCTTAGCTGTCGTCATGGTTAATCATTTTATCAATATTTATTTTGGAAATTAGATAATTACGAATGCATCAGAGAATGAGTCTGTTTACAGAGGAAGCAACTGGCCAGGGGAGTCAAGGATTCGTATTCAAAGAATTCAAGCAGCCTCTTCACCTCTTGGTGGCAACTTTGACATTCAGGCACATGGACGTATTCTCAAAGGTATACAGAAAAGTCCAGAATATGGTATATGTGTCAATTGGACAGTGCTGATCAAGACAAACATAATAAACATCTTGTACTTCTTTGTAATATTCTTTCTCTACATAATTTATTAATGTAAAGTTAAACGATCCAGAACAAATTACATTTTTACATTTTTTAAATTTGCATGCATGAGGTTTATTCTTTGTGTTGTAAAGCTCCATAGTTTTGACAAATGCACAATGTTGTCTGCCCACCATGGGATAGTTTTACCACCCTAAAAACCCTCTGTGCTGCACCAATTCATTTCTCCCTTCTCCCTCTGAAAGTTTGGCAAACACTCATCTCTTTACTGTCTATATCGTTTTGCCTTTCCCAGATTGTCATTTAATTTTTTCACCTAGCAATATTCATTTAAGGTTCCTTCATGTCTCTTTTATGGTTTGATGGCTTATTTCTTTCTGTCTCTGAGTAATTTTCATTGTGTGGATGTACCACAGTTTCTCCATTCACCTATTGAAGGACATGTTGATTGCTTTCGGTTTGGGGCAGTTATGAGTGAAAGCTGCTATAAATATTTTTGTGAAGGTTTGGGTTTGGACATGTTTCCAACACAATTGGGTAAATGCCTAGGAATGTGATTGCAGAATCGCAAGGTAAGTTTATGTTTAGCTTTGTAAGGAGCTGCCAAATTGCCTTCCAAAGCCAGTACTCCATTGGGCGTTTCCACCAGGAATCAACGAGCATTCCTGTTGCTTTGAATCCTCAGTTGTATTTGATATGGTCAGGTTTTTTATTTTAGCCATTCTAATAGGAATGTAGTGATATCTCATTACTGTTAATTTGCAATTCTCTAATGACATATGATATTGAGTATCTTTTTGTATGTTTATTTTTTATCTAATATATCTTGTTAGGTAGAGTGTCCGCACATCTTTTGTCTGTTTTAAAATTGGGTTGTTGCCCTGGCCGGTTTCTCAGTGGTTAGAACATTGGCCCGAGGACCAAAGAGTCACAGGTTCAATTCTCTATCAAGGGCACGTACCTCAGTTGCAGGTTTTTTTTTTTTTTTTATCCTCACCCGAGGACATTTTTCCATTTTTTGTTGTTGTTGTTGTTGTTCAGATAGAGTGGGAGGGAGAGAGAGAGAGAGAAAAACACTGACGTGAAAGGGACACATCGAGTGGCTGACACCCGCACAACCCAACCAGGGCCAGGGACAAACTGCAGCCGAGGTACATGCCCTTAGCGGGAACCGAACCCAGGTCTCTCGGGACCGCTGAGCCAAACTGACCAGGGTTCAGTTGCAGGTTTGATCCCTGCTCCTGGTAAGGGTCAGGCAGGAGGCAATCAATCAATGTGAGACACATTGATGTTTCTCTCAATCTGAAAAATCAGTAGAAAAATATCCTAGGATAGGGGTAAAAAAATAAATAAATAAAAATAAAACTGGGTTGTTTTCTTATTTTTGAGTTTTAAGAGTTCTTTGCATATTTTGGATAGAGGCCTTTATCATATGTGTGTTTTGCAAGTATTTTCTCCCCAAGAAACTAGCCACCGATGGGGAGAAAACATTTTCACCTTTTATTCATTGCTTCACCAGATATGCCGGGTCATATCTCAAAGGTTTATTTCTATTTTATATCCATGGCTTCTAGGTTGCCGATAAAATCAATTGATATTCAAAAGTATCTGAGCCAAAGCTATAATCTGAGGTACATTACTCATGTAATTTTTGTTTCCAAGAAATATATAAATCCTTGACATAAGTAGGAGGCAAATCCATTTTCACTATATTGGAGGAGGATCGTGCTTTACGAGTGATAACGCATGGTACACGTGCCACGTGTTTTAAGGGTAAACTAGGTGGTTTCTTTGACTCCCTCTGTGAGGCAGGCCTCCCTGCGGCGGTGTCAGCGGCCGATCTGCGGTTTGCTCTGCAGAGCCTGGAAGAGGTGGGACTCGTCTCAGTCACACGAGAGGGAACCTGTGCTGGGTACTCGTGGAACATCAAGTGGAAAAGCGCGTGTGGGAAGCAGAATCTTCTACAGGTTCCCTCCTTTGCCTTTGTGTCTGTGTTCTTCTGTGTGAGGCGTGCCTGTGGCACCCAGCCTTCGTCTGAAAAGAACTGGAGACTGTATACTTTTGTAAATGCCAATTCTAGACTAAACATTAAAGAAAGGAAATCGAGGAGAAGATTGTTCTAAATTAAGTTGACCAGGTGTTTTCTGTCTTAGAGGATAGCCGTTGGGACTTTATTCCCTATCCCCCCTGGGAAAAGTTCAGGCATATGTGTTAGAAGACCTTGGACGGGGAGGGAGGGGCAGGGGCAGGGCCAGTCTGAGAACTAAATCTGGGTGTACTTGGAGAGGGGGTGGGCAGGCATCATCAGCCTTATTGTCTATCATTCTACCACTGTGCATGAGAGCTGCGTTCTGGGGCCCTGGGTGCTTTTGTGGTTTTAAAGATGACCTTTTCAACTTCATAAGGTAGTCACAGCTTAAACTCTCATCTGATTACCTTCGAGTAGTTAGAGTGTGGACGAGGGCGGGGAAGCAGGCTGAGTATGTGAAGGACAGAAGTCTAGAAGAGACTCAGCTCAGATAGTCAGATGTTAAAAAGATGGTGCTTTCGATGATGATGAGAGTGCGAGGAAACAGTCTCCCCCTCATGCTCTGTTGGGAAGAAAGTAAATTAGTATGACCCTTTTGAAGGACAATTTAGTAGTATCTGAATATCGATACCTAATGATTCAACACTCTTTGCTATGTAACTCTATTCTACTGCAATGATGATGGAGACATTAAATGATATAAGCACAAAGCTAGTACATGGCCTGGAAGTAGAATTGTCTAGTGACTCGTCTCCTTGTGGTATCTCTGCTGATGCATCTCCTGCCTTCCATCTTTCCTGACCAGTCTCCTCTGTGTATTCATCACTTCCACTCCTTGTGGTTTTGGCTCACACATGACCTTTTCAACTTCATTAGGTAGTCATACCTTAAGCTCTCAGCATGGAGATACTGATCTGTTTGCTAGCCCTTGTGCACATCACAGCGCTACCATGTTGGTAGAGAGATTTTGGAATGACCAAGCTGTACATTTTGATTTAGTTTTATTTTTAAAATTAGCAGAAAATAAAATTCCATGAATGGATTAAAAAACCAGGATAGTTAGAAGTGAGAAATGCTAGAAGTGGAAAAGCTGACCCTTGGGTGAATAGAGGACTAACTTTTGTAATTATTAAAATATCACCTGTCAAAGTGGCATAGAACATTTTGAGAAAATAAAATTTGGTAATTTTTTTATTAGACATACTTTATTCTAAAATTCAAGCTAACTCTAGTCATGTAATTCAAGTTGTAATTGGTACAATATTATGATAAAGCAATGATTTTAGCATTTTTTTCCTGGGGTAGATTATGCTCATTTTTGAAGAGGCTTCTTTTCCAAGAAATGGGACTGAAATGGTTTTAAAGTTTTTTGAAGGTTTTTTTATTCCCCATTTTTTATCTTTTATTCACTTTCAACCCATGCTTAAATTTAAAATGAAAAATTAGTGTGTCATCAAAGCTTTCTAGTAAAAAATTTTTGTCTAAAATAGATTAACGATTCCAACATTATTGGAGAAAAGGCTAACATGAAAGTTACAAAGGTAAAGGAAGGTGGCTTATTCAGACAACGCATACTCGGAGACCTACTTCGCGCACCCTGCCAACAGCCACAGGTATTTCTGAAACTGCCCTCACAACGTTTAACATAATTTTAAATGTGTAGCTAGTTTGTAACACACTAGAGACCTGATAAAACAGGAAAAATGACTTCTTTATTTTCATGGGCATATTAGTGTTAACATTTGGTCAACTCAATATTATTTTATGACCTTTGGGAAAATTATCTTCCTTATGATAAAATAATGGATTCTTGAAGCTCTACTACTGCCTGTTAGAATTTGAAAATATATTCTTTCATTTGATCTGTACAGAAACTCTGTGAAGTAATTTTTAATGTTACCACTTTAATGATGAAAAAATTAGAGTGTAAGGAGTTTAGGTGACTCTCCCAAGAATGACCTTTATTTATTTTTTATAGCATTCAAAACCAGGCCATACATGCATTTACTTTTTATAATTATTTTCTATGTTCCTATGCAACTATCTATTTCACCCCCACTAGGATAAAATTTGGTAAAGCGAGGATGTCTTCTGCTTTGTTCAGTGTTGTATTCCTATATTCTAATATTTACAAATGTGCTTGATAATAGAATGGTCACATTTGCTGAATGAATGAATGAATGAATGATCGATGCAAGCAAAAAAAGTACAAGTAGAATAGACTAATTTTTATAAACAAACAAGGAAACAAATAAATTCCATTGTCCATTCTAAATTCTATGCATATAATTCTGAACCATGCTACCCCTTTACCTCTGGTCTCTATCTCTGTATCTTTTTATTTGAAGGTTGAAGTCTATGTCAATGGAATTCCTGCTAAATGTTCCGGTGACTGTGGGTTTACATGGGATCCCATGACTACTCCCATAGTCCGGGCAACAAGCCCTTCCCAAGGTAACGTCATGCTTTTTAACTTGGGAGTATGAGATGGAAGACAACTAGCAAAAATGGAAATTCTGATAATGATAATGATTTTTTCTATGCTAGTGTCACCAACTAAGGCAAGAAAACAGTTCTACATAGTGGGGGAAAAATAGTCAGTTGGGAAAGCTATGTGAAGATCATTAATGACTTATTTTTGACAAACAAAAACCTTTAAAGTTGGACCCGCTCGTCTTCTACTTCTTCAATTTAACAACATTAGAATCAGTCTCTAAAATTTTTCTCTTACATTGAGGCACTTTTCCTATATTCTAATACCTAGGGTACTGATTGAAATCTTTTGTCATATGAGACCACTTCTAGGAGATTTAGTACTAAAAGGCTAATAATGAGACAACTGCTCTTTAGTAAAAGAAAATAATTAGGTCCTAGATTTGAGAGTAAAAGTTAGAAAAATTATTGCCAAGAACTCGGTTTAGGGGACACATTATACTATGTCTTCATAGTATGTGAGTGCTTCTAAAATCATAATTGTGCTTTGTCTCAACTCCCAAGATTGAAATCAACATCAGGACTAAGGATTCTAAGCAGTGGCTTTTTTTCCAATTAGAAAGTTAACTCAGATACTACAATCACATATTAAGTCTTGATGGTTAGTAGAAAAATTCACCCTGTTCTTCCCACAGTCCCTATAAAAACAAAGAAGGGGAGAAGGGAGCAAAATAATTGTTAGAGAATAGGCAGTATACTTTTTCCAGAATTGGTAAGATTTTAAGAGCAAAGAAATTGTAGCTAAAGATAATTGTATAAAATGTTTGCAAGTGTTTAAGGTAGATATCAGTAATCATTTTTAACCCTTGCCATTTAGTATAAGGTCAAACTGCAGATTTAATTTTTGACAATAGTGCTTGGGGTCATACCATTGTCTCCATTAATCTTCTTCAGTTTGCCTTTGACAATCCTAAAATGATTGAAGTGTAACTATATATCAGAAAATAAAGTTTGAAATTAAAAAAATAGCACATCTTTGTGATGAAAGAATATATTCTTCAGGCTTTTTTTTTTTTTTTTTTTTTTTTTAAGAGTAATGATACTAACTTTGGGTTCATTCATTTCACATGGGGTCAAAACTTTCAAGAGTAAGGATTTGATGAACTTTAATTTGGTTGTAGTCTTTTGGTATCTTTATTTTTTGCATCCATCTTTGTATTTTGTAATGAATATCCAATTTTATCTGCACTTTCTGAAAATATTATTTCTTACTCAAAATAATTAATAACCTGAGTTGCTTTTTGCCACATTTTGATACATTTAAAAAATAATAAAAAGATAAATATAAATAATGCTGTTATAAAAACCACCCATATTTTCTTCACTGAAACTTAACAGCTATTAACATTTTGTCATATTTACTTTAAATCATTAGTCTAAGAAAGAAATTATTTTCAGAAGAGCTGAAGTCCTCTTTAAGTGCTATTCTTAGTCCTAGTCACTCTCAACCTCCCCAGGGGAAATCGCAGTAATTAATTTTGTGTGTTTTCTTCCATGCCATTTTAATACCTTTTGTAGATAGCGCACAGTAATTTTACCAGTTTTTATGTTTGTGAATATGATATTACAATCTAAATATCATTTGCATCTTCCTTTTTATTGTTCAGCATTCATTTAAAAATATTTATATGGTTTTTTGCATATCTAATTCATCAGTTTAAAATATTTTATGAATATACCAATGTATTTGTTTCTCTATTGATGGACAATTTAGATTGCTTCCAGTTCTTGTTTTTACATAGAAGATGTATTGTGCTTTGTTGTACAAATCTTCAATGGCATGCATGCTAGAGCTCTTTAGGGTATATGCCCTGAGGTGGAATTTGCTGGGTACTAATTGAGTATATGTGTATTCAGTTTATTAGATAATCAAATTGCTCTCCAAAGTGGCTGTACTTCCAGCAAGTATGAGAGCAACATATTTCTTACATGCTTGCCAATACATAATATTATCAACTTTGTAATTTTCCTCAATATGATAGACAAAAGGAGTTATTGTTTTAATGTGTCTGTTCTCGGATTAGTAATGTACATATCTTCTTGTATGTTTCTTGGACATAAGAATTATTTTTTCTGCAAACTTCTTGTTAACATCCTTTATCCATTTATGAGATTGTTTTTTTCCATCGACTTGTAACTGTGTATGTACTACATATTATGTTTGCCAATACTTTGCTCATGTCACCTTCTAGTATATCACTTGTGTTTTGCTTTAGTATCTTGTTCATAGAAACATTGAAATCATTGATTTATTCTATTTTATGTATCTTTTACTTCATGGTTAACCATGGCTTTTGTATAATATTTAAGAAATCCATCCTTATATTAAAGTCACTTGATTGTTTTTCGGCTCAAACTCACATAAATTTTCTTTTAAAAAGTCATTTGATTATTTTCTTCTAAAATTTTAGAGTTTTCTTTCTCATTTTTAGTTATTTAAATCCATGTGGGATCTTTGTTCCATGTGATGTTATATAAGTAGGGTGACTATATCATTTATTAATCAAATTTGGGCACTTTTAAGAGTTGAATGGAAAACCATTAAGTATGAGATTCTGGGACGGGAAGTGTAAAGCAGGAATGTCCGAGGCACTTGAGGATGTAGATCACTCTAGATAGAGGAATCTTACTGTATTTCAAACGGAAGTGTCCATAACAAGCACTCAGCTGTTTATCCTTTTCTCATGAATTTGTGATGGCAGTTCTGAAATTGTCTCTTACCATATAGAGATGTTTGCTTAATTTCTTTGTTGTAAAAATAAGTTTTTCTTTCCTGAGTTTATTTCATACATTAGTAAGATAATTCTTTTCACTAATTTCTATCAACACATCATTTAAAATTAAGAAGCAATTTAGAGTAATTCCAATGGAAAAAAATACCATTGCTAAATAAATGTGTCTTTTCCCCCCTGCTTGTTTATAGGCTTTTAGAAGATAGGCTTATTTTTCTCTGAAAAATAGCTGATTTCATAACAACAGATTCTGTTTTGTCATTTTAACATTGTTACATTAACATCATTTTCAGGGTCCTATGAAGAAAGAACAATTCTAACCATATCAGGCTCTGGATTCTCTCCTAGTTCAGCTGTTTCTGTCTCTGTTGGACCAATAGATTGCTCCCTTCTTTCTGTGAATGGTAAGTTCTTTTTAAAATTATTATTATTGAGTTTAATTGTCCTTCTCTAAAAGGAAGTAGAATGAAAGACTGCTATTATCCTATAGGATAAGCTATAGGGTCATGAAATTGGCAAACTGCTCTGGGAAAATGTTTTATCTGTTTAATCTTTGGTTATGAACACAAACATCCTCACACTGCTGTGTAGTGTCTTTATCCATGATAAGTGATTTCTCCTCTTTTTTCCTTCATAAAGTGATTACATAAAATCTTTCCTTCTGGATGTCTCTGGGACACAGAAATATGTGAATTGCTGCTCTGGTATTGCAAGGTCCCTCTGCCTGTGCTTTGACAGTGCCACCTTAGTCATGCAGCAAGGGACGTGGCCATCTCCCCCAACTTTGGACCAACAGGACCTCTATCCATTTACATAGAATTTAAAGATCTCTCACTTTTTCTGCTCTTGAAAAAATGAGGGCCAGAATGATTTATTTCCCTAAAAATTATCTTTCATAATCCTGGGTGCATTTCCTTTTGTGTGTGTGTAAAAGGTTGATGAAATCTAATCAGTTATTAACAGAAGGAAAAGCACCTTAATAAGGTGATATTTTGATGACCTCTTTTATTGTTGATAGTTATTCAAATCATATTATATCGAGGGTTTGGTGTATTGATAATGTCATTACTAATTAATACGCAAACATATGATATAAGTGCAATCTGTGACTGAGGATTTTATTAAAGATGAAAAACTCACAAAGTGTCAGAAGTAAAGAAAATAAAGTGGCATAATTATATTGCCAACATTCTTTAAGCAGTTTCCATCCACAAGAATCAGTTTAAATGTCAGAAAAATGATTGGCTAACTATATTTTGCAACTTGGTTATTGTCTTTTGAAACAACATATTTCAGTTAATGTTCTAGTAGATCCTGGGTGCATTTCTTAATTTTCATATCATTTAAGTTGTTTTTAAGTTAGCTCTTCTATCCACCTTGAGATCTGCCACTCAGGTTTGCCTTGTGCACCTGTAATACAAGGGCAGACGTATGGTTCTAAGTGAAGTGACGGGATTTTCATTTAGTTTCAAACACCTTTTTTATTAAAACCTATTTTACTCAATTTGGGATATAAACAATATGTCGGGCCAAAACTTTTTTTTTTTTTTTATCCTCACCTGAAGACATTTTTCAATATTTTGTTCAGATAGAATGGGAAGGAGAGAGAGAGAGAAACATCGACGTGAAAGGGACACATCGAGTGGCTGCCACCCGCACGACCAACCAGGGCCGGAGACAAACTGCAACCGAGGTACATGCCCTTAGCGGGAACCGAACCCCGGTCTCTCCAGACCACAGGCCGACGCTCTAACTGCTGAGCCAAACCGGCCAGGGCCAAAACTTTTAAAATTGTTGATATAAATTATTATACAGATTGTGATTTTTAAATCATTATGCCCCTCGTTCTTGCCGCAGTAGCAATCAGGAGCCAGTTGTCTGCTTTGGTTTCATCGTTCTATCTAACTCTTTTCTAGGCGTGTCTGCTTTCAGTTAGTTTGTACCCATTTGTTTCCTCCCATTAATAATTTAGTTTTCTTTAGGCATATTTCTCGGGCATATTAAAATGAAGGCCAATGTTTATATTTACCAATATAAAATGTCAGTAATTTGATCTCATAAAAACATTGGCTTTCTCATTTTCTTCTTTTTTATCACAAGAAAATGAGATCAAGTGCCAGATTCTGAATGGAAGCGCTGGACATTTCCCAGTCGCCGTGTCCGTGGCTGACGCTGGACTGGCACGGCATGTGGAGGGCCAGGTACGCCACTTCACCTACCAGAGTCGGATCTCGCACGTCTGGCCTGCTTCTGGAAGCCTGGCAGGTAACACTTCATTGTCCTAAACAAAGGACATTGCACACATTTCCATCATTCCACTGTACTGTTTCTAGAACAGGGTGAAAGGAGAGGAACCCAAACCTCCCTCTTACAGAACAAAGAGACTCCCCTGTAGAAGTCACAGTGATTAAATGGCTGACTAATTCTTTTGTTTCTTACGAAGCACATGTCAGGGTGACTGCTTATATTTACATCTTAGGTTATTGAATTAATATCATCCATTATTACATGTTTCTATAACAAGCTCATCAGTTATGTCAAGATAAGATTTATTAGTTATTATTCTGCTTACCAGCTGCTCCATTTGTAACCACAGTCTCAATGGAGCTACTTGACCCAGAAAAGGTTCCAGGAACAAATCAAGGAAAGAAAGGCTCACACACAAGATGAGAAAAAAAATAACGCATTTTGTCTGTTGTTTCATTTCCTTTGAATTCTTTGTTTTACCATGCTTAGTTATGGATTTTATGCTCGTCTTGAACTTTTTGGTGTGTTTTGTATTTTTATTTTACTTCATCTTATTGGGATTTTTTGTATTAGTTTTCTTTTTACTTACAGGTATTAAAATGTGGGATTTGGTAAGAGTCTTAATCCACTCTCGTGTCCCACCATGGAATGGTTGAGCAAATAGGAACAGCACTAACTTCTCTTTAGGATGGAGAAACCATTAGGGAAAATAACCGATGCTGCTGGTAATGTCCCAGAAGCAATGTTGGTTGCAAATCTGTTATTTCATTACATCGCTTAGCTCAGTTTCTTTACGGTTTCAGACCCCAGAGCGCAGTCTCGGGTGTGTGGTGTGATTGTGTACATCTCCAGTCTGGTCCCGGATCAATTTACCATCCCATCTCTTGGATGATCAGACAACTCTTGAGTGATGAGTTGATTATTTCCAAAAGTTTCTTTTTGTTATAGTTAATCTGTTATTGTTGCGTTGTTTTTTTCCTTATGTAGGTGGTACTCTTCTGACCCTATCTGGATCTGGTTTTAATGAAAATTCAAAGGTATTAGTTGGAAATGAAACCTGCAATGTGATTGATGGGGATTTGAATAAGATAACCTGCAGAACCCCAAAAGTAAGGCATCTGATTTTGGTCATTTTTCTGAAATCTTATGAATTAATGAACATCTCAGTAGAGGGTTAAACAAATTACCACATTTACTTAGGAAGTGCAAAGTTTCGGTTATGCTCTTTACTAGTTATTTCTTCAACATCTTTCTGCTACTATCCAAATACAAAATATTATTCCATATTCTAGATACTTAAATTAACATCATTAAGGAAGACAGACATATAAACCAGTATTAAACAGCGTGTTCCATTTGAAACAATAGGAGTAAATACAAAGTAAAGATAAAATACATAGGAAGGGTGTATTAGAAAGAGTTTCACAAAAAAAGTTGATGGCCTATCAGAGCTCGAAGGATGAATGGGAGTTGATGAAGTAAATCAAAGGATGAAGAAAATTTAGTACTAATAAATAGTCTAAAAAATTCAGGGTAGCAAATTTAAACATTTCTCATTTTTAAAAAGGTACATATATTTTAAATGATATTTAAAGTTTCAGTTTGTTGATAAAAAAACAAAACAAAACAAAAAAAACAAAACCTATGAGGTTCTCCATGAAATATTCCATTTGGAACTAATTGTTCTTTATTTTTAAAAATAGTGTTTAAATTAAAACAAAGACAACAGTTTGCTTGTTGTGTGCAAAAAGAATCTAGCTACTAACATTGCAGACTAAGGTGGATACTATGCAGCTGAAATCTGTAGGAAAAGTAAATTTCAGTATACAAAGGACTAAATAATCAAGATAAGAATCTGGAAGATAGGTAAATTAAAGTTTACTTTGTTTAAATTATGACATTAAGTTAAACAATCAGTGTGCATTAAGTAAATATTAGACATAATATCTTGTTTTATCAATTAGAAAATCACTTGTCCAGAGCATTTTGACTATAATGTCAAAACTGCAAGAATGCAGTAAAATAGATGCAAGTAAATTGATCAAAACCACTATATTATGTGCCTTTACCTAAAGAATGAAAACATGTAACCTACATTTGAAATCAGGACTTACTAAATATCTTAAAACTGACTCTTATTTATGACTTTGAAAGAAATCATCTTATGAAGTTTATTTTGAGTAATTCTGATTGTTTTTACCCATTGGATAGCTGTATCTCAACATTTAGTATTTTCTAAGTGTTTTAATTTTTCTTCTTATTTCAGAGAATTGAGGGTACAGTTGATATTTCAGTTATAACCAATGGATTTCAAGCCACAGCAAAGGATGTTTATAGTTATAATTGTTTACAGACTCCAGTTATAACTGATTTTAGTCCGAAAGTACGAACAATACTAGGTAAGGAATTCTTCGATAAGATCAGTTATTTGAGACAGACACACTATTGCTGGAAAGGCATTTGAAACTGTTTCTCTTGCAGTTCTGTCTCTTAAAGCAAAACATGATGTTGTTTTTTAAAACCATGTATTAGTCTATTTATTATTTTATTTTGAAAATGTGCAATAGGAGAAAAATATTAAGTTATTTTTAAAGCACTTTGCTATCTTTTCCCCCCCGTGAAACAATTAAACATGAATTTTATCTCTATGTTGCAGCTGTCAGCTCTTGCATTGATTTTTTTTCTTGCCTCTGAAAGTATTAGGATTTCCTAAATCCAGTGAAAGAGATGAGTTGGTTTGCTTAATATGCAAATTGCACACTGCATAATAAGTTGAACCTTTTTGTAAAACTTTTTTATTTTAAATAATAGGAGAAGTTAATTTAACAATCAAGGGTTATAACTTTGGAACTGAACTCACTCGAAGAGTGGAGGTGTATGTTGGAGGAAAACGCTGCCAGGTTCTTCACTGGAACTTCACTGACATCAGATGCCTTTTGCCCAAGTTGTCTCCTGGAAGACATGACATCTGTGTAGAAGTCACAAACTGGGGGTTTGCATCGACAAGGTACGGCAATGAACATAAACTTGGTGGCGTTGTAACAGGTGGGCTGATAGTATAAGGATGAGAAAAGAAATTGTCATTAACCTTATATTTAGTTGCTTTCTTTACCTTTCTACATCTCCTTTTGCAAAAAGTTCTGAGAATATCTTGTAAACACATATGATTCTTAGTTTTGAGACCATCACCACTCAGATTAGGTTGTAAAATTCTCTGTAGAACTAGGTTTGCGTATGTCATGTGACTTTCATTCATTCTGAATATACTTATGAAGCAGTTACTAGGGGGCAGGCACTTGCTCAGGGCTGGACTCATCATGAAGAATAAAAGGGACATGTCTCCCATTGCTAGTGATGCCACAATTTTGTTAGGGAGGCAGATTTCAAGCAGGGTTACATTACTAACTTAATTATACATGTGAAAAAGGCTATGAAAAGAGCTACCAAGTGCTGTAAGAGTATGTCATAAAGAGAGCTAACTTTTCCAGAGGAAAAGGGAAGAGTTCTTTAAAACGGTGACAAGTCAAAAATGGGTAGGTGTTTGTCATGTGAAGGAGAGGGTGGACAGAGTACTTCTCCAACTCTAACTTTCCTTTAAGTGTCTAGTATTTTCTTCCCCAAAAGCTGTTTGTAAACTGGTAAAATTTTAGTTCTAGCATAGGAAGTTATGGGTTTAGGATACTTAGGGAAAAAAAGAGGAAACATAAATGTAATGATTAAGAAAATGCAAATAAAGCTGATGTCAGAGTGGAAGGAGAAATGATTGCAGCGAAGTCTTGTGGGAGGTGAAGGAAGATGAGCAACTGTAAACATAGACCTCGGAGCTACATCCCCTCTAAGACTCAAAGAGCAGAGCTCACATGGGTTCTGGAAACGCTACTGGCTTGTGCTTTGGCAAAATGATACACTGGGCAGAATTTACAGCACATTGACAGGGTAGCTGTTCACAATTTTGTTATGCTGAGGAAGTTAAACAAAAATTAACACAAAGACTCATTCAGGTTGTGGTAAGAGCTGGGATGTGTGTCAACTCTGTTTCAGGTCAGAAAGCACTGTATGTTTCTATGAACTCTTAGTGGACACATTGTAACAAAGCAAAATAATTTAAATCCTCTCATTGAAATAATAATTAGAAGAGAGAGAGCAGGACAAATTTCTAACAAACACAGAATGATAAATTCAAATTAATTGCACAAAACTTTTTTTACTCATAAAACATGAAATTTCATTGCTATTCTTTTTTATACATACTGCTGCCTTTATGTTTTACTCTAATGAAAATATAAAATATTTTAAAGGATTTTATGTCTTTTTTGGGACCTCAGTTCTCATAACCATATTTTTCCCACAATATTTTACAATATTGTGCCTGAAATTCTACTACCATGGGATTTTCAGAAATCCAATAGGAATAGTTAAGGAAAATCTATTATCTATATACCATCCAATCCAATGGCGGTGCATGATAATTATCAGATTAGTTTGAAAAAGTGTATATTTTCAGTTACTTTCTCTTCTTAAATGAATCATATGCTAGTAAAAAGTTTAACAACATAAACCATTGAAACTTCTGTTAATTTTTCTTTTGCAGAGACAGGTTAAATGCTTCTATACAGTATATTTTGGAAGTGAGCAAGATGTTTCCACAGAGAGGCTCCTTATATGGGGGAACTGAAATCACTGTAATGGGTCTGGGGTTTAGTACCATACCCACTGAGAACACCGTGCGCATAGGTAAGATTATTCCATCCTCGCAGGAGGGTTGCTTCATTTTTCCTAGTTTAAAGGATGTGCTGTAGTTGCTGAGTCATTACAGAAATGTTCTCAATCATGGAAGCTTTACCTTCCTATTCGTGTATAAAAGTTCACGTGTATTTGGTTAAGGTGGTGAAAGGAAACTGAGTAACTGCTTTTTATTTCAATAAATGATGACTGTATATTTCATGTGTACAAAATGCTTAAAAAGACAAAGGTGTCTGTTATAAAAATAAGCAAGACTCAAGCATGATTACTATCAGAAAAATGTACCAACAGCCTACTACTACCTAATGTGGAGTTGTTGTAGGGCCTTGACTTTTTAGTAATTATATTTTATTTCTATAGTTCAAAAAAATATTTGAGAGTTTTTAAACCCCATCTTTATTCTTTCTAGGGTTCTTCCCTTGCAGTGTGACATCATCCTCCTCGGATGTCATAAAATGTACTCTTTCTTCAACAGGGAATGTATTCAGGATTACCAACGATGGGGAAGATTCAGGTACAGCCAACACTTATATAGTGTATATAATGGAAGCACTTAGCTTGAAATTAATTTGGCTTTTATTTATTTTATATTTCAAAGTTCTCCAAGGATATCTATTGTTGTTTATTTCTATAATTTGTCAATGGCATCCCCTTGACATACAGGGCCACAGAGAGTGAATCGAAGGGCCAGGTTTTAATCTCCAAGTTCAGTAATTGCTGATTGATTTTACTGCATACAGAACGCCCTGGATTACTCTAGTTTCTTATCAGTCATGGATTTCTTAATGAATACTCACACTGAAATTATGTAGATTTTTGTATGCCTCTATGCCTGAGAAAAATTATGTTTAAAGAATTATTCAGCTTTAAAAAATATTTCATGTGATATTTCTGAACAATGTGTTTATTGACTTTCTGATTATTTTCAGATTGTCCCTTGATCATCAGTTTTGTTATTTGTATGGTTTATTTTTTTCTTAGCTTCTGTCCTTAATTTTTATTATTTCTGTTTATTTTTGTTACATGTTTAAATGATGCACATAAAAGTTTTACAGTGTTATTTTAAAAGATTTCACGATTATAAAAATGTAATATTTTCAAAGAAAATTATAAGAATTTTTACTCCTTTTCTTATAAAATGTGACTCAGTTTTTGCTCCCAGTACATGGATTAGGTTATGCCTGGTCACCATCAGTCTTAAATGTGTCTGTGGGAGACACAGTGACATGGTACTGGCAAGCACATCCATTTCTTAGGGGAATCGGATATAGAGTTTTCTCTGTCTCCAGTCCTGCAAGTGTAACTTATGATGGCAAAGGATTTATGAATGGAAGAGAAAAATCTGCAGCAGGTATGTTTCTACTTTGCTGAGTTTTACATCATGCTCATTTTTTCTCGATATAATAGAAAGATATTTATTTTGTTTAGATTTAAATACATTTGCATAAATGACATATACAAATATACAAAATGATTTAGTTGGTACTTCATTGCTGTAATAAAAATTTACAAATTCATGACATATTATAAGTGAATGTAAGCAAGGTATTGTATACATTGGTGATGAGTTTCTGATACCTAAAAACATCTTTCTGAATTCCAGAATAAACCAACTAAAAATATATATAGAGAGAAACAAACAAAATACAAAGAAAACTGGAATTTTTAAAAGTCATACCCATTTGCTAACATATAATGAAATTCTGTTGATTGGAATTAACTTTGAAATAAGTATTTATTTTAAGACAACTCTGTAAAGTGTGCCTTGTAGACTGCTTATTTTGTTCTGTACATGTAGCAGTCTGAAACTTTTTACTCCTGAACACTAAGTATTATTCATTTATTGTTCATTCCATGTTGGGTTGTTCTTTAAAATTTGGTAAGTTATGCCAGATTTGACATGGCTTTTCTAGAAAAGTTAACGCTGGATCTTGTCTTCCTGGAATGTAATTTCGTTATGCGAGATAGCTCTTTCTAGCCAGTCATTTCCTTACTTTCTGTTGAAATATCATATGCATGAAAAATAAGAAGCCTGTCATCTGCATGGGCATTTGAATGATCATTTCAAACTTCTTTTCATAGGTGCATTAATTGCTTGTATTTGTTATATACAATCTTATATTATGGCAGGTTCATTTTCTTACCAATTTACTTCGCCTGGAATCCATTATTATAGCAGCGGGTATGTTGATGAAGCTCAGTCCATTTTTCTCCAAGGAGTCATTAACGTTTTACCGGCTGAAACCAGGCAAATTCCCCTGCACCTGTTTGTGGGTAGCACTGAAGCCACATATACTCAGGGTAAGAATTAAAGATGGATAGCCCATTACTCCAGTGACCCAGATATATTTGACATTTCTGGAGTAGGAGGCAGATAACTGGGTCTAATCCTGCTTCTATCTCTTACTAGCCACATGACCTTGAATAGGTCTAGACCAGTCTGAGGTTGGAACGTATTCTACAAAATACTGATCATATTAATGTTGTCCTCCCAGAATCCTGTGTGCCTACAATAAGATACAGTATAAAAAAGTTCTGATATTCTGTATATGCCTGAAAATACATTAGAATGTGAGGTGATGTTATTGTTTTATTTTTTCCATGGGATCTGGCCTTAGATAAATTGAAAAATAAGTTAATTTTATATTCACTCTTTCCCGTATCATCATTGTCCAGGTCTTTCTTTTAACTTTGTACTGCCTGGGCCCCTCTTGTCTTTAAGAAGAAAAAAAAACAAAAAACGGTTTACCAGAATATAAACCACTGTGGTCAACATAAAGAGTAATGCAGTCTGAAAACAGTTCTTATTTTAGAATATGATCCATGACTTATAGGCAGTTCTTTTGTCTGAAGGAGAACCTCTGAATGTGCACTTGGGAAGCTCTGTGGCAGGCTGCCTAGCAACAGAACCCCTGTGTGGCCTGAACAACGCCGGGGCTAAAAACTCAGACAGATTGCTCTTTGAGCTGTCAAGGTGTTCTTCACCGTCTATAAACAGCATTAGTCCATCTACCGGAACAGTGAATGACTTGATAACGATTACTGGACAAGGCTTCAGTAATCTCACATGTGCTAATAAGGTAAGACCATAAAGATCTCATTTTTACTTCTATATACTCAATAAAAGGAAGACATTTTGTTCATAACCTCATACTTTAATTTTTAGCAACTTTATTATGATATAATCCACATAACATACAAATCACCCATTTAAAGTGCATAATCCAATAGCTTTTAGTATATTCACGGTTATGCATCTATCACCCAGTCAATTTTAGAATATTTTATTACCCCAAAAGGAACCCCACAATACTTAGACATTACTCCCAACCCCTCCGTACCTCCCTGCCTCGAGCAACCACTAATCTACTTTCTGTCTCTGGATTTGCCAATTCTGATCATTTCCTGTATATAGGATCATGCACTATGTCATTTGTGACCGGCTTTATTCACGAAGTATATTGTTTTCAAGCAAGGTTCATCCACATTGTACCATGTAGCAGAACTTCATTTCTTTTGTGGCTGAATAATATTCCATTGTCTGGCATAGACATTTTATTTACCAGTCACCAGGTCATGGACATTTGAGTTGTAGTCACCTTTATTACTATTATGAATAATGTAGCTATGAACATTTACGGACAGTCATGATTTAGTTTTAAGATTAATCCAAGATGTGTTTTAATCAGTCCCCAAAATCAACTTTATGCATAAAAATTTGCACTTCGGTGATTTTAAAAATTTAGTTGCTGATAATACAGTATTTAAGTTTGTGTTAGAGAAATGTATTGACCTATTTTTATATTCATCTTACTTTCAGGTTACAATTGGTAGCTACCCCTGTGTCGTAGAAGAAAGTAGTACCAATTCCATGGTATGTCATATTGACCCTCAAAACTCAATGGATGTTGGCATCAGGGAAACTGTCACTGTAACTGTCTACAACCTGGGCATTGCTGTCAACACCCTGTCCAATGAATTAGATAGGCGATTTGTACTTTTGCCAAACATTGATATGGTGTTGCCAAATGCAGGATCAACCACAGGAATGTCAAAAGTAACCATAAAAGGCTCTGGATTCTCCGTTTCTTCTGCAGCTATCGAGGTCCTTATGGGTCATTTTCCATGTAGAGTTCTATCAGTGAATTATACAACCATTGAATGTGAAACATCTCCTGCTCCCCAGCAGCTTGTGACCATACAGGTTCTAATCCATGGAGTGCCTGCCCGGTGTCAGGGGAACTGCAGCTTTTCATACGTAGAAAGCATCGCTGCTTTTATAACAAGAGTCTCTCCAAATTCTATCAGGGGATCTGTTATAGTCCTTATTGAAGGAGAAGGTTTTGGCACTATCTTGGAGGACATTGCTGTTTTCATTGGAAACCAACAGTTCCGAGCAATAGATGTTCATGAAAACAACATCAGTGTCCTTGTCACTCCCCTCCCAGCTGGGTTCCATCCCGTTAGTGTTGTGGTGGGAAGTAAAGGCTTGGCTCTGGGAAACCTGAGTGTTAGCAGCCCGCCAGTAGCATCCGTCACACCAAATTCTGGAAGCATTGGTGGTGGAACTACTTTGGTGATCACAGGAAATGGCTTCTATCCAGGCAACACCACCGTCACTGTGGGGGATGAACCTTGTCGAATTATTTCTGTCAACTCCAGTGAAGTCTACTGCCGCACCCCAGCAGGAACCGCTGGACGAGTCAATGTGACGGTCTTTGTGAACGTGGTAGCTTATCCGCCTCTGCCATTTACATATGCCGCGGAGGACACACCGCTGCTCAGAGAAGTTGTTCCAAGCACAGGTACTCCAATACCCACCTTTTTATTGTCTTGATGTATTATTGGTAATACTTTTCAGCATAGAAGTTGTATTTTTAGACAATCCCATTTAAACCAATTAATACATGGGATTTAAGTTCTGTGTAGTCTCTATTTTGTGATTTTTTTGTTTGCACATTCTTGGCATAACATTTTTAATCAAATTCCAATTTCTATTTTGAAACAGAGTCACCATTAACTTGACCTAATTTTTTTTTTTTTTTTTTTTTTTGCATTTTTATCTTCAGATAGAGCGGGAGGGAGAGAAGGAGGAAGAGAGAGAGAGAAACATTGACGTGAGAGAGACACATCAAGTGGTTGCCACCCACACGACCCCAACTGGGGCTGGGGACAAACTGCAACTGAGGTACGTGCCCTTAGTGGGAACTGAACCCGGGACTCTCTGGTCCATGGACAGACACTCTAACTGCTGAGCCAAACTGGGCAGGGCTGACCTAAATTTCAAAATGAAAGAGAAATAGATAGATAGCTATGGACTAAAATTGGTAATTCACTTATGTCACTAATGTTGATTGAGATAGCACAGAAAACACCTGTTAAAATTCACAAGTAGCTGTGCTCGCTTTGGCAGCACATATACTAAAATTGGAACGATACAGAGAAGATTAGCATGGCCCCTGCGCAAGGATGACACGCTAATTTGTGAAGCGTTCCATATTTTTAGAGCGTCAGCCTGTGGTCCAGAGAGACCAGGGTTCGGTTTCCTGTTGCAGTTGGTCTCTGGCCCTGGTTGGGTCGTGTGGGTGGCAGCCACTCCATGTGTCCCTTTCACGTGGATGTTTCTCTCTCTCTCTCTCTCATCCTCTCTCTCACTCCTGCTCTGTCTGAACAAAAAATGGAAAAATGTCCTTAGGTGAGGATAAAAAAAAAAATCGCAAGTAGTTGATCTTACTAACATAGAAACATTTTTGGAATGCCTTGTTGCTATGAAACTATAATTGATTATTAACTTATGAACACAACAGAATCCTTTCAAAGGATTAGAACATTCAGTTAGAAAACAATATTAAATAAATTTTTACTTAATTATTGAGCATGTTATTTTTTCTAAACTAAGACTGAGATGTCTTCTTGATCCTTTGTCATTATGTTATGCTATTTCTGGTCATCTTGAAACTGTTGGAATGCTCATCATCTATGTAACACATTCTGGAAAGGCAGCTGTAGTGGAATGGCTGAGAACGTGATCTTGATGCCTGGGTTCAAATCTTGTTTTTTTTTTCCTTCTTCCCATTGATGAAACTGCACATCATTGATATGATAAACTTAGAATGGTACCTTTAATAAAGAACTCATTAAATGTTAGCCTTTACAAAAAGTATTTTTTAGTTTACATTACAAATGTGTTCAGGTTGGATAATATGTATTCTCTGCCTTCAAGAACTTTGCTATTGAAATTTTCTTTGATGTATCGAGTTTTCTTATTTTTTAAAAAGTAAACATTAACAATAGCAATGACATAACCCCTCCCCCCCCCCCCCCCGCCATGTATTTGTAGTCATTGCAAATGATGAACTAGCTTTGGCATATTTTTTTTATTTGCATGAATCATTTGTGTTTCATCTCTCTGTGAAAACATTGTATTTGAAGATATAAGACATGTAGAAAGTAAGACTTGAGGTATTTTATTTACTGAAGAGACAAGGCAGTAGATCACACTTAAAACAGCACTTCACTTGAAAGGTGAAAATGCTAGATAAAATTCAAAATTTAAGACCCCAAAAAGATTTTAGTTTGTACCTTAAAGTTATTCCTAACATTAAAGATCTCATAAACATCAGTGGTCTTTAAAATGACCACAATGTATTTTTAGTGATCTTTACTATGGTCAGTTATACAGTTAATTTTACTATTAACATTTTAATTAAAATTTAACTACTACTTGGTGACTCTGCATTTGTAACAATTTATGTTACTTAATATCCACTCACTTAATACTTAGGTATGTAGGTCATTTGGATCACCTATGGAAAATACCAAAAATAAAAACAGTAAGCCCATTCCTAAAATATACTCCCCTCTCGCAACCAGCCCCTGCTCAAAAATTCATACTTTTTAACGCCAGATCTGGCTTCTCTTGTCCTATCTTCTCCACTAGCATGAATTAATAACTTACAACTCAATAGAATGGACAGAAGAGGCTTGAAAGTAATGAATGTTGTCATAAATTATAGTTAATATCCTATAAACTAGGATGTATATGATACAACATGTTTTGTTAATATTTATATCTGTTTTTTAATACTGGCTATTTTGTTTATTAAATTAAATAGGTATATCTTAAATGCATCTGTATTTGAATTTAGATATATTTATATTGTTTGCTTTTTTTTTTTTTTAAAGGTCCACCAGGAACCAAAATTCAGATCACTGGATCTAATTTTGGTATTGACATCTCGGAAATTTCGGTGATGATAAATAATATTCAGTGTAATGTAACCATGGTCAATGATAGTGTGTTGCAATGCATCGTTGGAGATCACGCTGGTGGCACGTTTCCTGTTATGATGCATCATGAGACAAAAGGCTCTGCTGTGTCCACAGTTGTATTTGAGTACCCACTTGCCATTCAAAATATTCATCCAAGCCAAGGTAGTCTGGAGTGTGCAGGAACCTACAAATATTATATATTGTTTCAGTAAACACTTACCTTACTTAGGGGAAAAATCACTCTTCAAACACTGCTAAAATTTGTAGTTCTTTTAACAAGTTAAAAATATTTCTGTTTAGCCTGGATATTGTGGCTCAGTGGTTGAGTATCGACCCATGCACCAAGAGATCACTGGTTTGATTCCAAGTCAAGGCACATGCCCAGGTTGTGGGCCCAATCCCCAGTCGGGGGCATGCAGGAGGCAGCCAATTGATGTTCTCTCTCATTGATGTCTCTATCTCTCTCTCCCTCTCCTTTTCTCTCTCTCTAAATTCAATAAAGAAAAAAAAATAGTTTCAAATATTTTTGTTTATGCATCAAATACAAAAAGCATGCAAAGGCATTAATTAATCATTTCAAAATATCTGTTTAATGCCTGTATTTCTCTTAGTGCTATATAATTTATTTAAGAGTTAACCCTACTTAAAATGGCCAGGTTATATGTAAAAATTTCTTTTAAAATCATGTTTAGACATCACTGGCTTGTAATTGTCTACATACATATATTTTTCTATTTGAAAATTATCTTAATTGTTAAAAATCTTATGAAAGTATAAACAATGTATTCAACAGTAATTTTGCATTCATGTTTTTACTGCTCTGAAATCCTTTGTGATATCTCTTTTTTTAAAAATTTTAGTTCCGCCCTGGTTGGTTTAGGTCAGTGGTTAGAGCATTTGTCCGCAGACCAAAGAGTCACAGCTTTGATTCCAGTCAAGGGCATGTACCTTGGTTGCAGTTCGGTCCCCAGCCCGGGTCAGGGTCGTGTGGGAGGCAATCAGTTGGTGTGTCTCTCTCACACATCAATGTTTCTCTGTCTCTCTCTGTCTCTCTGTCTCTCTGTCTCTCTCTCTCTTTCTCTCCCTCTCTCCCACCCTATCTGAAGATAAATGGGGGGAAAAATATCCTCAAGTGAGGATTAAAAAAAATGTAGTTCCTACTAGTTTAAATAAATGACCAGTGAAGATTTAAAACATCACAATAGAAAGAGATTCAATTGCATTAATATACTGTAGTATAATATAAATATAATTTCACTTATGAGAATCTTTACATTAATTTCAGTTCAATTTCAGATGTTAAAAATGAAGTTAAATTTCAGATGTTAAAAATATATACATAGAAGAGGTTATCTTTTAATCAGCTTTGTTTTTCCCTTTTTTGTGTCTTCACTAGGGAGCTTCGGTGGTGGTCAGACCATGACTGTGACAGGCACTGGGTTTAACCCACAAAATTCCAAAATATTAGTATGCGGCTCAGAATGTGCAGTTGATGGGCATAAATCTGATTACACAACATTATTATGTAAAATTCCACCTAATAATGGTAAGTTGTCAGAAAAAAGAATGGCAGTCTTCAAGAAATGGTTAATTTTATTAAGATCAGCGACTGCATTTCTTTTTTCCCAATTTTTGTGTTCTTTGGGGCAATTGAGTTTTAACTGTCCTGATTTTAAGCAATTTCCTCAGAATTTATTTTTGACATGTATATGTGTTTCAAGATTCATAACATTTGGGTTCATTGAATTGTTTACAATAAAGTACATAAAGAGCTGTTTTGGTTTATCACATAAGCTGATGGCTCTTAGTTTATTAAGCTCGCCAAATGGAGAAGACATTTTTAGTTCCTATTGGAGTAATAGATTTCCCTTGAAGATAGGACAGTGTAATAGTTATGAGTGTAAACTCTTGTAGTGCATTTCCAAGAGGCAGACCCAAACTGTGTTTTGGGCACGTTATTCAATTTCACTGTGTCTCAGTTTCTTGATCTGTGAAGTAAGAATAAGACATTGGCTTACTTTATAGAATTATCATGAGGTTTAATAAGTAAAGTGGATGGAATGATACCTGAAATATGTTAACATAATTTGCTATTATGATTCTTTTTTTTTCCCAAACAGTTAAGAGCTGGGCTGTGAGGAGCCCCTGAATCTATTTGCCACTTATTAACTGTGTCACCTTAACTGAGTAACTTAACTCCTCTCTGCTTCAGTTTCTCCATCTAGTAAATGGAGATATTATTAACACTAATTTGATGGACTATTGTAAAGTTTAAATATCTGCTATTTTACATGCACAACAGTTTTTAATTATCTAACACAATCTAAGAACCAAAGGAAATATTCTAGAATAGAAAGTATGTTTTATGTACAAACATTTTTTAAAACATTAACAAAATTTGATGAAGCTTTTCTAAACATTTTGGTATCTTTCACTGACTTCTTAATCAAAGAATACTGAAGAAAATGTAATATTTTGGTGTCTGGGCTTATTTATCATTTTAGCATCAAAGTTTATATCCTGATGTTTTTTGTTAATGCAGTGCTGTCGAGATTTATTAAGTTTTTCAGGATGCTTATCTTAACACTAGCTCTTCTTTTTATGTCTTTGTATTGGATTTCCGTCGTGTTTTTGTCCCTTTCCTTGCATTCAGCAGCCGCTCCTTGCTGTTGTCAGAGTGCCTGCCCTTAGCACTGTTTCCTTTCTTCCTGCTCTAATTTGCCATGTTGGCTCCTCTAGGCCTGGAGAGCGAAACAGGCAGGTTTGTAGAGTTACCTTCAATGAGAGGCTCTGAGGGAGGAGCTGAGGACTTTTTCCCCTGTTGCTAATATATATAAACCTTGTGATGTTTTTGGCAATTGCTAGAGATATTTTTTACTTCACCTATAGCCTGTGAGAGTGATTTGGGGAAAAGGAAGATGTTATTGAACAATGTTTGGTTTACATGGCTATCATCAATATTTCCACACACAAAAATAGATGAGTGGGTACAAAAAGCCATGGTACATGTATACAATGGAATATTACTTGGTCATAAAAAAGAATGCAATCTTAACATTTGAAAAAGCATGGAAGGACCTAGAGTATAATATTCTCAGTGAAATAATCCAAACAGTAAAAGACAAATGCCATATGATTTCTCTTATATGTGGAATCTAAAGAATGAAATAAACAAGACAGAAACAGACTCACAGAGAGAGCAGACTGGTGGTTGCCAGAGGAGGGGAGGGCAGGTTGGAGGATGGGTGAAGGGATTAAGAAGTACAAATCGGTAGCTCCAGAATAGGTAGAGGGCTGTAAAGCACAGCATAGTGAATATAGTCAGTGATATTGTGATGACTGCATATGGTGCCAGGTCGGCACTGGAAATGTTGGGGGAACACTTTCTAAAGTATATGACTGTCTAACCTCTATGCTGTACACCTGAAATGAATACCAAATAATACTGAATGTAAACTGTAGTTGAAAAATAAAATTTAAATTAAAAAATAATAGAACATGTGTGGGGGTTTTGGAAATGAATAGGTCCTAATGGCAGAACTGTACTCAGTTCCACTCTCTTCTCATAGACGGGGGACCAGAGCAAGCCTGTGAAGTGAGTGTGGTCAATGGGAAGGATTCATCACAGTCCACAACTCCTTTCGTGTACACCTTGTCACTGACTCCGCTCGTCACTAAAATATCTCCCAGGAGAGGCAGTACAGCAGGGGGCACCAGACTAACAGTCACGGGATCAGGCTTCAGGTATTGTCTTTACGTGTACATCCATCAGTGCCTGTTTCCAGACTCAAGCCATCATGCCTGCTTTCTCGTGTGCCAGGACAGTGCTTAAATATAGCCATGCTCAAAAGTCATGCTTGAAGCGCATGCTAATACTAACAGCTAGCATTTTGAGTACTTAATCTGTGCCAGGCACCTTCTACCCCATTGACATGTCCTGCCTTGTTAGATATTTTATCCCATTTTATGGTTAAGAAACAAAGATTATAAAGGATAAATAACTTGTCCAAAATCCTAGTAATGTCATGTATAAATCACCTTGTTATATTTTCCTCAATATCTCATCTCCAACCATGACCTGCTTCATTGTGTCATGGAAACATCTCTTCATGCATCAGAACCGTTTCATTGAAACTGGTCAGATTCCTTTTTCCTGAAAATATTCATCATTTAATTCAAATGTATGTATTGCTTCATCATTTAAGTGAATAAGGCTGACTGAAGTCAGCTCATTCAAATCACAGAAGGCAATTTTAATTCCTGCAGTACTTATAACTACCTTGGATTTGAAATTTTACTTGGAGATGAAGTTCTAAAGTCTGTGAATATGATGAAAATGTCACATAGACAAAATGATCCCTGAAAGTCTCTTACAAAGGTGCCTGCTTGGAGACCAACAAGGGATTTCTCAATTAATTGAGCTCAGCCAATTTCTCCAACATGAGAATACTTTCTAGTTTGTACAGTTATATTGGTGCTCTGTTTCCTTTTTTTCTGAACAAATATTTTGAAGCCTTACTACTGACAGAAGTATCAATCTGCACTTTGATGAACCGTAGGGTAAGATCATTTGTTTTGCTGTAATGCATATGTGACCTAGACATTGGAGAAAACCATTAATGTTTTGTTTCGCCCCCTTTTCTTTACAGTGAAAATATACAGGATGTTCTCGTCACCATAGCTGAAGCCAAATGTGATGTTGAATATTCCAACAAGACATGTATCATCTGCATGACAAATGCGCACACTCCTTCAGGGTGGGCTCCTGTGCACGTCGCCGTTGGAAGCGTGGGCATGGCCAGACGGGTGAGAATGCTGCTGGGTGTAGTAACCACAGCGAGAGAAGAAATAACATCTGGGAGGCGATGTGATTGGTAATGAACTCTTTACTTTGTTAATGTCTCCCCAAAATAACCAAGCTATGGCTATAATATATTTAAGGTAGGTTATAGTTTTTTTGCTTATTACTAGAATTTTATTGTTTCAGATTTTTAATTATTATTTTTTTTATCCTCACCCGAGGATATTTTTCCATTTTTTGTACAGATAGAGTGGGAGAGAGAGAGAGGAAGGGAGAGCGAGAGAGAGAAATATCGACTTGAAGGGACACATCGAGTGGCTGCCACCCGCTCGACCAACCAGGGCCGGGGACAAACTGCAACCGAAGTACGTGCCCTTAGCGGGAACCGAACCGGGTCTCTCCGGACCGCAGGCCGACGCTCTAACTGCTGAGCCAAACTGGCCAGGGCCAGATTTTTAATTATTTAATTTAATTGTGGGGTAATTGGTAATGGGTTTTTCACTTTATTATTCCTATGAAATAAACCAACAGGCAACTCTAAAATATCCAAAGTAGGTTATACTTATTAGTAACGAAAATGTTTATTGTTTTTTTATTTCTTCTTTTTTTCAGAAGTTGAATGAAGAATTCTGATAAAACATCAACATTTAAGAGTTTTTCATGTTCTGTTGCAGGGTAATGCTGACTTCCTGTATGTTGATGCTTGGTCCTCCAACTTCTCCTGGGGAGGAAAACCTCCTCCAGAGGAAGGGTCACTGGTTGTCATTACAAAAGGACAGACAATTTTGCTGGATCAAAATACCCCTATTCTGAAAATGTTGCTTATTCAGGGTAAATTTCTGAAAATTTGCTTATTAGACTCCTTCTGTAGAATATTTCTTTAAGGTTAATTTAATCGAAACTCATTATTATAAACATCCATAGTTGTATCATGTTTTCAGTATGAAGTATTGAACTGAGTTCTTATATGTATTACAGTCCGTTTGTGGCATGAAATTATTGAATACTATAACCAGAATGTTTTAATGAAACACAACAGAAAATATCAGAGTATAGCATTTACATGAGTAAGCATCCATCTTTTAAAGCTAAATGTTATTTTTATGAAACTTTTGTTTCAGTAACCATGTGTGTGTGTGTGTGTGTGTGCGCGCGCGTGTTCACATGTGCCTGCCTATATCCTCGCAGAGGATCACAACAGTAAGAGGTATTTCCCATTTAGAAAAACACTAGTATAGTGGGTCCCAGGGGTTGTGAAATCATAGAAATTTGTATTAAGTGACCCCCTTGGGTACCAGGTTGTGGTTCTTTCCTACACCTTTTGTTTTGTTTTGTTAATCTTCATCCAAAAATGTTTTTCTCATTGGTTTTTTTTTTTTTTTAATTTTTTTTCTTTTATTGATTTTACAGAGAGAGGAAGTGAGAGGGAGAGAGAGAGAGATAGAATCATTGATGAGAAAGAACATTGATTGGCTGCCTCCTGCATGCTCCCAACTGGGGATTTGGCCCACAACCTGGGCATGTGCCCTGACTAGGAATCGAACCGGTGACTTCTTGGTGCATGGGTCAATGCTCAACCACTGAGCCACATTGGCCAGACTGATTTTTTTGAGAGAGTAGAAGGGAGGGAGGGAGGGAGAGAGAGAGAAACATCAGTGTGAGAGAGGCACATCCATTGGTTGCTTTCTGCATGTGCCCTGACCAGGAATCCAACCCGTAAGCCAGGTGTATGCTCTTGACTGGAAATCAAACCCGCAACCCTTTTGTGCATGGGGTTCAATGCCCTAACCACTGAGCCATGCCAGCCAGGGTTTACTTATACCTTTGAACCTGCTTTCATTGTTATCTGGAGTTCTCTCTGGTTCTTGATATTCCGTCTTAACTATAGAAAACTAAGTAACTAGAACAGTTACAATTGCATGTAAAAGAAATCACTGTCAAGAGTAAAATACTCTGGGTTTTAGTGTATAAATGTTGCCATGTGGTTTTAGCTGCTCCAAGACCTTTGTATTTTGTTTCTGTTTTAAATTCTGGGATAATAGCAGTGCTTTAGTTATTTGAAGTTATTAACTGTTGGACCCTTGGACAAGCTTTCTGTCCACAAATTTACATCAGTCATAAAAAATGTATCACAGTACTGTCATTAATAATGCTAGCTAGGCCATAGCGGTTGCTGTTGCAAATTAGTGGATAAAAGTTCAGTTAATGTTGGCCTTATAATAGTTTCTATAAAAAGTACTTATTCTTTACTTTTTAAAAAAATATGTTTTTATTGATTTGTTTTTAGAGAGAGAGGAAGGGAGAGAGAAGTAGAAACATTGATGTGAAAGAAAAACAGTAATTGGCTGCCTCCTGCACGCCCCCTGCAGGGAGCCCGCAACGGAGGCATGTGCCCTGACCTGGAATCCAACTGGGACCCCTCAGCCCACAGGACAATGCTCAATCCACTGAGCCACACCAGCCAGCCACTTTTCTTTACTTTTTATTGTTTTCATTCTCATTTATATTTTGTGGTCCTGTGTTTGTAGGACTAGAATTCACTTGGATGCCTATTTAATAATATTTAAAATAACCAATAGGCAAGAGAAAAAAAACCTGCCCTGGGATTTGATTTTCTACAACTTCCTGGGTCTTGTCTGAAGTTTTTATATTTTACGTTACCAAAGAGCTAAAGTGAAGTGGCATGCAGAGTGATAGCAGATAAGAATAAGAATTTAATTTTTAATGTATAATTGAATAAATAGCTTTTGATATTAATTTACTCTGTGACATATTTCAAAATTGTATGCCCCCTAGGTGGAACTCTAATGTTTGATGAAGCTGACATTGAACTCCAGGCAGAAAATATTCTAATTACAGATGGAGGCACTCTTCAGGTATACAAGAGAATCTGAGATACAGTCATTGATAACCTGTCTTCATTTATTTTAAAAAATGGACACAGACAATGAAGTGGTGAATGCCTAGGGTGGGGCAGGGGCAGGGTGGAGGGAGGCAAAGAGGGAACATCTGTAATAGAGTCAACAATAAATAATGATAATGATAATAATAATAAAATACTAAGTGTAAAATAGTTAATTATACCAAAGTCTCACAAGTTTATCTTTTTATAGATCTCTGTTACTAGTTTAAAATCCTTTATCTGGGGCAAAGTTCCACAGCATCCTTGTGCTTTTAATGAGATGATAATAGCATATTGTAATAGAGCAGAATTTAAAATAGAGCAGGAAAAAAACAATTCTGAGATGGGGCTAAAGTCAATCAGTGCACTTTGCAAAAATCTGGCATAGCATATTTGGCTGTTCAGCAAATTTAAGGTTAATCTTTTGGAAGACAGATACAACTGAGTCATCAATTCTTGAAAGAAAAGGGAGAAAAGGAAAACATTCCTTTTGAGTGATTAGAATTGTGGATATTGAGTTTTAACTTTCTGGATGGTGCTTGTGAAATCCCCGCAGGTTGGGACCGAAGCATCTCCATTTCAACACAAAGCCGTCATCACCTTGCATGGGCACCTGCGGTCTCCTGAGCTCCCGGTGTATGGTGCCAAAACGCTGGCTGTGCGCGAGGGAGTCCTGGATCTACACGGTACGGGGCCTGAAGAGCTCACGGAATGGGTTGGGGAGACTGGCCAGAAACCTGCGATAATCATGCTGATAACTTTCTCTCTTTATACGTTCCCTTTTTACTCCCTTGACTCTTCCCTCGCTTACGCGGGCCTGGCCAGCCCTGCATAGGACCAAGACTGACAACCAAGGCCGCTCTTGGGGAAACCTTCTGGGCCTTTTCTGATCCTTTTCATGTGCTCCCTTAATATCTTTTGCCTAATTCAGCACACACCGCAGTTTATACTGATTGTTTATGAGTTATTCCAGAAATTTAACTATGAATTTATAGTTGTACTTTTATATAACTATATTCTAAAAAATTATGAGCAAATAGCAATGATTTTGGTCATGTTTGAGGTATTAGGTTACCTTATTTTTTTAAGGGAAACACAGGTGTTCTCTTTTATATTGCCATAATCTGTCTCTTTAAAAATTTAGGATATATAAACATGGTACCACACTATGATCATAAATGCCCTGCATTGTGTTAAATATGTACAGTAATGGAATTTTCAGAAAGTTATACGTTTTGTCTCTAGATTATCATTTTAAGCAATTTTTCAACAAAGATAACAGGCCTCTTCCTGTTTTATCAATAGTATCATATCACATTTATATTGTGTTCATGTAAAGAAGATGGTCATAAATGGAATATATTGGTGCAGAAGGATTTTTTTTTTTAATTTATAGACCCACATATGTCATTACAGACCTTATTGTTACTTGCACAAAGCAAGCATTCTATGTATTTCTTTAGTGAGAAAACTATGAAATGCTAAGGTAATGAAGCTTCCTCAAATTGATCCAGTCCCGGAAAAGATTAAAATGCATAAAGCTCTCAATAACCGAGAAAACATGTCTTTAGAAATACTTGGTTGGTATGTTGGCTCCAGGTCGTCCTGTTCCTGTGGTCTGGACTCGTTTGGCTCACACTGCACAGGCAGGGGAAAGGACTTTGATTTTACAACAAGCCGTGACATGGAAACCAGGAGATAAGATTGTGATCGCAAGCACAGGACACAGGTATGGTGTCTTCTGGGCCTGATAATTTAGATTCGTAAACAGAAATTTTTTTTAACTACGAAAAAGAGGATGATTCAGAAGGTCCACTGCTATTTCATTTAAATGTAAAACTTCTAATCAAGAACCATGAAGAAGTCCTGTCTGGGCAGCTCAGTTGGTTAGAGCATCATCCCCATTTGTGGGTTCAGTCCCCTGCCAGGCCACATAAAAGAATCAACCAATGAATGCATTAACAAATGGAACAACAAATCAATGTCTCTCTCTGTCTGCCTCTCTCTCCCTCACCCCCTCCTTTCCTCTCTCTCGCTGAAAAAGAAAATCAATCAATAAATTTTTAAAAAACAAAACACAAGCAGCCAAATATGTATTTGCCAAATGTTAACATTGTTCACCAGTGTTGTTTTCATTCATTAGTTGAATTTACAATAAGAAAAGTTGTTAATTTAAACCTATAAAATAAGTCCTCACTTAATATTGTTGATAGGTTCTGTGACTTTAAGCAAAACAATGTACAATGAAACCAAATTTTACCATAGACTAATTGATATAAACAAGAGTGAAGTTCCTAGCTCATCATCATCATTATAGCAAAGTACATCTCATCAACATTATAGCAAAATGACATTGAATGAAATGACGTTATTCAAGAACCTACTGTACTAATAAAATACTTTGGTTTTTTTTATATGGTTAGGTTCCCATGTAAGATTTTCTCTGAGAAAAGCATTCTGCTATTAAAAGTCTTTTGAAAACTTCTGACTTAGAGCTTTAGCTAAATACATTAATGAATGCAAAAATGTAAATGCTTCTTTGTTTGGGGTCACAAAGGAATAATGTTGAAAACTGCAAGTCAACTCTTTGTTGTCTTACAGTCTCAGGAGTGATTCCCATGGACCAAAATTGTTAGAAATTATTAAATAAAAGGGAAGAAATCATTAAGGAATGAGTGATGATTAACATGACCTATTAGGTGTCTGACATTTTATAATCAAAACTGCTTATGACCCTCAATTTCCATTTAATTGTATACTTTAGCAAATAAGAAATAAAAGGAAGAAAACTAATATAGCTAATGACATTACACTAGAATACTGATGGGGGAGGGAGATAAGAGGAGCTTTAGTTTTGCTTTATTGTTCAAATTTTGAGTATCAGGGAATAAATAGTAATTTATGACAAGAAAGAACTAAATTACGTTAAGGTCGTGACTCATTTTAGAATTAAAATTTAAGATGACATTTTGAGTGTGCCATTTACCAAGTTAAAAGTAGACTTGCAGATGTTGGAAAGAGTTAAATATATATATATTTATTTAAATATATACTGATTTTGCCCTAGCCGGTTTGGCTCAGCGGTTGGAGCATTGGCCTGCAGACCAGAGTCCCAGGTTCGGTTCCCACTAGGGGCACGTACCAAAATAAATAAATAAATAAATAAATAAATAAATAAATAGAATAGAATATATGCTTATTTTTAAAGTGACCATTTTTTTTCCTGCCCTTGGAAGAAATTTTAATTACACAATGGTGAAATAAAAAGCAACAAAATGGCAGGGCTTACTAATAGAATAGAGTCCTCACTTACAGCTTTTCTGAATGAAAATTAAAAGTTAGTTTAGTATTTAACATAAAAATAGTTTTAAGAAACAATAATTAAGTTCTTTCCCACCAAATCTAATTCATTGTTTACAATTTCATTGGTAATCCCTATTTGAGAGTTTGTATTTGAGAGCAACTGGTTAAAAATACTACTTCAAGGTCAGTCTGTTGGCTTTAACTCCCACCAATACCACTTATTAAGCTTGTGGTCATATTATTTTGCTTCTCTGGGCTTCAGTAAAATTAGAATGTTGTTAATATCTATCTTGGAATTACTGTAAGAATTAAATGAGTTAATACATGTAAAGCACTTAGAGAAGAACTTGGCTCAAAGCAAGTACCATGTAAGTGTTAGCTGTTATTACAAAGGAAGGAAAGGAGTATTTAAACACGCAAAACATGTAAAAATTCTTTTTAGTACCTTCTTTTCTAAAGAAACCTTTGTATCATCTTGATCCAAGGAAATTCAATAGAGCCCAGCCTAAACTCCTTTTCCATACTGCCTGTGGGATGCTCTAAATGAATAGATTTTTTTTTTAAAAAAAAATCTTTATTGTTGAAAGTATTACAGATGTCCCCTCTTTGTCCCCCATGGACCTACCACCCCATTCCTGACCCCGCCAGGTCTTCATCTCACTGTTGTCTGTGTCCACGGGTTCTGCGTATATGCATATAAATTCTGTGGTTAATCTCCCCCCTCCTCCCCTCTGAGATTCACTTCAAGACAGTTCTACAGAAATTAGTGCAGTTCTGTGAACAAGGGTAGCAACTGGAAAATACTTCATTGAAAGGCACCTGTAAATGTAGTTGCTATAAGAAAAAAAATAAAATACCACGTTCAAATTTCTCTTCAGAATATTGTATGACAAAAAAGTGTTGTTTCACAGATGAAGTATTCTAAACATCATACAACTAATACACCAAAACAATGTCAAGTTGGTTTACATTAATTTTGAAATGTTCCTGTTAACGTGTTTATAGACACAGTCAGCGAGAGAACGAAGAGAAGAGCGTGGCGGCTGTGTCCGCCGACGGCGTGACCGTAACGCTGGCCAGTCCGCTGAGTTACACACACCTAGGGATCACTGTCCCCCTTCCCGATGGAACGCCGTTTGAAGCAAGGGCGGAAGTTGGAATTCTTACAAGAAATATCTTAATAAGAGGATCTGATAATGTGGAGTGGAATAACCAAATTCCAGCATGTCCTGATGGATTTGACACAGGTAACTTTAGCAGCTACAGTGTGACCACTGGAATGCTTTCAGACATCGCAGAAATAGTCCCTGGAGGCAAAAGCACCTCCGACTCTGAACTCCTGGGCTAAGTTTTGCTCTAGTAATAAATGAGCCCCAAATCTCAGTGATTTAAAATGAGGAAGGTTTACAGAATAAACGGATGAACAAAACAGATTCAGAAACATGGAAGCAGGGAACAGACTGATGAATCTCAGAGGGAAGGGGGATGAGGGTGGGGGCGGGAAGAGAAACAAAGAATTATGTGTATAGATGCATAACCGATGGGTGCAGACAATAGTGCGGTGAAGGCCTGGGGGGGAGCAGGAGCAGGGTGGAGGGGGTCAATGGGGGACAAAAGGGGGCATCTGTAATACTCTCAATAAATATATATATTTAAAAATAAATAAATAAATAAGTAAGTAAGTAAATAAATAAATAAGTAAATAAAATGAGAAAGGTTTATTTCTCATTGATACTACATGTGTCCAATATGGGTCAACAGGGCGAGCTCTGGTCATTCATTGTACTCCAGGATCTAGGCTGCTGGAAGCTCTATCTCAGCTGAGGCTTCTATGATCTCAGGGACAGGACACAAGATGGCCAGAGAGTTGAATATCAGCAACTAATTACTTTGGTCCTGAAGTGACAGGTATCTCCTACACTCAGGTACCATTAGTCAGAACTGATTATGCAGTGCTTATTATATTACTTATTATTATACTGTAAGAATGTGAATTAGTGCAAAGCCCAGTATATCCAGAAGTGAAAGAGAGCTGGATATGATGTTAAAGTTCTCACATAAGAGAACGTTAATGTTATTTACCACAGTATGCAGCACAATGTGTTTTACAAGTCTCTCGAAATAGTTTATGTAATCACCAATACCATCACAATCCTATAAGCAGTTCAATAATAACAGATACAACTTAGATGTAGCTCTTTCTTCAATGGGAATTATACCACTGGATTTGATGTCAAATGACCTACATTCTAATTCTAATTGTCGACCAAAAAAAAGTTCAGACTGCAGTAAAGAATAAAGAAAACCTTTATTTGAGCAGAAGGATTGCCATCTGGGAGACACATTCAGAGAGCAACCCAAACTGAGTTCTGAGAACAAAGAAAGGCAGGGTTTAGAAAGACAAAAACCACAAAATGTAGTTCTTTCATGCAAATGAAGGGTTGCTGGTTAGGTTAAAGGGTTGGTTAGTTCCAATATGCAAATGGAGGGGGTGCAAAAACTACAAAGGGAAAGTCAAGTCCACATGTATCCCCGCAGCAGTTGTTCCAGGATGTTTATGTCTCATCCTTGAGCTGAGTTTAGCAACAAGGTTAGCAGCTTAATAGCAGCTCTGAGAACTGAAGCACAAGATGTGCACAAGCCACATACCTCCTTCCTTACCAGCCTCCTGACTATTCAGTGACTCTCTTGGCAATGCTTATTCCCTTCTAATTTCCCCCCCATCATCAGTTCATCTACATCAAGTCTCAAAACGTCCATTAAACCTAATTTTATCCTGTTTAAAATAAGAATACTTCCTGTTCTGCTTACTTAGTACAGTTATAAGAATTAAGTGAGATAACGCATGTCTAGTGCTATGTAAGTATAAGATTTCATTAATTAATCTCCAACTCTTGGGGTAAAGCTTCAGAGATAATAAGACAAAATACCTTTATCCATATTCATTCAACTATTCGAATATTTATATAGTATCTTTGAAAAATACGGTAGTAAATACTTTAGGGAATGCAAAGGTCAATGAGACAAGGGACAAGGTACTTACTTTCTTACTGTCTAGAGGAGTAAATGATATGAATAATTATGTTCCAGAATGAGATTAAAATTATATGTGAATAAAAAAGATATAATTAGGTATGAAATAAAATCTTGATTTAATTAGAGGACTTTGACATGGTTTTCTTGTGTGTTTTATTTTTTAAGGTGAATTTGCTACACAGACATGTCTCCAAGGAAAGTTTGGAGAAGAAGTAGGAAGTGATCAATTTGGAGGCTGCATTATGTTTCATGCGCCTGTACCTGGTGCTAACATGGTAACTGGAAGAATAGAATATGTAGAGGTAAGAGGCATCGTTATTAAATCACAATGGTTTGCCCAAGGTTATCCAAATAACAAGTGTGTGCTAAATTCATGCTGTTTGCCCGATGCTAGTTATAATTGGGTAGAGGAGACACACTATTTTAATACACCTAATAATTCACCCATTTAATCATGCCAAAATTTTGTTTATTTTTCTCATACTCCACATCAGATTCATCAGCAAGTTCTATGTAATCTGCCCACAAAATACTGTACCCTGAATCCAACATCTGTCTATCACCTCCCCCTGACCTCTAACCCTCTCACATCTTGCCTGGACTACTGTGACTTTCTCCTAACTGGTCTTCCTATTTCCACTTTTGCTCCAGTAGAATCTTCACACCACAGCCAAAATAAAAAATTTTAAATATAAATCAGATCTTGTTGCATCCTGTTCAAAACCCTTCAGTGGCTTCACAGAATACCTAAAACTAAAAGTCTGAGTCCTTTCCGTAGGACCCACATGATCTGTTGCCCACTGGCCTCTGACTTTATCTCCTGTGATGGAGTCTATACGCCTGGCTCATGCCATGCAAGACACATAGGCCTGGTGTACCACGTCCATGGTCAACGTATTCCTGTCTCAAGTTCTTTGTGTGTGCTCTTCATTCTGCTTAAAATGATTATCCACCAAATATTTGCACAGCTCACACTGTCATTCAGTCAGCCTTCTTTGCAAATGTCTTGTCTTCAGAAAGGCCTTTCTTAACCATCTTTATTTGAAATAGCTGCCCAAACCCCTATCTTCCTTTATTTACTCATAATTCCCAATATTAAATCTATTTCTATTTATATTTGATTTCTCCCGTAGGACATAAACTCAATTAGTTCAGAAATTGTATCTTTCTGGTTTTCTGCTGATTCCTCTGTGGCTTGGTATACAGCAGATTGTCAGCTGACTATCAACGGGACAAATATATAAGTATATTAATAAATATGCAAGTTATCCTCAAGAGATTAGAAATTCCTTTGAATCTTATTATATTCAATATATATAATCAAGGGTTTTTTAATCTATATAATCAATAGTTTTTTTTTTTATCAAGTATTCAGTAAAAGGAAGGAAGGGAGGAAAGAAAGGAAGGAAATGATAGTAAAATCCTTAAATCTATTAAACTGGGGACACTTTGACTGCAAACAAATCATTGAGGGTGAGAGAGTCAACATTTTGTGAAGGTTCCCTCCTCCTAGGAAACGTTACACACTTGTGATATCTGACATACAGACTGAGTGAGTTTGCCAGGGTCAGTCTGTATATTAAATATTAGTAATGGTTAATCTCGTATTTGGGGATGAAGACTGGAAATAGGCGCCCTCATATTTTATTACCAGACCTCCTGGAATCATATTTTATACTCTTACACTCAGATCACACACTTGCACACACTAGCACCACTGTATTAGACTATTAGATTGAAGACTTATTAAAGAAAAGTACAGCAGAGTGGTTAATAAGAGCGCTAACCCAAGAATTATACCAACTTGATTTTAAAGGAGCCATATGACCATGAATATGATCCTCAGCCTTTCTAAACTTCAGTTTCTTTAACTTTAAAATGAAGTTAATGGTAAGTGGCCACTTCATAGGATTATGGTAAAGATTGTAGTCATGCACATAAGACACTTAGCACAGTGCCAGGCACATGGTCAACATTCAAGAAGCGTTTCTTATTATATAAGAATAAAAGTGAAAGAGAAAAGAAGTCTTTTAAGGGGCTTTATTTTACTAAACACAAAAATTTTTTAATAGACTGAGCTGAAAAGCAGAACAGTTAAAGATGGCTTTTGGCTTTTGTTTATTCATTAATTAACTGGTTTCAAGTATGGGTTGTTATATACCGAATAAAACAAGGTGGGCTGGGGGGCCAAATATTCTCTAATGACAAACATGAAAAATACGGAAAATATAAATGCATTAATAATAATTAAATTTGGAGGTTCTTAAACAAGAAAATATGAGCTAAGTAAACTGTGTTTATGTGGATCACTAAACAGTCATGATTTCTGGGCTTGACAGGTATTCCATGCTGGCCAGGCTTTTCGGTTGGGGAGATATCCAATACATTGGCACCTGCTGGGAGATTTACAGTTCAAATCTTATGTGAGAGGCTGTGCAATTCACCAGACCTATAACAGAGCTGTTACTATCCACAACACACATCACCTTCTGGTTGAGAGGAATATTATCTATGATATCAAGGGAGGAGCATTTTTCATAGAAGATGGTATTGAACATGGCAATATCCTGCAGTATAACTTGGCAGTGTTTGTGCAGCAAAGTACTAGTCTTCTGAACGATGATGTGACTCCAGCTGCATTTTGGGTAACTAACCCAAACAATACCATTCGGCACAATGCAGCTGCTGGGGGCACTCACTTTGGCTTTTGGTACCGAATGAACAACCACCCTGATGGGCCATCCTATGACCGAAACATTTGCCAAAAAAGAATTCCTCTTGGAGAATTCTTTAACAACACTGTTCATTCTCAAGGTTGGTTTGGAATGTGGATATTTGAAGAATATTTCCCCATGCAAACAGGATCTTGTACTTCTACCGTGGCACTGCCTGCAGTATTTAATTCACTTACTACTTGGAATTGTCAAAAAGGAGCTGAATGGGTCAATGGAGGTGCCCTTCAGTTTCATAACTTCGTGATGGTAAATAATTATGAGGCAGGAATTGAGACCAAGAGGGTCCTGGCTGCTTATGTTGGAGGATGGGGTGAAAGCAATGGAGCGGTGATTAAAAATGCCAAAATCGTTGGTCATCTTGATGAACTGGGAATGGGGTCTGCATTTTGTACAATGAGAGGTCTGGTTCTCCCATTTAGTGAAGGCTTAACTGTGTCTTCCACACACTTTATGAACTTTGACCGTCCCAACTGTGTAGCTTTGGGAGTGACATCCATCACTGGAGTTTGCAATGAGAGATGTGGAGGTTGGAGTGCAAAATTTGTTGATATCCAGTATTTTGACACACCAAACAAGGCTGGCTTTCGATGGGAACATGAAGTGGTACTGATTGATGTTGATGGTTCACTCACAGGTAATGTTATAATTTCTGATAAAATACATTGGAAATATGTTTGTGTTAACTCCGAGTTGAATTTTCAAAGCGGACTCACCTGAATCACAGATTTTTACCCAGTCCCAAACTGTACTAATGACTTAAGGATATAGGTCAACACTAGTCATACATGAGACATTCCTTTCTGGAAAAGCCCCAAACTATCAGCTACAGCCTCCAATTGTGTCCTTTTCCCCCCTGCATTTGCACTTTGGTTTTGAAATAACAGCATGTTTTGAGCAATATTATTGGAAACATTGATCACAAAAGGAAACTGGTTTCATTTTAAAATACTCAGTTAATTACACAGATAAGAAACTGCTTACATGACTACTCAAATTCTCTAATCAGTCATGGACCATACATGTAGAAATTGCAGGTTTATTTATATAAGACAGACTGGATATATCCTGCTCATTAACTTCAAGGGAAGTAGTTACAGGCCTGATATTAACCTTTTCCTTTCCAATCTAAAATTTGAATTTGAATAAGTTGAATAAATATGTTAACTAATAACATTTTTTACCATTTCAAGTTCAGAGTATGTCACATTTTTAAAATATTCTTAGTTTCTAGAACTTAGAATTTTTTAATGTTAAAGACCTGTCTGAATAAAAAAGTGAGGGTGTGTGGGAGATAGTTCTGCCTAATACTTTAGAAGAGAGAGAAAGTTGACAAGTAAAACTACAGATATTAACAATTTACTTTTGAAAGACTGAAAAATGGAAGAAGATTTATCTCAATATTCAAACAGAGGAAGTTCTCAACTATATTTGGTGAGTTCTGTCTCCAAATGGTGGCTTTAAGAGGAAGAATGTTTGGATGGTTCTAATATAAAACTTTGTGTAACCTTTATTAGTTTATTTAATTCAGCTTAGATTTTTAAAGTAACTTAGCAGTTCCTCAGTTAAGAGTATAGGCCCCATGGCAGACTGCTGGATTTAATTCTTGGCCAAGTTACTTATCCTGCTTCCCATCCCTACTTTGGCTCTTGTGGGTGCTTCAGATGCTATGTTACAGTTACATCCACAATTAACTCCCTGACCAGAGTCCACTGCAAAGCGTCTGTAAGGGATTCCCCCTTGCTCCATGCCACAAAGAAAGAAAGAAGAAAGAAAAAGAAAGAAGAAAGAAAGAAAGAAAGAAAGAAAGAAAGAAAGAAAGAAAGAAAGAAAGAAAGAAAGAAAGAAAGAAAGAAAGAGAAAGAAAGAGAGAAAGAGAGAGAGAGAGAGAAAGGGAGAAAGAAAAAGAAGAAAGGAAGAAAGAAAGAAAAAGAAAGAAAGAAAGAAAGAAAGAAAGAAAGAAAGAAAGAAAGAAAGAAAAAAAGAAAGAAAGAAAGAAAAATACTAAGACTTTGAGATTGTATTAGCAGTACAATGGATCACAGTACCTTTATGTTGTAGACTGGTTTTTCCTTTTTATAGCATGAAGTCGGAAACGTGGATTGTGTTCCTTTTCTAGGTCACAAAGGACACACCGTCATCCCACACAGCTCATTGCTGGACCCTTCGCACTGCACTCAGGAGGCCGAGTGGAGTGTTGGGTTCCCTGGGTCTGTCTGTGACGCCTCAGTCAGCTTCCACCGCTTGGCATTCAACAAGCCTTCTCCAGTATCTCTGCTTGAGAAGGACGTGGTGCTCTCAGACGCTTTTGGTAAGTGGAGTAGAATAGTTGAAACCACTAATGTAAATGTTTTCCTCATCTTCTTGAGTTGTTCCTGCCTAGAACATTGGGGAAACCATAATTATTTGTATGTCAGAAGCCAGACAAGAAACAAAAACATTCAAAATGGGCATTCTGCTAATCTCCCGTGAGCCAAAGAAATCACCCAGCATCTACAAGGCAGGGAAGTCTGCTCTCCCCTGAAGGAGGGGAGAGAACTGGATATTTGCCGACTGATCCATATGGTCATACTCTTCCCACACATTCCAGGTCCTCTGTACTGTGTCCTAATGACTCTGCTCATGGTGCTTTCAAAACTAACACTGCTTCGTAAGCCTAAGAATTAATGAATTTGTTCCTCCATGATAATGGAATTTTTTTGGTCCTATCCCCAAAATAAAAAAGATGACAGTTTATTTTATAATCTTGCTTCTAGAGATTATAAATTTAATATAAAATTCAATCAGAAAGGGAAGGGAGAGGAAAAATATAGAATATGGGCAATTAATCACTGGTCTTTTCTTTATATTGTAAGATCTTTTAGATCTTCTACTAAAAATGTCAGGCATTCTCTCATGACCAAAGCATAACTAAATTACATAGTTTTTTCCATAACAGTAGTTCAGGTTCCAAGTGTGTCACTCTCAACATTTAGGGTATCATCGCTAGTGTGTGTGGTAGGTCTAGTTGTAACCTAGTTCCTTAGGAGTTCTAAATCAAAGTGTTCACTCACACTGGCTATGCAGGTTTTGATTAAATCAACAAATGTAAGAGAATCTAATAAAGGATCAGAACTTACATTTGCATACATTGCAAATCAATGATTTAATTAATGATATTTTAAAAATTGCGTTAATATATTTGAGCATTTCTGTCATAGTAGTCATAATCATTGTTTCAATATTTTTCTTTTCCTAAGGAATAAAGTCTCCATCTTAATTCATAATTTCAAGTGGAAAAGCATTTTATGTTTCAGTTAAGTGTAGTATTAAATATTGACATTTAGAATATAAATAGTGAAATGCTATATTGGCCTCTTTAGAGACTTCCATAGATTAGACCAATATTTTACATTTGCATTTGTCCATAAAAGGAGGAATTTTCTAGAGGTGTAGATTACTATTACTTGTTTGTTTTATGTTCTCCTGCAGGCACAAGCATTGTCCCCTTTCAGAAGAAACGACTGACTCATATGTCTGGATGGATGGCTCTGATTCCAAATGCAAAGCACATTAACTGGTATTTTAAAGGTGTGGATCACGTAACCAACATATCATATACATCGACATTCTATGGATTCAAGGTAAATAAAGAGCTATCAAGTCCATCTTCTATTAATTAAGATTGAACACTACTCAGCCACAGGGCACGTTCTCATCCTTACACTGACTGTTTGGCCCAGAATGCCCTTGCCTCACATTTTGGCCTGTGAAAGTCCTGCACACCCTCCATGAACCCCTGTAAATCTAAGACAAGCCAATAAAAGGATCCTATTCAAGAGTCTGAAGTAAGCAATCTTCCTGTAGTACTAAATCTGTGCCCTGTTATTATTACTATGATAATAACTAACACTGACTGAGTGCTCATGATGTTTCAGGTACCAGTTTGGGGCTTTATTATTTGTGTTATGAAATATATCAAACATAGAATATTATAGAAAATATGCCCATCACTCATCTCTATCTGAATCTAACATTCTGTGAATATTTACCTCTGATTTTTTTTTTTTTAAAGAGACATTTAGATGAAGTGGAAGTTCTCTGTATGGCTTATGGCTTATGGCTTACCCTGATTTCATTCATTCTTCACTCTCCATCTCTAATGGTAACCAGTATCCTGAATTGGGTGTCTTCATTTCTTTCATTTATATTCTTAAAAAAATAATCAAAATAATCCCAGCATCGTTGCAATGTTTTAAATGTTTTCAAACATTATAGAAATAAAATATTTTCTAAATATGTACATATATGTGTGTGTTGAGATTTATATGTATAGGTATAGATAGAGAGAGACTCTTATTGCCTTGGTGACAGAGTTAGCATTATTGCTGTAGACATATAAAGTATTGATAAACAAAATATAAATGCAAGATGAAAAAGAAACTAAAATTAAAACTTGTCTTAATATATAGGTTAATTCAGTGCCATCAAAATTAATGTATATTAGGCAGGGTATTAACATATAAAACAAGTCATGTTTTTATAAACTTTTACAGGAAGAAGACTATGTCATCATATCTCATAACTTCACTCAAAATCCTGATATGTTTAATGTTGTTGATATGAGGAATGGCTCCTCAAATCCCCTGAGCTGGAATACTAGCAAGAATGGAGACTGGCACCTTGAACCAAACACCAGTACTCTGTATTACTTGGGTATGTATTCATTAGGCAGAGTGGTTATTTTATCTAATGTTTCGTCTGAAGGAGAAAAACTGCTTAATGGGCAAGTGTGTTATACAGTACCTTGTATATAGCAAGATTCAACAACTGTTTTTGAATGGCAGTGATACCACTGTAATTAACTAGTTATGAATAACTGGAAAGGAGCAAGGGAAAGCCAAATAGTATAGGCGTGTCATTTGTGCAGCTTTGCCAGGAAGCTGCAGTTTAACATTCTCCAGGTCTATTCCCCACAGATCCACTGGGGGAAGTGACTGGACAGGGGAGAATAGATGCATGTCCAGTAAAGTCTGGATGAAATAGGGAAGGCACTCCTGGGAACAGGTCAGTGGTCAGGATGGGCATGGATACTGCAAGGGCTTGAAATTTGGGATATTTAATCTCCTAAACAAAGGAGTTTGTTGCACTCTTGCTTGCTTGTGCTTGACTCCTGGCTTGCTGGGCTTTCATGGTCCTGCATTCCCCCACATGACCCACAGCTATGTGGACCCCACACACAATGGACTGACTAATGGACTACAGCTAGCCTAATGCTAAACCGGACCCAGTTCCACCATGGAATGGAAACTTTGGATGCTGGCTTTGCTTCTGGCTCTACTACATCTCCAGCTGCACATCTCCCAGGACTGGCTTAAGGGAAATGGGACTTTGGAAACCCAAGGATGTAATTCCACACCCATAAAAATCACTCATCCTCCCATGCAAGTTTCAGAAAATTCTTTTTCTCAAGATATTGTAAGGACCCTACTCCCACTAGCAATGGAGAAAGACCACCCATGCATTTCTTTTATTATAAAAGGACTGGAGATGAAATTCATGCTAGAAAAAGCCTTGAGTTGAATTAAAAACTTACATTTTATGTTTGGAGATAACATGAACATTTTTTAATTTAAATGTGGCCCCAAAATTTATTTCAAAAAATTGGAGGAAATGAGTACAATGGAAACTATCATATATTTTATTTTTATTATTTAATTATATTTGGAAAATAATATTTTGTTGTTAATCCTCGCCCAAGGACATTTTTCCATTAATTTTTTATAAGCATGAGGGGTGGGGAGAGAGAAAGATCGATGTGAAAGAGACACATTGGTTGATTGCCTCCCGTACAACCCCAACCAGGGCTGGGGATTGAACCTGCAACCCAGGTATGTGCCCTTGACTGCATATTGAACCCATGACTCTTTGGTCTATAGGCCGACACTCTAAACACTGAACAAACCATCCAGGGCTGGAAAATAAAATATTTAAAAATAAATTTTTAATTTTAAAATATTATTTTAAAGATATTTTGACTATGTGCTTCTCAATAAGATGTGCATTTTGTCAGAATTCCTCCGTATATATTCCATGCATTTGAACAATACCTAGCTACTGTCTGAAGGGTATTTTCAAATGACCATGATTTTCTTACATTTGAGTACTTTGGTCATCTTGTTAATTTAAGCTGCTTTTCTTCACTTTTAGTGTCAGGGAGAAATGACCTTCCTCAAAGCCAGCCTGTTTCTGGGACCCTGGACCCTGACGTGAAAGATGTGACTATTAATTTCCAAGCTTACTGCTGCATTCTCCAGGACTGCTTCCCTGTGCACCCCCCGTCAAGGAGTCCGATTCCCAGGAAGCGGCCAGCCACATACAAGTATATAGGCCTTTGTTTGTTACTACCTTCAGGAGCACTGGGCATAATCCTTTCACACAGCAGTTCTGGGTGAAAAAGTAACATCCCCCACTGCGCGGTGCCTCGTGCGTCACAAAGCACTTCCACACTCATCACTGCCCTTGAGCCTTCCACCGCCCTGATGAGAAAATGGGAAAAGCTCACAGAAACTATGTGTGTACATTGCTGGTAGTCTCAGATTTGCAGAATGTTAGATCTGGATTACTAGACCAATGCCCTCAAATGAATTCCCCGAGATTACAGAACTTCTTGATGACACATCCAGAGCAGCAAAATTAGGATATCGCAGTACATGGATTTAGTGGCAGAAAAAGTGAATCACATTGTGGATGGAAAGGAAGTTTTCTTCAATGGAGAAAAAACTGTATGGGTAGTTGTGTGTGTTGAATATGTTACTAATTTCACATATTAGCTTGTCTACTTGGAAAAGCTATAAACGATTTAATTTGCATTCTATCACCCTCAAATCATCTAGTATAGTGCTACACCCTAAGGAGATGGTCATTAAATATACAGAGACAATACTTAATGGAACTATTTTTTGTTTGTTTGTTTTCAGCTTATGGTCAAATGATTCTTTTTGGCAATCATCTCGGGAAAATAATTATACCATACCTCACCCAGGAGCAAATGTGGTTATTCCTGAAGGTAGATACATAAAGAAGTAAAACCTGTGTTCATGCAACTTTGGGGTAGATGCCACACAATAGGTAGCATTCCACCTTTACCAAGCTCACCTTAGGAAATAGCAAATGTGGAGATGGATTCTATTATTGTGTCCTGGATACCAGACTTAGCCTCCTGGGTTTTATGTGAACTTAAACCTGAGTATTAAGAATATAAATTTTTCTGGGGAGACAAGAATCAATCATCATGTGGGAAAAGGGTTGCACACTTCAAAACCAAGACCCACTGAAAAGGTTGTCAGTGCTTTCTCTGTAGGCTATAATCTATGGATTATATTTCTTACATAAAATTATTTTTATAGGAACATGGGTTGTAGCAGACACAGATATTCCACCAATGGAAAGGCTCATTATTTGGGGGGTTCTAGAACTGGAAGATAAACAGAATGTGGAGGCTACAGAGTCTTCTTACAGAAAAGTTGTTTTGAATGCTACCTACATATCACTGCAGGTAAGAGTAAGGGTGTTATACTTCATTAACCAAATTCTAAAGTGATGGTTCACTGAAAAATTATAATAAAGCATATTAAATTGATATTAATTAAAAACACAGCTGGCTCTTGGCCATGACACACGAGCCTCATGTAAGTCTAATATATGTCTGCTCTCCTTTATATTGTGGACTAAACATTTCTTAAGGAGTGATTATCATGCTACTTTTAGTGTAAGGTTTGCCCATTGGCAGTCATACATAGGATGGTTGTGCTATTATAAGATACAGCTAAACTCACACCGTGATCCAACCAACAGAGAATCCCCAGGATCCTGGAAAAAATTTAAAAGATTTTAAGCCCCCCTCCCCCCTTTTTAGAAAACAAACAGTATTTCTTTTTTTAAGAGAGAGGAAGGGAGAAGGAGAGAGAAAGAAACATCGATGAGAGAGAACATTGGCCGCCTCCTGCATGCCCCCCAATGGGGATTTGGCCCACAACCTGGGCATGTGCTCTGACCAGGAATTGAACTAGCAATCTCTTAGTGCATGGGTCAGTGCTCAACCACTGAGCCACACTGGCAGGGCTATTTCTTTTTTAATAAAGATATTTTTATTGATTTTTAGAGAGAGAGAAAGGGAGAGGGAAAGAGAGTGGAACACTGATCAACTGCCTCCCACACACTTCTACATGTGCCCAGCAACATTTTGGTGTACCAGACAACACCCAACCCTCTGAGCCACACCAGCCAGGGCCTAACAGTATTTCCTAAAATGACAGAATGTAGATGGAATTATGCAAACAGAAGCAGATTAAATAAAAGCCTTCAGTAGTTTAGAACAATCACTTCATTCTCAGAAACCTCAGTTGGTCATGTAATAGTTTGATCAGTCTCATTGCTCAGTCAGTTTGTTATTATTGTTCATCAAAAAGAATAGTCTAGCCCTGGCCAGTTTGGCTCAGCGGTTAGAGCATTGGCCTGCGGTCCCAAGAGACCAGGGTTCAGTTCCCGATAAGGGCATGTACCTTGGTTGCCCTTTGTCCCCGGCCCTGGTAGGTCGTGTAGGTGGAGGCCACTTGATGTGTCCCTTTCATGTCGATGTTTCTCTCTCTCTCTCTCCCTCTCCCTCCCTCTCTCTCTCTCTCTCTCTCTCTCTCTCTCTCTCTCTCCCACTCTACCTGAACAAACAATGGGAAAATGTCCTGGGGTGAGGATAAAAAAAAAAAAAATGGTCTAACCAAAAAGCTATTAAGCACCATTAAAAAATAAAAGTGAGCAATAGTGTTTCTTTAATAAAACTAAGCTTTCAATGTTTTAAAGGTGTGTGATATTTTGGTTATGTGTGTGAGCTTTGAGATAAATTAAAGCTACAATTGAATTCTTACCTCACTGTTTAACAGTTGGGTAGGTAACTGTGGGTAAGTTATTTGACCACTTTTAGCATCAGTTTTCTCACCCATTAAATGAGAAAAATAGCAATTCATGGGTTTTGTTTAAAGGTTAAGTGATACACTATATGTAAAGCCTTGCACATCAGGCCTGACATAGAATCAGCAAGCATTTGTAATAGCTATTATTATTATTAATAATGATGGCTCATAAACAGCATAGCCCAGGTATAACTACAGGAGTATAGTGTATGTAGGCCATATTATTTTAAAATCCAGTGTGATCTACTCAAACAGCACTAGTTTAGGTCTTAAAAGGTCACAGTTTTAGGTCTAGGTTCAATTCTGACAGTAAGTAGATATTGATTTTGACCTTGGAAAAATCATTTAAATTGCCTATCCCAGGGTGAGTGGATTAAATTAAGGTCACTTTCAGTTATAATACTGTTCTTTGTGTAACAGAATTTATTCGTTTTTACTAGACAAGTCTTCCAGTTTTCCTAATTCTTTTTTTATGGGGAAAATTTTTTCTGCTCAATTTTTAAGTGTTAACAATTTTCTGCTTCACTGCAGGGTGGTAGATTAATTGGTGGCTGGGAAGATAACCCTTTTAAAGGAGAATTACAGATTATTCTTAGAGGAAATCATTCCACTCCAGAGTGGGCTTTTTCAGAAGGACCAAATCAAGGATCAAAGGTGTTAGGTATGTGTTTCCAGGTACTAAAAGTATTATTCATGTCAGTTTTAAGAATGTATTAAAACACATAACACTAAAGTATTATTATCAGTTCCTGATGTTATGGTATCAGAAGCTTTTACACTTATTTGTAGTAAAAGGTTATAAAAGTGGCAGAGATTTTTAAGTCATGTCACATTAAAATAGATATAGATGTGCATTATTTTAAACCAAAATATAATTCATTATAAAGCTAACAGCAACAAATCTCTCCATATATATTATTTATCCAATCTGGTTTTCTTCACAATCTTTTTTTTATATAAGTAATAAAACTCTTCACATTTTAGTGCTTTTTCCCTAAATGGTAAGTTTCCTATACATTGTTTTTTTATAGTGTTAGTACTCTGTGGATAACTGACAACAGAGTCAGCTGACCCACAGCATGAACTCCCCTGCTGCATTGGTATGGCTGAATGTATTCCTCTGTGAGCCTGGGAACAAAGGAAGGGGAAGGTTTAATTTGGTTACAGTAAATAACTGTTTTTATTAATACTACTGCATATTTATTTAAGAGACACATACAACATGTGATGTAATCACTCCATTGTACAATTTCTAAAACAGTAACAATCATTTATAAGGGGATAAAAATGGCTTTAGATTATGTTAGCTCTCCCAAGACAAATTCAAATCTTAACAAATGTTCCAAGGAAAACAAATTCAGTCTTAATTTTTTTGTTTTGTTTTCTACGTGTTCATTTTTATTTCAAAAGTAACATTTCGAACAACACAGAGCAATATAAAGAAAAACAAAAATAACATTTTAAACAACATGGAATAATATCAAGAAAAAATATACATCTTTCCAATTCTACTTCCCTCTTGAAGAAAATAGCTAGCATTAATTAGCAATTTTTACATGTCTTTTCATGTTTTCTATCCATACCTATATTTACATTATATATATTGATTTGTGATAATAGTATTGTGCCTTTTACAAAAAACAAGGTCAAACTAAATAAATTACTACGCAATTTTCTTTTCTCAGTTAATATATTATAGATCTTTCCAGATCAATACTTACAGATAACACTTTCTTTTTATAGCATATTACACCATGATATTGGTATATTACAATTTACCCCATCATTCTGTTGAAGTACAATTTGAGTAATTCTACTTTCCTAATATTGTTGAAGTTAGCCCCTTTGTTCATATGTTTTTGTGTACTGGCCTTAATGTCTATGGACCATGTTCCTAGAAGTGAATCAAAGGGTTAAAGCCCTGAGCAGATAACCCCAACTGATTTTATGTTCAATCACTTATTAAAATAGATCAGCGAACTCTCATTCTATATCAGGGCCTAACTCAGTACCGTGTGGTGAATAAGTAGGAGTGTGTTTTTCTCCTGCAGGAGTGTTTGGTGAGCTGGACCTTCACGGAATTCCCCGTTCCATATACAAAACTAAACTCTCGGAAACCGCAAACGCAGGTTCCAAAGTCCTGTCTTTGGTGGATGCGGTGGATTGGCAGGTAGAGGAAACACTTTGTGGCGGAAAGTGAACACACAGTGGGTCAATGTGAAAAGGTTTCTTCTTTATTCTCATGGACATTTATTTCTCACCTGATAAACCAGATGTGAAATGTGTATTTTGCAATTAGCCTGCACTCTGAAAGCTAACCTGATAGCAGGCATTTAAAAAGTGTTGTGTCCAAGGGCCTTCAGAATACATAAAGAACATCATGTGTAAATTAGTTATGAAAGGGAATGTGAAAATTTGGGGGCAAAATATTTGTTTATTACGAATTCTTGCAAAACAGAAAAAAGAAATTGTTTTGAATACATTTTATTGTTATCTTGGTCCTCTCTTTACTTCTAATTTGTGATTTGACATGTTAAGCATTTGGAAATAAATCCTGATGCCCAGTGATGTTCAAATAACACCTGTGTTAAAGGAGAGATTTTGGTAAAATGAGTGGTGTGGTTCCCGTCTCCACTGTCTCGTAGGTGTGCATAGGCCACAGACTCATGTTTGCAAACACTCTTTAATGCTGAAGGGTCAGGGAGATGGATGGATTCCTTTTCCAAGCTCAGATCTCAGCCAGTTCCCTTCTACTGCGAATCAGGTTTTGAGTCAAGAACAGAGAGGCTTAGTCTGAGTAAATCAAAACAAATCCTCCAACAAAGGGGTTGACTCTCTTAATGTAGTTTAAAAATTGGTAAATAAAAGGAAGAAGATTCATTGGGAGGTATTATAATCTATGTTAATAGGTTCTTATTAGTGATGGTTGAGGTGTGATTACTTTTTAGAAAGTAATTAAATAATTTTAGTATTCCTATTATTCCTCTAATTAAGTTATTATTTATCCAATAAATATTTTTCTGCATATTATCTAAATGATATTTAACTGTCATACATTTTCTAGACAAAGGATTCATTTGTGAAGAAATTGGTCAAGCTATAGTGGAAATGACATTGGGGTAGGAGAAGCAGACACTAAATTAACAAATAAATGTGTTAATTTCAGATTATAATGAGCATGATGAAGGAAATAGAACAGGTGATGTGAGGCTGCCTCAGTAGACAGAGGCAAATAGCGTTGAATAGAGCGGCCAGAGAATGGGTCTCTCAAGGATATGATGGGGTTTAAGACATGCTACCCCAAAATATTAAATTTAGGACATGCTACCCAAAAACCTTGAGTATTTTAAGATGAAGGAATTTGAGAAGCTTCCTGTGCTGTAGAACTTTCTAGTTTCCCCTGAAGCCAGTCACAAACCTTCATGTGTGAGGTACCCTCCCTATACCCAGAGGAGAAGACCACCCATGTCTCTGAAGACAGAGGGACACGGGGAGAAACCTGAGCAAGACTTGCTAGTTCCCCAGCTTATTACACTGGACTTGTACCCTATCACATCTTCCCTCTCCTCTCCTCATCAAACCCAGCGTAGCAACACTCAGGTACAACAAGCCTTCTGAAGGCTCCTGTGTCACAAAATTTATATTAAATAAATGTACATGCTTTCCTTTTGTTAATCTGTCTTTTGTTACAGGGGTCCCAGCCAAGAACTTAGAAGGGTAGAGAAAAAAAATCATTTGAGCAGAGATTTGGATGACAAGAAGGAGCCTGTCATATACAAATGCAGATTCTAAGACTGGGTTGTCTTCTTGAAGTTTTCTCTTCCTTTCTCACCTTTCAAAAATATCAAGTGATAGTTAATTATGTTTCAAAAATCCTGGGAAATTTTTTTAAGTCTTAAAGAATATTGTTCTGATCAGTTCTTTTGATAAAAATATGAACATACTTTCTTTAATTTAATTTTTTTTCAAGGAACCTGAATTAAATGGAAGGAAAGGCTGAGATAATTCAAAATTTAGGATTCTTAATATCAAACAAAAACATATTTATTTTAGAGACCTAAATATCTAGTTTTTTTCTCTATGATAATGCCATGATTCTAATCAGATATAGAGTTATTGAGTAGTTATTAAGAAATAGAAACCTATTTTAAAATTGTTCTTGTATTTGGCACTTGAATTTTTCAAAGGAGGGAGAAGAGATTGTGATAACAACCACAAGCTATGACATCCACCAGACAGAAACTAGAAGCATCGTTAAAATCCTGCACGATCACAAAATTCTCATTCTCAATGATACCCTTTCCTACACTCACCTTGGTAAGTGGTTGTTCTTTGACCAAATAGATATATAATTAAAATGTCTTGAGTCCTGGCCAGTGTGGCTCAGTTGGTTGGACATCGTCCTGGGCAGCAAAGGTTGCCAGTTGGATTCCCAGTCAAGGCACAGGCCCAGGTTGTGGGCTCGATCCCTGGTAGGGGGCATTCAGGAAGCAGCCAGTTGATGATTCTCTCTCTCTCCCTCTTCCTTCCTCTCTCTTTAAAAAGCAATAAACTATTATTTTTTTAAAATGTCTTGAAATGGTCACATTTTAGTGCTCTCTTCTGTAATTACAATTATCTGATGAAACATTTCACAACTATTTCAGAAGAGTATTCCATTCAGACTGGTGTTGGTGCCTAAGGGATATTTTGATAGAAGCATATGTAGGTATCATTGTGTATCACATATTTTTCTTTAAATATAAATGGGAAGGTTTCATTGAAGAACATTTTAATCATAAAACAAAAGTTTTTGAAGTTTGACATTATACGGTCTTTTCTCTAAACTACCAAACATTTCTCTCAGTTTGAAATATACCTGCTTATCTTAAAGTTTTGACTAAGATTTCTAGAAATGTAGACTAGAATTTAGGTTGTGTTTTACAAATCATTAAGATGTAAGTGTACACAGTGTGTTTGCTATGCTACTAATACTTAGAGTTATGGTTGATAAATAAATTAATAAAATGAATATATATAAAATTTTAAAAAAAGAATTATGGTTGATACAAAATATGTCACAGGAAATGTGGAACAAACCAAGGGGTCAGCAGAAGAAATATCTGTTTATTGCTGATTTTCCACACAGGCTTGGGTAAATTTATTATTCTCTACCTCATTTCCTCATCCATTAAAATTACGAGAAACTTCTCAACTTGCCTTTCAACAGTGTTTTTGTGTATAAAGTGATTGTAAAATTCTTATTAAGCAATTATTTAATAATTGCTGATTATAATAATCTTTTTAGTGTTAATAGAAGACATACTTTTGATAATAATTCATTTTATAAATAAAAAGCCATCATAATTTCAGTCTGCCATCTATGTATGTCAAAGCATTAATCTCGAATCAATGTATGCTTTTGTGCGGACTGTTGGCACATTAAAAAGTTATGTAGCCTGGTGAACTGTAAAGAAACAAATAAAGACTGGTATTTCTCAGCATTGGTAATAATCTAGCTGTCCTTCTGTTGCAGGTGAAAGATACCATGTTCCTGGTACAGGTCAGAGCTACAGGTTAGCAGCTGATGTTGGGATACTGAGTAGGAACATCAAAATTCTTGGTGAAGACTACCCAGGCTGGTTCAAGGAATCTTTTGGTGCACGCGTTTTGGTCAGCTCATTCACTGAAAATACGATGACATTTAAAGGTTGGTACAAATTCAGTTTCTTTTCCTAAATGAAATGTACCATAGTCTCTTCTGTGTTTAATCAGTTCTTAAGTAATTCTCACTTCTTTATAGGATCTCATGTGTTAAGAAACAAAATTCAACTGAGAAAATTTTAAAGAACTTTACTGGCTTTATCCAATGATTCATGCATCAGGCAGCATTTAATCTCATAGATAAAAAGAAGCTCTGAAGAACCGCACAAAATGCAAGCTTTTGCAGGCAGAAGGGAGCAGGACCAAGGAGGTCATACTAGATAAAAAAAAGCGAATTGGTTAGTGCTAGGGCCCTTTCCCCGTAGGGATGGCAGGGGTTTATCAGGCAGATTACTCCTGACGCTATCAGGCTGCTCCTAGTTGACTGGTTTAAGATTACGTTCCTTGAAGAGCCAAAACTCCAGGTAAATTAAATTTCAGTATGGTGATGTGTGGCTACACTTTGGGCCTGATGTCTTGTTTGTAATAGTTGGAAAAATAAAGCTTTGAGTGGGATTAAGTAGCCCAGGTGCTACCCTCCTATACCAAATTCCTCATATTATTCTACTTATTTTATCTTCACACAGTAAGAATTATAAAATTAACAATGGCCTCTGATAATAGCTTACCCAGTCTCTCACCCACACAGAAATTATTTTATAACAAGCATACGTATCTGTTATTTTTTAAAGAAAATTTTAAAAAATATTGAAAATAGTGTAATGAATCCCAGTGTACCCATTACCAGCTACAACAATTATCAACTTTTGCCAGTCTTGTTTCATCTGTATGCCCACCTACACTATTTAAACCACTGGATTATTTTGAAGCAGCCACATATATTTTTGATTGATATGTAATTAACATAACTATATAAGTTTAACATATGCAATGTGTTGACTTGATACATTTATATATTGCAATATGATTACCATCGTAGTGTTAGCTAACACCTCCATCACATCACATAATTATTTTTTTGTGTGTGGTAAGAACTATTAAGATCTAGTCTCTTACTAACTTTGAAGTTTATAATACAGTATTATATGTCTCTAATCACTATGCTGTGCACTAGATCTCCAGGACTTTTCTTCTAGATGCAAGTTTATATTCTTAACCAATATCTCCCCAATTCTCCCACCCCCCCAGCCCCTGGTAATCACCATTCTACTTTCTGTTCTTACAAGTTCAGCTTTTTGATTCTGCGTATAAGTGATACCAAGCAGTATTTATATTTCTTTGTCTTATTATCTTGCTGTAATGCCTTTATGATCCATCCATGTTGTTGCAATAGAGTTTCTCCTTTCTCATAGCTGAATAATATTCCATTGTTTACATATACTATGTCTTCTTTGTCCCATTTGTCTGTTGATGGACACTCAGGTTGTTTCCATATCTTGGCTACTGTGAATGAAGCAGCCACGTATTATTTAATCTAGAAACATTTCAGAATATAATTCTAAAGACTTCTTTATAAACATTTGTAAATATCAGACTTAAAAGTATGAATAATAGTTCCTTATCATCAAATGATTTTTCAAATTCCTCCAGTTTATTTCCTTCCTTCCTTCCTTCCTTCCTTCCTTCCTTCCTTCCTTCCTTCCTTCCTTCCTTCCTCCTTCCTTCCCTTTTCTTCTCCTCCCTTCTGTTTTCTTCCTTCCCTTCTTCCTTTGTACTCTTTTTATTTAAATCAGGATCTAAACAAGATCCATATTGCAGTTGGTTGTGAAGCTTAAATCTCTTTGATTTATTTTTTTTTCTTGCATTTTATTGTGTTTCTAACAGTCTGGGATTTAGGGATTGCATTTCTAGAATTTAAGGTGTTCCTGTCTCCCTTATATTTTCAATGCATATGTAGTTTAGAACTAGAAAACTGATCAGATGCAGATTCAGTTTTTAGGTAAGAATTCTTCACAGTTGATGGTGGGTTTTTCTTCATTAGTAGGCATATAATGTATGACTGTTTTTCCTTTTGTGATGTTTGTAGCCTTTCATGATCATTGCCTGGATTAAATCACTGAGGTTTAAAATAATGATATTTTAATTCTACCATTCCCCCCTCATTTATAATCTAGAATACCTCTTTAAAGGAAAGCTCCTCAAGACAACTATTTGAGTACCTTGAGAAGCAGTTTATATAGGAAATGTAAGAAAAAATGCTCAATTCTTTCCCCTTGTTAACTAGTTTTCAAAATAATGAGTTGGTTCCCAGACATGTTTCAAAGGTGACAGGGAGTTTTTGTTTTGTTTTGTTATTAGTATCATTTTGAGATCCACAGATTTAAACATATTTGTTATGTTCTAATCTATTGTGGTTGTCGGTCTAATTGATGCTGAAAATGCCCCCTCATTATCCTTCAGAACCTTTTCATGTTCATGCCTAAGTCCTCCTTTGACTCATCTTTTGTTGCTTCTTCACCTTCTGATATGGCAAGCACTTGATGTACTTTGTTGTTCTGAGACTGAGACTAAGTTCTTCCTCCAAAGTAACCCTGATTCTTTTCACGGGAAGCTGATATTTCAGTCCCCCAATCTATGTACCAGGAGTAGTCATCTATTCTAGACTTGAAGTGCTTCAGCAGGTCCTCACTTGCCCATAATACTGGCTGTTCTGAAACATTTTCTAACAGCTCTAATTTTAGAAAATCTTTATATTAGTCACAGTCTGCCAACATAAGTTCAACTGATGGTGATGATGATAATGATGGCCATGATACAAGATTCCAGGCACTGTGCTAAGCATTTTACACACATTTTATCATTTAATACTCATAGTACTATGACATAAATATGGTCCCCTTTTAATTTTTTTTCAATTGCAGTTGACAATATTATATTAGTTTCAGGTGTACAGCATAGTACAGACACTTATATAACTTTCTAGGCAATCCCCCTGAGAAGTCTAGTACTCACCTGGCATCATACATAGTTATTACAATATAGTTCCTCTTTTCATAGATAGATGATTAATTAGAGGGGTGAAATTGCTCTGATCTTGGATACTAATCCATGTCTTTCTCATTTAAAGTCCCATAATGGACCCTGTTCCCATGACAATCTTTTCTTGCTCCTATCAATTGTTTTGTGATGTAAGTAAAGAAAACACACCTATGGCTTTTGTAGGCCCAGGTGGTCTGTGGTAACCATTTCTTCTCTGTCTCTACCTTATTAATCTTATCTTCCCCACCATACACCTAACTGCCGGCCCATGGATTTTGAGATAGGCTCTTTCCTTCTAATACAAAATAACTTCTCTAATGCATTTTATTAGATATTAGTTTTTGAAACAAGGGATATATTCTACTGTTTTCTTGTTTGTTTATTTTACCAGCCATGAATCTCTTTGCCTCAGTTTTCTTACACAGAACATAGGAGTAATAAAATTCCTAACTCATATGGTGTTGTATGAAAATAAACCACACATTGCCCATTAAGCAGTTAGTAGAGCACTTGGCACAGGGCAATCTCTCATGGGTTGTTATTGCTGTTATTACTAATCTATAAAATTGGCTTTTGTCAGCTTAGTGGTGCTTATAAAAAACTGATGACCAGATAGTTGGCAATGCATATTCTGGAAGAGATTATGTAAAGATAATGCTCTTAAAAGCTCGTTAGAACATCAAAATGGAAATGTTAGGTGAATTATAATCTTGTACCTTATGTCATGCATTCTCAACAGGGACAATAACACCACCAAGGGGGTAAAATTGGTTCTTGGGGGATGAAAACATCCTTACGTATTGCAATGGTTTGTAGCCCTCCAAAGGACCCCCATACATTAACAGACACATAGTATATCTGTTATTAAAATTTCATGGGGAGGGGAAGCTATAAGGGAAAAATGTCTAAGAAGGCTCTGGGGGGTAGTGAAAAAGAAAGCAGGATACTGCCTCATTTAGATTAAGGAAGCAAAGAGCAACCAGTGAGATTTCCATGAAAGAGTTGAAAACAAATTTGTAATTGGGAAAATTGCAACTTTTGTAACTTTTCAAAAATGTTTTATCCTTTTTCAAGAAAGAAAAAAAAAAGTAACTGTCTGCTTCCCACAGGAAATGCAAGAATAAGTAACGTGGAATTTTATCACAGTGGCCAAGAAGGCTTCAGGGATAGCACAGATCCACGATATGCTGTCACGTTTCTTAACCTAGGGCAGGTCAGTACTTTATTTTTAATTTTTGCATATATTCAAAGTAAAATATTTTGATTTTGATTTGATTTTTATTTATCTTTCCTAAATAGCCATATTTTAGAATTACTAAAACTATAACCTAATATAACAAAACTTTCTTAGATTTCTTTTTCCATTAACTTTTTAAGACATATAGCAGCATTTCGTTCCATCCATATTAAGCACTTATTTAAGGTAAGTTTAAAAACAAACAAACAAACAAAAAAAAACACAGAAAAGGAGCAGAGAGCCTGAAAGGACTGACAGCCTGTAATAGTATTTCACATCTCCACTTTATTTTGAAATAACCAAACATATTTCCAAACAGTTTCTATTAAACAAAGTGAGTATTGCTTAAATTTTTCAAATGAAAAATATCTGTCTGTATATCCATGCCTCTGTCAAAAGTGGGAAAATAAATATTCTGAAAGGGCTGGTGATTTAAGAAAAATGAGAGCTTATTTCTTACGGAAATAAAAATAATCTTATAGGTTGAAAATTGAAGCCTCTAACCTACTCATTGACTGGGTCCAACAGACATTTGAATCATAACCCCTTGCCTATTCCAAATTTTGGAATTAAAAAAAAAAAAATCCCTGCTCATCATATAAGTAAATTGTGCTGAAAAAATAACTTTTAGTACTTTAGCATTGTATAGGTAGGGATAAAAATATAAATGCATAGGAAAGTACTTGAGAATGTTTTTATCTGTGTTTAAAGTGAGCATATTTTTATTGCTTTATTTAATCATAAATTCAAGAGATGTGGAAAGTTCCCATGATTAAAAGACCTGCTGGAGAAATCATCCCTTTTTATGGAATGTAAATTGAGTATGCTATTTATCAAGGTGTGTTTCCTGAAAATCACCTACTTTAGATTTTAAAAAAATATGTTTTCATTTTATTTTTAAAATATTCCCAATGTTTTATAGATTCAAGAACATGGCTCCTCTTACATCCGAGGCTGTGCCTTTCACCATGGCTTTTCCCCAGCAATTGGTGTGTTTGGGACCGATGGATTGGACATAGATGATAACATCATTCACTTGACAGTGGGGGAAGGTAATTTAATAATATTTTGGTTCAAATCATGTATTTTTCTGAGATAGTCTTATTTGTAAACTCTAGGGCCATGCTGTCCAACTGATCTTTCTTCAAGAATAAAAATAGTTGATGTCTGTGCTAATATGGTAATTATTAAACCACAGGTGGCCCTTGGGCACTCAAAATGTGTGACTGAGAAACTGGATTTTTAATCTTTAAATTTATTCATTCATTAGTTAGTTAGTTTAGTTAGTTAGTTAATCTTCATCCATGGATATTTTTTCATTGATTTTTAGATAGACTGGTAGGGAGGGGGAGAGAGAGAGAAACGTCGATGTGTGAGAGACATATTGATTGGTTGCCTCCTGCATGACCCCGCCTAGGGCCAGGGATCAAACCTACAATCCAGATACATGCCCTTGACCAGGAATTGAACCTGGAACCCCTCCATCAGCGGGCCAACACTCTAACTGCAGAGCCAAACTGGCTAGGGCTGGATTTTTCATCTTAATTGTACTTAATTTAATCGTACTTACTTTACATTTTAGTGGTCCCATGTGGCCATGGATACCATAGTGGACAGTACAGTTCACGAAGAATTATTTACCAAACCACAATCTTATGTGAGTTACCTAATACCAAGAGTTTAAATTACTATGACTTAAATATTCCTCACATATCAATCAAAGGCTTATTCACAAATGAAGGTTATTTGATAAAAATTATATTTGATTTTAGGAGGTTACTCTTTCTTGAATATTAGTAAAAATCATAATACAAACTTATTTAATATGTATAAAATGTATGTGTGTGTTTGTTAAGTCCTGAGGTGGAGCCTATGACCCACATATTTAACAAGCACCCAGAAGATCCTAATTCAGATGCTCTATTTAAAAAGTAGAGTTTCACCCTGGCCCATTTTAGCTCAGCAGTTAGAGCATTGGCCTGTGGACCAGAAAGACCCGGGTTCATTTCCTGCTAAGGGCATATACCTCAGTTGCAGTTTGTCCCCAGTCCCTGTGGGGTCATGTGGGTGGCAGCCACTCGATGTGTCTTTCTCACATCGATGTTTCTGTCTCTCTTTTCCTCCCTCTCTCCCTCCTGTTCTATCTGAAGTTAAATGCAAAAATGTCCTTGGGTAGGATAAAAAATAATAATAATAATAATAAATAAAGAAGTAGAGTTTCACCATCAAAGAGTTCAGAGGGCTCAATGTAAAATCTAAGGGATTCACTTATCAGGCTTACACTAGAAAACTAATTTCCCCCAAGGACATCCCCCCTAGTACTTATTGCAAATTTATATGTATTAGGGTGGATTTTTTTTTTCCAGGCATAAGAATATGGGGGGATGCCAACAGAGTCCGGGGAAACTTGGTCGCACTTTCAATTTGGCCGGGAACTTATCAGAACAGAAAAGATTTCAGTTCAACGCTGTGGCATGCAGCAATCGAGGTAACGCAAACCAATTTATAATTATAATTATACAGAATTATAGTTTCCTTATTGAAGATTATAATTTCTGTAGAAATTGTAAATCTCAAAATATTAATGAAAACTATGTCTTCCTTAGCTACAGACTGGTGAACTAATAAAATGAGCTAATTAAAAGAGTAAATGAACTTTCTTCAAAGATCATTTGAGCTCCAAAAGCCATTGAATTTTTCTTTGTGTTGCTATCCATTGGTTTAAATAGTTCTCTTACTTCTTTGCTTCTCTAACATGAATTATTGCACATATTACTACTTAACTCTGGATTTAGTTTCCTTCCTCATATGGAAGATTACAATAATAGACTAAAAAATTTCTACAACCCCTTTCTCACCTAAAATTTTTATGAAATTATGCAAGATTATTTACTCTTATCTGATACTACCATTGGATCCTTCTTGTTTCCCATGAAATTTCTTCAATTACTATAGTTCCTTATTTAGATGGAGATTACAAGCAAGAAAATAGTACAGAGAAAGAATTTGGAGGAAATATAGCTTCCTTTTGTTTCCATTTTACTAACATATGCCATAGGAACAAAAAAGAATTACAAATAGCTCTCTTGGAAAGATGGGATAAGGATTGGGTTTTGGTTTTGTGCAACTATTAATAATCACTTTACAGTAAAATGTGAAAGCCTGGAACTTCGTATACATTTATTAGGTAATAATGTTCTCTTTCATCTATTTATAGATGTTAGAATGTAATAAAATGTCAATTCTAAATCTTTCAAATTATCTGCATCTTTTGAAATGAAAAGTACTTACTTTACTGTTATGAATTCCATTCGACTCTATGTTATCATAATCTTTGAAAATAAGGGTGTTTAATATGCTTTAAATAATTGAGACTGTGTCTGTTTTGCTGACACTGTGGGCAAGAACTAAACCTTCTCTGCTCTGTACTTTTCATTGTCTGCCACATTGACTTGACTCATAAAATAAAATTGCTTAGTAATTACCGAATGCTTGTGCTACCAGTTTTTTATTACAGCAGATTTTATTTCAACTATTGAATGCCTCTCTTGAATCTTACAGTCCATTGTAATGGCCTGAGTTGTCTGTTTTAAATAAACCAAACTGATAACAGAATAGAACCAAGAAGAGGGATAAAATCTTTATAACCTTGCTCTGATACTGGAATTTGGTCTATGGCTTATAAATTTTGAGTCACATCCAGTGGATTTTGGGTGCTGTAATAGAAAATAATCTCTTTAACACACTTTCCTAAGAAGTGTGTTAATAAAATAATAATCTCTTTAATGTACTTTCCTTAGATGTCTAGTGATGGTTTTATACCTAGAATCTAAGGTAATGTGAACACTTCATTTGTAATGTAAGTTTGAATGGAGTGAACAATGAATTAAAATTTTCCTCCTGAACGTGTGGTCATAATTAAATTTCCTTTGTGTGTTGCATACTTGCTCTCCTTGCATAATTGTGGAAGAGCCTGACCCGAAGCATTTTCTTTATCATTGTACTAGATAAATAGAGGGACCGACACAGTCTTACAAAATAATGTCGTGGCTGGATTTGGAAGGGCAGGATACCGAATTGATGGGGAACCTTGCTCCAGTAAGTCCTTTGTTATAGAGTCGCTAAAAGTAGGAAATAATTTGTCCCAATTTGTTAGAAATAAATAAGGAATGTGTGTCAGTTTGATATGTGATACTTCCTCTTCCTGGGCACTGAAAGAACTTAACAAAGAAAATTATTTCAAGATACCACTGGGTCTAGAGAAAAAATGGGTAGGCTTTTAAAGACAATGATTATTCATGTTTAGGATCCCAAACCTCTACCAGCAACTTCAGTTCTTGATTTGGCTGGTACTGGAGCAGGGAGTGCTTCATCTCACTTTCGTAAAACGAAACCTAGACATACATGCTACAAGGGATATGCCACTATTTTATGCTTCTGCTTTATATAGGAATAAACACTCACTGTTCATGTGTTAAGACTGGCCAGCATGAAAGTCAAAGGACATAATAGACAGTTCTCAGATACATTTCTATCAGCTGAGTGAAAAATCAACAACCAACTGAATAACAAAGGCTGTAGGGAAACAGGAACATTCGCACGTTGCTGGTTGAAAGACAAACCGATATCACCCCTACAGAGGGGAATCTGGCGATCGCTACCAAAGTTACCAGGCGTTTACCTTTGGCTCAGCACTTCTGCTCTGGTAATACAACTAACAGTTGTGAACAAGGTGATTCATCGCAGCGCTCTGTGTACCAGCAGAAAACTGAAGGCGACCCTGTGCCCACTGCCTGTGGGCTGGATAATACAAAGCCCAACACTGAACACTAGGCTCCTCTAAAAAACATAAGGAAGTTACAAATCTGTGCACTGATATGGAGATTCTAACGTGATAAAAAGAAAACTGCAGAACAGTATATGTAAAACTGTTTTGTATATAATATGTCTTGGGAGGGGAAAGGGAAGAAACTAAGAATATATGGGGCACTTGTATTTACACAAAGAAACTCAAAGTGTAAAAACAAACACATGGAAGTCGAGTGGGAACAGGGTCACTGGTGACCTATTATTGTGTAACTTTTTATAACCTCTTGATTTTTCAAGTAGGTAAAAGAATTATCAGACCCAAAAAGTACAATAAATAATAGAGCTGCAGACTTTACCTCCAAGAAACTTACTTAGTTAAAGGAAATGGGATTTTCCTCTGAAAAGTTCATATTCCTTCTACAGCTGACTTTTTCCTTCAGTGTAGTTATTTGTAAGATTCTTTGAATCAGCATTTTTCTGTAAATTCAAAACTTATTAAACTTAAGCTATTTTTTTTTCTTTTGCAAGATAGATTTTGAAGGAATAAAACAACTTTGCCAACAGATTTAACTTATTTTTTATATATGTTCTTTTTTTTCTCAATCCCTCCATCTGCCCCCAACACCCTCCACCAGAGCTCTCTATGAGTCTGTCTATATTTTGCTTGTTAATCCAGTTGTTCATTAAATTCCACATATGAGTAAAATCATATATGCTCTTATTAAGTATTTTATTTCCCAACAGCTTTCAGTGGCTTTTCTTTGACTTAAAATTTAAAAGTATGTAATTTCTCTATAACTCCATTGAAGTGTTGTGTGGTTTTTTTGAATATCAAAATATGACCTGTGAATATGACTATTTACTAATATGTAATGTAATGTATTTTTTAACCAACTATATTGTTATTACTAGATAATGGAGAATGTCTATAGGAGTTTTGGGATTTTAAGCAATTGAAATATGAAATATCACAGAGGAGCTGAGGGTTTAAGTTCCTGGAATGGGATAGCAACTTAACCAATTCATCTCCCGGACAAGTGGGAGGCTGGGATGCTGGGAAGGGAATCATGACCCGTGCTGGGTCCCAGGGAGGAGCCACACTTGCTCATGGGTTACATTGTGTGGAACCAAGGGAGGGACATGCACACAGCTTCTTATGAAAGAAACAAAATAGAAATCTGGAAGGCCGTAAGTAAAATGTCAATCTCAAAGGACTGGGGAAAGTGGAAAAGCAATAGAAGATAGGATGAAGTCAGATCCTTGGGGACAAAGTACAATTTGGGGAGTGATGCTGCTCCTTATAGGAAATCCTCAAATTCATGCATGGCTAAGAAGGAGCTCTGTAGGTTACTGGTCTGATTTGGACATAAATAAAACTTTCATTAAAATCCACATCAATTACCCTATATATTAAGTATTAGTCCCATTTGTCGAGGCACTTTACATGGGTTATTCAATTTCATTTTGAAACAACCCTGAATTAGTGTTGATTTTTTTATATATGAGGAAACTGAAGTCCTAAAAGGTTGATTAACTTTTCTAATATCATGAATACAGTAATTCAACAAACATTTAATGAGCACCTATCTCTGCATTAGTAATATGGTAGTCAGAGAGCTAGACAACACAGTCTTCTCTCAGGAAGCTTATATTGTAATAGGAGAGGGGACATGGATAATTTACAAATAAATCATAATAAAATATCAAGTGAGGAAAATTCTAATTGCCATGTAAAATGACTGAGGTGCTACTGTGAATCAGAGAACGCCTTCTAAAGGAGTGACGCTTAACTTGAAACAAGATGACCAGAAGGAACCAGCAACGCAGAGGTCTTCAGGGGAAGCATTTTATACACAGCAGGTGGTGTCAGTATGTGTCACGTTCAACCTTGTTTGAATCCAACGTCATGCTCTTTCTAATGAAATTCATGTTTAGTTTAATCAGATAAGTTAAGGGTGCCAGCAGTAAACCAAACTTTTGCAAATGAGCATACAATTATTCTAAATAACAGGGAAGGGACAGTTTAGATTAAGAGTAAATACTAGATGGAGTAAACCACAAATGGCTGAACCATAAAAATATTGGGTCATCTTGTTAAAATGTACATCAAAATTATATATTTAATTTTTAAAAGAATTTTAACTTGAACCAATACTGCTTATAAAGCTGTATGACATGACCGACAATGTTAATTCTCTTGTTCTGTATTTCCTTCCAAGTTCAGTCTAACCCCCTGGAAAAGTGGTTTGACAATGAAGCCCATGGGGGTTTCTATGGCATCTATCTGAACCAAGATGGCCTTCCTGGATGTTCTCTTATACAGGGATTTACCATTTGGATGTGCTGGGATTATGGAATTTATTTTCAGGTAAATTGATCCAAGATCAAGACTGTTGGTTTTCTTTTATGATTGTATTTTGTACTTTGCAAACTACAAATTGTATTACAGACCACAGAGAGTGTCTATATCCATAATGTGACCCTGGTGGACAATGGAATGGCCATTTCTTCAATGATTTACATGCCAGCTGCCATATCTCACCAAATTTCCAGTAAAACTGTGAAAATTAAGGTAAGAAATGAATACAGCCACATGAGAAGGGTAATATTATTAAAGGACTAACAAAAATAATCTCCTGGACTTCTATCCTGGCTAGTCCAAACCTCCTACCTTTGCTCTCATTGACTTCTGACAGGAAACTCTCCATTCTTCCCTCTCCTCCCAAATCCCTCACCTCTTCTTGATTATCACCTGCTAATCTTGCAACAGTTAGTTAAATTTTCATCCCATCTATGAAGTTTTTCCTGAACCAGCCTAAGTAGTAATGACACTCCTTCCTCTTATTCCTACTGTTCCCTAGACATATTTCTATCCTAGAAACAGAACGTGTCATCACATGTAATTATTTACATGCCTGTCTTCCCCTTGACGCTTTGAGTGTCATTCCACTCAGGGAAGAAATCACATCTTCTTCATCTTGGTTTAATGAATGATCCAGTTCTCAAACTTACAGGTTGCATTTTGCAACAGTGCAATTCAGTATCAAGCATTATGTTTTCCTTTAGCAGTAGCTATTATTAAAGGTGTATTGTTCGAATTTTTTAATAGAGCTCATTAATTGTTGGAAGTAGCCCTGAATTTAATTGCTCTGATGTCTTAACAAATGATGATCCCAATATCGAACTTTCTGCTGCCCATCGGAGTTCTAGACCTCCATCAGGTAAAAACTTTAAGATTTTAATTTCAGTGTTCATATGAGTGCACTTTCAAATTTCATTAACCATCTTCTTTTTATGAAAGGCGGGAGAAGTGGGATTTGCTGGCCTACCTTTGCTTCAGCACATAACATGGCACCCCGGAAGCCTCACGCAGGGATCATGAGCTACAATGCCATCAGTGGCCTTTTGGAAGTCTCAGGCAAGTTGAACATAGTCCTTGACAAATCTGTGGCTGCTTCGGCTCATCAGTTAAAACATCGGCCTAAGGACTGAAGGGTCATAGGTTTGATTCCGAGTCAAGGACACGTCCCTGGATTGCAGGTTTGATTCCTGGCCCTGGTCAGGGTTGTGCAGGAGGCAACCAATCAATGTGTCTCTCACATCGATGTTTCTTTCTCTCTCCCTTCCAATCTAAAAATCAATGGAAAAATATCCTCAGGTGAGGATTAACAAACAAACAAAAAAGAATACATAGAGTATAACTAATAATGTTTCATTGTTAGTAAAAAAAAAAAATGATTTACATGAATTTGTACATTAATCTGTTCAATATGACAAGAAAATAAATCAGACAGCAGAGTCAATTTCAAGAATGGTTTGTCCCCTGGCAAAATTCATATATATATTTATATATTTAAAAAACTGAAATTTAATTTTTCTTCTAAAGCAACAGAAAAACCACTGTTTATAGTAACTTAATTTGTTTCTTTAAGTTATAAATACCTTTTCATATAACTAGGGTTATATATTTTTATCTCTTTTTACAACTGAAAAAGTGTAAATTCATATAATTTAAGAGCTCAGATAACCTTACTGAAATGCCACAGCTGTTGGCAGATTTAGGATTAGAATTAAAAACTTCTGACTTGAAATCCACTGCTTTTGCACTGAGTCTGGCTGCCTCCTTAATAATGTAAAATACTTATATATAAATTAATATAGGGGACATGTCAATTATTTCCATTTTTCCCATTAAATACATGTGCCTTCTTGTGATAATTCTAACCAGTGTCTTCTCGAAGAAAGAGGTTCAATAAATTAGACATCTAAGTTTTGCCATGTTGTTTCTTATAATTTTAAGTCTCAGAAGTGCAGGACAAATGATCCTATGAGTAACTTAGTGTTCCTCCTAATGATGATACCCTTGGCAAAAACTATTTGACATACTACATAGGTTTTAGTTGGGCATATATTATTCAATAACAAAAATAAGCTCTGGAATATTATAAATATCATATAGAAATAAAAATATCCTTATGAAATGGAACTTTATAAATAAAATTTCTTGAAGGTATACAAAAACTGCTCAAAGACATAGTCTTAAAAGACAATAAGTGAATGATGGTTGTCTTTGGCTGGAAGCAGAGAAGATTTTTGTGCATTTTCTTGAAGAAATACTCTTCGGAGAAAGGGATGGAAGCAGAATAGGACAAGGAAGTTGCTAAGCAAGGATGTGGCATATGCTGGAGAATAGTCCCACTTGATCCCACCCGGAGCTTTGGAAAATAAATCACCACGAGGTTGATCTCACATTTTAGTGGAATAGTCTCTTGAAGGGACAGCTGAGGTGTCAGCTTTGGACATCTGCAAGAATGTGTTATTCATCTAAAGCTAACAGCTATTATATGGTGTTGAATTCCCAAACTATAGAAAACATGGGTATTGATAACAGGGGCTAGAAGAAGGAGTAACCTTGTTCACCAAGACCCCTAGAAACTTGTGTTTCCAATCCTATAATTTTAGGTTCTAAGCATCTCAAGGCCGTGGTTCCCAAAGTGGGAGAGTGTCCACCAGGGGATACAATAAGAAACCTAGTCAACATAAAGCTATGACCACCTCATGGTCCTTTGGGCTCCTCGTCAGCATTACCATTTGTGAGGGGTGATTGATCCTGATCACCATGTGAAGGAAGGGTTACTACTACATAATGGAAGTAGGGAGGACTACCTTGCATGACCCACTGGGGCTCATGCACAGTGTCGATTGTAAGTGAGCAAGTACAGTGATTAAGACCTAATAAGGGAAAAGTAACCAGGGGATTATTTCCAACAGAACTGAGGGTGTGGGCCAGGCAAGCATTAGCCTACATGTTGACTAGAAGTGTTAGCTAAGGAGGAGGAAAATTCAGAGATTGCCCCACTTTGTTTCCTGTCCCTTTGAGGCAGGGGGGTGGTCTTCTGTATCAATTGTCAGTCAGACCTGGCTGCCCATATAGGGGTAACTTGGGAGTGCATAATATCTCAGATGAAGGAGTTGTCAAGTGTTCGAGGGCAGTTTCTCAGAGAAGGAGCTGCTGTGAGTAGTTAGCAGTCAACACAGACAGGAGCCAGTATAGGAGATATGTGCAGGTAACAGATAGTATCTGCTATTGTGGTAGTCTATTAATACTCAGCTACAGGCTCCTATTCATGTGTATACAATATCTTCTTAGGGAAAATATAAGCAAGAGGTTAGTAGATAGCATATAACTGATTTAAGAATTTTTGAAGTTACCTTTTACTTTTTTCTATTTTTGAATCATTGGATTTTTAGTACAATGCAGATTAAGTTTTGGATCCAATAAAGTCTATCTTTTGGTCACACGATATATGCAATAAGGCCAAGAGAACAATAGCATTTCAGTTAGCATTTGCTGCATAACAACCCAACCCCCAGATTAGTCTTTAAACAACCATTTATTAGTGTATGACTCTGTAGATTGGTAATTTAGGCTTTTTTCAGCTGGATGGTTCTTCTGCTGGTCCCACCTGGGGTTATTCATTAGGCTGCTTTCAGTTTAAGGATGGATAGGGGCTGGTTAGTCAGGGATAGTCCCACTTCTATGACTGGTGTTGGTGCTTGTTGATGGTCAGTGCTGACCATTGGCTAGAGTAGTGGGGGTGATTGTGCTAGGCTTATTCACAACCTAAAAGTCACAGAATTCCCTAGAGCACCAAGAGAATGAGCCCTAATATGCAAGCACTTTTCAGATCTGCTTATACCACAATTGCTCTTGTCCCATTGGCCAAACCAAGTTACATGGCCAAGCCCAGAGAAATATGGAAATGTCTACTCAGTGGTGTTGATGTAGGGAGAAGACAATCTACCATGAACAGTGGTGGATTAATCTACCACATAAGGTAAGAGCTTCCTGTTCAAGGTGGTATTAAATGGTGTGTTTGCTGGAATGTATGTAAAATGCAACTATACAACCTCTCCTATATAAAATATTATTTTTCTATTATTATGTTTTAGGTTCAACATTTGTTGGATTCAAGAATGTTTGTTCAGGTGAAACTAATGTGATATTCATTACTAATCCTTTAAATGAGGATTTACAGCATCCAGTCCATGTGAAGAACATACAACTGGTTGATACTACTGAACAATCAAAAATATTTATACATAGGCCTGATGTAAGGTAAAATATATAAAAACTCCATTTTCTTCCTTTCTTCATAGTTTTCCATTTTCTTTTTCCCTTACCATAGAGCTGGGAAAGTTGCTATATTAACATAACTGTTACTTTTATAAAATTTTAATCAGCATTATAAAAATTAAGACTAATGCATCTGTGTTATCAATTAAGTTGAAGAAGCTGGGTCTTAATATGTGTATTTTCTCACACTGTTTTTTCCATGCATTATACTTTTTTTATTGATTTTTTTTTAGAGAGAGAGAGATGGGGGGAGAGAGGCAAAGAGAAAGAGAGGGAGTGAGAGAGAAGAGAAAAGAGAGAAATATTGATGTGTTGTTCCACTTATTTATGTGTTCATTGGTTGGTTTGGTTCTTGTATATGCCCTGACTGGAGATTGGACCTGCAACCTTGGTTTATCGGGATGATGCTCTAACCAACTGACCTACCCAGCCAGGGTTCCATATATTATAAATAACACTATCATTAAACATAAAAGACAGAAATGGCATTAGAAGTGTGCTGTATATTAATATCTCTCCATTAATAGTCATTAGTAATGAGAAACATTTCTATCATTTCTCTTTTTCTTACATCTTTTGTTTCCTGTTGCTTTCTAAATGTCTTATCTCATGCACTCCAACATTCAGCTGGACATTAAATGTCAGTCATTATAATAACTGTGACTGAGAATATGCAGAAACTTTGAATAGTGATTTTTCGATCACAAAGGTCAGGTGGTGTCAGAATATTTGTAGAAGCTGAACCACTTATATTCTAAGTCTTAAAAGAATATAGTCAATAGTTGCTACTGTTCCTAAGAGGTGCAGACTAGAAGTTTACAGGTAAGGCATATTGGAGGTAAGAAATTTTCTATTAGAGATCATTGTCTATTTTCAGTGTAGGGAAAAAATGAGGAATAATGCTGTCAGACATCTCTTCAGAATAATGTAATGTTTCACAAATAGTTTGACTTCATCTGATTTTGTTTTGATGACAACCCCACAGCTCTTCATTTAATAATTGTTGAATTGTAGTGTTTTTTGTTCAAAAGAGCCTCTCCCCATTAGAAAATTGTTAGCATGTATTCAGTTATCACTTAATCTTTAAGATTTAATACATAATTTTAATATCTAGTCATGAAGAGAATATTACTTATGAAATATCATATCTTTGTGTTCTGTGCTTTAATTTGGTACTGTTGGCACTTTACAGACCCGTTTCACTAGGCAGTTCACCCAGTCCCCAAATGCTCTAAATGGGCGCCAACAATTACCTAAGTTCAACAACTCTGGAAAATTGCTCTTAGCCAAACAGGAGTAGCTGTGGGAAACCAGAACCCTCCCTGCCACCACCTCCTTGTAGACTATGGAAAATGACTGATATATTCAGAAGTACAAAAGGCTGGTTCCCTTGTCTCCAAGTAAGAACAAATCTGGGTGCAATCCATGATGCAGAGGTACCCCTGGGGGAAGATGGAAGCTAGTATGCAGACCACAGTCCTCTCCTTTTCTTTCCTTTGCTCTATGGCTGCGCTCCTTCCATTCTGAGAGGATCCCCTCAATAACTTACTGAACAAAAGTCTACATCTCAGCCTGCTTCCTTGGAACCTTCAGGCAGGCAGAGCCCTAAGCTATAGTATGAGTGCCATAGGCACCTACCCACAGACTTGTTTACAAAAGTACTCTGTACATACTTGAAAACACAGAACATGTGAACTACAGGAGTATTCATTAAGATCATCTCCAAAACTATTACAGTATTATAGTAAGGAATAATGTATAGCTTTATGCCTCTCTTATAGCAAAAAGGAAGAGATATGCTATATACTATCTAATAGATCTGAGCTTTCTACTGTAATTTTGTTGCTATAAGTCTGAAATAAATTATATTTTCCCACAGAATATATGATGATGTAGTGTAAGTGTACTGTATACCATGTATGCTATACAATGTATAGTACATTGCAAATTGAGTAGCTATTTTATTATTGTAACCAGTTAACATTCCATACTCCAGGTGGCCCAAGATGAAAGCAGAATACTATCTATGATTGAACTGCATTATGAGTTTATAGTATTTCATCTCTTACAGTTTGGGTGTCTATAGAATGCTTACTAAAATATGTAGCATACAAATCATAATCCAAGTTTATCTGTTTGCATATACATGAGCAAAGTCTATGAGAATATATACTAATCTGCAGTTTGTGGTGACTCTATTGTTTGAGATAGGAAGGTAAAGGGGACTGAACTTTTACCAAGTATTTAGATTATTTTATAGTAAGCATATAAAATAAGCATATAAAAACTTTTATAATGTTGAAAAGACCCATTAAAAAAAGAGAAGGAGCCCAGCCAGTGTGGCTCTGTGGATTGAGCATCATCCCATGCACTAGGAGGTTGCTGGTTCTATTCCAGGTTGGGACACATGCCAGGGTAGCAGGCTAGATCCCCAGTGGGGGACATACTGGGGCTGCTGACTGATGTTTCTCTCTCACTGATGTTTCTATCTCCCTCTCCCTTTCTCTCTCTCTAAAATCAATAAAAACCTATTTTAAAAAAGAGAAGGAAGGGAAAAAATAATGACGACTTTTTTGTCAACACAGGAATGTGTATGTCCTGAACAGCAGAGTAATTCTTCACCTGCTCTGGGAGGCAGTGTTAGTATATTGTAAGCTATTCACAAATCTGAAATCTATTATTCAAGGAAAATATGGAACAGCAAAATGGAATTCTAATTTCATATCCCACAGGTGTAACTTGTCCTTTTGAAATGTTAATGAATTCATAATAAACTAAACCAACACAATGGAAAACAGACCTCATTATAATGCGCATTATGTGTGCTACTTGGTCCTACTTTAATCCTGCCTGAAATGATAAGATTCAGTCAATCAATTTTTTCTGGATACTCTCTTATCAAATACTCAAGTATACTCAAGTGCTCCCTAGAAATAGGAGAGGGATAATAAATCTAAGTATTCATACATTTGACCTTTTCTCCACAGAAAGGTGAATCCATCTGATTGTGTAGACATGGTTTGTGATGCCAAAAGGAAATCTTTTCTCAGAGATATGGATGGCTCCTTTCTGGGGACTTCTGGTTCAGTGATACCTCAATCAGAATATGAATGGAATGGAAATAGCCAATTTGGAATCGGAGATTACAGAATTCCGAAGGTGATGCTCACATTCCCAAATGGAAGTAGAATTCCTGTTACCGAGAAAGCACCTTATAAAGGTTTGTTGGATATTATTGTTCATCCTCAAATTTGTGAAACGACATATCTTTTATTTTTAATAATTGATGTACTCAACCAGTAACACTATGTTCTACTTATTAATGTTACATAACAAGAAAAAGTAATGTGGATGCTTTTGCAAAGAGATTTATTTTCACTGCTAAAACGTATTTATCTATATGTCCAGGAGTTATTAGAGATGCAACCTGTAAATACATTCCAGAGTGGCAGAGCTATAAGTGCTCTGGGATGGAATATGCAATGATGGTTATCGAAAGCCTGGACTCCGACACAGAAACTCGAAGACTCTCACCAGTGGCTATAGTGAGCAATGGTTATGTAGATCTCATTAATGGTAAGTGTTCAGTGTCAACAAACCAAGGTTACTCAAAGCATTCACTCTTTATTACATGCATGGAGACATCTCATAAACATCAGGACCTCTCTATAAGAGAGGTGGTTGACTCTTCAGCAGTTCCCCATATTAGAAAGCCAGGACAGTGATTCCAAATTGATCACTAGAAGAAGAAAGAGAGTAAAGGTATTTCTTGAGTGATCTTTATAATTATAATGATAAGGAGACATAAATATTTTAAAGACAAAGTTGGCCTAAGTGTCTCCAAAAAGACAATTTGCCTTACATAACTTTTAAAAATGATAATGTAAGACGTGGAAGTGGGGTACAGACTGACAATCCCGAGAAGAGTGGGTGAGGGGGAGATAAACCACAGAATTTATATGCATGTGTGCATGAACAATGGACATGGACAGCAAAGCTGGGGACAGGGCGGGGAGGGAGGGGGTATCAGTGGAGGAAAAAGGAGAAACATCTGTAACAAAAATAAATAATTAAATTTAAAAAATAAAGATGATAATGTATAATTTATTGGAATACCTGAGAACAGGTCTTCTCAGCTACTCATTTTTTATTTTCATGAATTCTTGAAATGATGTGCCGTTTTGTTTTCATTTCCAAGTCCTTAGACTGTCAAGAACATCTTTTCAGATCAATTATCGAGGTTCCTTGCTTTCTGGTTATGATGACTCTAGTTCAGAGGGGAGGCAAGGTGCCTGTAAGAATTCCGATCAAGACTTTTTCAAGGTTCTAAGACTTTTGTAATGAATAAGATGAACTTCTAAAAGCCACTGAAAGCAGAGGGCAGGGACTCAGTATGTAACCCTGAAATAGCCCGGGGACTCTGAGATTAGTCTCAAAGAGGGTTGAAGGGTCTTTCAAGTACTAAGGAGGCATATAACCTAGATTAGAAAGAGTTCTGTGCCCTGACAGGGTCGTAACATGTACTGAAATATTCAAAGATTCAACAAAACATGCTTTACCTCATAAAAGTATTCCTTTTTTAAAAAAAAGTGTTAAATAGAATAAAATAAACTATATCAGAGGCGTCCCAAAGTTGCAAGAATTTTTTTAAACATAAGTTTTTATTGATTTTAGAGAGACTGGGGGTGGGGAGGGAGGGAAAGAGAGAGAAACATCCATTGACTGCATCCTGCACACCCCCCACTGGGGCTGTGCCCACAACCTGGGCATGTGCCCTGACCTGAAATTGAACTGGTGACCTCTCGGTGCATGGCATCAGTGCTCAACCAACCGAGTTACATGATTTTTAAGCCCTCTCCACTTCTCCTGCCCAGCATGCATTCTGCCTGGTTCCTATGACCAGCAATCAACCCAATTTCAAATCTGCCTTTCAGATTTTATAAAGCAGAGAGACTGTGAAAAGAATTTTAGACCAGTCATTGAATAATAGAGATGGTCTTATTTTATTTTTTATCCTCACCCGAGGACATTTTTTCATTTTTTATTCAGATAGAGTGGGAGGGAGAAAGAGGAAGAGAGAGAGAGGGAGAGAAACATTGACGTGAAAGGGACACATCGAGTGGTTGCCACCCACACGACCCAACCAGGGCCGGGGACAAACTGCAACCGAGGTACGTGCCCTTAGTGGGAACCGAACCGGGGCCTCTCTGGACCGCAGGCTGGCATTCTAACCGCTGAGTCAAACCAGCCAGTGCTAGAGATGGTTTTAAATTGTTTTATATGGTGGAGAAAGATTATATTCTGTTTATTTTTACACTTTCCTTTTCTGAAAGGCAATATAAGCTTTCTGTTTACAATAGTGATATGGCATTTCTCTTTAAAATAAATTTAAAAGTTAAAGTGACTCAATTTAAAGAAAAGTCTTAAGTAAATGATAGTAGCATTTCAAAAATTATGAAAGTGTGAAAAGAATCACTGAAACTTAGGACGCACTACACTAGGTTGCTTTTGTTACTCTAAATCTTTCACTTTATATGTAGAAATTTCTTTCTGCTTGTTTTGCAAACTCACAAAGAAGATGTATTTAAAGGTAGGATTTATAATTTGGATGCTAAGGGGAAGTTCATGTTCTACTTGAACTGCAGAAGTTCCTATTGATTTAAAGTTTGATTGAAGTCCAGTTATAAATATTAATAATAATTTCAAGCAAGCCAGGAAATTGAGCAAAGATAATGAATAAACACATCAAGAAAATTAATCACTCCATATCTCACTCAGTGTTTTATATAATCCCAGCCACATTAAAACTGAAGTGGAATAGAGAAGTTGACTACAAAAGTCATGGTGTACCTTTTCTAGAAATGTCTAGATTCAGGTAGAAAAGCATCCACTATCTTTTGGCTTTCTAGAGAGTTGATTGGAGTGTTATTTTGTCAGATTGCTTCAGTGCATTAATGACATTGAGCTTCCAACAGTATCTACAATTACACTCTTTAACAAAAATTTATTAAAATAACATTAGAGGACAAAGACAATAAAAAAAAACTTAAGAGTTTGTTGAATTTACAAATTAACTGATGAAAAAATGAGTGAGTGCAAGAGTTAATGCAATGGTTCAGACATAGATATATCCGTGTTTGGGGTATAGTACAGGCTCTATTTTCAACAAGTTAACTCTGTCACAGCATATTTCTCAGCAGAGTCTGAGAAAGTTGGTTCCCTACCCAAACTCTCATTTGATGGGTAGGAGAAAGGATGAAGCATTTCCTTCTTTACCATGTGGCCTGGGCTTAAATAGGGTTATTAGAGGACCATGAAAATCTACAATTTCCTCATTGACTTTCCAGTACAAATCCTGAACACATTAATGTACCCTCCTCACCCTGGGCAGTGTAAAAGTAAAGGCAGGTGACAGGAGTTGCTTCACTGCCTGCCTTTTTAAGCCAAGTTGTGAGAACTAGCTTAGATCTCTGGGTAGATGGGTGGATGGATAATGGATATAAATGCTGAACTTGATCACTGCCATTTATTTTTAATACAATTACTCGTCAGACTTTGAACTAATAACATTCATCATAGGAAACATGAACTTTCATTTTATTTGGATTTAGGCCCCCAGGACCATGGTTGGTGTGCCGGATACACCTGCCAGAGAAGACTGTCCCTGTTTCATAGCATTGTGGCTCTGAATAAATCATATGAAGTTTACTTCACTGGCACCAGTCCTCAAAATCTTCGACTGATGCTGCTTAACGTTGACCATGACAAGGTAAGGCAAGATAGAAATAATTTCTTAAGAGTGATTGGTGTTGATTACTTGCTTAAATTTCTATCTGCCAAGGACTTGATCTGCTCCCCTATTCTCTTGAACATCATCAGCCATAGCTCCTTTTATTTTTTAAATTTTTTTATTAATTTGTTTTTGTTACAGATGTTTCTCTTTTTCCCCCATTGGCACCCTCCTCCCCATCCACCTCCCCGCCCCTTCCCCAGCTTTGTTGTCTATGTCCGTTGGTCATGCATACGTGCATATAAGTTCTGTGGTTTATCTCTCCCCCCACACTCCTCCCTCCTCTGAGGCTTGTCAGTCTGTACCCTACCTCTATGTCTCTGGGTCAATTTTGTTTATCAGTTTGTTTAGTTCATTATATTCCACAAATAAGTGAGATAATGTGATATTTGTCTTTCTCTGCTTAGCTTGTTTCACTTAGCATAATACTCTCCAGGTCCTTCCATGTCATCTCAAAGGATAAGAGATCTTTCTTTCTTACAGCTGCATAGTATTCTATTGTGTAAATGTACCACAGCTTTTTAATCCACTCATCTACTGATGGGCATTTGGGCTGTTTCCAGACCTTAGCTATTGTAAACAGTGCTGCTATGAATATAGGGCTGCATATATTCTTTCCAATTGGTGTTTCAGGCTTCTTAGGATATATTCCTAGAAGTGGGATCACTGGGTGAAATGGCAGTTCAATTTTTAATTTTTTGAGGAAATTGCATATTGTTTGCTATAGTGGCTGTACCAGTCAGACCCATCCTTGATTCCTGTCTTTCATATTCCTCATCCAATCCATCCGCTAATCCTGTTGGGTCTCCATTCTATACATCCAGAATTTGAGTACTTCTCACCCTCTCTGCCGCTACCATCCACTTTGAGCCAACATTCTCTCTTTCTTGGGTGCAGGCTGTTGCCTCCCAATTCCTCCTCCTGCTCTACCTTTGCCACCTCTTTGTTCTCAGAGATACCCTCAAAATGTAGGTCAGATTAGGTCATTTCTCTGCCCCAAACCCTGCAATAATTTCTCTATTGGTCTTTGTCCAAGAGACAGAGTCCTCACAGGGCTTATAAGACTATATGAGTCTCGCCCTGGCCAGTTTGGCTCAGTGGTTAGAGCGTCGGCCTGCGGTCCGGAGAGACCCGGGTTCGGTTCCCGCTAAGGGCACGTACTTCGGTTGCAGTTTGTCCCCGGCCCTGGTTGGTCGTGCGGGTGGCAGCCACTCGATGTGTCCCTTCACGTCGATGTTTCTCACTCTCTCTCTCCCTTCCTCTCTCTCCCTCCCACTCTATCTGTACAAAAAATGGAAAAATATCCTCGGGTGAGGATAAAAAAAAAAAAAAAAAAGACTATATGAGTCTCTCCCCCTTAGCACTTCGACTTTCTTATTTTACTAGTCCAGCCACACAGGCTTCCTTGCTGTCCTCAACACACCAGACATGCTTGGCCTGTGTTCAGATGTTGAGTCTGCCTCCAGCATTCTGCCTAGGTGGCCAACTCCCCATCACAACTCCCATTCACTCCATAGGCCTACCCTGATTACCCTTCCTCCTGGCTCTCCCAATTACTTGTACTCTGATCTACCTTTTTGTTTTTTCCATAGCATTTATCACTTTATAATATGTTTGATACTTTACTTTTAATTAGTTCTGTTAATTATTCTCTGTCTCCTCACTCTACAATACAAGCTTAAACAGGGCAGGAACTTTTGAGAGCTCCTAGATTAATGCCTGGCCCAGATAGACACTCAATTTTTAATTGAAAGGGAATATTTTTAATTTTAATAATAAGAATGGCAACTCCAAAGTAATGTGACTGTTAATATTCTGAGCCTCTGTAGACAATCTCAAAAGAAGATTCCTCTCTGTCTTGCAAAAGCCAGTCTTCTTACTTTATGATTACATCTGACAGCATGAGATTTGGGGAATATCAACATGGAAAGTAAGCAAAATTGAATCAGAGAGGATAGTTTGGCTGAGTTTTATTAGTCTTACCACCATATTTGTCTCAGGATGAGTGTTTTTTCAATATTAAGGAACTAATTTTGTGTGGTTGTGTTATCCAGAGTATTGCTCAGTGCCGCGTTTCCTCCGCCTGGAGCTGAAAGCCTCTATTGAACTCTGTTGTCTTTTAAAGGGTCCTTTCTTTAATTTAGAGACTCTAACAGTTTCTTTCTTACATTATAATTTTCTACTGAGAATTATCAGTTAAGTTGTAACATCTGTGTGAATTGTTGAATGTAAGTCCATTTAATAATTTTAGCTCAGGATTTATTTTAAGTTCATCAAGTTTCGTTTTAATTTTTTGCAGAAGACATATATAGCTGAAGGACATTTTTAAAGTGAATTCTAAATATTCTGTTTCACTGTTCTCTTACGATGTGAAAACATGTTTATTTTTAACAGGCTGTTCTGGTAGGAATTTTTTTCCCCACACTGCAGCGTTTGGATGTCTATGTGAACAATGCGTTGGTCTGCCCCAAAGATACAGTGTGGAACTCCCAACAGAAGCACTGTGAACTTAATAGACATCTGTACACAGGTATTTACTCAGAAAAAATACAACACACATCATATATGTACTTAATTACTTGTAAAACTCTTTATTAATATTTTATTATTAATATTTTTAGTTACTTAGCCATTGATGAGTGCAAGATAAAATAATTTTTACCACCAAATACTAATATGTGTTCATTTATAACGTGTATCCTAAAAAGATTACTCCTGATGGAAGTCTTAGCTATCTGCATAAATGCAGATATACGTTTCTTGTGTGTGATGGACATTCCTTAGCCCCCTGAAAACACTTACATTCTACACATTTAATGTAGTTATTCCTATGTACAAAATACATTTTAGTTAGAATTTACAATATGCGTTAGTAGATATAGAACCACTTAGATATTATTTTTGATACTGTGCCATAAAATAATATATACAGGGGCAAAAGTAGGTTTACAGTTGTTCACATGGAAACAAATACAATAATTAATATATAATAATACAAGAATAAACTATGTTTTACGTACTCACAATTATAAACCTACCTTTGCCCATCCCTGTATATTCATTCATTATATGTATATATGTGTGTATATATATGTATATACACACATAATAATCCCAATCACTTTTACAAAATTTTCTTCCCTAGTAGAATTTGTTTGGTGTTAATCAAAGACTTTTCAGGCTAAAATGTAAGACTGTTTCACTGGTGTAAGTTCCTTCTGGGATGTTTTATTATATACTTTATTTGTGTTACATACTTCTGTTTTTGGTAAAAATAGAAGCACTGAATTGTAAATGCACCTCAAGATTCGGTATATAGCACTGCACAAACTAGATGGCTGTTAAAGTTACATTTGTAAATTACCAAATGTGGCTTTAAAATTCTGAATGTGTAAATAGTGTTATAATACAGGGTCCTGCTTTCATAATTAGATTTTATTTTTCATTTATACTATGGTAGTAGCATTGTTTTTTAAAGCAAATTTAATGTACAATGATTATTTTTTAATTAATTGTTTTAATACATTTTTAAATTTTAAAAATAAATGTAATGTATAATCATTATTAATGATATTATTTAAAGGATTGACTTTAATATTGCTTGTTGGTTCTATACGTATTTGTGTTTTTAGTATGCATACTTTCTTTTTTATGAAGAATGATATTGTTGAACTTTTTCAGAATTTCCTAAGTTTAAACAAATAATGACTACTCCATGCTAACTGTAATCATATAAAATGTTTAACCCTGCTGTTTTGGCATTTTTCCTTCATAGGGCAATTCCTTCCTAACCTGAATTCCACTGTCTTTGGTGAAAACTACTTTGATAGAACCTACCAGATGCTTTACCTTTTGGTTAAAGGAACCGTACCTGTTGAAATCCACACCACCGCAGTCATATTTGTTTCTTTCCAAATACCTGCTATAACTGAAGATGACTTTTATAGCTCTCATAATCTGGTTAGAAATCTTGCCTTGTTCTTAAAGATACCAAGTGACAAAATCCGTATCAGCAAAATAGGAGGGGAGCGTCTTCGGAAGAAGAGATCCATGGGATTCATTGTTGAACTGGAGATTGGAGACCCACCCCCTCGGTTCATAAGCAATGACACCACAGGTATGCGTAGTACACCTTTCAGGTAGACTAATGTAATTACCAAATCCACACCCACAGATAACCTTGTTAAGGCCTGGTAAGCTTGGCTTCAGGAAATCCCACCAACCCTACATCCTGAACCCTATACGGGCCTAGAGACCCTTTTCCCTGCCCTACTTCTGCAATCCCAACCTATTTTTGAATTATGAAGGAAATTGAGCCTCTATTTTATTATTGTGGCAATGAATAAATTCAACAAAAGGATTTTACCTAATATAAAAGATCTAAGAAGTGACTAAGGAAGTGACTTCACAGCTGAGAGATCAAACATGAAAAGAGTTGGTCAATGAAAAGAGGGAGGTGAGAAACTTCAGGGCTGAGGCGTAGTTGCTAAGAGTTTGGTGCATTAAAAGAATTGGAAAGATCCCGTAAGTGTGCAGTGGAAGGAGCCAGGAAGGGCAAGCTGCTGGAGATGAGGTTGAGAGGTAGGCAGGTGCTAGATCGTGGAAAACCAAAAGCAGCTCTCCTCTTCTTAAGCCGAAGAAGGACTGTGTATGTTTTCCCAAGGAATGAGTAAATCCTTGGAGATTCTGAGCAGAGGAGTGGTGGGATAGATTTCCATAGTCAAGTCACAAATTTACCCAAAAAGTACATATATGTTCTACCTTTGTTCCTATGACTAATCAGCCTCACTAACCATCACCCCTTTCTCTGTCTCTCATTCCCCATACCCTCATTTTCTTGGTATAAGATAAAAATAGGCTCAACTGTTCCTATAACAGGTATCTTTGCTGGTTTCAATTATTTCCTTAGAGTGGCTCCTTTTGGGCATTTGGGTGAATGTTCAGTCTGTAGGTTTCCTTCCTCTCCATTTGTTCAGTCAGTTCAGGTTGGTATCTGAATACCAAGGGGGCTTTCCTGACCTCAGGCCCTCATGGTACCCTCTGCATTTAATAGTCTCTACTACATAATGGGTGGTCTTTGCTCTGCACAAGCCTCTCCAGGTGCAACTGAACTTTCCTGACCTCCTGCTGCTAAACCCAGGTGCTAATTCCCAGCCATGCCATTGTCTCCAGCAGTCAAACACAAGTGCTTTCCCCTAGGCTGGCCCTCTCCAAAAGGATGAGAGCTAGGTTTCTGTCAGAGGAGAATTACCATCCAGCTAATGAAGCTTAAACTTCAAGGCCCTTCACTTGTACAAGTTCCAGGAGGTGCTTTGACTTTCGAGGCCCTGGGAAAATACTCCATTTAATTATGTGGCCAGATCATTGAATGTTATTATAAAAGTTTTAAAAGTACAAATTTTCTGCATTCTTTTTCTGAAAGAGAGGCTCCAAATTGTATAAATTTTAAACTCAAAATCCAGATCTGTTTTATCATTCACTCTCTAGTAGTGTTTTCATTCAACTCGCTGGTTCTCTTATGTGTAAACCTGTGTACTGGGTGAAGCTCTCACCTTCTGCCACTAGGGGTCACACTAATTCCCCCAGGAGGTGTGTTTAACGTTGACTATAGTAGCCACATTGCCATTCTGGAATTCCACCAGTTAGGCAGGCAAGAGGTTCTTCCCTTGTGGGAATAAGCCTGTGGAAAGGTTTGCATGAGTGGAGGGAGGTGCTGATCAACTCTCTTTGTTGAAGGAAGCAGGAAGCACAGGCCTGAGTTATAACCCGTTCTCTCATGATGTTCCCTGCCCTGTCATAGGGACTTCCCTTCATCAGCCCTATAATTCCTTGTGTGTGCAGGGTCATGGTTTTGGACCCAACAGAGCCTGTTAATCTAACCTAAGAGTCGTAGTGGATCCATGGTTCATATACAGATTGCTCACCAACTCAGAAGTCCTGGTGAGCCCTTACATGTATTGGGATCCAATATTTAGCATACTAGGCACTCAGATATCCGAAGAAACTATCATTCATTTCCTATATGTGACATAATTTTCTCACACACAATCCCTCCCAAGCTCCATCCGCTTATAGTAGTTTTACCTTGCTAGTCAGATTTATCCAGTTAGGTTATAAATAGTCTAAGAACATGGAGATGGGTGGAGGGAGAGACAGACCAATGGCATTTTTCCCAGACCTTGGCTGGGATAGGGTTTTGAGTCTCAAGGAAAGCCTACAACTTGTCATGGAGCAACATTCCAGCAGAATGCCGGGAAATGGCAAAAGGGGGTGCATGCAGCACTCCTGCTGGCTCCCCCAGCCTTCACATCATGTCAGGATACCTAGAGGTTGCCAGGTGTCCTAGAAAGGGGTCCTTAAGTACTGACGGGACCTCTAGATAAGCAGAGTCCCGAGGTCAGGAATAAGAGCTCCTCAAGTTAGGGTCTTTGGTTCCAGGTGGCAGTCCACAGAAATGGACACCTTCACATGTCAAATGGTCAGAGTACCTGTTAACAGTGCAGACCGGGTCAGACCTGCTGCGCCGCACCAAAGGCCGGTGAGGACAGGTGGCAGCAGTAGTGGACCGACATGCAGCACTCTTGTACTGCTTCCGTCAGGTCACACGAGCCTGCATGCCTGGGGGGCCGTCTTCAGGAAGGGTGCATAGAGGAAGTGGAGGGAGAGGGAAACATCTATAAGACAACATTTATTCAGAAGAGTCTGAGTCAACCACGAGTCCTTTTAAACCGACAGGAACTAAAATTCCCTAAGACTGTGATTTTCAAAATGTCATATGAGACCTGCTGGCCTAGGACATCACCTCCTTCTTCCTGAGCCTTAATGGAAGAAACTCAGTGATCAGAGTCCTAAGGCAGACACTGGATATGGAAGATGCTGGATATCTAGGAACAAGGGATTGGCAAGGCCTACTGCACACCAGAACATTATCCTGGTGACAGTGGTTTTGTAGGAGATCATTGAACATGGCGTATAGAGAATGGAGTGGAAGAGGGAGAGAAGAGAGATACAAGAAAGCCAGTTTAAAGCTCTTTTAGTAAGTCCACTGATGATGGCTTTCACTGGGGTTGTGACAGTAGGGACCGAGAGATTTAGAAATTGGTAATTGATGATACGGTGTGAAGGAGAGGTGATGAGTGGAATAGACCAAGCAAATGTTCCTGACAAAGAAGTACAGGGAATAGAGGTGCCACTTCATAAGGTAAGGAGCATGAGGGGGGCAGTAAATTTAAGAGCACCTACCAAGCTAGAAAAAGAGTATAGTAACTACAGTATTAAAATTAACCTTGAAAGTCATCAGTGTCCAGAAAAAGTAACCATTTATTAGTAATTTAATAACTATAGCAACTTATTAACATACATACTGTGTTATCCTTTCATTTCAAAATAACACTTAAAAAAATGGTATGTCACAATAGACATGCATGATAGTGCTTTACTTCCAAACAATGACACGGGAAAGCATAAAATAGAGGCATACATTTTTCCCACTGTGCTTTCATTAATTTTTCTTGCATCTTGTATCTACCTTTGTTTCTTCTTTAATTCCAGCTTTAAAACATATTTCACTGAGATTTTCATTTTCCTGACCTCACTGATGTGACTTTATCATGTTAAGCTCATGTCCAATTAGAAATCTGTAGAATTCTATAATGTGGAAGGAGCAGCACAAACTTAAGTGAAAAACTCGCATGTGTTTTCACGATTTCATGTTCTTATAATCCACATGTCATGACACTGTTTCCCTGTAGGTCAGATTCAATTATCTGAACTCCAAGAAATCGCTGCTTCTCTTGGACAAGTTGTTGTTTTAGGAAAAACCAGTAGTACCCTTGGATTTAATGTCTCTTCCATGTCTATTACCAAGCCTCTCCCCAGCCCAATTGATTCTGGTTGGAGTAAGGTAAGAAAACACAACTACCCAAAATGCATTGCAGCTATTTAAAACATTGCTCATTTCTTATTTCAATTTTTTTTTTCTGTTTTAAGACTAATGTAGAGGACACGTCTATCTAATTTATTATTGGATTTTTATATGGTATGATTAAAATGATAAACTAGTTTTAAAAGAAGCCTGTATTCTAAAAAATTATTTATTGGCATAAAATGTGTTTTGCTCTGAATATTTACAACAATGATTCATGAATGTGATCTAGAAGAAATCCTGTAATAATATTTGCACATATTGAACATATTTTTGAATAAATCACACTTAGCCTGTCTAAGATGAGTTTGCTGCTGCATGTAGTGTATCGTGTGAAGACCACTTCATCCCTCATGACCACTCACAGGTGACTGCCCAGCCGGTGGAAAGGTCTGCGTTTCCTGTTCATCACGTGGCCTTCGTGTCCTCCCTCTCGGTGATCACGCAGCCAGTGGCAGTGCAGCTAGGACAGCCATTTGCTCAGCAGCCTTCAGTAAAGGCAATAGATTTGGATGTAAGTTATAACTCAAAACGTTATTTAAGTGGAAGAAGTAAGCTACAAATTCTGGAGGGTGAGCCAACCTCACTCATCCTGGTACACTGGCAACCTGAGGGTGGCACTGCCCCATAGACGTCGGACTAAGATGTATGGATATTGTCATTTACTCTTTTAAAAATGTTCCTATTCCGTGAACTTGCTCCAGTGTCTGTATTTGTGAACTCTTGGTGTAGGAAAAGGTTTCCGTAGATTTTAAATTTATAATGAGGCATTTAAAAAAATAAAGTTTCGCATATCTTATAAAATGAAAAAAGCCTGGGACAGGACAATTAGAATTCTCTATAATTTTTTTTCCTTTAGGGTAATTGTGTATCAGTTGAGATTACTTCACTGACTTTGAAGGCTGTACTAAAGGACTCCAATAATAACCAAATCAGTGGTCTTAGTGGAAATACAACAATTCCATTTAGCAGCTGTTGGGCCAATTACACAGACCTTACTCTTCTTAGAACAGGTGAGTGTACTATTTTGAATCCTCACATATACTATAATTGAACAAAGCATTCCATAACATTCTGGTCAATAAATTATAGAAATCAGAACCCTATACTACATGTTTTTTCAGAAAACATGTAGTCTAGCTTACAAAAATATATTTAATATGCAAAACAAAATAGAAATTAAAATGAGCAATTAAAGAAATTAAAACAAGTAATTTGAGGATATGCATCACAATTATTTCATGATTCATATTTTTTTTATCCTCACCCGAGGACATTTTTCCATTTTTTGTACAGATAGAGTGGGAGGGAGAGAGAGGAAGAGATAGAGAGAGAGAAACATCGATGTAAAAGGGACACATCGAGTGGCTGCCACCGCACGACCAACCAGGGCCGGGGACAAACTGCATACAAAGTACGTGCCCTTAGCGGGAACCGAACCCGGGTCTCTCCGGACCGCAGGCCGATGCTCTAACCGCTGAGCCAAACCGGCCAGGGCGTGATTCATATTTTTAATCCATTTGTGTACTTGTCTAAATTTTTACTAAAATGTATTATCCCATTTATAATGCAAACAATTAACAGATTTTCAAATTAGAGAAAAGAAAGGATAAGATAAGATCATATAATTTTTTTTTTTAGCCTCACCCAAGGACACTTTTCCAGTTTTTGTTCAGGTAGAGTGGGAGGGAGAGGGAGAGAGAAACATCGACGTGAAAGGGACACATGGAGTGGCTGCCACCCGCACAACCCAACCAGGGCCGGGGACAAACTGCAACTGAGGTACGTGCCCTTAGTGGGAACTGAAAGCGGGTCTCTCTGGACTGCAGGCCGACGCTCTAACTGCTGAGCCAAACCGGCCGGGGCAGGATCATATAATTTTAATACCCCATGTAGGAGTTCAGAGTTGGGCTGGAAAGTGAGTTCTCTTCTTTCTGAAATCCAATGCAAAGGAGGAAATACTAGTATTAGCATAATTCATAGTGCCCATCAGATAAACCAGTTGCCATGGAGACTCATAAGTTGCTCTGAGATCAGAACAAAGGTCCCCTATGAATTATCATATAGTATACCCAGTGAATCTATACCAGTGTTATCTTCAACCTTAGTACAGTAAAGGCGGCCATAAATTCCACAGCAATGTTTCTTATATTATCTCCACTCAGGTTGATGGCATAACTCCAATCAGTAAAAGTCTTTTCACTGAGGCCAAAATGATATGTCCAAAAAAACAGATCTCTATTGGTGAAGGATCATAGAGTACCTAAAACAATGAAATGGACAAACCGCTTATGCTTGAGACAGGCTTCCATCCATCTGCTTTCCTCAATCTGGGGCCCACTGAAGACCTTTAGAGACCCTAACTTCTGAGAGGCTGTGTGACGGCACTCCCTCTCCCTGCTACTGTTACTTCCCAAGTACACACACGGCCCTGGCCGGTTTGGCTCAGCGGTTAGTGTGTCGGCCTGTGGACCAAAGAGGCCTGGGTTTGATTCCGGCCAAGGGCATGTACCTCGGTTGCAGTTAGTCCCCAGCCCCAGTTGGGGTCATGTGGGTGGCAGCTAGTTGATGTGTCTGTCCCACATCAATGTCTCTCTCTCTCTCTCCCCCTCTCCCTCTTCCTCTCCCTCTCCCTCCCACTCTGAAGATAAATATAAAAATATCCTCGGGTGAGGATTTATACACACACACACACACACTCACACACACACACATACATACATATGCATACACATAAAGGTCAGAATAAAAGTAAAAATAAAGAGTAAAATAATTCCAACAAGAGTCTGATGTTTTTTATAATCACTAAATATCAACAACTAAAATCATTCCAGAAGAATTTTTTGTTATGTTTTGTATCTTTGTGCTTTCGTGATGTCCACACTTAACAGTCTGGTCTGCCTACCAGGGAGCAGTATCTCAGCCTAGTGCTTGATGAGATCAAATGGCAGTGTGTTCAGCATTGTGCTCTTGGACAAGGACCCTGACTATCCCACATGCTTGCTGGTTTAGGGCAGAGCCAAATTCTTGAGCAGCTAGCCTAACTGGTGGTAGGACTGGGACCCTTTTATGGGAAATGAGGCACTTATAAGAGCCCTGCCTACAGGGAAGGCTGCCCACCTGCCCAGGAAGGTGGGCCCAAGAAGTGCCCTGTGGCAAAGACCCAACCTAGAGACCAAGGACTTCAAACTACCACTTCCAAATAGCAGTGTTCCAAAGTAACCAGAATCACTGGAATGCTAAATCAGTGATATGGGTTTTGGCATTTTATCATGATAACAAAATAGCACTCTTATACAGTAAATTTTATTTGTTTATTTTTGTTACAGATGTTTCTCCTTTTCCCCCCATTGCCACCCTCCTCTCCCTCCCTCCCCACCCCATCCCCAGCTTTGTTGTCCATGTCCATTGGTTATACATACATGTGTATAAGTTCTGTGGTTTATCTCTCTCCCCCACCCCCTCTTCTGGGGATTGTCAGTCTGTACCCTACTTCCACATCTCTGGGACTACCCTGTTCCTCAGTCCATTATATTCCACAAATAAGTGAGATCATATGATCCTAAGCAAAACAAGCCAAGCAGTAAATTTTCTTTCAGGGTTCAAAGGTTCCCTTGGGGTGTCTATCTGACCTGCTATGGAGAAGAGCCACTGCTCCTAATTTCTTTCTTGCTTGCTTTTTTGTTGTTGTTTTTTTCATCAAGAATAGGGCCTCAGTTCCCTGGCTATGGATAGTAAGGATGGTCAAGTGTAGTCTTCTCATCATTATCTTTAGATCAGTTAGCCAGTTTGTAAATGAACCACTTTAAAATTGTAATGACAAAGAACATTCGAGAAAATTAACACAGCGTCTTTCTTGTAACTCTAGTCAGGCCCTCCACAGTTACTGTGGGAAATTCCCTTGCAGATTAGACTGTACCCCGACAGCATGGCAGCGTGCACTCTTCCACTTACAGCTGTATAAAGAGCAGAGCAGGGGCCACCTGCGTGTGGGTTGTGGTTTCTAACACAGAATATGGAGATGGGAACAGGAGGTGAGAAAAGAGTAGAAGAGGAAGAAAGTAAACAGCTGAGACTGTACCTTTGAGTAACTCAAATGAAAACAATATTACTAATGAATATAACATTTTAAATATGTTTACCTAGAAACCTATGTAATATTTAGTGTTTATTTACTGAATAACAAGTCAGCCCAAAATTTAAAGGCTTAAAACAACAATTTTATTTGCTCACAGTAGTGTGGGTCAGGGATCTGGGCAAAGATGGCCCATCTCTGCTCCATGATGTCTGAAGCTTCCGCTGGGATGGCTTCATTGGAGTTATAGCCCTAATGTCTTGATTCTGATTTTTGTCTGAGTTCTTCAGTTTCTCTGTGGAGTGGCTGCTCCACAGGGATAGTTTGGGCTTCCTCATAGTACTTCAGGAGAAAAAACAAAATTCTAAATTCTTTTTTTTTTTTTTTTAATTTATTGATTTTAGAGAGAAAGGGAGAAGGAGAGAGAGATAGAAGCAGCGATGAGAGATAACATCAATTGGCTGCCTCCTGCATGCTCCCCACTGGGGACCTGGCCCACAATTTGGGCATGTGTCCTGTCCAGGAATTGAACCAGCGACCTCTTGGTGCATGGGTTGATACTCAACCACTGAGCCACACCGGCCAGACCAAATATCTAAATTCTTTGCACATCAAAATCATTAAGAAAAAAGACATCTGCCACAAAAATTCAGTTTTTCAAAATGAAAAAAAGGAAAGACAAATGCACTATTGTCATGAATTTTAAGTGATAGAATTCTGTAGAACAATGCCCATCCATCTGAAAGATACAGAACGCGTTGTTGTTTATGAAAGCATATGTGGTTAAGATCTAATTAAATTCTCTCCCTGAAAAAAAAAAATGAAAACAGAAATTATTTTAAAGAAAATAAATAGAAAAAAAACCAGAGGAAATAAAATATCAGGGTTGTAAAAATATTGCAAAGTATGCTCTGTATGGTAATCACTACAGTAGTCTGAGAAGAAATTATGTCAAGGTAAAATCTACGATGATCTCATATTCAGAACTGTGGGAAGATTTAGCATACGGATTAAAAAACATTTGGATGAGCTGTTTATGTTTCACTCTAAAAGGTCTAACAAGTGTTTCCTCAAACTTGTCTACCTGAGGTAAGTAGAAGGGGTCACAATCTTGCAACACAAAGATAGCATCTGACTTAAAGCAAGTGTGGGAAACAGTTTAAAAAATGAACTAAGTGGAGGACATATGAGTGTTGTACTATTTTTTCAACTCTTCTGTATGAAATTTTTCAAAATAAAAGTTCAGTATCCATCCCCACCTCCCCCAAGTGAGGCGGAGGCTTCTCCACTCCTCCGTCAAGCATACAGGGCTGAAGGAGAGGTTCAGCTCCTGCACCTCCCTGTCCCTACTGTCCCTCATTTCAAACAGCCTCTTTCCAGTCCTGGGCACTGGGAGGGCCCTGAGCAGCAGATACTGATGCTGCACTGAGAAAATCTACCCAGAGTGCCCCTGCTCATAGTCGATGGGCAGATCGAACTCATGGAACTTGGAGACCCTCTCTGCACTTGTTTATACCGACACCAATTTACTCCTAACAAACACACTTTGTTAGGGATTCTACATTATTTTAAGTCAATGAAAACCCAATTGGAAGTGTATGGAAAAATAATAATATAAGGAAGTCAAACACCACGATGTTTTTTTCCCCCTCCTAGGGAAAAATTATAAGATTGAATTTGTTCTGGATGATGTTGCCCGGGTGGAATCCAGGGCTTTCAGCCTCCCAGCGCAGTCTGTCTCCGGAGGCGGCGGCGGGGGCAGCGGCACAGCGTCCATCGGGGGCACAGCTGCCCAGATTATGGCTACAATGATTAGCTGTCTGATGGGGAGAGTGTTGCTCTTGGAAATATTTATGGCTGCAGTTTTGACTTTGAACGTAAATCTAGGTAAGTACAGTTTGTTTTTTATGTCACGAATGTCTGCACTACTGAGCTACCAGTAAATGTCTGCTTAACACAGACAGCGCACCACACTTGGGCGGGTAGCACTGTGCACTCAACCACAGGTCGCGGCCACTGAGAAAGTAGCATCTCCAGAAATGTTACTCACTTTACACAGCGGCACAGAAGGACGTGGGGAGTGAGATGTGCAGGTAACGTCAGGACTCTTTTTCAGTTACAAGGGGGCGGAAGCTCAGCGAGAATTGCTTTGGGCAGTAAAGTGAACTCACTCCACTGAGAAGTCCAGAACTAGTCTAATTTCTGCCACAATTAGACCGAAGGACTCAAATGATGTCTTCCAGGACTCTCTCTCTTGCATCTCTTGGCTTCATTCACGTTGGTAGTAGATCAACTCCCAGGCTGTCCCCCAACACCATCACCCTTCATGGCAAAGTACCACCAGCACCTTCATGTTGACATTCTCCCGGCCCAGCAGATCTTTTCCAACACTTCCAACAAATGTCCCAAAGCTCTGTCGTTGACCTTGCTTAGTCACATGCCCACTCTTGAGCAAATCACTGTGGCCATGGCCTGAGCCCCATGGACTGAATTGCTGAGAATGCTGGCGGTGTGGTTTCACGAAGGGAAATCAAAGTGCTAGTGCCAGAAGACACAGGCATACAAGGGAAAGGAATATTAGCGAGATTATTAGCAGAGAGAGGTCCTTATGGGCTAGAATAATTAGAAACAACTGTTGATATCACCCCAAAAGCAGGTTTTACAGATGTGATTACAAAAAAATGAGTAATATGCAGAAATGGAGGGAAGGTGCTCCAGAACAGGGATGATAGAAGCTAAGAAAACAGTGAAGACACCTTCAACTATTCATGTTTTGCAGGGAATTCCTCATCACTGCCTTCCAAATGTGCTTCTCTTCCTGCTCCCCCATTTCAGTTAATGCAGTGCCACCTTTCTGACCTCTCAGGTTGCCATTTCTTAGACTTCTCCCTTTCCTTCAAGCTCCACCTCCCTCAGGTGCTCTGAGTATGTCCAACCATATGTCTCATCTATGTCCCTCTTTTGAAATCTTGCTGCTCCACTTATAACTCTTTGACTTCTCACTTAACCTACTACAATAGCCTCCTGAATTCCCTGCTTCCAAACTCTACGATAAGTTAATTCTCCTCTCCCTTGGTCTCCAAATGTGCTTTGTTTATATCATTAGTATAGCCTTTTGTAGTGTACTTGTCTTACACTTGGATATTTTCAAATCTGTCTTCCTCAGTAAATAGTGAGCACTTACAAATTAAGATCAAATGCGTATGTATTTTGGGTGCAAAGATGTGGTCTGATTGATTTTAAATCTTTTTTTAAATTAAAAAGAAAACATTTTTATTGATTTGAGAGAGATAGAAACATTGATGTGAGAGGGAAACATCCATTGGCTGGCTCCTGCATGCCCCCTACTGGGGATAGAGCTTGCAACCCAGACATGTGCCCTGACCAGCGATGGAACTGGGGACCTCTTGATGCAGGGGACAATGTCAACCAAATGAGCCACACCAGCCAGGGCTGATTTTAAATCTTAAAGGGAGGATAAATTCTTCCCTCTGACTTAGGAGTATTGTAGGCAAATCATAAAGAGCTTTGATTGGCAGATATTAATCCATTTGCAGTTAATCTAATGGGAGTATGATGGAGAATTTCTGAGAGATTAATGAAATGAAAGTATCACATAAGAAATACTGATAAGATTTATATGAAACCAGTTCTGGAGATTCTTTGCACAACAATGTGAATCTACAACTGAAAAATGGACAACTTTTAAAAATTGTTAAAATTGTATGTTATGTGCATTTTACTACAATTAAAAATAAAATTTAAAAAGATCAATATTGGTTTACATAGAAACAATACAGATCTCCAAATATCAAAAGATGTTACATATTGTATTATAAGACACCTAGTTAGATTCTTATATTTGAGTAAAAATCAAAATTATAAAGTAGATTTAGGAAGAATTTGAGATGGGGTAATATTTTAGAAATATACTGAGGTATTTCAAGTAGTAAAAGCCAAGACTACATTTTAAATTTAAATATAAATCAGGTGAGGATCTAGGGATACAATAAGGCTGGTTCTGGAAGTAGCAGAAGAAACTAGAGGCTGGGGCCTCAGGAACAGTGATCAAACAGGAAGGAATAATCCTTCCTTCCCTGCTATGGCAGAAACTCATTAGGAGCCAGCTGTCAAGGGAGAAGCGTGGTATGAAGAGACCCAGCCCTAGCCTCTTGTAGCTGAATACTGCAGGGTGGGTTTGGAGCCAAGGAACAATATGACCCCTCACAGGTTGTATTTCTGTGCCAGTTTTCTTATCTCCAGAATTTTAACAAAAAAAATACCAGTTGTCTTTTTTATAATAGCGTGACAGGTATTCCTTCAGGAAATTCTACTTTTAAAGTCATTAGTAAATGATATTGTTTCTTAATATCTTTTTAGGACTTTTTTTTCAGATAAAGTTAATCAACAGCTTCTCCTTTGTTACTAAATAATCTATCATTCTTCACTTAAGACACAAGATGCTTTAAAACCCATGGTTTTAGTCCATTCAAGCTGCTATAACAAAATACCACAGATTGGGTGGCTTACAAAATGCAGAAATGTATCTGTCACAATTTTGAAGGCTGGAAGTCTGAGATCAGAGTGCTGCTGAGTCACAGACTTCTGCCTGTACCCTTACATGTCAGTAGGGGAGAGGGAGCTCTGTGTGGTCTCTTTTGTTCGGGCACTAAACTCATTCATCATGAGAGCTCCCCCCACCTGACATTTAAGAACCTCCAAAGACTCTCTCTCCAAATACCATCACATCAGGCATTTAGGTTTTCAACATATGAATTTGGGGGGAGGGGAGGACACATGACTATAGCAACCATTAATGAAGTGAAACTTTATAACTGTGAATTCTGAATTAACAATATTTTACTTTTAAGAGAGTCATGAAGTGCCCTGGCCGGTTTGGCTCAGTGGTTAGAGCATCAGCCTGCAGCCCAGAGAGACCCGGGTTTGGTTAGTTCCTGCTAAGGGCACGTACCTCTGTTGCAGTTTGCCCCCGGCCCTGGTTGGGTCGTGTGGGTGGCAACCACTTGATGTGACTTTTTCACATCAATGTTTCTCTCTCTCTCTTCCTTGCTCTCCCTCCCACTCTATCTGAACAAAAAATGGAAAAATGTCCTCGGGTGAGGATAAAAAAAAAAAGAGAGAGAGAGAGAGAGTCATGAAGTTCCATGAAATAAAATGACAAAACTTGAATATGAAAAATACAATGTATAAGCCCCACTATTCTCTTCCCACTGCTCCACAAAAAGAGTGCATTATTGATTCTAACATTAAATTGGTAAACTTTGAAATACTAATATTCATATACTACTTTTGCCCTATTAACTATACTACTTAGACAAGTTAAAATTAATAAATATTTTAAATAATATTCTACATTACTATTCCTTTTAAAAAATGCATTTGTATGTTTTACTTTTCAGGAAGCAACTGAAGTGCTATTCTGAAGAACAGGCTGGAAACAAAAACAGAAGAACTGCTTTTTTTCTGAGCTGTTTTATTGCCCAACAAGAAGTCTATAGCATTTTCAAAAAATATGCTAAAAATATTTTTATAATCTATAAAATGTAATAATTAGCTTTAATCATAAAAATCGAATTTCTTCAAAATACAATTTTCTTTTGATTCCTTATATGTGTATTACTTATTTCATTTTTTAAAACTTTCATAAATCTTTTATTTAGAAGCAGATATGCCATTTTCTGGATGCTATACCTACTAATCATAGAATCCTTAAAATATTTGAAGGAGCTGGTCTAGTTTTGACTTAATCTCTTTAGATCAGACTGGAAGCACTTTGAATTTTTGTACATATTGAGGGATCTGACTTCCTCTATCTATTCATGAGGCTTTGATCCCCAACGATCTAAGCCATTCTAATTTCTAATAATTTGAGGGAAATGAGATTTAGATCTTTATCAGACTAAATTGCTGTTTTTCAGATCCACAGTAATCCCAGGAATTCTAGATTGTTCTGGATTTGGGGGCCTGCCAACTGCTAGCCAGTATTCTAAGAGTTTTCTTGGTGTCTCTGGAACAAGTTTTTGGAATAAGTCTAAACACCTTCTCTGATTACTTCTCCTTCCCACTCAGAAATGCCACTTCTAAGAGTGTGACCTCCCTCAATCCCAGGCTACACCAGAAGAGACACTTAATTTCAAGAGGATAAAATTGGAGAATGCAAAAAAGCCACAGGTTAATGTAGTGAAGTTAAGTAGTAGAAGCTCTCATACCATAAACATTGTACTTTTCACTCTGATTTTAAATGGAACACTTATTTTGGAGGAAGAACTCCCAATAAAGGCAGTGCAGTCATGTCCAAAGCAAGTAGAGATGATACAAAAGTTACCTTCCAACAAGTGACATTCAGCAAGCATTAGGAATAGCTGAGAGAATTCAGTTAAGTCCAGACCTTTTCCTTCTGTAGACCATCCTAGAATATTCACCCCAGGTCATGGTTAATCTTGCTTAGCAGGAAAACTATAAACACCAGGTGGTAAATCTAAATATCTTTGGATAAATTTGGCATCTCAATCAGTTGAACACACATCTATTTAGCATCTACTAGATATCAGGTACTCTAGTGAGAAGACTACAAAGAATAAGATGCCCTCTCTGCCTTCTAAGAGTTAATAGGGTAGTTGGGGAAATAGTATTTGAAAAATACTAAGAGTGTGACCTCCCTCAATCCCAGGCTACACCAGAAGAGACACTTAATTTCAAGAGGATAAAATTGGAGAATGCAAAAAAGCCACAGGTTAATGTAGTGAAGTTAAGTAGAAGCTCTCATACCATAAACATTATACTTTTCACTCTAATTTTAAATGGAACACTTATTTTGGAGGAAGAACTCCCAATAAAGGCAGTGAAGTGGAATTTAGTTTTTTAACCGAAAAGAAGTATCAATTCGGTAATATTGATACAATAAGGTGTGTGAGAGAGAGAGCGAGCTGAGGGTGCTAAAGGCACGCTTGGCTGGCAGAGGGGACATCCAGTGAGGATAGAGATGGATGGGGACAGCTTCCAGAAGATGATGTCTGCGATGAATGTTGAGGAATAAAGCATGAGATTAGCCAAGGAAGAGTGTCCCACAGGAAGGTGTGGTGGCAAGAACAAAGGCCGAAACACAACTCGATAGTGAGTACTGTGAAGGCAGGGACGCTCCCTTACTCAGCATGTCTTCTTGCCATCTAACAAAACGTCTGGCACTAGTAGATGCTGAGTTGGTGTTTAATGGATGAAGCACGGAGTGTGGGCAAATCCGTAAGTGGTCTGATGTTGCTGGAGCACTAACTGTGACGCGAGGAAAGCAAGAGAAAAGACTGGAAGGGGAGAGCAGTAGTCTCCTGTGCCATGTTTTCAGAGGAGCTTGGGTTTATTCTGTGCGTCCCAGGGATGCAGTCTTGACCAGATGTCAAAACAGAAGTTTTGGTTTCAACAAATCATAAAGGGAGGTACCAAACAAAGATGTAAAACTTTTAAAGTAAGTGGCCTAAAAGAGTAGATCAGAGGAGGATTTTTGAAGAGCAGTTCTTTGAGATGACTGTCCTGGGAGGCCCCAAACAAAGGGGAGGGCATGAAGGTTCTCGCTCCCAACACCACGTCAAGAGAAACAGACTTAAATTAGGCCCCAAGGAAGACTCAATAGGGGGTTCCCTGAGGTTTGGGGCACACAGTGGATTGGTGTCAGCATCAGAATTGATTTATCTAATCAGAGAGTAGGTGGCTGATGCAGCTTGCGGCAGCCGAGTCTTGGGTTGCAATTTAGGAAGTAATTGTCCCAGTTTGTTGGGCAAAGAATATATGTGCATCCCTGGAACCTGATGTGGGCGGGGTGTGTGTGTGTGTGTGTGTGTGTGTGTGTGTGTGTGTGTGACAGAGACAGAGAGGAGTAGGAGAGAGAGTCTGTAGCTAGGACATCTGAAGTCTTTTCCAGCAGGGCTGCCTGGAAGGGAAGGAGACTGCAGGAAAAGGAAACTTCGAGAGGACAGCAGAATGCCTCAAAACTACAGACAAAGTCCAAGCAAACAGCTGGAATAGAAATAGTGTCAATTTTAAAGGATCTGCAGGTAAGAGGTCTCTGACAATGAGGTCTGCGAAGAACACATGGAAGTCCCTTCATAAGGAACATCTTTCATGTCCAGAGATCATTGATACTTGACTAGACTATACCACCAGTGAAGTGAGGACTGATATACTTCCCTAAGTTCCAACCGTGGAGGGGCAAAAAACCTCTACTAATAAAATGGGGAGGAGGAGAGACACCCAACACACTCCATTCTGTGATGGGAAATTCTTAAAAATCAGGTTTCCTAATGCAAATCCAGGTGACTTTCCATTTCATGATACTTACTTTCGGTTAAAAAACTAAATTCCACAAATGCAATGATAGCATCTACAGAACAAATTTCTACATTGGGTTCTAGAGTAGATGCAAAAATCTTCACCTCAGAACACTGCGAAAGCCACAGAATTGGATACCATCTGTAGTCTTTCCTTAGCTCAAATTTTTATTTGTTTTGTTTTTAAAATGTATCTTTATTGTTTAAAGTATTACAGATGTCCGCCCTTACCTCAAGTTTTAATTCGGTCCACTGGAAATTTTTGTCAAAATATTTCCAGAGATTTTTAATAAAGAAGTTTTCTAATACAAGTTATTTGAGAGAAAAAGAAATTTCTAAAACTTTGCTTCTTAGCCACAGACTTTGTTAAAATGTCTGATTTAACTTTAGGTTTCTGGCTATCAGCGTTTATAGCTATTATAGCATATATCAATAAATGCTTATGCCAGACAAATTACAGTTTTAACTGCTATTCTTTTTAAATGCCTGACTTGTTAAGAATCCATGGGCAATTGGCTTCACAGCACATTCATTCATAAGCTGGCAACTTTTAAAAAATAATGTTTCTCTGAATAATGCTGTCATGTTTAAATTTTTAAAAATACATTTTAGTGTAAGAAGTAGCTATTTAGCTATTGAACAAATCATAAAAATACTGTTCTATCCAGGATCTGAAAATGCATCAAGTAAATAAAATAAATATAACATTCCTGTTTGGTCAATGTAAGGAACAGAGAATCAGGAGGTAATATTTTCCTGTATTTCCAATAAAAATATCTTGTACTACTGTTTCTACTCTTTTCTAAGCGCCATCACCTTCTGATCATTGCAGTGACTTCTAGGTAGTCCATCTACTTTTACCTCTTGTCATTTTATCCAAAAGAGTAGGGCTGTCTGAATTGCTGCTGCTGCTGCTGCTGCTGCTACTATTATTAACAATAAATTACAGATTTACCACATGCTTACTAAGTGCCAGACACTATGCTTAGTATTCTACATGGACTCTTTCCTTATAACAACACAATCACTTTATTATCCCATTTTCCAGTGAGGAAACTTGAAATCTAAAAAGAGTAAATAAAATGCCCCAGTTCACAGAACTTCTAATGGTAAATTGGGATTCAAACCCAGATAACCTAACTCCAGAGCTCCAACATTTAATTGGCCCCCACTTCCCCTCAGACATGGGAAAGTATTCCATTGTGAAGACAGCTTTTAGGAAAACATATTTATGTTCAAATTATAAGTTTATGCTTTTCCACCTCTGTGCCCTCAGGCAAGGTCTTAGTCTCTCTTATTCTGTTTCTTCACCTATAAGATGTGGAAAATATCAACCATGCAGTGTGGTATTTGAGGACCTATGATAGCATATATATAGCAGTTAGCAATACATATATATATATATATATATATATATATATATATATATGTATTGCTAACAGGTGGCAGACGCTCTGTAAATGTAGCCGCTCCTGTTATTTTTATGACCATAATTTTGCCCATATATGTCAATCATATATGGCCAAATAAACCATTAGACTTTTTATTGCACCAGAGCAGTGCCCAGTATGTAACAAACGCTATGTGAGTGTTAATTATTAGAATCTTTGGTTGGGCACAGGGCCACCTAGTAGAACAGAGACTCTTTCCCAGCTTCCCTTGAAATGAGGAGTGACTAACTTCTGTGCAGTGAGATATGAAAAAAAGAAAACAACACCAACAACAAAAAAAACCAGAGATTATCTTGCAGCATATTCTAGGAACTTTCCTTCCAAAGGTGGCTATTGTTCACCCTTTTGCCCTTCATCCTTTTCTGTTTTCCCCTGACATGGAGCAAGACGCCTCTTTGGACCAGGAGAACAAAGGCCAGCCCTTTCGGGGAAGGGTTGGGGAGCTCTGCTGAAAGCATGGTTTCAGTGTTATTTGGCAAGGATCCTAATTTTAACTGATATGTCTCCTAGTTTCATCAGATGCCTGAGGTGGCAAAATGTGAAAGGAAAAAGAGAACAGAGAATCCTTCCTGTAGGGGGTGGTGGGCAGGACAATGTCAGGGCAGGAGGAGTTTAAAACACCACATACATCTTTGATATTATTACCTGTATCACCAAAACAGAAAGCTTAAACTGGACCTGAATCCATTATGTATTTGGTTTCAGAAACGTATCTGAAACTGTTGGAGGATCATACTTTTTTCCATGCTCATCAGTGGGCATTTTCTGCTTTCTCAGGATGACATCAGCTGGCAGGGAATGTCCAATCTCCAGTGAAAGAAATATTAAGATTTATTTCCCCAACTTCATGTTCCGAGAGAGTAGCTACAGACACACCATGTAAGACAAAAAGAAAGGAGCCTGCCATAAGGGTTGCAATTGGTACTAGAATACTTGTGAGCACTCTGACCAGCTGCAAACCTCTTGCCATTTTACTTGCAGGCCGTAATACACTACTCTAGTTATTATGATCAGATGATTCTATGATTGGAAAGCTCCTTCTGAAAAAACTGGTCTTCCATTAATTCTATTTACCAATGACATGCCAAGTTTATTAGAGAAGTTCCTTTATGTTAAGGACTGTGTGTTCTTTTAACTTCTCGGACAGGCTTAGCACACACTGTGCCCATGGTAAGTGAGAATAAACTGTTTAAATAAACAAATAGGCAGCATAATGAAATTCTTCCTCCACCAGATTTTCGAGATAAAGAAATCCTTCCAAAATATTACAGAAATTGCACTTTATCCTGACTTACTGACTTAACATTTCAAATAACAGTGTACTATAAAATTCATACCCAGTTATAGACCAACTAGTTATGGTTGCTATGGTAATGGGCTCAGTGCCTATGAGCAGAAAAATTGATTCCTTTGGGGCAACATATTTATGAGTGTGTCTGGCTACATGGCAAGAATATTTCCTTTGGTTTTTCTTTAGAGTAATTTATGTATTTAGGCAGATGATTCTTTATAGATATACGTTCTTCCTAGGAAGAGAGAAAAGAACATATTTTTATGCTGAAAATTTCTAGATTTAATTCTCACTTATAAAGGATTTAATTTCAAATAAAAACACAGACAGATATATTTCATGATGAGGAGGCAAGTTAATTTTAACTGTATGAAACATACAGTGTATACAGACAAACACCTTTTTAACAAGAACTGCTTCTATGTCTGATATTTTAAAGGGCCAGAGGTGGTCAGAGGGGCATCCAGGAGCAGCAGTTTGAAATGGAAGAGTTTAAAAACAACAATCAAGACATATTTCCTAAGTGAATTTGAATTGATGGACAATGGCAAATATCTCTTTATTTTGAACAAGACCATTACTATGAAGAGTCTTTGTTTTAAAAATATTTAAAATAATCATACAGCAATTTAGAGGAAGGGGGAAAATCCAAAATACTATTTAGGACATCATTATGATAGTCCTGGTGTGCTAAAATGAAGAAAGAATGGAAGAAAGTTGGCAACACAAATTGTTATGAGGAAAATATCCCATGAGTAGTGAGAGAATGTGCAGAGAGGGAGGGGGAGGGTTGCAGGTGCTTCCTGTGTAAGAGATGCTTTTCCCCCTAGTGTCTTTCAAGCAAAGGGGCAAAGGGGGTGGGGAGATGTACTCAGATCATAGCTTCAAAGCTTAGTACTCCCTGCTCTTTTCCCCTTTTTAATATGTTATAACAAACATGTCTATTTTCTCATTGCTGATGAGATAATATTCACCATTTTTTCTTGTTGTGGCTAAAATAAGATTCTACTGGACTTAAAGATGATATACCTGTATGCCCGAAAGCTCTCATCAGTGTCATTGTTTTCAAGACATTTCCACATATATTATGCCACTTACTTTGTAAACTAAATCCGTAAGGTTAGAAGTATTAATCAAATTTTGCAGATGAGAAAACTGCATGTATATTTCAGGTAAAAGCCACGATGTCCACCATACTGTAGCTGAATGGATCAGGCTTTCAGTGTTGGTTCAGTGTTCTTTTATTCAAGTTTCTAACCTATGTACAAGATAAAGCATGTTATAAACTATTGTTTTATATTGATTGTATAAATCTCAACACGTTTACCCTTAGAAATAATAAGTGGCCTTAGATTACCGGTCCTAATAACTCATAATATAGCTGAATTACATTAGAGCTCTAATAACAATGTAGACATTAGCTGAGAGGTATGACATTACTGAACCTCACTACTGGAACACAGGAGTGAAAAGTTTGCCCCCACCCCCCTTTTCATTTGAATTCATTTCTAGTAAAAGATATCCATTACTTTCCTCCATTCCTATCCAGGCCTCTTTTGAAAGGACTTGGTTAACTCTAATTGTTCTTATCTTGAGTGTTCCCATATTTAGCAATAAAAATGACTACTAATTGAAGATAGTAGGTAGTAATATTATGATGAAAAATATTTATTTAAATGCTTTGTGGAAAGTTAATTTTCTTTTAATATAAAAGGAATAAAAACATTGCTTCAAACCTTTTGGTTTCTCTATTAAGCAACTGACCCTAACTATTAAATGATAGTTATGATACTAAAAAATAAATTATAATTCTCCAGAATATTAAAATGTATTATATTGAAAGCAAAATTCTCTAGAATAAAAGATCAATAAAACAAGCCATTAAAATTATCAGATAATCCTTTGTTTTCAAATGTATCTGCTCAAAGCTGTCACTTGATGAGCTGCAAGGCTGTTTTGCTTGATCATGAAATGAATTTGACTTTATGATCTGTATTCAACTGTGAACAGCTGCTCATTAATAAAAAGCCTTTAATGTCCAAGTCAGAACAGCAGGTCTAAAATTGTGCTTGAGGAAAAAACCATCGCTTTAGTGAAAAGCCAGGGAGCTGGGTTGGGGGAGATCTGGAAGTATTGGGCTGAGTTTGCAAGGTCTGTCCTACCTCCTGGGAAGGGATGGGAGGTCAGTTGACAGGACAGTACTGAGTCCCAGCTGGAGAACTCAGAACAAGGAAGCTTAAATAGGCTCTGAACTGGAAGAGTAAGTGGTGGAAGCTGACAGAATGAATAAATCAAGAATAAATAAATCAAGCTGGCAATTGGTGATAGGGTAGAAGCCAATCATAAGCCTTTAAATGGGCAACATGAACTTGACACAGAGCAGGTAGAACTATACCCCATGAAGTAGGGGCAATCTAAAAAGAAATCTTTAATGCATCAGGTTGTATCCCACATGGGCCTCTCACTTGACATTTGGTAATTCCTCCACCCTCACTCACCCCACACCAAGCCTTGGGCAGAGGACAGGACTTCAAATTGCACACTGTTATGAGGTGGTCCCCAAGCAAGATTCCAAAATACTGGCACTTGTAACCCCCAATTAGGGGTTTACTACTTAACATCCAGACCTGTGGGTCGAATGACCCTTTCACAGGGGTCGCCTAAGACATAACAGTAGCAAAATTACAGTTATGAAGTAGCAACAAAAATAATTTTATGGTGGGGAGTCACAACATGAGGAACTGTATTAAAGGGTCGAGACGTTAAGAAGGTTGAGAACCACTGAACTAGAGTAAGGATGATTTTAAAATATTCTTTTATAGGTATTTTTAAGGTAAATTTCAAGTGTACAATCTTCAGCAAACTTTTGTTATTGTGTTGTGAAACAAGTATTCACTACTTGTTTCTGTTAAATTATATACTTTTTGTTTTGTTTCACTTGGAAATGGCACATTTAATAAAGAAAACAGAATAATATAAAAAATAAGACAATATCATAGAGATATTACAGTTTGGAGCAAAGATATAAATTTCTAAGGAAAAACATTTTGAAAACATGTTTATGTCAGGATGTAGGCTACTTTGGATTATTGGATGTCTGGACTGCAAAATCATTTTGGAAATTCTTAATTACTGGAATTCTGAATTATCTGAATTATTGTTTGAAGAGATTAAGGGTACTGCAGGTGTTTCAGGGACTGTAGAGGGTTTAGTGGATTCAGGGAGGTGTAATAACTGGGAATGAGGAAGTAGTGTAGTAATAGAGGCAGTATAACAGCTGTTATCTGTGAATGTTTGCTCTGTGCCAGGCTCTGAACTACAGCTTTGCAAGCATTAGCCATTCCACAAAATAGTAACTATTATGGTCATTTAAAATATGTTTGTATTGATTTTAGAGAGAGAGAGAGAGAGAGAGGAGGGGAGAGGGACAGAGAGAGAAACAGTCGTTGCCTTAAGAATCCTGACCAGGGATAGAACTGGCAGGTACCTGGAAGGACACTCAACCAACCGAGCCACACTTGCTAAGCTATTATGGCCACGTTATTGCTATGGAAACTGAAGATAAAATAACAACCAAAACTATGCAGAATCATTTCAGACCAAGAGTCATAAACATCCCCTTTCTTCTCCTTTTGGGAATAAACAAGTTAAAGTATTAGGAGAAATGTGGTACAGATTGGAATGGGGTCGGTGTGGCGGTTCCAGAAAGTTAAGTGGGTAGATGAGTGCAAGTCAGGGTGACAGAACACAGGTAGGTGTAAGTCCAAAGTGGCAGAAAGAGTGGAACGCTGGTTGGGGAACAATTTGCATGAACTGCTTTCAGCCTTTGATCATATATACTTCTATCCTCCCTCACCAGTCTTTTTGCCAACAGTGGCGCAGATAATTTTCTGAGGGCCCCCTGCCCACAATAGCAAAGAACTCTAGCCTTTTAATGGCGCACAGGATAAAAAGAAACAAAAATCAGGCTTCAAAGATTAAACCACAGAAAGAAAGAACACCCTAGTTTGGAAGAATGGCTAAACTAGGCTGCATTCGGAGAAGGGCCACTTAACTTCCAGTTAAAGGGAATTCAATAAAAATCACCTGGAAGAGTCTAAGTCCAAAATTCAACAGCGTTTCGCAGCCTTGGGCTGGCAGAATGATTGACAGCTGGCCTACCCACATTCAAATCATACCCAGACAGCGGGGGTGTCCTCCCCTTCTGTTATCTAAACACTGCTTCCCCTTGCCCCAGAGGGTCGTGGGTACAACAGTGAGGGGCATGGCTGGGGCAGAGGCACGCCGCAGAACGCAGGCCCACACAGAACAAACCTAGGAGCTCCGCGAGGGGACAGCCAGCCAGCAACCGTCACAAAATTTCCTACGCGTGGACTAGCTTCAGCCGCGGCCGCTCCTGCCCCCGTTCGCCCCGCCCTCCGGCACTCATTGGCTGTCCGCTCCGACGCCCGACCCACAGCCTCTCGCCTATTGGGCCAGACGGGACTTGGAGGGGGGTGCAGAAGTGCGGGCCTGGAGGGAACCGAGAGCCCCCTTCTAGGAGGGCGAAGAGGGGGGAGCGGGGGAGGGCTTGCCGAGGAGGAGGCGGCCATGGCAGCTGCGCGGCGGCAACGGCGCCTGCGACGGAGCGCGCGCCCGGCTTTGAATGAGCGGGGCTGGGACTGAACCGGCGGAGCGCGAGCTCGAAGAAGCGACCAGCAGCACGCGCGCGCGCGCCTTTGCGTGTGCGTGCGTGTGTGCGCGCGCGCGCGCGCGCGACCCACGGCAGCTCGGAGCCTCCACCGGGCGGGCGGGGAGGGGGAGGGGCAGGTGAGTGTGTGCGGCTCGCGCGCGCCCGCGAGGGGCTTCCCTTCCCCACCCCCATCGCAACGCCGGCCTTGGGGTGTCCTCTGCCCTTCTCTGGTCAGCCCTCCTCTTCTCTCCGTACTTCCCGACTTCCCACCTTCCTTTTTGCCCCTCCCGCTGATTACCCCCACCCCACGGCCGACTGCCATTCTAGGGTACTGTTTCCGGGTCAGGGTGACCTGCGGGGTGAGGGAAGGGCCATTGGGAGTGGGCCTAGGCGTGCAGCCTTCACTATGCGGGGCTCACGCGTCGGCGGTCGGCCCGCGGGGCACCGACCCGAAGTCCCCGGGACTCCCTACTTTCCCCCCGCCGGGAAATTTGCCGTCCTTTCTGCAGGTCCTCTGCAGCCCTTTCTCCCTCCCAGGCGGATTTCTTCCAAAATCCAAATCCCAGCCCACCTGGCACCCACTTTTAGCAATTTAGAGCGTTTCACAAAACGCCGTGCTCATGGCGTCGGATTGTGTAACCTGAAAACGCTCTTGCCGTTTTCCTGATCTGTACAGTGGGTATGATCTGGTCACCAGGCAATCTCAGGTGGGTAATCTCCAGTTATAAAGCATTTCAGTATGAAACTCTTTACTTTTGAGCCCTTCTGGAGACCTTACTCTGCCTTTGTAAGAGTCTCAGTGGTGTCACCCTATTTGAGAACCTGAGTGTGTTGCCGGACACGGTACCGGGTTGGACTTGGAACCCGCGCTCAGTCTGCTTATGGTTCCCCTTCTCTTGCCACTGCCAAACTTTGGGTTTTGAAATTTTAGTGAGTTCAAATGAATTTTATTTTGGGGGGCCTTGTGATATTCCTTAGCCTACCTCAAAGAGTTGCAAACTTAATTGAGCATATTCTGTACTGTGTTAAATCATATGGTTTTTCAAATGTTGGTATTTAAAAAATTCAAAATGTCTAGTTTTAGAAATACAGTGATCGGTGACTCGTTTATTCTGTTGTGTACCAACATAGATTGTGGCTTGACTTGTTTCACAAATTGTGTTAGGTGACTACTGAAAGGGTCTTGACATCAGTTTACATGGAATTACAGGGAGGAAAGGTAATTTAACCTTTCAATATCTAATGCAGAATTCTTTTTAAAATTTGTAGGTGAATCTTTTTCACTTGGCAGAATTTCCTAGATAGGTCATTTCCACAAAAGCCCTGAGCATTGGTTGCGTCATGGTTCTGCTGTCTCAAGTTTTTCTATTTTCCTAGTAAATTTTAATGACATCTTAATTTTAAAATTAGATTATATTAACATTTTGTGGTTCTAGAAAGTATTTTGAAGAAACCAAAGTGCAAGTCTAAGATGTATGCTTATCAGGTTGGTGATCTAGAGGCCATTTCAAAAATCAAACTGAGGCAATGAGTATCAAAATAAAGGTTCCCAAATGGCATGTAGTGTGGAGAGAGCCCGAGCTTTAGGTTCAAGTTGTTTAATTCCTGGATGAGTGAATTTGAGCTTCATGTCATCCTCTGTTCTTAAGATTCCAGTGAGGTGCTAGAACATTCATTGTCTAGAACATAAATTTTCAACAAGTGTGCTGCAAGAATTTTTAAAACATGCACTACCTGACTATTTAGTCAAGGTCTCTGACCTCTTTTCCCTCCGATTGTCAAATAACAATATGACAATAGCCAACAAAACAATAGCTGTCTGGTGTGACTGAATCAAAATTATACCTTTTTTTTTTGTCACATTGGCAAAAAATATATTTTTTGTTGTGGGCAGAATTTTAGTAATTTGTTTATGTGTGCCATGCAATAAAAAAGGTTGAAAATTACTAGTCTAGAACTATGTCTTGAACATACTGGGTGCTCAAGGAATATTGATTTTCTTCCATTCAACAAATATCTGAGTCACCTACTATGTGCTTGGCATTGGATAAGACGTAAAGTGCTAAACTGAGCAAGACTGAGGGAGGCTCTGCCTCCTTCCCTTGCATTGTCACAGGCTTGTGACAGCTGAGCAGTGAACATGGAGTTTCTGGGTCAGTAGTGTTTCCCATCATCCTTGGTAGAATCTGTTACATAGTAGGTGCTAAATATCTATCTTCATTGAGTTGAGTTGAGTTGAGTTGAAACGTTTGGTAAATATGAGTCCCAAAGAATATTCTTGTCTGTAAATCAGGGTAATTGATAGATTCAAGTGTTGCTTGATAGTTAACTTGATTGCATTTTCCCCACTTCAGTGCAACTGGTTGGAAATTTTATCTTGGAAATTATATCATCATCACCAAATTTCTAAGACTATTTATTGTATTCTTGGCTTTTGAATTAAATAGACATAGGTTTGAATTAGAGTCATTGGGTGTGGGAACATGGAAATATGCTTACTCTCTGTGCTTCAATTCTATGAAATGAGAGCAATAATATCTATCTCATAAGATGATTTTATGAGTTAAGTGAGATAATATTAGTGCTTGGCACATTGTACCTGGTTAGTGAATATTAGTTCTCTTCTTTCATTAATCTCAAAAGCAAATATTCCACAGAATAAGAAAATGCTTAATGGCTAGGGTGAGAATTTTATTGTTAATAATAGCTCCACTTTGTGTTTTTCTTTTGAAACAACTGGACATTTTATTTCCAGTTACCACTGAAGTTGAAAAATACTTATTGAACAATGACACATAACAATATCTGTGCGTAGGTGATGACCCTGATTACCAAGCATTTATATGAAATTTTTTCTCAGTTCTTCATTCATGTAGCATAATCCTACCTTATCTGTGGGGTTCCAAGACCCCCAGTGGATGCCGGAAACTGCAGATAGTACTAAACTCTATGTATCCTGTACATACATTTGTTCCTGTAATACATACCTACTATATAGTTTTATCTATAGATTGGGTCCAATAAGTGATTAACAACAATAACTAATAATAAAATAGAATAATTATATCTGTACTGTAATAAAAGTTATATGAATGAATGTGGCATTATAAGTAAAATAAAGGTTACTTGAACACAAGTGCTGTGATACCAGGACAGGCGATCTAATACCAAGGTAGCTACTAAGTGACTAACAGGAAGGTAGGGTATACAGTGTGGATACACTGGACAAAAGAATGATTCATGTCCTGGGTAGATGGAGCAAACAGCACAAGATTTCATTATGCTACTCAGAATGATGTGCCATTTAAAACTTATAAATTGTTTATTTCTGTAATTTTCCATTTAATATTTTCAGACTACAGTTGACCATAGGCAACTGACACCATGGGTAACTGAAACTGTAGAAAGCAGAACCACAGACAGAAGGGACTACTGTATATCCTGAGACCTACTCCTCTCCCCAGTCCTTAAGTAGTAATACAAGTTAGCTCTCCAGAAAGAGTTATAAATAATCACTACAAGATGATTGTATTAAGGACTTTTTAAAAGATTCTAAACAATCTGAAAGCTTTCCTAAGTGAAATAACATTATTTTAAAATGTCTTATTAATTTGTGAGTGTTGCTAACATAAAAAATACAGTTGATTGTAGATTCCATTGAATTTTCTAAATGCACACAGTTTTATTTATTTCTAATCTGGATGCCTTTTATTTCCTTTTCTTGCTTGATTGCACTGGCCAGTACCTCCACTACAATGCTGAATAGAAATGATGAAAGCATGCTTGTGTTGTTCATGATCTTAGGGTAATCACCTTGCACAAATATATTGTGTGTAAATCTTCAATAAGTATTATCCAACTTGAATGACTTCAGTGGCAACTGGCTAGTTCCAGTTGTTCCAAAAGAAAAACAAAGTGGAGTTATTATTGACAACAGAATAAAATTCTCACCCTAGCAATTAAGAATTTTCTCATTCTGCAGAATATTTGCTTTTATGGTTTTCTGATTAATGAAAGAGAGGAACTATATTCACTGACCAGGTACTGTGTGCCAAGCATTACTATTACTTCACTTAACTGATAAAGTCATCTTATGAAATAGGTATTATTGCTCTCATTTCATGAAATTGAAGCACAGAGAATAAGCATGTTCCCACACCAAATGACTTTGATTCAAACCTAGATCTGTTTAATTCAAAAGCCAAGAATACCTCACTAACAATAAACATTCTTATAAATTCATTGATGATGTTATAATTTGCAAGATAAATTTTCCAACCAGTTGCACTGAAGTGCAATCAAGTTAACTAGACAGCAACATTTAATTTATTTGATCCATTGGCTGTTGGGTAGCATGTTGTGTAGTTTTACTTATTGCATTTTATTTCAGTTTTCTTTCTGTCATTGATTTCTAGTTTCATGCCATTGTGGTCAGAAAAGATGCTTGATATATTAGTTTTCTCAACTTAACTAAGGCTTGTTTTGTGGTCTAATATATAATCTATTCTGGAAAATGTTCCATGCACACTTGTAAAAAGTATGTGTTCTGCTATTTTTGACAACTTGTTCTACATATGTGTATTAAGTCAATTTGTTGTAATTTTCCGTGTGGATGAACCAATGATGTGAATAGGGTATTAAAATCCCCTATTATTATATTAATGTGGATGTCTCCCTGTATGACCATTAATAACTGCATATATTTCAGAGCTGCTATGTTGTGTACATAGCCTCTTCTTGGATTGACCACTTTATAATATGTATTACCCTTATTTGTCTTTTTTTACATTTTTTGTTTTAAAGTTAATTTTGTCTGATACGAGTATTGTTATCCCATCTTTCTTTTTGTTTCCAATGGAATATAATTTTCCATTCCTTCACTGTCTTTCAATTTGCAGTTAGTCTCTTGTAAGCAGCATATAAAATGGGTCATGTCTTTTAATCCATTCAGCCACTCTATGTTTTTACTGGAACATTTAATCCATTTACATTTAAAATAATTATAAGTATGTACTTACAGTATTGCCATTTTGTTCATTGTTTTTTAGTTGATAGTTTTCTATTCTTTTCTTCTTTTGATCTCTTCCCTTGTGATTTGCTGGTTTTCTTTAATGTTTTGTTTGGGTGACACCCTGTTTTTCCTGCTCAGTCCCACTGTTCAGGAGGCAGAAGGCTTAGGGCAGTGTAGCTGGGAACAGTGTGGTGATCTGGCAGGTAATCCAAGGAATAGAGCTCCCCGCCCACTCCGTGGAAGTGGAGGGACATTTGAACAGTGGTGCTCACTGGCTCTTCCTGACCAGAGTTCCCTTTCTCTTGTCTTTTAGAAGCTGTTTATTCAGCCCTCAGTTGTACAGCAGTCATTGTTGTCTGTATACGTGTATATTTGAGTTTGCTCATCAGAGAGGATGAAGTGAGTTCAGTGTCCCCCACTGCCACCATCCTGGACCTCGCATGATTTACATTTTAATTTTAAATTTATTATGCTGTATTTGTGATTTATAAAGAAAAGTAAAAAATATGCCTGATTTTCACAGCTTATAATAGGACTTCTAAGCTTGACTTCAGAACAGGAATAAGTGTATGAAATTAACTTAATGCATTTATTTTTGTGCCTTTTCCACAGGTTTTGATTCCCGTCATGGCTGTCACACAGTTTCGGTTATTTAAAGTTTGTACATGCTTAGCAACATTGTTCTCATTCCTAAAGAGATTAATATGCAGGTAAACAAATTTTATGTTCAAATTGATCTGTTTATCTTCTTTCTGGTTGGATGCTTTCTTAACTATGAAACAGGACAGACTATATTTAAACTAAATATCTTGATTGTGGTATTTATTCACTAATCTCTAGTATTTCTAAAATATTTTTTCTCCACTTCATATTTTTCTTTCAAATTTTTACATGCTCCATTAAAATAACATTCCTAGTACTTTAGAATTTCAGAAATAAGCACACCAATTTTCATTATTAAAATTATCAGAGGGTTTTATGTATATAGTTGTTTCAATATCATAATGTCTTAAGATGGTTAGGTGGAATTAGACGTAGTTATTTTTTTATAGACTACCATATGAATGTTATTTTTATATTTTAAAAACTGTAACAGAGAAACCCTAAACAAAGTAGATTTTTTGTTTGTTTTTGGGGGTCTCATTTTGTTTTGTTTTCTCATCTCTTAAATAATTTGTAGGTAGCCTAGGGCAAGGTAAGTCATTCTGCTTCAGTAAGTCATCCTTTTCAGTAAGAGTTCCTTTTCTCTTTTCACACTTTCATACTCTAGAGCTATAGTTTCTAAACTGTGTGCTACTGCACTTCAGGGCTTCTCATTAAACTCATAGGAGTGCCACAGTATATTTTTAATTTTCCAGCAAAACACAATGAGTGTAATAGTCAGCATCTTTAAACGCTGCACAAACTACTGGCTCAAGGTAGTTCAGATTTGCAACACTAAATCCTGTAGCATTACTTTTGATGATGTTCTTGAATGTTTGTGATAAGTTTTTGTTCACTTGTAGTTCCGGTGACTTAGCCTTGCAAAGCTAGGATTTTAGGTTGTAATTAAAAGCAAGTACTGCCCTGGCCAGTTTGGCTCAGCGGTTAGAGCATCGGCCCGCGGACCAGAGAGTCCCAGGTTCGGTTCCCGCTAAGGGCATGTACCTCGGTTGCAGTTTGTCTCCCGCCCCAGTTGGGGTCATGTGGGTGGCAGCTACTTGATGTATCTCTTTCACGTTGATGTTTCTCTCTCTCTCTTCCCCCCTTTCTCCCTCTCACTCTAACTGAAGATAAATGCAAAAATGTCCTTGGGTGAGGATTAAACAACAAAAAAAAGCAAGTACTAAACCAAAATTAATGTAGAACAGAAAATGAGGGTGGTGGTGTCCAGTCTGATTATAAGGCTTGAGAAGGTATGCATTGTCCAACAGACATGCACATTCCATTAGTAAGTAACTGTGGTTAAGAATGAAATAAAAATATTATTTTTTCTTTAAATTGATATGTATTATTTTTTTCAAATGTCTACCAAGCAATTAGGACATATACGTGTTAAATTTTTGGGGCCTTACGTATATAATCAGTGGGTTCATTGGGTATTTCTTTTGGCCTAAGGGTACTATAAAAAAAAATGACTCATTAAGAGTAGAGTAGAATAAAAGAAATTGAAGGGCAATCAGCTCTCTTTTTTAGTGGACATGATTTAGAAGTTGCACAGAATAATTCTGTTCTCAGCCTACTGTCCAGAGCTTAGTTATATATGGCCACCTAGCTGCAGGGGAGACGAGGAATGCATTCTCTAGTAAATGTCCATTTTAAAGCTACTAAAACACTGAGGATTAAGTATCATTGAATTTATTGTTAGAATTAGAGTGGTCTGGGATTAAAAAAAAAAAAAAATGAGGTCCAAGATATGGCAGTGGAAGTGAGTGGAGATGATTGCTGGAGGAGAGGTCAAGAAAGAAATGGGAAATTTAGGTGATTGTTGAAATCACCCGGGAAGAGGACAGGATTTGGGAAGTAGGAAAACGTGCTGAAAATCATTCAGAGCATGAGGACAGTGGCCAGCAATTCACTAGATAAAGGAGGATAAGAATGGATATTAACTACTAGAAGGCCAGAGAGTAAAACAAGTAATTATGTTAATAGTAGTGAAGATTACAGTGTTTTTCTCTTTGAATCTGTATTTTATAAAACTTCTATTGCATATAGATTACTTTTAGTATAAGAAATTGCATTTGATTAATACTTATTACGGACATTTCTGTTGTCAATGTAAGTATATTTAGGATTGAGTATATGTTCAGTTTTTAAGAAAACAGACCATTTTTTAGAATTAGCTTTTCTTAAGTGTCAGAAGGAACCTAGATTAAGTGTTCTAAAACACCAGGTTTATATCATACATTTGGTAGTAGACTATTATTTTTCTATTTATCCTTTAAACAAAGTATGATTTCTAATCTTGTAATAAAAGGCTGATTTTAGTAATTAGATCTAAGTAGATGCTTTATAGATTATTTGAAATGAAGCAAGTGACTGATCATTTATAATAGCTACCTTTTATTTAATGTCTTGTTATATAGCAGGTACTGTCTAGTGTCAAGCTGCTTTAAATATTATCACTTAATTAAATCCTCACAACACCCATGCTTTTAACATCTGAGTTATAATGCCTATCTTGTTTAATACAGTTCTTTTCCTACTAATCCTTAAAACTTATTAGTTATGGTTTAGTTCAACCCAGTGATTTTTAAACTTTTTATTAGTTTAATAGGTAATCTTAACAAGAAGCTAAATATGTAAAACAAAACCCCACCTGGTTAAAACAGCATAGGTGTCTCAGAGCTTCACCTATAGAACTCGACAGTAATCTAAGTAGCATGATATGAAACCATTTTTTTTTGGCTTTATATTCCTGCTGAGTTTGTCTATAATTCTGAGTCCTAAGCCATAAAGCAGTTATGTTGTATGGTCCAAGATTTTAAAAACATTCATAAGATACCTGGTGTAAGCTTTTCATTTATACCTTAATGAGCAACTGTTAATTATTAAAATAAATAATTCTAAAATTGGAAAAGATCTTTTATAAGCCCTAAGTTACTGTCCATAGTACTTTTACCTATGTTTGTTTTGGGAGTTCTTGAAATAAATTATTTCATTTTTATTTTAGATCTGGCAGAGGACGGAAATTAAGTGGAGACCAAATAACGTTGCCAACTACAGTTGATTATTCATCAGTTCCAAAACAGGTAAATTTTTTTAAAGGTTGAATAAATGTTACAGAACCATACTTTTTAAACTGGATTGCAGACCATTTAGTATGTCACAAAATTAATTTGGAAGTCAGGGTCTTGATTTTTGTTGTTACATATTTTGATTCTAAAAATTTTACTTGGTTCTTTATTTTATTTTCTGTTGTTTTGCTGAGATTTTCTATATTTTCTTAGTGATTTCAAGAGTGTTTGCTATTGCTTATTGGTGCATATTTATAATATTATTTTAAAGTTAGATAATTCCAACATTTATATCACCTTGGAGTTGGTGTCTGTTGATTGACTTTTTCCATGTGAGTTGAGATTTCTTGAATTTTTGTGTGCTGAATAATTTTGGGTTATTTCATGGACACTTTGAATATTTTGAGACTCTTATTTAAATCTTATAAAGAATGTTGATATTCTTTATTTTATCGGGCAATTAACCTGGTTAGGCTTAGGTTGCAAGTTCCAATCCTCCTTTTGTGGGCTGTAGTTCTAATGTCAATTCAATTTTCAAAGCAGTTGCTTTTTTTTTTTTAATGGATATAACAATGTCTAACTCAGAGTAAAAGTCTTTTTTAAACTTTTGATGTGGTTTTGATATATGAAATAAAATCTATATTTCTCTGTTGGTCAAAAAAGTTTGAAACCTAATGTTTTAGCAAGCACATTTTTCTAATAAATGATAAATGAAATGTTAATTAGTTTCTTCCTATATGGCTGACAATATTGATCAATTAAATTTAGACAGATGTTGAAGAGTGGACTTCCTGGGATGAAGATGCACCCACAAGTGTAAAGATTGAAGGAGGGAATGGGAATGTGGCAACACAACAAAATGCTTTGGAACAACTGGAACCTGACTATTTTAAGGACATGACACCAACTATAAGGAAAACCCAGAAAGTATGTTATAGATTTGTGCTTTTAGCAATTAAACTATAAAACTGCTTTTCAGATTCCCATAGTTAAAATTAGACAATATTATTAGTATTGTTGGAAAGCCTATTTGTAATTACTAATTTGTGTCTGTCATGTTCAAGGTGAAAATTTATATAATTCAAGTAACCTAGACACAGATCTAGTAATTTGTACGCCTTTTAAAAATGTATCTCAACATTTATTGAAATTCTACTGTATATCAGAGTTTAGACTCCAATCTTCTGTGGAAGCTAAGCTGAATAAGGTACAATTCTAACCTTAAAAGACTTCACAGTTTAGTGATGTCAACAAACTAAGTATTTTTCATTGTTTGTAACCATTATAAAACTGAGGCAAGGCACTGAGAACTTGTAGTGGGTTTGTGTGAGTCATCCATACTTTATTTAATCCCTTTGAGTTGAATATGAATGATCACTTAAAGATATAGGGAATTATTGGAAAAAGAATAATGGCTGAGTATATATTTTTTAAATCAAATAGTATATATACTTAAAAAATTTTTTAAAATCATAGAATACAGAAGAGCTCATAATGAAAAGTAACAAACCTCTGTCCCATCACTCTTTTTTTTTAAAAATTATATTTTTAATGATTTTTTTTTTTTAGAGAGAGAAACATCTATGTGAGAGAGAAACATCCATCGGCTGCCTCCTGCACGTCCCCAACTGGGAATTGAGCTTGCAACCCAGTCATGTGCCCTGACCAGGAATTAAACCAGGACCTCTCAGTCCATAGGACACCGCTCAATCCACTGAGCCACACCAGCCAGACTGCCTCATCACTCTTCATAGGCAGTTCTACTTCCCAGAAGCAGCCACTCATAACTTTTTCTGTTTGGGCTTCTAGTGTTCTTCGATAGATAGATAGATAGATAGATAGATAGATAGATAGATAGATAGATAGATAGATGATAGATAGATAGATAGATAGATAGATAGATAGATAGAGATAGGTTATATTGCTATGTCTTGATTTACCATTCACAGACATTGTCTATTGACTTTATACTATGGTAAATGAGGATTTATTTTATACTTTCCTTACCCTTCTTCCCCATCTTTCAAGTTTTATAATGGTATTATTTCAATCTACCTCATCAGTTACTCTATTTATTTTTAATTCTTTTTCCTTTATTGATTTTAGAGAGAGAAAATAAGAGGGAGAGAGAGATAGAAACATCAATGAGAGAGAACATCAATTGGCCGCCTCCTACATGCCCCCCACTAGGGATCAAGCCCAAACCTGGGCATGTGCCCTGACCAGGAATCGAACCAGTGACCTCTTGGTGTATGGGTCGACCCTCAACCACGGAGCCACACTGTCCAGATTCATCAGTCACTCTATTAAAAACAAAAAAACACACACTTAAAGTTTTATTTTTTGTTCAATCAAGCATAGAAAATATCTTTTATAAATATACTTTATAAAATGAGGATTTTCTTTAATCCCCACTTCTCTCATAGTGTTTTTCACCCTCTTCTACCTTTAATCCAGTATCAGCTGTATATTTATCTTTACATTTTTAAGGCTGATAACATTTACATTCTATAATCATAATTGTTTTTATTGAGTTGTCCAGATGTCTCAGTGTTGTAAAGCATCAAGTTGTGTATTTTTCAAGAAGTTTAAGTGAGTTTCTTAGAAACCCAGAATATTATAATAGTATCTTAATAAATTAATTGGAATGAAAATGCTTTTAATTTACAAAGCAACTTCCACTGGCTTGAAAGAGTTAATGTATTCATAAATATCCACATGCATAGAAAGTTGGTTATACTTTAGGTAGGACATAATTTTTGTTCTTAATACTGTGACTAAAAGTGTTTAATTACATTTGGGCATCTGGAGTCTAGGAAAGAAAGTGAGGAAAGAGAAAGAGGAAAATGTATTATTATTATTTTAAGAGAAATCCAATGTTTCTCAGTATGTTTCTGATTTGTGTGACAATTGCCTGGGAATTTTGGTATTTTTTATAGACTAAAATATTTTTTACATTGTAAATTTTTAAATAAGAAAGGTAGAACGTATTTTAAATAATTATAAAATGCTTTGGTCAGTTAATTATTTTATTTTTATATAGTGATGTGTAAAATATTCTTATAATTCTATTTCAATTAATCTTGCAGATCATTATTAAGAAGAGAGAACCGTTAAATTTTGGCATCCCAGATGGTAGCACAGGTTTCTCTAGTAGATTAGCAGCTACACAAGATATGCCTTTTATTCACCAATCAGTAAGTATGTTAATGGTATCTAAGCAAGGGTTGTTTTTATTCTTTTTTCTTTAAAGAAGAGGAAAAAATAAAAATGAATTGAACATAGTATTTGTATTTCTATTTGAAATAGGTCTAGCAGGTTGAGAGAGGCTGTTGTGGAGTTGTACTGTTCCTATCCTTTGTGGTAAATCACATCACAGTCCCATTGTACACATGAAGGAGAGAGACGAAAATGTTATTTAATAATATGACCTTTAAACAGATTACCACTAAAATTTAACCATAATAGCAAGTTATTTTTAAGTGAGTTGTGAATTGTTTTTCTAGTAAATTTTATTTACATGTAAAGTGTGAGAATAAAAGTAGTGAGGAGAGTATATAACTGTGGTTGTCAACCTTGGAAACGTATCAGAATCACCTTTGAATTTTTTAAAAACACCAAGGTCTAGACCTAACCTTAAACATGATTATTGATTAGTTATTATTAATTGATCATATATGTCATCTATTGTTGTATAACAACCCAACATGTAGAGGCTTAAAAACAATAGTAAACATTTTTCTTCTCATATAGTTTATGTGGGTCAGGAATCCAGGGGAGACTAAACTGGGTGGTTCTGGCTCAGGGTTTCTAATGAGTTACAGACAAGACATTAGCTGGGGCTGTAGTCATCTGAAGGCTCTTCTGGGATTGGAGGATTCATTTCAAAAGTGGTTCACTTAAGTGCCTTGAAAATTAATGCTGGTTGGTAGCACAAAGCCTCAGTTCCTCCAATGGACCTTATAACATAACTGCTGACTTTCGCAGAACAAGTGATCCCGGAGAAATAGAGAGAGAACATGCAGGGGTGAAGCCACCATGCCTGCTTATGACAACTGTATATGTGACACACTGTCACCTCTATATTATTTATTCATTGGAAGCTAGTCACTAATTTAGCCCACATGGATGGGGAGAAGAATTAAGCTTTACCTCTTGAAAGAAGGATCAAAGAATTTGCAGGTAGTTTTAAACCACCCCAACTGTGTGTCCATCTGTCTAGTATATTTGTTTAAACTGCATAGATGCTTCTGAGGTCCCTCTCTCCTGGGGTCCCATGTATACATATATTTTTTATTCATTGATCAAAAACTTTTTACTAATGCCAGATGCTATGCTAGATGCTAATAATTTAGTGGAAAGTAAGCAAAACTGGTAGGATCCTTGCCTCAGTAGAATGCATTCAAAGGTACAAGGAGAAGGCACAATATTAAACAAATAATCATACACATAATAAACATTACAGATTTTGATAACTTCTACACAGGTACATGTATGATGGCACAATAGCACTCAGATATTTCTCTAAAAGAGCATAGCACTGGAATGTATAATTTTTTATTTTGCATTTCTGAATTGTAAACATTATTCACATATGTGGGCTCCATATTGGTAAAATTGTTCAGACTTCCCCAGTGCATTAGTACACGTATGCCACCTAACAGTAATTGTGAGATATTACAACATTAATGTAGTTCATTATAAAGTTGTAAATACATAACTGCTTACAGGGTTGGGAAGGGGTAAAAAGGGGAGACAGGGAATGTCTCTAATGCCTTTTCCACATATTTTCCTTCTAAGCAGACAAAAGAAAGGGCATTGCCTAGGAGAGAATGGTAACCTCCTGCACTTGGCTGCACCAAAAATATTTTACCACCCATTCCCCAAATAAGGCTCTTCTTTTAAATTGCACATTCCTTTTTTTTGAACTAATTATTTGTATTGTGATAGCTCTTTTTATACTAAGGATATTAATTTTTTCTGTCATGTTTTACGATATTTCAGCTTTATAATTTAGTTTAGATGTTTTTAGTGTATTTAGATTTTGTGTAGCAAATCTATCAATCTTCTCTTTTACAACTTTTTTCTTTTTATTTAGAAGGCCATGTCTACCAAAGGATCAGATATCACTCCTTTTTATGGTCTTAGTTGTTTCACTTTTTAAATATCTAAATGTTATATACACTAAAAGTAAAAAAATCTCTCTGGAAAAATGGATAAATTTACAAATAAAATAGATATAACATGATAACATGAAGAAAAGTTTGATCTTACTGGTTCTCAAACAAATTCAGAGTAATAAGACATTTTTAGGTCTTAACAAATTTGCAAAGATAGAAAAGAAGATTATTACAAAGGTACCTATTGACAGGTACAAGGAAACAAGCTTCTACCTACTGCTGTCGGGGGGATAAGTTGGTAGAGCTTTTTAAGAGAGTCATTTGTATATTGTTTCAGTGACTTTAAAAATCTTTTTCTTGATTTAGCAATTCTACTTTTTAGAAATTTATATTACAGGGATAATTAGAAGTACTGAAAAAATTTTAACAGGATATTACAGTTATGGGTAGGAGGAGAAAATGCAACACATTTTATTTCGTTTTTAGGAGAGAACATAATACATTTATTCACAGATTGGTTCTAGTTCTTTTATGCACATACTCTCTTCCACACCTAACTAAACATTCTAGAATGAGCATTTTCACTGGTCTGTGGGGAAAAAAGTCAACTTTTAGAGTGGGCAGGGAAACAGCCTTGTGCAGGACATGGTGACGTGGTATGGACCTGGAGCAAGCGCAGGGCAATGCCAAGGTCTGGGTTATGGTGGTTGTATTTTACTTTTTTATTTTATTTTTTATTTGATTTTAGAGGAAGGGGGAGAGAGAGAAATATAGATTTGTTGTTCTACTTATTTATGCATTCATTGATTGATTCTTGTATGCGCCCTGACCGGAGATCCAACTGGGTTATGTTTTAAAAGATGCTCTGCTGGACCACTGAGGGGAAAAAGAATGGCTCTTTACTATTGTAATTTTGTTTTTTGCCTTTTTTACTGTAGCCTGAATTAGGTGACTTGGATACCTGGCAGGAAAATACCAATGCATGGGAAGAAGAAGAAGATGCGTCCTGGCAAGCAGAAGAAGTTCTGAGGTATTTGAGTAATGTTTACATTGCAACCTGAATAGGACTAGATTTGTTCATGTTACACCTAAGGTCAAGAAAGCTTACTCTGCCAAAGACTACATTTTTCTTCATTCTCATTTGAACCTTAGATAATATGGGATACTTTTTTTGTATTTCAGACCACATATGCTATTTTATATGATTAAAACCTCAGAATTGAAAGCATTATAGAAGCAAAATAATTTTTAATGACAAGATCTTTTACAGATATACACCATATTGCTCCATATACTTTTATATTTCATTCCCTGTAAAATATACTTATCTCTTGAAATGCCCTATGAAATGTGAGTCACCACTGTATATTTCTCCAGATCAAAAATAACACTTTTATTTTTTTAATGTTTTTATTGATTTTTTTAGAGAGAGAGAAGAGGAGACAGAGAGAGAAACATGGATGTGAGAGAGAAACATCGATTGGCTGCCTCCTGCATGCTCTCTACTGGGGATCAATCCCTCAACCCGGGCATGTCCCTGTCTGGGAATCAAACCGGGACCTCTCAGTCTATGGGAGGATGCTCAGTCCACTGAGCCATACCGGCCGGGCAGAAATTACACTTTTATTTTTGTTCTTGCATAGTGCCTAGCCCCTTAAATTTCAATGAAAATACCTTATATAGCCTTCTATATTTGTATGTGTATCTTAATGGATGCACTCAAAAGCCCTATGAGGTATATAACAAGTCAGGTACAGCCGATTCTACAGAAAAGAAAATATACTGGAGGTTTTTAAGTTTATTTTCATTAGTTGTTACGTTCTTATTTCTTGTTTTTGTGAACAATAAACTTAATTCTTGCTACTGCTGGACTAGGTCAAAGAGTAAAAAGAAAATTGGCCTGGCCGGTTTGTTCAGTGATTAGAGCATCAGCCTGCGGTCCAGAGAGACCTGGGTTCGGTTCCCGCTAGGGGCACATACCTCGGTTGCAGTTTGTCCCCTGGATGGGTTGTGTGGGTGGCAGCCACTTGATGTATCCCTTTCACATCACTCTCTTCCTCTCTCTCCCTCCCACTCTATCTGAACAAAAAATGGAAAAATGTCCTCGGGTGAGGATAAAAATTAAATAAATAAATAAATAAATAAATAAATAAATAAATAAATAAATAAATTTACTTTAGAGTTTGTGACTAGCATCACTGATGAAAACTCCAATATTTAAAATGTGTCTAAATTACTTTGGCATTTTGAAAGATGATATAGTACAATACAGCTATATAAGTTTTTATTTTAAAAGATTGTTTTTATAATAGGGATATAAAATGAATTACCCTTTATCTGACTATTTTAACAAAACAACTGATTTCATTTTTGTATTTTCCTTTCCTCTTTATCAATAAATTACTATTACCTTGAACAACCAGCAGAGGGTGCAGTTAATTCACTGGGGGTCATGGCTGACTTTCTCTTTTGGTCTTGTCCATTTTCACCATCTTTTTTCCACAGCAAGGGGTCCATTTTATTATTATTATTATTTTTATCCTCACTCGAGGACCTTTTTGCATTTCTCTTCAGATAGAGCGGGAGGGAAGGAGGGAGGAAGAGAGAGAGAGACACATTGAATGGTTGCCACCCACATGACCCCAATGAGGGCCAGGGATGAGCCGCAACCTAAGTATGAGCCCTTAGCAGGAACCAAACCCAGGACTCTCTGGTCTGTGGGCCTACGCTCTAACCGCTGAGCCAAACTGGCCAGGGCAAGGGGTCCATTTTAAAACTCAGTGAAGTTATGAGAATTTTAAATATTTAGTTCCTATTTGATCATTATTCAGTATTAAGGAAATATTTTAAAATTCTAAATGGCAGTATTTATACTTATGGATCATCAAAGAAGATAAACCATCTATATTTTTTACTCTGTTTTTTGGATAAATCATAGATATTGAAGTCAGAGTATTTTAGAACATATTGGGGATTCTAGTAATGATGTATGTCATTAACCACAAGGATAAAGAAAAGGGCTGTTCATTTAGAGCCCAGCAATCTTATTCACTGCACTGTAGAGTATGTGAGTTCACAAGTATCTGAACATTTACTGTACAAAACCTTCTGTTTGCCACCCTGTCTTCTTGTACCCTGAATGAAATAAGACCCCAAAACTCAAACTTAGTGTTTTACGTGATGCGACAACTTGGGAGAGGGAGCCTGTTAGTCAGTAATAGGCATGTTTCATGCTGCAAGGTTGCATAAGTAGAACCACAGAGACAGAGAGTTTCCATCTGTTGTTACTGCCTCCGAAGGACATTGAGAATTTTAAAGTGTGTCCATACTCCATATCCTCTACCTCAGCCTGTTTCCCATGGCCACTTTAAACTCCTACCACCACTGTGATCAGTGTCATTAAGGAAGAGGACTTTGGTACTTCAGTAATTCCAGACCTGTATCTGGACAGGGAAAATATATTTTGTCCACAGAAATCTCTAAGTTTCCTCCTGTGCCAGAAACATTAATTATTGATGTTTAAATTTCAGCAGCTGACCAGGTCAAAGCTTGGTTATCTTACCTAGCCAGCCTTTTATAATTCTTTTTCTATCTCTCTTACCACGGGCGTTTTGACTTTTTTGGTGCATATTATCAGCTTTGCTTGAAAATGGGAAGAGCTAGTGAAAACTAGATTTTTAAAAACGATTCTTTTGAAACTGTAGTTAGTTAATTGATGGTGATGATCAAAAACAGGTTCACTACTTTCTTGAATTTTGGTCATTTATAACTCTGCTTACACCCAGTTGTAAGTATGATTGAGATTTGTATATACACTTCAGTCACTGTAGTCTCTTGCTGTCCCATACATAAGTAATCCACACTGGATTTTTTTGTATATAACCTAGTGTGGCCTATGCCATGCCTAACTGTGACATGCGACTTCCTTCCTCAACCTTGCATGTTTATTTTCTCATACCCTAAACCTTCAGATCTAGGACCAGCTTTTGTTCCTCTCCTTTGGCCTATTGCATCAGCCACTGCTACTCTTATGATGTGTAATAAGTATATAGCATCCATTCTACCCTTATTAGTAGGGCTGGTCAAATGTTAATCCTTAAGTAGAAATCCAGCTTCTAGTTGGAAGGCATGTTTGTGTTCTTGACATCCTTCGCTGACTGTTTTTTAATTATATAATAGAAGATTGAATCCTCAATATCAGGCTTTTCTGAGTGGTGTCAAAAAAAAAAAAAAAGACGTAGTCCAATGGAAGTAGTGTTTTAGTGGAAATAATCTGAAGAAGAAGGGTCAGGACATGTGACTTCTTATCCTTGTACTTAATCTTAGGACTTTGGTCAAGTCAGTTAGCCTTTGGGCCTCATTTTTGTTTGTTTGTAAAATGTAGATAATACCTCTTTTAATTTGTAAGTCGTTCTGAGGATTAAAAGAAATACTATTTTTGAAAATCTTTGAAGTTTTCAAAGCAGTGAAAGAATGAAGACTTTTTATTTACATTTGATGCCGGTAAAAAGGCAATGCTATTTCTTTCTGGAATGTATTTGCTATTTTACCTGTGTTATTTTCTTTTCTTTTAAATTCTCGCCTGAGGATATTTTTCCATGTATCTTCAGTCAGAGTGGGAGGGAGGTAGAGAGAGAATGAGACATTGATGTGAGAGAGACACATCGACCTGTTGCCTCTCTCACTACCCTGACCAGGACTGGGGACTCAACCACAACCGAGCGAGGCACGTGCCCTTGACCAGAATCGAACCCACGACTCCTTGGTCTGCAGGCCGACACTCCAACCACTGAGCTAAACCAGCCAGGGCTTACTTGTGGTATTTTCTAAAAGTAAAATAGGAATACATTTCTTTTCAGGCAGCAGAAGATAGCAGACAGAGAAAAGAGAGCAGCAGAACAACAGAGAAAGAAAATGGAAAAGGAAGCACAGCGGCTAATGAAGAAGGAGCAAAACAAAATTGGTGTGAAGCTTTCATAACAAATGTTCTTCAAATGTCATAGTGCCAGTAGGAAAGATAGGAGATTCACAACCCAAGCAACATTTGTCTGGATCTGAGAGTATTTTCAGAATATAAACACACTGCTTGATTTTAATGCATTCATCAGGCCATTCAGACACCAGGATTCTGTCAAAGAACCTTGAACTTTTAACGATTGAGACTCAAAAGAACAAAAAAGACTTATGAGACAATATTTTCTTCAACATGCTCCATTACAAGACAACTGTTTGCTGTAGAGAAATTATTACAAACGGAATATACCAGTACCTCTTCAAGCTAGTGTTTCTAGCTGAATCAATGGTTGTAAATAATTTTATGGTGGAACAGAGCTCTGCTGTCTATAATGCTCCCCTTCAATGTGCATAATGATACAATAAATAATTTTAAATATGTGTTTGTTTCCATGATTACCTGACCTAAATCAGATGAACTTTCAGGGCTTTAACTTCTATTTTTGTTGTCAGGAGTTGGTGTTGGCATACATTGCCCATGAGGTGAACTGGTATTGTTCATATGCGATGCAACATTGAGGAAGTCCATTATTTTTGTTTTCAAGAAAATGACATTAAATGCAATAATTTAATTTATCATAAAGATTTTATACATCATTGTTTTCTTTTAGATGGTGTAATGTTATAAATATAATTTATATTGCATGTATAAGCATATTGAAAATCAGATAAAATGGCAAATTTGTTTTACATTATTATAAGTAATGAGTTTTAAAAACTAGTATCAGTAGTTTTTCCCTTTTGTTACAGATTTTAAGATACTATTGTCTCTTTAAATACCTTAGTTTCTCCTCCCCAAAAGCCATTAATTTACAAACGCAGAAAGCTTTCAGTTCTAATATTTCTGGGCTTTTAAATGATTTCTGTTATCAGTTTTATATATTTGACATAATGCAGGTTACTGGTATTGTTGGCTAAGATGTTATTAATTTATTAAATTATAAACCAAGATAGGAATAACAATGATTTTATTTTTCGGTGTTGAGTAGCTCCAAAATAGTTTTAAGGAAATAAGAAACATACTGTGTTCAGAGGGAAAAATGTAAGTTTAATAGTTTAAAATCCCTTAAATATTTTCTCCACAATTAAAACACATCCAGTCTGATTTTCTAAGGCTTTTAGAATTTTTAAATGTTTTTATTTTCTTAAAAGTTATTGCCCAAAATTAACATTTTGTGTGTTTTTAAAATGTCATAGATACTCTATGGGCCAAATGTTGCTAATACATTTGCATTAAAGTGATATTTCATAATAAAATGACAAACTATGTGATGAGAGCTCCCTAAACCCTTAGACTAATCTTTCAGTGTAAATGTGATCGTGGACTCACTTGAAATTTAACTTTGGTTAAAAGCTGCTTTTCATAATCCAAACCACATTTTTAGGTACGTTTATTGGAGAGTTTTTGCCAATACACTCCCATTAAACAGAATTAGGCTCCAAATTTTAATAATTTATAAATGTACATTCTCTTCCCTCATTTATATTTATTTATTTTTAGTTATGGGAATGCTACATGATTTTCTAAATTTGGGGTTCATAAAGGATATACCTCCCCATTAGTACAATAAATTTTTCTGCTTTTCCCTAATACCGGACAAGTGAAGTCTGCTTTAGTCATGATTTTCATGTGTGTGAGATTTGGGTTTTTGTTTATTTAGAAATGAAGACTGTTTAGAAATTGTAGTTTGTCTGATTAATTAGGAAGAAAGATTTTTCTCATGGAAAGAACAGTTCTGGAAACATTTTTCACCTCTGTTGCTATGTAAACTAAATTCCTGTGTTAAACTGAGTATATTGTCCCAGAAGAAGTCATGGATCTAAATACAATGTATAAACATTTCACAGTAGCAAACTGGCTTTTTAGCTTCTAAATTTATGATTTGTTTTTGTTAATTTTCATAACGAATTATCAGTTTTAGAAGCTTAGTAGAAGTAAAAAAGGAATACGAACAGACATAGCTAGGATAAGGGAAGTGCTACCCGTTGTCTGAGTTGTGCATTCCATGTACTGAGATAACAAGTAATCAAAGATGTGAAAGTTATTTTTGTTTTTTATGTATACATTCATGGTTTCCAGCTATTTTATTAAGCTTTAGCTAAGGCTATCCTCTAGTTGACTCTTGGCTCTTTTTTAGTAACATATTTAATTGAGTGGACGTTTTAGAACTGACAGTTAAGATTCAGCATCTGAATTCCACAGTTTTGACATACACTTACCTCTAGCCAGGGCAGTGACTTTCTGGATGGAGATTGGTGGTTGGGAAGGTGATAACTATGGAAACTGGCATCTGGATGGAGCTTCCAAACACCACTCTACAAGCTACTACTATAACATAAATCTAACCAACACCAATGTTACAAAAGGCCTACATTTTGTCAATAATGATGTATTTACTGAAGGATTGGTCTGAACTAGATACCGTTAACATACACCTTCTATTCTGTCCTTGGGGATAACATCACAGTGATTTCCACTCTAGCACCTGTTCAAAGGAAATCTTTCATAAGATGTGTAAGGAAATGCGTTACCAAGGTGAGTGGTTCTGGCTGAAGCCAAACGGAATGGGTGGGGGTGGGGGTGGAGTGCTTGGGCCTACAGATTGTTCCAGAGGAAGGAGCTTCTCCCCTCAGGTGGATTGGGGGGCTGCAGAAGATGGTGGGTCCATGAAGACCTTATTTTAATAGCCTGTTTTTACCATTGACACAGATTTTTAAATTTTGAGTTGCTCTCTCCTAATATCAAAGAGCTTTTCTGTGTGTGTAATTTACTTCACTTGAATACAACCAAGGCTGTTTAAGGTTAGAGCAACTGCTAATGACTCCTTTTATATTCAGCTGTTGTTTTTTGTTTTGTTTTAACTTTGCTCTCTACCTTTTATCTTCACTGCTTCTTCGTCATGGCCATTGGGCATGCTCAGTGAGTAGAGTTTTTGAGAGCAGTAAAATGCTTTTCACTAGAACCCTCTTACCCCACCTCGTACAACAGATTCCTACCCCTGCAGAACTGCAGCTGACACTGCTAATCCACAAGGAGGAGCTTTTACAGAGAAACTTCCCCTAAAATGTACTGCCAGCCCGAAGTAATCTCTGCCGTGGTTCTGCAGGTACTTTGCCTACGTGTTAATCTGATCACACCAATTTTGAGAGCTACTGAAGAGTTTCCAGGGCTGCTACAGAGATGGTGTGGTATTAAACAAATTACCTGAGTTTAGAAATTGTTTAAATGGAGATGGTTTTAATTTTTAACCGAGACTGCAAAAGGCACATAAATGTCATTGTTATGAGGCCCTGTAAAACACTTATGAAATCCTGTACACACCTTTCCAAGTACTGGCTGTGTACTGATATGGCAGCCCCTTAATTTATATATGGAAAGTGGAAGAAGTTGCAGTATTAATGTTTACACAACCTTAAATTGACCTGCAAGTTTAATAAGAAAGAACATTTATTATGTGCTCAGCACTATCTGAGAGGCTTTTATTGTATCAATGACTCTCGCAATCCAGTGAGGTAGACATTATCCCCATTTCACACACAAGGAAACCGAAGCTGAGAAGGGCAGCTGTGTGCTAGGTTGATGGACAGGAACGTAGCAAGCTTTTAGAGCAGGTCGTGTTCCAGTGGTCAGTCAGCATTCTGTGTGGGGTCTGATTTCTGAGACCTCTCAAAACTAGGAGCTGCCAAAGAGCCTTCAGAATTTCCTCTAGCCCTGGCCCGTTTGCCTCAGTGGTTAGAGCATTGGCCTGCGGTCCAGAGAGACCCAGGTTCGGTTCCCGCTAAGGGCATGTACCTTGGTTGCAGTTTGTCCCCGGCCCTGGTTGGCTCATGTGGGTAGTGACCACCCAATGTGTCCCTTTCACATCGATGTTTCTCTCTCTCTCCCTCCCTCCCACTCTATCTGAACAAAATATCAAGAAAGAAAACTAGAATTTCCTCTAGTTTTTAAGAACTCTGTGAAGACTGTGTTACAAATTAGGGTAGATAGTACCCATTTGTGTTTTTTAAGAATTATTTAATAAATATGAAAAATTAGCTTGGCTTCTATTTTCATGTAAATAACAACTGTATTTGAATGTCAGTGCCATGTAATTCTGTGTCCCGAGGTTACCTAGTCAGATTATAATCAAGGCAAAATGAGATGTGGTTTATATTCACACACTTGGACAGGCCAGTTAGTTCACTTGATTGGGTCATAATGCTAATGGGGCCAAAGTCACAGGCTTCATGCACATGAAGACCAGTACTGTACCCAGAGATCTTCCTGCCACAAACAGTGACCCTGATCTTGTCCAGTTATCTTTGTCTTCAGGATTTGGTGCAGAGAGTGATTGGCACAGAAAAAAAATCATCCCCATGCATATAAAATTCAAAGGATATGCTCTGAGTCAGTGGTATGTTGAGAAAAATGGTTATGGTTTCTTATTAAGAATTTTGGCTGATTATAAAATATTAACTTCCTACAATTGGTTTCATTTGTCAAAATATTCAAACCTTAATTTGAATCCTTATTTTATATAGCATTGCAGTTCCAAATATGTTGACTAATCCTGAATAAAATGAGTATATACCTATATTATGTAGGAAAAGACATCATCATTAAATATGTTTGCCCCTGAAATAAATTAAAAATAATTTTTTGACTCAGTATTTATTGTAGTGGTAAGTAAGATGTGCATAAGAATGTAGATACATTTCACTTGCCTCATTTAAGTTTAAAGTGCACAGGTGCTTTTTATTCCTTTTGGGAGCTCTGCAATGCATCTGAACCTCATAATTGGCTGTCTGTCTTAGAAGGAACCCTTGTGGGACCAGCCAGTGTGGCTCAGTGTTTGAGGGTCAACCCATGCACCAAGCGGTCACTGGTTCGGTTCCCAGTCAGGACACACACCCAGATTGTGGGCCAGATCCCCAGTGGGGGGCGTGCAGGAGGTGGCCAGTGGATGTTCTCTCTCTCTCTCTCTCTCCCCCCCCATTCCTCTCTCTCTAAAAAAATTAGTAAAGGAAAGAAAAAAAAAGGAACCCTTGTGGAATCAGCTTATACATGGGTGATCGTTTCAAAAACTTTTTTCCGTGTGCTGCTTTCAATGGGAGATGTGAAAATGGTTAAGACTGCTTTCCTTTTTCATTTTCTTTCTACAACAAACAAGCTAAAAATAATGTGCTGGTTCAGAAGAATTAAAGGTCAGTTTAAAAATGCCAGCACCTATTGTTGACTGTAGAAAGTGAGGCTGGCAACCCATTTCAGACACTGTGGGGTGTTCGATTACAAAGGAGGGAGGGAGGGTCTGACTGTACCATCGAATTAGAGAAATACTGCAGTTGTTAATAGTTTTCAGGTTCCAGTCCATTACAGCTCTAGTCTGGCAAACATTTAATTTTTCAAAGTTATTCAAACAGGTTTGATCAGAAATGACACATGCAGGGAGCGAGAGTGAAAACAACCCTGCAGGTGGGTCAGATAAGATCTGCACGAGGAGGAACTCAGGGCCTCGAGGAGCAGAAGCCACGCCCCCGCCTTTCACAGCATTCTCTAGGGGGGCCCGGGCTGTGGCTTTTGCGTCATCATTTTACTTCACCATAATCCCCGATGCTACGTGGCCTCTGCTTGGAGTGAGAGCTTCTCTTCATAGTCAACCCAGCAGAGCACGGCAGACAAAGTGCTGGGAGCAAAGGTTAGAGAACATCTCCATGAAGCGTTCATTTGTGCAGGACAGTCGGGGCTTGAGTCCTTTGGCATTACCCAGAGTACTTACTGTCTATCCCAGCAATTTTCGGTCTTTTTCAGCTCATGGCACACATAAACTCATTACTGAAATTCTGCAGCACACCGAAAATGATATTTTTTGCCAATCTGACAAAAAAAAAAGGGGGGGTGTAATTTTGATTCCTTCACACCGGATGGCTATTGTGTCGCTTGTTGTCATTTCTTTTTATTTAAAAATCTAAGGGAAAAGAGGTCAGTGCCCCTGACTGGATATTCAGGTATTGCGTGTTTTAAAAATTCCTGCGGCTTACCAGTTGAAAATTGCTGATCTATTCCAATGAACTGAGGGTGACCACCCAGGAGACCTTATATGAACTGGCAGAATTTGTTTTAATCCTCACCTGAGAATGTTTTTTTATTTAAAAAAAATTGTTTTATTGATTTTAAAGAGAAAAGAAGGGAAAGGGAGAGAGAGAGAGAGAAACATTGATCACCCCAAAATCGAACCCGCAACCTTTTGATGTACAGGATGATCTTCCATACACCATACTGAGCCACCTGGCCAGGGCTGAACTAATACTTTTTAAAGAACTGGTTTTCAAGGGGTTCTCAGAGGTGGAACCACCAGAGAGGCTGAGAGGGGAACATGGGCAGGGCCCCAGGCCTGGAGCCCCTGTTCCAAAAACTTGACCATTGTGTGTTTTGTGTGTTGGGTTTTTTTTATGTTGAATACATTTGTTGAAAGAGATACACCTTTTACAAAACTTAAACACTAGTGAAATATTCTGATCTTCTGACACAAGCTTGTCTGAGTAGCGTCTAAAGCTTTTCTGAATTTTAAAGTTCTGTGGAATTTTGTTAGAACCATTAGTTATCACAATCATTGTGAGTATGGAGCAATTAGTAGTCACAGCGCAGTATCTCTTCCAGCTTTAAAAATAATCACCTGATATAAATTTGTTTTATCCTATTTGGGCTTTCTAATTACTTTTCTTTGGAAGGGTTGTTGACATTCTTTCAAGCTTTCGTTGCTATGCACTGCTACGTTTAATTGCCTAGGTTACCGCTTCCTTGTGCACACGTTGCCTGGTGTGACTGGTAATAAGTGAATTTTGTAAAAGTGCTCACAGAGCCAAAATAGAAGTCAGAAACTACCCCGAGACTTTAAAAATGAAAACTCCTCAAAAGAAAAACACATCAGACCCAACCACTACTTAGGGAGGGCCTATGATGAATGCAAATCACAGACTTCCTTTCTCTTCTGCCACAAATGTCAGAAACGCTTGGCATCTGAGTACATTGCATTTTCCTCCCCTTTCTGAACAGCTCAACTTGGAAAGGTCAGCATATCCCTTTGGGAAACATCTTTTCTCATAAATTGGAATGTTTGCACACATAACTGTAGGAAATATTTAACATTTGCTTTGATGGCACAGTGGTTTGTTCAATAGAGTGGATTTGTTCTTTTTTTTTTTTTTTTTTTCCATTTTCCTGCCTGTTTGTACATTACAGGCACCCAAATTACGGGAAGCAACATAGAGGCGCTTCTTTCTATGGGATCAGATCATCCTGTCCACAAAACCAGCCCACGCCTTGGGCTTCCGAAAGGCGAGCTATGTTCCATCTTTTATGTACTCTAAGGGACTCATTTGTGAGATTGTTCTGAAAAAAAGCCGTAATTTTCCACAAGCTATACATACTGAAATCTTGGAGAAGGATGGTGGTGGTGGGGGGACAAAGTAACTGCTGGGGGTGGGGTGGGGCAGAGTAACTGCTCCAGGACCTCCTGTTTCACCTATGCACACATTTGTTTCAGGGTGGACAGAAATGAAATTAACTGTGAATACAGGTCATTAAGACAACAACGCAATTTGCTATTCATGGTCAGCGGCCTCCATCTGGTAATCAACATAAATATCTGTGGCTCATGGAGAACTCTTCTTTGCCAGACCCCATCTTTCCATCCATCTTGATTCGATGAAGAACAGTGCTGAATTGGTGTGGTCATATTCATTTCTGTAGCAGCAAGTGGAGACTAAAACCCTCCTTATAATTTTTCTTCGAGTAGAAGTGCGTTGATTTAGCAATCACTATAAATACACACAAGGAGGGACTATAAGGAAGATAAGAGCATCTAGGTATTGGTTTGGGCTGGACTGCAGGAAGGGACCTGAGTCAGCATGGCTCATTATTTTGGGACAGTTCCGGTTATTCACCTCCAAAAATAGTTTCCTTTCCATTTCAGCCAAATCCCTGTACTGCTGTGTGCTGAGTACCCATGTGTGTTCGTTCCAACAACGGAGCAATGGCCTGTCCAAAACAAGCCCCTCCCCACATGTGCATCCTCATGCTCTGCTTCCTATTCCTTCTCTTCTTCTCAAGGGCTTCCTTCCTTCAGTTCATCCTCGCTCCTAGGTCACCCATTTCTTTCTCTTCTTTGGCTTACTCATCAAGAGCATAAATGTGCTCTCCCTCCTCTCAATATTGAAAACTAAAACAAAGCCCTGTAATCCATATCCCCTTAAACTACCACCCAGTTCCTATTCCCCCTCACAGTAAAACTTAACAGAAAAGGAGCTGCGTGCATCCATCTCTACTCTCTCTTCTAGCCACTCTCCAACCCACTCCAGTCTGGCTTCCATGCCCATGTCTCCAAAGACATGGTCTTGACTGTCACTAAGACTCTGTGGTCAAAGCTGGTGGACATGTATCTGTTGTCACGTTACTCAACTTCTTGGTAGGATTTCAACACAGTTGATCATTCTACACTCAAATCACTCTCCCTCGGTTTTCATATTACTATGTTCATCCAGTTTACCTCCTACCTCTCGCTGCCTTTCATCAGACTGTTTTGTCAGGTCTTTATCCTCTATGTCTTTGGCCTTCTTTTCTCCTTTACACTCTCCCTGGATGATTCCCTCCACCCCATGGTTTTAAATAGTATATACATGCTGAAGAAGCCCAGTTTTATAGCTCTAGCTCTGAAAACTCCCATATTTTCACATTCATATATTACATATATATATATATTTTTTTTTTCTCAGTAAAAGGAATCACCATTGACACAGGTGTTCAAGCCAAACACCTGAGAATTATCTTTTCTCTCTTTCATAAACCCTACCTCACACCCTCCCCACATCAAGTCTATCAGCAAATCACAACAGTTCTATCTTCAAAGCTGTATTTCAGTTATTCAACTTAATCTCTGTATCCACTTCCACCTCCAAATTGTCATAATTACTCACCTGGACTATTTACAATAGATCCCTAAATGGTCTCCCTGCTTCCGATGCTCCTGCCTGCTTACAATGCCTTCTGCTCAGAGCAGCCAGAGAGGAATGGGGTGAGGAGGAGGAGGAGGAGGAGGAGCAAGTGCAGGAGGAGGAGGAGGAGGAGAGAGAGGAGGAGGAGGGGGCAGTGGGGAGAGGCGAGGAGAAAGAAACCAGATTATATCATTGTTCTGTTTAAAGTCTGTTTATATTTCTTGTAGCACTGGGAGTGAATTCAAACCAACCCTACTGTGATTTACATGGCACTATATGAACTAGCTTCATGTCCGCTCTCCAACCCTCCCCACCCCCTCACTCTGCTCTGGCCACACTGGCCTCCTCGATGCCTCTATAAAATGGTGAGCCTTTTTCTGCCTCCTGGCCTTTGCCTTTGTTCTTTTTGCAATATTTTATTCACCATATTTTCATATGACCAGCTCTTTTTCATCCATCAGTGCTAATGGTATTTCTTTAGAGAGGTGTTCCTTAACCTTCAACTCGTTTGTTTGCTTGGAAGCACTTAACACTGTGCTATCTACAATGATCTCATTCATTCGTAGGCATACTCTGTGTCTTTCACAGGCAGAACATAAGTTCCCTCAGGGAAGACACAGTCTCCTTCACTAATGAAAACCAACCCAGTAAAGTGCATGTGAGCACCCAATAAGAATTTGTTGGATAAATCATTTCATTTAACAGCTACTGTTAAAACCCTTTCTAAGTGCCACACACTGTTCTAAGTTCTTGACACAATCCCTGAACAACATAGAGCAGAGATTCCCGCCCTCAGAGAGCTAACATTTTAGTGGGGAGCGGGCAATGACCAAGGCATAGTAGCAAACAATGGAGTGTTCTATTTGAAGGTGACAAGTGCTGGATGGAAAAAGAGTTTCTGAATGAGAACTCAGGCTATATTCTCCAGGTCTCTTCCCACTGAATGGTCAAGTGGAGAAGGTATTTACTTTGCAGACACCTGAAATCCTGGCTTCTAGAGAAGAACTATGACATTCTGAGCAATTCACCTCTTTGAGGCTCCCTCATCTGTAAAATTGAAAAATACCCACTTCACAGGATTGGTGTGAGGAATAAATGAACACAGATCAAATACCATCTCATCCTTTCCCAGACACCCACCCTCACCCTATTATGCCAAGGGGAGGTGGTGTATGGTACTAGCATATTCCCTCTCTCTGCTGAACTTTCCTGAAAACACGCAACACATCCTTCCTGAATGATTCAGTGGAAAAACAAGTGTATGGGTAATTTAACAGCAAACAAATGACCAAAACTATTTTTACTCAGAAACAGTGATTTTTTAAAGACAGAGTAGGAAATCCTTACCTTTCTTTAATAACGATAATAATTTCTCATTTCTTAAGTGAATCTCATTTTTACAGACCCCTATTGATAACCATGGAAGGATGTGCTACCCACTTAATCTTTCTTATGTGTCAAAGTAAAACCGCAGAGGTAATTATTTTATAGGAGGATAAAACATTTATTTAACTGGAAACACTAATCTTTACTTTCATCATGCCGAGGTGTGTGGTTACAAACAATTTCCAATAAAACACTATATATAATAAGCCAAAAATAAGTTAATACATTGTAAACTTACATACAGTTTCATCAATTAACACGTTGAAGAACAAACAAGCCATTTTAAGACTCTGGAGCTACACTTAGTAGAAAACTGCAAACACTCAAACCTTATCAACCCCAAGTAAGACACTAAAGGATTAGTCAAGACGTCTTCAAACCAATGACACAAACACAGGTTCGTTTTTGGTTCCAGTCCCCTGCTGTGCACAAGACCATCGGAATGCTGGAACAACGACACATCTGAAAACGGCACAAAGCAAAGCAAGGAGATAACATGCCAACCTGACAGAAGCTGTCTTGAAAGTGCAAACTCTGCATTTTCTCTTCCTGAACCACTAGGGTAAGAACGGGTACCTCTGACGACACGCAGGGCCACGAGCATGCTTTCACTGGTGGGACATGTACTTGAACCAGGTCTCCATGCTTTGAAGATACCTCCGGTCCTCAGGCTTCAACTAAACATAGTGCAAATCAAACACCGAGGAGCAACATGACAGAACAGGGACCCCCTAGGGCCACCTGCTGTTCTCCACCTGGCACACACACCACGGGACAGATTGGCACACGGGAACAACCACTGCTATCTAGGTTTTGACGTGAAAGGCGGTGCGGCGGAGCGAATGCAGGGCAACCACGCAGCAGCCTCGGAGCAAGGCTCCGATGTTGTAGACGGGATCTGTCCCCCCTCTCTGAGTACTGAACACCCACAGAACAGTGGGGACCACGGGGGCAGCCACGGCCAGGAGATCCACCAGGAAACTGCGGCTCCAGTACTGCCTCCCGACGGCCCTCCGGGCCAGCGGGATGATGCCGTCCAATCTTTCTTCTGTGGAGCCTGCAAAATCCAGCTCTCTCATGAGGCGGTTTGCATGAGCCTGCGTATCCCCCGTGGCACATTGGGTCTCCACAGGAGACAAAAGGATGGCTGAGTTTGGATTCCTTGGAGTTAAATCAACCATTAATGCAGAGATGGATTCCGGGAAGCTTTCTGTCGAGTCAGCCACAGACTCATCAGGGGAGGCTGAGCTCAAGGGACAGGGGTCCTGGAGCTGGAGCACATACTGAATGAGCTCAGAGACTGCAGGGCTGTAGGGGACCACGTCGGTCTGCACCGCTCGCTCCACCACCACACTGCCCTCCTCCGGGCCCACCATCCTGGGGACCATCTCCAGGACCTTGGCCCCAGGGGTGGAGTGCAGAAGCTCCACATCGCCAGCCTCTGTGGTGGTGGCCATCACCAGCTCATCCAACAGATCTGTGCAGTCAGCCACGCTGTCTTCCACCAGCAGCTCGCTGTCAGCCCCTTCCTCTGTGACCTGCTCTTCCGGGGACAGCCCATCAGCTGTCTTGCCAACGGGGGGATTCTGGGGGAAGCTTTTCTCTGGGGAGTTGCATGGGAAGTCCAGACACAGCTCATCCCTCAGGGCGCCACTGTGAGCCATCTCCATGCTCTGAAGGAGGGACTCCAGCTTCTTGTTCTGAATGTTTATGTCCACGAAGTATTTCTGAATGCCTTTATCTTTGTCGGCCAGGCTGCTCCGCATGGTTTCGATGACCTGTTTGAGCTGCTTAATCTCTTTCCTGGCTTCCTTGAGCGCCAACTGGGCCTCCACCCGGTGGCACTCTTCTTCAATCCAGTCTTCTCTCATCCGGGCCAGCTGGGACTTCAGCTCCACAATTTCGGTTTCCCTGCAGGGACAAGACAAGCGAGGCAGGGAAATGGCAGCTCGAGCCAGGTGGCAGAGAGTTCTGACACACGGCCAGGAGCCCACGCTCTTCCACTTGAAACAGAGGTCACATCAGTTTGGACATGTTTTTCTTTTGCAGGTATTAGGCATAAATATCACTGCCCCCAATAGTAAAATAGCTAAAATAACCATAGTAACTAGAATCAGAGTTAAAAATGCTACCATTGTTTTTTTTTTCTTTTTTGAGTATCACTATATGTCAGACATTGCATTAAGTACTTTGCAAGGATTATACTTTATTCAATACTTAATATTTGAAATATTATTATTAGAACATACTAGAATGTCTTAGTTGCCCTTTTATATACCTACAGTTTGTGGTAGGAAAGTCCATATCACTTTTTTTTTTCTTTCTTTTTTTATCCTCACCTGAGGATATTTTTCCATTTTTTGTACAGATAGAGTGGGAGGGAGAGAGAGGAAGGGAGAGAGAGAGAGAAACATCGACGTGAAGGGACACATCGAGTGGCTGCCACCCGCACGACCACCAGGGCCGGGGACAAACTGCAACCGAAGTACGTGCCCCTAGCGGGAACCGAACCCGGGTCTCTCCGGACCGCAGGCCGACGTTCTAACCGCCGGGCCATATCACTTTTAATCACCTATCTAAGAAGGCAGGATTGTTCTGATCATATTCCAGTGATAATTTAAAAAATATATTTAAATCATAAAATGTTACAAGTTGCAAGGACTTTGAGGAAAGTTGATTATTCTGTCTCCTCTCAGGTAAGATGATACTGGATCCATCCTACACTGAAGAGAATCTATTCTGTTTTCTGAGATGTTTCACAGGACTCTATTTCAAGAACTTTCTCAAAAAATTCTTTCTTACATATATTTCCTTGTATGCCCTCACACTCTCAGTGGATATGAAGGCCAGGAACCGAGGATCCTGTTATATATGACGAGATGGTGTTAGTATTGCTGCTTTAAGTTTAGGCTTCAACATTCTCCAGTTTCTCTGCCTCCCTACCGTGGCTGCTTGAACCCTCCCATGGTTTCCTCAAATCACACACCAAAGACGTCACAAAAGCAGGGTCTGACTCACAGCAACCCCGCCCTGGGTTCACAGCTACCCTGGTCCGAGCCCTGCCCATCCGTCCTAAAAGGTTCCAGGGGAAAACCATCATGCAGACTCTGGCCTGTTCCAAGATGTCAAAGGTCTCTTCTCTCTGAGATAAGATCTTTCGGCGTGGGCTGCTTTGTTTTGCTTTTCCCCTTAACACTTGGCCAAGAATAATGAACCTTTTCCTTCAGCACAGAAATAGCTTGCAGGAATCACAATGCACATAGCCATCCACTCGCCAGAAACAAACGGAGCTTAACTGGGGCTCCCTGTGTGTGACCCAGTGGGCTGGATGTACGAATTGTTCCTCTAAGTGTTTCTGCCATTTAAAAATAGTCAGACACACACCCAACTCCACGTGTCAATGCTGTGCACACCCAGAAAAAGCAGGCAGTCCCCTCGAACCCTGGAGGGTCCCTGAACTCCTGAAGTAGCCAAGTCTTTTGAGAGACTGATTAAAGAAATAGGACAAAAATCAAATGGAATCCTGTGAGCAAGGAATGTGGACTGACCTCTCGTGGAGTCGGCGCTCGGATTCCTTCAGCTTGGTCTTCAGGTGTCTCACTGTGACCTCTTTCTGCTGCAGGGGGGTCAGGTACTGCTCTGGATTGGGGGGCTTGACACCATGATTCTCACCGCAGGACGTGTACCTTCCAGACCTCCTGGAACCATCCAAGTAATGAAATGTTACTCTTTGCCCCGTGTCCTTTGTATACAAAGAAAAGTTAAGGCACAGAGAAGAGCTTGAGAAAAAGGCAGCTGTGTGTTGGGGACTTAAACCTCAGGCGTGTGTGACCTCAGTTGGGAAAGGGGATGGCCCCATATCTGCCCGTCTCAGGATGTTCATTACTTGGAAAATCGGGGTGCTGTTTGTGGAGAGTGACAGGGGACAGGGAGGATTTTCTATGGCTCCTGGGTGATCTCATATAAAATAATGCACAATTGTCCATAGGCCAGCCTGTCAGTTCAGGGTAACAGGCTGTTATATTAAAGGACAATGAGCGAGGGCAGGCGGAGGGGAGGAAGGGAGCAAGATGACCTAATTTTCCACACAATGTGCCCTCAAGATCCTGATTGTTATTAGTTGAATTCAAATTGTTCTGAAACCAGTCCCTGGAGTGAGTTTGCTGATTCGGTGGAAAGTTTCCTCCTTCTGACGGGAACAAGGCTACTCCATTCTCGCCAGAGGGTTTTGTCAGAGAGGTGCCCGGTGTTCCACAAACCACCCTGAGCTGGGATCCAGGCCCCGTCAGGCCGCCCAGGAGCGTGCTGCCTGCTGACTGATGAGAACAGGACGCCCTGAGGGAGGGGCCGGAGGAGGGCAGCTGGCAGCTTGCCCTGACTCTGGACCCAGCCCAAGCCACGGCACTCGCCCTGTTCCCCCTGCCAACACGCCGTCCAAGATGGCCTGTGCCCAGGTCCCAGCCCTCCAGCCCTCCCGCCACGGCCCTTTTAGATGTGCAGAGCCTTCTTTCTGTCTCCCCCATCTCAAGGACCAACTCTTTCCTTGTTTGACCTTCAGGTCTCATTTCAATTGCACTTTCTCAGCGAGGCCTCCTCTGATCCCTGCGGACTTGAGCTGGACCCTCTGGCCACCTTTTACATACACAGATACTTGCAGAATAATCTTAATGTGTTTTGGTCCTTAGATGAATAAGGTCTTTCTTCTCCTCTGGGTGGTACGCACAGGGACCATCTCTGTTGGGCACTGCTCTGTTCCCAGCATGTCACACAGTACCTGGCACAACATGGTACTGAACACAGAGCTGGTATCTGAGTGATTCCATTTTCCCTCCCTATCCAGTTACTCCTTGGACTGCTAAACTTAGGAGAGATTATAGCTCGTGTTCTTCCTGCAGCAGCCCTCAAACAATGAGCTGAGTGTGGGAAAGAGACATGTCTTATTGCAGATGAAGGCAGCGAGTCAACAGTTGCATTAACTGTTTTGTTTTGTTTTGTAAAGAAAACTTACCATGCAGGACAAATTAGGAATCATGACTTGAAAGACAATAGTGCTCACCTCATGACTGGGCTGCTGTCACTGCCTTTGTAGGAGCCAGAGTTGCTGCTACTTGGGGAAGAAGGCGCATAGGTGGGGTGGACGTTAACAGGACTCAGCTGATTCCTGCACAGCGTGGACAGAAGGTCCTTTTCCCGTGGGGACGGTGGGCTGCTGCCAGACTTGTGTGCTGAAGCTCCATTACTCCGCCTGTGGGGACCTCGACTGGGGGAAAGCATGAAAAAGATCGTTAAAACCCTGGGGGCTATGGGTGCCCAATGCTAATGCTTTATTCCGTAGAGCTAGTTACAACTAGGGAAGTCCAACTGATGGCGTGGACAGGGGCAGTATAATTGTCAGTGTAAACTGCCCCCGTGAGCAGCCGTCGTCCCCTGCCTGACACTTCTCCTGTGCCATCAGCACAGGCAACCCCTTTCTCTGCTGTTCTTTCTGATGGTTTCTGCCCACAAAGCTCGTTTGGGATTAGACCCAGCTGCCCGCTAGGCACACAAACCATGTAAATATTGATTTGGTTTAGGTTCATTTGGGAGGCTGTTCTGGAGATATGGTGTTTGTTCCAGTACACCTGTTTCAACTTTAAAATGTTTGGGTTTGGTTCAGGTTGGGGTAAGAAAATTGGGGTGGTTCCTTTGGAGAGTGGGGCAGGAGGAGGTTGCCCATAAAGAAAGAAGGGGAAATATAAACATAGACCACCTAAATACATCATGTCTATAATTTTTTACCACCTATTTATTTCCCTTTTCTTTCCATCCCTAATAACTTAGCACAACCTTTATCATGTAACTGCTGAAATGTTATGAGCCCCCTCTTTGCTCCCCAGGTTCTTGTCTTGCCTCCTCCAGCAAGAAGGCTGCAGCTGCAGCTGGGGTGGCCTTTCTAAAATGGAATCTGAACGTCAGTGCCCTCCCCAAAGCCATGCACTGGCTCCCCGCTGCCTCTGGAATAAGGCCAAAGTCCTTAACGTGCTCACAGGTCCAATCCCACCACTGTGCCACCGCCCTCTGCCACCGCCCCTCCTCTCTCTGTTTCAGCATTCCACGTGACCTACAGTTTCCTGACGATCCACACTCTCCTTCATGTCTATATTGTGAACTTACAATTTTATTTGCCTAGAATGTTCTCCTTCTGCTCCCTACCCTAAGCCTCTGGAAACCTCCTACTTTGAAATTGATGGGAACTGACTCCAAGCAGCCTTCTCTGTACTCTTCCTTCCCACGGCCGGCGTGGTGGCCACTCCTTGCTGCTCCCCAAGACTCTGTGCAAACTTCCATCAGGGAAATTATCACACCGCATCACAACTGCGGACGTGTTGGTCTTTCCCACTGGACGAGGCAGGAACCCGCCTGGTCTCTGACATCCCCACTTGGCACATGCTGGGTGCTGCCTAAAGGACTGATAACTAACTGAACAAATTGGGTTTACGTCCTGGCACTGTCACTTATTAGGAACTCAGGCAAGTAAGGCCCTTAACATGTGGGGATAGATAATAACATCCCGTCTCCCTCAAGGAGCGGATGTGAAAATCAAAGCATGCGTGTGGGTGCGTTCGTTCAATAGCTGTTCAGGGCAATTCAGCTGCAGGGCATCATCACAGAATAAACCTGTTTTGACTTCCCTGTTAAACTAGTTCCAGAGACAGCATTCTGAGGATGCTGAAACGACTTAAATAGGATAACAATTCTGCGTCGGGAAGATGTCTTGCTGACGTTAGAAGCTGACATGTTAATGACAGCTGTGTCCATCCAACATGTCGCAATGAGAACCGTGTGTGGACGGGAATGGAGGGTGCATTTGGGTATACTTGGCTCCCAAACCACAATTACTTATTTAAAACCAAAGACAATTTCAACTAGCTGTCAACCCAGTAAATCACACATAAAGGAAACATCACCACGTTAGAAAGTTAAAAGGGTCTTTCCTTTTGAAATCATCCAAATGGACTCTGCCTCCTTTTCCTGAAAAGGGGACACTTTATAGAGAACAGATGGGCTGATGGCTTTGTGACAAACCAGCTTCAGCAGCAGCGGTGGGAAGACTTCAGGAGTCGCTGAAAAGAACATGTACTCTGGCTTGGATTCGCTTCTCCACACTTCACTTCTAAGTCTGGCACCAACTGGTCTGACTATTTCTTATGTGGCTATGAGAAATTTAGAGGATTAACCATTACAAGTTAGGAGAGAGAATAAAGAGCGAGCCCTAATTTTGACCTGGGGAATTCTATTCTGAGTTAACTTTCACTACGGACTTAGCCCTGGTCCTGGTGCATTATAAACACTGTTCCACGTAATTCTGACCATCGTGCTGTACATGTACCTGGTACAGTTATTATCTGCCTTTCATGTTATGTGCAGGTTCTCCATGAAGTACTCAGTTCAGTAACTGAGGCTCAGGGAGAAAAAGAAAAACTCACCCAAGAACACACAGCTGAACTGGGGACTAAATCCAGGTCTTCCAATTCTACACATGCCTCCTACTTTACACAAATAAAATGTACTGCTTTGGGCTTGTAAACAGGTGTATTAGGTACTGGCTATGTATGTGGCTATTACCTGAGGAGTTCGCCACTGACTTCTTTAGTGTAGTATGTGCACTAAGACACAAATTAAATTAGGTAAGGATTTTGTAAGAATTCATCTGCTATACAGAATCAAGCAAAAATTCTTAAGCTATTAAACATCACAAAAGTACAACCAAATCTTCAAATATATTTCAGGAAATAAATTATTCGACTGTTTGCCATAGCTAACTTTTACAAAAGAAACCACATGCTTAAAAATTTCTGTTCTGTTCCTTACATTCAGTGTAGTTCAAATGCTAACATACATGGGCACAAAGTCATCATGATGATGAAACATCTCAAAAGGAGAAGCAGGAAGCCCTACTGGTCATGTCTGTAAACAGGCAAACCCAAGGCTACCCTCCTCAGCCCACCCTACATTCCCTGGTTTGGTGGACAGGCATGAAGTCCACAGAGGAGAGAGAGACTTCTGCTGACCCCATCCCATTCCTGCAAACATGAATATGATAAATGGAAAGTGAGAGAAAGGGAGAAGTGAAGAAGGAAACCTCAGAAGGGACCCAGGTGAATTTCTATCCCCTGGCTGTTGTCCTTTATTTCCGGTAACATTCTTATCAACACCATCATCATCACCATCATCATTACCATGATCACTGTTATGGGCTGAATCGTGTGCCCCCCAAATCCACAGGTTGAAGCCCTAACACCCAGTACCTTAGAATGTGACCATATATGAAAATGGGGCTTTTAAAAAAGCAATGAAGTTAAAATGAGCCTGTTGGGGTAGGCTCTAAACCAATTTGACTAGTGTCCTTACAGGAAGAGGAAATTTGAACACAGAAAGGCACAGAGAAAAGTCTTTGCAAAGAAACGGGACAAAACAGGCTTCTACAAGCTAAGGAGAGAGACCTCAGAAGAAGCCAATCCTGCTGACATCTTAATCTCATGCTACTAGGCTCCAAAATTGTGAGAAAGTGAATTTCTATTGTTTAAGCCAGCTCTTCTGTGGTATTTGGTCATGGCAGTGCTAGCAAAAAGGTATGATCATCATCACCACCATCACCACCATCATCACTATAATCACCATCACCACCATTACCATCACCACCATCACCACTATCACCATCACCATCACTATCACCACCTCACCACTATCACCACCATCACTATCACCACCATCACCATCACCACCATCACCATCATCACCATCACCATCACCACCATTACCACCATCACCACCATCACCACCACCATCACCACCATCACCACCACCATCACCACCATCACTATCACTATCACCACTATCACTATCACCACCATCATCACCATCACCACCATCACCACCATCATCACCATCAGTGGCAGCGGAACACAGTAGATGCTGTTATAACCCTACTTTCCAGATCAGGACACTGAGGCTCAGGGCTCCAGGTCATGCACCTCAAAAACAATGGAGGCTGAACTCAAGTCCAGGTCTGTCTGACTCCAGATCCCAAGCTCTTTTTTCCTTCTCACCTCTGTCTGCCTCTGATCAGATTAGGGTTTTAGTTTTAGAAATAAAATTTCTCAGAAATATCAGCAAGTTGGCCTTCTATAAAAAGAGAGATCATTTGTAAATCTCTAATGTTTTGTTTTTAAAATCACCTATCAAAAATATTCTCACCAAGTCCACCTGTCCCTCATTTCTCCCACCCAACCTTTACCAAATATTCCTGCCACCTTCCTCTCAGGAGCTAATTCTGGGCAGAGAAAACTCTTTATTCTAGGAGGAATGAGCCAGTTAAACAAATTACAAGCTATTACAGAGTTCGACATGGATATCAGCCCATCTAGAAGAGTTGTCCTCAATGCATGTTCCTAAAACACAAAGATTATGTGAAATGCTGAGATATTCCATCATGGAAATCCATTCATGATGCTCTGTGTCAGATTAAAAAAAAAAGTGAGGGCCCTGGCTAATGTGGCTCAGTTGTTTGGAGCATTGTCCAATACACTGAAAGGTTGTGGGTTCGATTCCCAGTACAGAGGCAACCTATCGATGTTTCTCTCACATTGATGTTTCTCTTTCTCTCTCTTCTCTTCCCACCCTCCTTTCTCTCTCCCTAAAATCAATAAGCATGTCCTTAGGTGAGGATTAAAAAAGAAAAAGTGAGGATAATGAATAGAACATTGACCATTTCAATTTTCCATCTATTAAGCATACATCTGATTTGCACATAATTATATTTAGCTATTTTATGTTTAACACATGAATTTTTAATCACTTAGAGAAATCATGGGTTCCAGACTAGAATATTTTCCTTAAGTCACTCAGTATTATTGACATTACCTTGGAATTTAACCACAGACACAAATTCCTTCAAAATGCTTGCTAAAATTGGCTTCTTCAGGCCATTTTTTTTTCTTTTGCCTCTCTGTTCTTTGATACCTTGCACCATGGGTATGTGCTAATTTCTCAAATGACTTAGATAAATGGTTCTCAGAGCCAGCCACATCTGATTTATAAAGAGAGTGTTTATATTCATGTCCTGTGATCCCAGAGGCACTTTATTTTCAAAATAGATGGTATTTGGAAATAGAACAACTGCTTTTTTCACTATGGACTTGACTCTTTTGTTATAGGTTTGTCTGGCTTCAGCTTTGTTTTTAATAAACTCTACACTGTGGGTCTCAGGTCCCTCCATAAACATCAGCTGAAGCTTCTGCTAACCCAAGAGGAATGGGAAACGTTTGCTTGCTGACTCCTGGAAATGCAAGATTTTAGAAATGAAACAGTTTTTCTCCAGGAAGGGACCATAAAACATCATGTAGGACAATCTCTTGTATATAATCTGGACCCTGTGGCCCAAGAGTCAAGTGACCTCCCCACACTCCAGAGACAAACCATCCCCAAGTGTCTTGTAGCTCATCCATCGTTTTGTTCAGGTCTCTGCTCAGAGCCTACATCATCACAGAGGTCTCCTGGAACCCGCCTGTCTAAAATACACCACACACCCCATTCCTCTCATACAGCATTTCCCTGAACGTTTTAAAAGTCATTATATTACTGTGTCCTTGTCATCTTTCTTTCCCTGCTAGAATGAATATAATTCTCATGGTGTTCTGTTTACTGCCCTATCTCCAGAACCTGTCTCATAGTAGATGCTCAACAAATACTTGTTGGGTAAGTCACTGATGGCGGCAGAGAACCCTGTCCCACCAAATGTGAACAAAGGCTCCCATCCCCCCCCCTCTTCTCCGTCCCCCGATGCAAATAGCATTCACAGCGAACGCTGCTGATGCTTACTCTGCTCCAAGCACTGCTCCCACCCTTCACCTGTATCAACCAATCCAATCCTAACAATAAACCCTATGACGTGGGTATGACTATAGCCCTATTTTACAGATGAGGCAACTGAGGCATAGGGAAGTTAAGCACCCTGCTCAGGGCCACGCCCCCTGTAGATGAAGCTGGCATTCAAACCAAGGTCGCCTGGCTCCAGAACCCCCGCCCCACACACACACACACACAGTTATTTTGCTCTGTTGCCTCTTCCGGTGGTGGCCACTCATGCCTATGAGCTTCATACTTCCTTCACCCCTTCCCCACATGAATATTGGGGTGCCCAGATGGTCACTAGGCTTCTTTCACACAGATGTTTTTTTTTTTAAAAAAGGAAGTTCAACTAAAGGAAAGAAAGGGTGAAGCCACAGTCTAGATTCAAGAAGGGGAGGCGGGGTGCGGAGTCGGAGATTTAGCTTGATACCCAGGGGAGTACACAGGGAAGTGAGGAAGAGAAAGTGGGGTGGACCCAGAGCCAAGGCTGGGTGAGAGAGAACACGGGCTGGCCACAGGAGGAAAGGCAGAGGAAAACACCAATTTCAAATCCCTAAAACGGAAACAAACATCACTCACTGTCTAATACAATATAAACGGACAGTAATGTGGGTGGCTCTACAGACGTACAAAGTACAGGTAAGTCAGCCGTGCAACGCATCTTAGTAATCACAGAGCAGGAGACAGTGCCTACTTGCGTGAGAAGGAGGGCCGCTTGCTCCCCGCGGCAGACATGTGGACCTCGGGGGCGGAGATGCTGCCCGTGCTGCTCGAGGAGCTAAAATCGGCTTCACTACCTGAAAAACAACAGGGAGAAGCGTGAGGGAAGGACACCCGAGGTCACGCTGGCCAGCACCCTGGCCCCCAGGTCCCGGCTCCCCGCGTCTGCGCGCCGACTCCGCAAGTGGAGGTCCCAGAGCTCCCAGACCCGGTCTGTCCTCCCCAGGAGGTCAAGAGAAGGCGCAAACACAGACATCATTTCATAAACACAGCGTCGAAGCAGAGGGACGCCGGTCCCCCAGCACACTGCCACCGGAGAGGGACCCACGTGCGGGGAGAAACGTGCCCTCCCTGGGAGGCCCACGCGCCCGCAGCAACACCAACACGGCTGGCCCAAACTTGAAGCAAAACGAAAAGCATGCTTGTCGGTCCCAAAGTAGTTCTTCCAAGGGAGTTTATCTTTGGGCTTTTGTAGTCAGCTAGCGACACTTTCGTTTGGCAGTTCAGAGTCTGGGGACCAGCCCTTGGGCGCAGTCAGGAAGGAAGCCTGGGCTGCAGGTAGCTGCTTGGACGGCCCCTGTCTGTTCTTTGACTGTCTGCAGTTTGGCTACAAAGAACAGGATTTAATGAAAAGCAGGGATTGCACGCTTCCAAACACAACGGAAAAGGCTCACAGTGACAAAACCTCTGAATGACAGTACAATTTGAAATTTTAGTTTTATTTTGGGTGTGTGTGTGTAGAGGGATTGTTCATTAGTTTACAGAGATCACATTATATCTTGAGTACAGACTAGAGTTTGGTATGTAATTAGAAGTGTGCTAGAATAATTCATATGAATTTGTTTCCAACAACAGAACATTAGTAGTTCTGAAATTGCAAGGGAAATATTCTGTGGATTGCCTGGGCCAGGGAGGGGGAAAGGAAGAGAGAGGTTAGAGAGAACAAGTGTGAAGAAAGAAAGAATTAAAAATAAAATACGAGATTCCATATGCTTTCAGAAAACAAACCTAGATGTACAGTTTATATGAGCTTACCTCTCAGCTCCTACCACACAATTTCTGACTCCCCAGTCTAGAACCCAGAGCCAGCTCACATTTCTGAGTTGAGGAAACATGAATGATTTAAATCCCTTGAGTTTCTAATAAGCAGTGAACAATGATCATAATAAAAACTATTTCTTGAATGCCTACCAGGTTCCAGGCCCTGTAGCAGATGCTTCCTACTCTTTATATTTTTGACAGCTTTGGAAGGTAGGCATTAATCTCACTATTCTACAATTGAGAGACCAAAGCTGATTTGTCCATGGTTTGTGAGCGACGGATCCTGCCCAGGACCAAATCCCTGTGCTGCTTCTACGAACCACTGTGTCCTTAGGAAGGCAGTGGGGAAAGCAGGGACATAGGAGAGTTCTAGAATAAACTAGACACTACCATCTCCCTACCTGGCCAGATGAGCCATGCGTGCAAGATGTGGCCAGACTGGCCCACTGCTGACCAGATCCTGTCACTGACGGGCTGTATTAGTTTTGCTAAAGGGGAAGGTAAGCAACAGCAAAGCAGAGAGAAATCCCTCCCCTGGCTTCCAGGACCGGTCAGGAAGTTCAGCCTCTTCTGGGAAAGAGATCAAGAATGATCCCTGAGCACACATGGCAATAGTGAATTTCATCTCCCAGCAGAATTCTGGGAGGATTAGGGTGGCAATTTATCAGGATGGGACGGGCTATTCCTTCCGGATTTCAGAGACTTTGTCTAATGATATAATAAACTCTAGAAGCTCCCTGAACTTAATTAGTTGCCTCTGAGAAATTCACTGGTTAATCTATAGCATTTTACAGTCTCAAGGATTCACGATCGAGAGCGAAACCCAGGAACACACCAGTCCTGACAGCCTCATCCAATCAGCCTTGTCTGCTACACATGATCAGGTTAGTTATTAAAATCAGAAAGGCGGGTGATATTCAAAAATAGATACTGTGGCTGCAGCCACTAGGTTTCAGATCTTATTTCCTAATGTAAAATTATTACTCGGAAACACCCAATTTTCATTCCTTACAGGATACACAATAGCCATCAATCATAATTTAACTGTCTGCATACAAATGGAAATTTCCAGAAGAGAAACAGACAGTTGCTGAAAATCCACTGTTCCTTCACGATGCCTTTGATCTGTGGTAATTACGTTCTCTGAACTGAAGGGACAACTCTGTTCTACACTTTATTGCTACAGGAACTAAATAATTGACTCTTACATATTTGCAGGGCCTAAGATCACTGTGTTCCTGTCTTTTCTGAACTTATCTTCTGCACATCTGAAAGAGATTAGAAGGCTCATTCAGGGTACCCGGCAGATGTATTCAGGATTATTTGAATAATAGGACAGTGAAAAGTAAATATGCTCCTTCTCAACTATTCCAGTTTATGATTTGTAAATTATAAACTATTTCCAGTTTGGTTAGTGCAATGTAAAGTCAATGCACTCTATTTAAGGGATACACAGAAAAGTCAATTTTACTACATCACCTGATCTACTCTCTCCATTTACTAAGCAGGATAACTAAGAGGAAAGCTGGAGACCTGAAAACCACCCATTTATCTATTAGCCAGCAGCACAGACACAAGGAAGAAGAGGCACGCTTTATCCACTTCCTTTAAACAGTGAATGCAGCGGGGTTATTGTTGTGGGTGCCATAGTTCAATGTTCTTTGGGTTACTAAAATCATACAAAGAGAGGACCTAACCTGAAAATATAGACCCCTGAGTCAGACAGCCGGGTTCAAATCCCACCACTACTGCTTACTAGAGCACTTTAGGTACCTTGCTTCACCTCTCTGTGCCTCAGTTTCTTAATTATGAAATGGAGATGATAATCATAGCGCCTGTCTCACAGGGTTAGTGTAAACACACACACACACACACACACACACACACATCCTGGAAGCTCTCAATAAATGTTAGCTGTTATTATTCTGAAGGGGTTAAAAAGACAACTTTAATTATACTACACATTTCCTTTGTAAATAATTTAGAAAATAGCAATGGTCCAGAGGGAAAAATGTAGTCTCTAATTCCATCACCAAAAAAAAATAACTACAGTTAACCTTTTGATATACAACTCTTCAGACTTCATATTACATTATCATGTAACCAAACGGTTTTTCTTTTAATATGTGAATATCTTGAAAGCATACCACCTTTGGTTTCATTAAATCAATGAATATGTAGTCTCTTTCCAGATTTCCTACTATAAGTAAAAACACTCTGTGCCAGAAACCATCCTAAGCATCTTCCACATATTGAATCATTTATTTCTCATGATACTACAGAACCTGTGAGGTAGGGACAGTTATCAGTCCCTTTTGCAGACAAGGCAGAGAAGCTGAGTGATGCTAACAAGGTGACACAACTAATAAGTGGAGCCAAGATTGGGACTCAGGCCCTCTGACCCTAGGGTTGACCTTCTTAAACATAGGCTTAACATTCAATGGGGATCCTAAGGCACACAAACTTACATCCTTGTCTGATTCTTTCATAATTCCTAAAAGTAGAATTTTTAAGCCAAAGAATATGTTCAATTTAAACACTTAATATTTCAATATAAACATTAAAGACTTTTAATGTTTTAATATTTAAGGTTTGTCCCCATCTGCCTGTGAGCAGACACTCAACTGGGAGTCCCTGATGTCACAGGGAATACTTCAACAAAGTGCAGAAAACAATATTTGGTTGTTGAAGAGTCATGCTTGAAAAGCAGAAGGGAATTTAACATATGCATGTCCAAGTCATCCTCATCAATACTGCCTTTGTTCTTATCGATATTGTCTTCAATCAGCTGCTAGAGTTGGCGGAGCAGGATGGCAGGACTGAACAGGCAGGATGAACTTGACCTTTACGATACCGAGTAGTGCCAGTCCGGGTGCCTGAGCATCAGCAGCAGAAGCATCTTCCAGCTGTAAGCTATGCACTCTGGCCTCCAGAAACCCTGGTGGTTTCTCGTTTGGTAATCCTGCTAGATTCTGTTGAGAAGCGTTACTTTATTCATAACGGGAGGGGGGCGGTACTAAGCATTCTCAACATGTGATGGTGAGGCTGGCAATTAGAGGAGGAAAAGTGGGAACAAAAAGAATATGTGCAAAAACTGATAACTATATTTTTCTAAAAACACTGTCTGCGATTTGGTCTCTCAGGGCGTTATTATTTTTGCCTGCTTTTAGGATACTGCAGAGTCCTCATACCTCATAGGACTCTGAGAACAGAGCCATCCTGACATCCACAAAGCTGTATTGAGCCATTCTAAACCAGAGACTGCAACCCCAAACCCTCCTTTATCCTTAAGGCGTCACCGTGAAGCTATCAAATTAATTCAGGCTGGCCACCTATATCCCCACCTCAAATAGAGGCAGCAAATTAAAAAAGAAAATAAAATAAAAATGCCAGTCCCTCATCCCTTCATCCTCTCATCCCCGGTCCCCACACACAGACACACAGATCTTTTATTTAAAGGTCTCTAGGGAGGAGAGATGAGCCATTTTCATGGAAGCCAAGCAGAGCTATCAGGGAGCAGCTGGGGCAGCGGGCAGCTGTAATTATAGAAGCCACTATAAAAGAAGCTGCTCTATAAAGCAGATTCAGTAGAACTGAGTCTTAGCTGCGCAGCTCTGGGGGCCCCAACCAAGGAATCCAAAAAATGCTTCACGGCCTAAAGAGGACTTGTGTTTTAGGTTTTGCAAACTATTCTTTGAACCTGCAATAGGTGTTTATCTCAGAAAGGGAATATTTGATCAATTTCTAATCAGTTGATGGAAAAATATATAAAGGTATTGTTGCATTTCAAAACAGAAGCCTTGCTGAATAATTATAAAAATCATTCCATTTATATCATAATTTCAGAAAAGATTTACCTTCATTCTGATTGGTGTGCAGTGAACAGAGTTGCCATAAACACAAAAGCATACACACACACACCCATTTAAAAAACAAAAGAAGTTCAAATTTAAAGTATTTAGAAGTAAATAATTTTGTATTGATAAATCTTCATAAAAAATAAAACTGCTTATGGGAAAATAGCAGTAAAAAACAACATATTTGTTGAAATTATTTACAACATATGATAAAGAGCTAATCTCCATAATTCACCAAAATCATATACAAATTTGAAAAAAAAAAACTAACTGAAAAATGGGCAAAGGACATAAACAGGTAGATGACAGAAAAATAAACAAATGACCAATATATGTGAAAAGCCATACAATTTCACATATAACATTAAAACATAAATGAAAACAAGATTGTCTTCATCATATTGGCAAAGAAGTAAAAATCCAAGTTTGCCAATGCTGGTTCTGTTCAGAGTTTGGGGAAACTCTCTGATAAGAGTTAGTGAGAGTGTGAATTGAAGCAATATGCATAAAAATAAAACTGTACTTCTCGGGATTTATCCTGCACAGAAGCCTCCAAAGAGACAACCTAATTGTCCCTCAATAGGACTTGGCAATCATGGATGGGGTGACACGGACCTGTCATGCTGAGTGTAAAGATCTGAGACATTCTAAAAAATTGGTTATTAAAGAAAAACAAGATGCAAAATAGTGAAGGTGGCATGTCTGCTTTTGTGTAAATAAATCTTTAAATAATATATAACCTGCTATATACTTCTCTGGAGGGATTATAAAAGATTTGTCAATAGTGGTTTCCCTTGCGAATGGGACAGCGGGGATATAGAGACTCTTATTTTCATTTTATATCCTTCTTAAGAATTTGGCTTTTCTAAACCATATGCATTTACTCTTTTATTTTTCTTTATTGATTTTAGAGAGAGAGGAAAGGAGAGGGAGAGAGAGATAGAAACATCGATGAGAGAGAACATCGATTGGCAGCCTCCTGCATGCCCCTCACTGGGGATCAGGCCCACAACCTGGGCATGTGCCCTGACCAGGAATCGAACTGGTAACCTCTTGGTGCATGGGTCGATGCTCAACCACTGAGCCACACTGGCCGGGTCATTTACTCTTATTATAAAAATTATAACTAGGGGTCCAGTGCAATTATGGACAATTTATTTTTTTCTTAAAAATATCTAAATTTTTTAAAGGAAAGTTATTTTATAACAAAAGTAACTACACTGTGTAATGTAGTATTAAGAGGGCTTTGGAGTCAAGCCACATGGGTTTGAATCATAGCTCTTTTCTCTATGGAGCCTTGAGCCTGTTATTTGCTCTCTCTGCCTTAATTTCCTCATCTATAAAATGGGGATGAAGATATTAATAGTAAGTACTGCTAAGGGATTGTGGGAACTAGGTGGAACATGAAAAGAATCAGAGCAGTGCTTGGAACATAGCAAACACTCAACATATATTCGCTTTTATTATTTCTAGCTAAAACTATGGGCACAGTGGCTAAAGCGCCAGAATGGGGCTTTTCAAACACCTCTCCCTTAAAAAACCCCACAGTAGGAAACGCCTTATCTCACATAAGTCATATGTTTATTTTTATTTATCTTTGTTGTTGAAAGCATGACAGATGTCTCTCCTTTTCCCCCCATTGACAACTCCCTCCCTGTTCCCCCCACCCCCTGCTGTCTTCTTTGGTTTATCTCTTCCATCCCTTACCCCTCTTCCCTCTGAGGTTTTTCAGTCTGTTCCCTACTTTCACGTCTCTGGGTCTGTTTTGTTTGACAGCTTATTTTGTTCATTAAGGCCATACATTTTTATAAACTCTTTACAAAAGGTGGTTTTCCCTCAGCCATTCTTCAGTGGAGACCATGCTTCTATTTTTTACAGTGTGCGTGGGCGTGCGTGTGTGCATGTATGTGTGCACAACAGACTATATCTAAAGATCTATGGTCCTGAAACAAACTTCCCAGGGCCTCCTCCAAAAATCTCTAGAATTGCCCCTGGGTTAGAACCCTGCCTTCAGAGAGCCGCAGGGAAAATGCACACAGATTTACAATGACTTCGTCTTAGCAGAGGCCAGTCCCCTGAGCAGGTAGCTTTTAAGGTCTGAGAAAGGGGAGGAGTGAGTGTGGGAGAGGAGGCCCAAGAGGGCCAACAGGTCAAGAACAACTCCTCCTACTTCACTCCTTTATCTTGAGTTGGTTCAGCCACCTGCCCTGGCAGAGGTACAGGCAATCCACCTGCCGACCAAGAAAACAGATGAAACAAACAATAAAGCGGTTGCAAAGGGAGTGCAACAAAGGAAGAGGGAGTGGATATTTCTGACCAGGGCAAAAGTTTATGAATTTCCCACAGAGACCCAGGATGCATTTAGTCTCCCTTTGCTTCACCCGCAGGGGACATTAAGACTATGCATTGACCAACCTTAGTAGAGAACTAAGGGAAGGAGAACAGGTGTTGTTTGGCTCTGTGGATGATCACCCAACCTCCCTGGACCTGCTCACTTCATTAGTAATAAATAAATAGGTGGTCCTGTCAATTTACCATAGATGGCGAAGAGAATGCTTAAAAATCAATCAGTGCAACCAGAGATCCAATCAGATAGATGCCTCTAATGTTCTCCAGTGCCCCTGCCATGCACTACCCAGCATCACCAGAAGGAGGCGCTAGCCTGCAAATTCATACACCCTCAAGGTCTACCTAAAGAAGGCACTGTAAAGCCGGGCTCCACCTCTACTAATGTGTTCGTGGCCAAATGTTTTTGACTTCTCTAAGCCTTAGTTTCCTCATTTACGTATTATACGTGTATATACACGTATATGTGTATATATTTTTAAAGGTTAATTTATTGTTAATTTAACAAGAATTTATTGAGCACCTACCATGTGCTTGACATGCTAAACATAAATCTTACAATTAATATTAATAATGTGATAGTTCCTAAACCTTACTGTGCATAAGGATAACCTGGGAAGTGGGATAATAGTGCAGATTTCTGGACCACACTCACAGAAGTTCCAGTTCGGAAGGTCTAGCAGGAACTTGGGAATCTGCATTTTTAAATAACTTCCATAGATGTTGTATAGCAAGCAGTCATGGACCTTGTTGCGAGGAGTGCTCCCAAGATCAGGTCCAGTCAAACTGCAAGGGCCTTCCTCAGCCGGAGTGGAAGGTGAGCAAGCAGAAGTTAAGGCAGGTAGGCAACCAAGAAGAAGAGTTGATTTACAGGCAAAGTACACAGAAGTAAAGAGGTTCGTGTACAGGGTGACCTGTCTCCTCGCAGCTTTCCAGGAACACTTACCTGAGCTAAATGCATTTTCAGAGAATTTGAAGGGAAATGGGGACCCAGAGAAGACCCAGGTTGTTCAAAACTGGGCAGTTCCAGCCATACTCATGTGCACAAATGTTGGCTTGTAAAGCTTACAGGAGATTTAGCAGTTAACCATGGTTTGAAGTCCTCCACCTTCTGTTTGAAAAAGGAGGGGCCATCTAGTTTGGAGTTGGGGGTGTCAAACACCATTTGGCCAGAAAGAAATACCTCCCAATCCAGCATGCATTCCATTTGGGTTACCCATCAGCCCCGACCTGCTGCCTTTGGTGTGGTCGATGTGTCCATGGCTGATGTGCTAAATGGCACCAGTGGGACCACATGGTTCTGTATCATCGCCCACCCTGAGTCAGCATCGGGCACAGCCCTTGGGCAGGTCAGCTGGAAGGGCAGCCCTCTATCTCCCACTGCCCTTGACTGAGCCGGTCTGAGAAGGGCCCCTCCACAGTGTCCATGAACTTCATCCACACCGATTACTTTAGGTCTGGTAACAACAAAAGCAAAACCTTCCTGAAGCATTTTTCAGACTCTCACATGTTCTTTCTCTTTGATTTCTTGTCGAATATACTGTACTAAACTGAATTTCTTCCCCTTTAAAAAGCTAGCTGGAGAGCCTAAGCTTCTATTTAAAGAGAAGTGTTTATCCAGTGTTTACCAAAATGAGGTGTTTGCCCTTCATGTCTGGCAGAAAATCCTAAATCAGGAAAAAGCGGCAGTTGAGGTGCCGTGGTGGGTTCGAAGCAGGGGTGTCATTGTGGGAGGTGTTAATGGGAGGAAGGAGGTGATGAAGGGGTGGGAGGGAGGAAGGGAGACTGAGATGTCACCAACTCTACAGCCAGGGCAGGACTGGGGGTCTGTGTGCGACTTTACAGAACTTGAGGGAGAAGGGAAGGATGGGTGTCTTTGGAAGTCACCTAATTTTCCACTCTTCTGGTTAGGTGGTGCTCTCTGCGAGCAGTTCGAGACCACAAGGGAGCAAAGCACCCGCCTGCTGGGAAAAGGTGACAATTTACAACTCGCTGCAGACATGCAGCCCGGGCTCTAAAACATTTTTAAAAACCTCACTTCTTTTCTAAGTACAGCTTTTTAATTTTTTTTCCTTTATTTATTTTACAGAGAGAGGAAGTGAGAGGGAGAAAGAGATAGAAACATCGATTGGCCACCTCCTGCATGCATCCTGACCGGGAATCGAACCAGCAACCTCCTGGTGCGTGGGTCAACACTCAACCACTGAGCCACATTGGCCAGACCTTAGTAGAGCTTTTTAAATGGACTCTAAGACCTGAGAGTCTTGACAGCTGCTCCTCATCCCCGTGCCTGCCGTGTGACAGACTCCAGGGCACACCATACACATCTGCTCTCCACACAGCCTCCTGGCCACCCCGGGCTGCAGCACTGGGTGTCCCGGTCCACAATCGACACTGAAGCCAGGTCTACCGCTGCTCACCCCCTTACTTTCTCAGCAGTAGTGACCTTGACCTTCACTCCATTTAACAGTCTGCAGGCACAGTTACATCACTGGACCTTGTCAGCACTAGGCCATGCTCCATTATCATGTCTGACATCCTTTCGCCACCTGACATGGACACTAACTTAAATCTACCCCCCTCATCCTGTTCATCGTGTCCTCGCCTTCGTTTTTACAAAGAATGATCGCATCTACATGTATTCCTAAAACATTGATTTGTTTTTTGCTTTTTCTTAAATAACAGGTTATCATGATAGGTATAAAATCTTTTGGGACAATTTTCACTTGAAATTATATCATAAAAATTTTCCATATAATTGTAGTACATTCATTTGACTACTATCTAATATTCCACTTGTATGACTTATAACATAATTTATTTCTTCATTCTCCTGATGATGAGAAAATGAGTTGATTTCAGGTCCTCGTCTAAAGAGATTTTCCACTCTGATAAACATCTATTTGCATTTCCAGAGGCACAAGTCTCCCTAAGAACAAATGAGAAGAGTAAGCCCCGTTTTATGTGGTGTTTTCTGTAGGCAAAAAGAAATGCTCTGTGGATCCATTGTTCTTACACCCCTTCCCCTCTCACTGCTATGGAGAGTCAAGTGTTAAAAGTAAAACCAGAATCCCAATTTCAGGATCCAACACACCTACACTGACCCTTCCTCCTGCGTTTGTTCTGACCCCGAGTTGCCCTAAAAGATCGGGAATGACCTGATGTGCTGTTGGGTTTGACTTGGGTCACTCCATGGTCTTCCCCTTAGCCTGGGCAATGAGACCAGCTGGCCCAGAGTTACCAAATTACACATATAACCTCACCGAGGGGGAACCCTTGTCCTAGGGTGGGGAGGAAAGAGGACAAGTGACTGTATCCTTGGGAGTATGTGCTGGCGTTAACGCAGCCCAGACTTGGTTAAGTACCTAGTTCTAAGGCCAAACTCTGCACGTGTCATGAGCAAGGAACTTACATTAGTTGTAAAACAGGGCCCACTGTGTCAGAGATGGGGAAGCGACTATGTAACCGTCTCTGGATTGGAGAGAAACTGCCCTGCCTTAGAAATGTGAAAGCCAAAGTAAATATTTCTGTCTTTTGATTGGCATCTAAGCATCTAGGCATTAGAGCTGACATTTATTGCTTCAGAACATCCTGTGAACTTAAATAACTAGGTCTGCAGAGCAGGTTAGGAAATTATAGGGTAGAGTTTAAACCGTCCTCTGCTCCTAAATCCACCAGCATGTTCTCATTCCCCGGAGACAGTGGTTCTCAAAGTGTGGTCCCAAATGAGCAGCACTGGTCTCAGCTGGGAATCTGTCAGAAATTCAGGTTCTCAGACCTCACCCAGACCTATGGAGTCAGCAACTCAGAGGCTGGGATGGGCTCAGTAATCGGGGTTCTCACAAACCCTTTAGGTATCGAAAGTTTAAGAACCACCGCTCTCAGCCCCTCCTGAGAAGCTCCCTGAATGGTTGCCTCTGGGAAACAGAGCAGCAGGCTTGACTGTGATTTAAAACAGCTGTACGCCACCGTGCGCATCATGGGAGTCATCGTTACGTATTTCACACTCAAAATGAGTCAGTTTTTTCATTTACTTGGCATGATACCAGGGTTACTCACCACACTGCATCGAACTGACAATCCATATTTGCCGGCTGTGGGTTAGAAGCAGATCTGACACTGGAGGGCTCTGAGTTCAAATATCTGATCTTTCATTCACTGACAGAGAGACCCAGGCAATTGCTTACCCCCTCTAGTCTGTTTCCTCACTCTAAAAAGAGACTGAGTGCCTATGGCATGGGACCGTTGTAAGGACCAAATGACAGAATGGGGAGGACTGTAAGTGCACAATGATCATTACTGATACCTGTTCATCATAATTACTGGCCTACTTACCCATGTGTTTGGTATGTGTTGGTAAACGTTAAGTTTCCCTAAGAATTCTTGCAAATGGGTACCATAAATGTGTAAGTGTGTGTTTTTCTAAAATATGGTGGCAAGAGAAGTGTTTATTACGTGACTAAACTTGAAGACAAGTGATACATTTATTACAGGTCACCTGGCTTCTCTCAGTAGTGGTCAGAAATGGACTATTCACACACATCGAGCGCGTGAGAAAGGCACACTTTTACTCCCATTTTACAGGCGAGAGAAGAGAACAGGTCCCATGCTCAAGGTTACACAGCTCGTAAATAGTGAAGCTGGGATCTGAAGGCAGGCATTTGGGCTTCAGAAATATCACAGACATAAATGCAACAAAATGTGTCTTCATCACTAAGAACGCGCACCTGCATGGAACGTCACGGGTGGGGAGACTGTTGTTTCCCCCACAAGTGTTTCTTCTGCAGAATGGCTGTTGAAACCGTTGAAAATTCATTTACAAACAGTCTGCAGCAGGGGTTTTAGCAAGATTGTTACCCCTCTGCCCTGCTCTGTGTCACCGAACGCATGGAATTAGTGAACATGAACCACACTGGCAAGGAGACTGCTGTGTTTTTGCACATTAACCCTTGAGGTTGAGCCATTCAGCTATTTTCAGCAGAGATCACTGAATCTTCATTCTTAAATAAAAGTTACCATGTTGTGAATACGTTTGAAAGAAGTAGTGCTATTTTAAAACATCTAACAGAAAGGGGTTTTTCACGGTGTCATCTGAGGACCAGACAACAGTGTCACCTGGGCTATTTGCTGAAAATACAGATTCCTGACTCACAGTCCAGATCTGCTGACTGAAATGTCCTCGAGTCATTCCCATCAGCCACATTTTTACCAATTGCTCAGGTGGTCTTTCACGCACACTGAAGTTTGAGAACCACTGTCATAAATAGGTCTGGTTTTCCACATTTAAATGAACCGCAGCCACCTGCTCAAATCTGTGTATAACTCCGTGATCTGGCTGCTGCCTCCCATCCTGAACACTGCACCCCAGGCCAGCATCATTTCTTGCCCGGAATTTTGATGCGGCCACACACTGCGTCCCAGCTGCTCGGCGTCGTCCCGAGCACTCCATCTTCCACACGGCTCCGGAGCATAAATCTCATTAGGTGATTCCCCTGTTGAAACCCTTTAACTGCAGTCCGTGTCCTTAAGATAAAGCCCGAACTCCATAGCATGATTTACAAGCCCTTTATAATCTCTCTGTTCACTGTCTCTGCTGCGCCCCAGCCCTGGAACCATCACCATTTCCTGAAGGCAGCACATGGCTCTCTAGATGCCCAGTTTTCACACACGCTATCCCCTCTACCTGGATTATCGCCTATCCCTCTGAGCCAGGCTGTCTACTGCCTGTTCTTCAGGTCACAGGTTAGCCTCCACCTTTAACTCCTCCAGGAAGGGGATGAGATGTCCCTCCTATACGCTCCAATCTCACCCTCAATTTAACAAGCATTTATGACATTGCACTGCAACGTCTGTTTGCAATGTCCCAGTGCACTGTCAGCTCCTTGAGGAACACGGTATCCCAGTGTCCAATGCAGCATTTGGCACATTGTAGGTGCTGTCACCTTAAAAGATTTCAAAGCACTATAGGTCCCTCCCCTCTTGGCATTGAGCAATGGCTCCCAGAAAGGCTCTCTACTGACCTCCCTTCCTCTTTCTCTCCCCTTTGGTTGGGTTGACAGATTGGTGTGTGGACAATCAGGATAAATATTCTCTTCACCCCACCTCCACCGCCTATGCCCACGTTTCTTAAAATTCGAGTTTTCAGCCCAAAATTTAACATGCAAAAAACTGCAGCCTGGAAAGTCCTCTGTCTTGTTTATTGCTGTATCCTCAAAGCCGAGCGCAGCGCCTGGCACATGGACTCAGAAGACTATTTATTGGCTGAGGAGAGACAAGGTTCTGAAAGAAGTTACAGATGCGTTTGTGGAAATCGCACCACCAGTGTTTGAGAAATCACAGAAGAAGGAGGTAGCAGGCTGGAGGTGGACATAGCATACAGGTGATCAGAGAAGAGACAAAGATGAATTCTGAAGATCTCAACGTGCTAACTTTGGTGTTCTTGTCCAGTAACATTGTAGAAAAGGTCCCTTAACAAGGCAGTAGGAGCAGCATGAGTTCACTGACGAGCAGATATGAAAAACCGTCCTCACTCCCTTTTCCGACGGAGCTATGACTGCGGGCTGCCACGTGCATGATGCGTGTGGGATGCAGTGGGCACTCCGTCAGAACACACGGGAGAGTCTTGTGAGCAAGGCTGACATGTGTGCTGGATGGCAGCACCGCTCAGTAGCCGAGGGTGTTGACTAATGGATTGCCTGTCAGCCTCGAGGGAAATCTCTAGTAACATGTCCCTGGACTCCGTCCTTGCCCTTCTCCTACTTAACATGCTTTATTAATGACATGAATGAAAACAGGGGAGGCATGGTGCGGAGGGCAGACTACATTACACAAGCCTTGAAGGCACAACTGATACCATGAATGACACTCAGACATGATGCCCCCAGCTGCTGTGTACTAAGACCCACATCTGGCAAGAACTCTCCACCTGCTATTTCCTCTAATCCTCCCTCTCAAAGACAGACAGGATACAGATGAGGAAACCGAGGTCCTGAGTGGTGACGAGATATGCCCCAAATCACAGAACTTCTCTGCCTACTCTGCTGGGTACCTCGTGATCAGAATTCACAAAGATCTAAGAACTGGAAACCAAGATGATACTCATGATATTCAATTTAGTCTGTTTCAAAGATACACTGAACCTTGCACATGAGGAGACACTGGGTCATGGAGAAATAGAGTTCTGGTGCTTAAGGCCCCTTTGAGGAGGTGAGCTAAGCAGACAAACAACCGGGATAGGTGGCAGAACGAGAGGAGTGCAATACAGACGGGGCACTGGGAACACAGGGGAGGAAGCCATACTCTCAGCGAGGGTGAGGGGAAGAGGGCAGGGAATATGGCATGGAAGAGATGCCACCTGATGGGCCTTGAGCACCAGGCAGAATATGACCAAGTGTTGGGGGGTGCGGAAGGGAGCAGACCTTAGGTGAAAGGGATGCCCATGTACTGAAACATGGAGGAAAAAAAATACTGGGAATATTTAGAATATATTGAAACCCTAGTTTAGCTGGCCTACAGCGATCAGATGAGAAAATGCAGCCTAAAAGGTGAGTTGGGCCCAGGGAGCTGAAGAATGTAAATGCTACAAACACATTGCTCGGAAGCCCTGAACACTAAGCTAAGGGCATTTACTCTGAAGGCAAGAGGGAGCCATGGCAACCATGGCAAGATTGGAACAAGGGTAGTGATGGGAACAGAGTGGTGCTTAGGAAACACTGAAGCAGCAAGACCCGGAGGAGGGACTGGAGGCTGCAAGGCATGGCAGGTGGCTATCACGGTTGGGAAATGGGTTGTTCAGTGACGGGGAAGCCCAGACCACAGACTCCCTTTCCACATAGTTCTTAGGTTCACAAAATTAACTGCATAGGTTCAAAATCATTGAAAACCACAGATGAACAATATAATTTAAAACAGTAAAAGCATAAAGTTAAACATCAAGAAACACCTCATCATATGTTATCCATTTGACTGCAGCGCTAACGACATAAAAGAACAATTAAATGAAAATATGTTGCCTGCACAAAGAGCGGAGAAATAAAGAAAACAGAAATTATCTCCGTGAAATGAAAGGGAAAAAAAATTATCTCTCATATTGCCTGAGGACTATGTGAAAAATTGAATAATCTAATCAGAATGGATTGAGATACTCCAAGATCAAGGCTAGATTTACCACTGTGAAATCAATCTTTAATGCAAATATTTCTTTATTTGCAAGCACAAACGTCAGTGAAATAAAACAAATAAGCTGGGTAAATTCTGGCAATTTCTGGCATCTGTGCAGAGTGTTCAAACAAAAGCAAATGGAGAAATGGACAGCCTAGTGAGGTTTGTTTTAGTTCAGACAAATGTTCAAGGAATTAACATGAGGGAAGAAGGGGAATAATGAAGTCACATGAAAATGTTTCCAGGAGAAGGCTTGGCAGCACAACAGAGAATTCTGGATCAGGGGATGGGTTTGCAGAAAAACAGGTGCAAGGCAGGTGGAACAGCTCCCGCCCTCCTGCCCCGGGACACCTGTTCAAGGTCCAGGGAGCCTAGCGCTGGCCCAGGGAGGTGACTTCACCTGGGATGCCACACAGCCACTGTGGCTTCCGGAGCTGGGTACATGCTGGGGAGAGACAAAGAATTCTGCAAACTAGCTGAGCTTCTAGCAGCAAGCTGCTGCATTTCACTCCACACCACTGTTTATCAACTGAAAACTATTTGAATGCTCAAGGTTCTGAACACAGTGTTTCTGAATGCCGCCCTAAAAAAGTTCTCTACTAATGTTTGTGTGGTTTGTAGCATTTAAAAAGAATGGAGCACACCCACCATCAAATTATGCTCTGTATACAAATTATGCTCTGAATTTCCATGGACTTGGCTTAATGGAACGTTCCCAGGATCTCAACTCAAAGTGACATCTGGCACCGAGCGCTCATTCCCAGGCCAACCCTTTGCTTGTCCAGCTACTCTGCCCCACCCCCCACACAAGTTAACTTTTAAATTCAAGTGTACTCAATGTTCTCTAGTCTCTCCACCCTCCAATGTTCTTTTTTTTTGTTATTGTTGAAAGTATTACAGATGTCCCCCCTTTGCCCCCATTCTTCCAATGTTCTTAAAAAATAAAACAAAACAAAGTAGAATGGAAAAGCAAAGCAGACCATTGCAGAAAGTTAAAGCCACTCTCTGTGGGACCATTGGACAGTTTGCATGGCAGTAAAACGGAGAGAAGTTGGAAATTGTAGTTTGAAAATATTCCTAAACAATTAAATAGTGTGTGACTAATTTCTGTAGCCTACACTTATAATCATCCCCAAAAGACAAAACTAACAGGGCTCAAAATAAACAAACCCACTAAAGTTGAATTCCAGTATTTCCCTGGCATGTAGAATCACAAAAATATTTTCCAGGCTCTGGGGCATATCCATTCATTCACAAACATCTAGTGTGAACCTATTAAGTTTTAGGTACTACATTAATTATAGAAAACACGCAGGCAAAGAAAACACGGCTCCATGTTTAAATTTGACATTGCATTCCACATATTTTTAGTCACACATACTTAAGGTTGTAAAATTATGGTTAAGTGCAAAGAAATGATAAAACATATTTCAATACATTGTTGCCTCTGGGGGGAGACAGAGAATGGATCCGGGGGAGCCCACAGGCTGCTTTGGTGGTGGTGGTGGTGGTAATTCTTAAAGTGGAAGGTGGGGTCACAATGTTTGCTTTATTATACTGCCTAATATACATATATATATATATATCCTCCTTATGCATCACATTATATATGTAATGTTAAAAAAGATAAGGGGAACATCAGAAATGAATTTAAAATAAAAGATAATGAAATGAGAGAGAACAAGTGAGAGCGAGAGAGCAGAGAGAAAATGAACACATGGTCCATGTCCTAGAGAGGCGTACATTCTTTTTTATTTTTTTAAATCCTTACCCAAGGATATTTCTCAATCTATCTTCAGATAGAGTGGGGGAGGGAGGGAGAGAGAGAGAGAGAGAGAGAGAGAGAGAGAGAGAGAGACATCGATGTGAGAGAAACACATCGATTGGTTGCCTCTCACACGACCCCAACCAGAGCTGGGGATGGAACCACAACCAAGGTACGTGCCCTTGACTGGAATCAAACCCGAGACTCTGGTCTGCGGGCCGACGCTCTAAACGCTGAGCCAAATCGGCCAGGGAGAGGCTCACATTCTAATAGAGAAAATCGTCTAAAAGATCATTTTAAATGTAGCATGTAACCAATGTAACCATAACAAAAGAATAATAAAAAAACAAAAAACAACTCAAAGTGAGTAGTATTTAAGTTAACAAAAGTGGCATACAAAGTTTACATCCCCAAGTGTCTTTTCACTTCAAAACCTGATTTCACCTGTTTTAAATGTTGACACAACATTACTTTCTCTGGAGGACTTCCCAGACCCCCAAAGTCTGGGTCCATGCCCTCCTCTGTGCATTCACGGGACCCTGTACTTCCCCCAGAAACACATCACACAGGTACAGGGAGCCCCTGGTTTACTGTTGTGTCCCAGTGCGTGGCTCATTGCCAGGCACATAATAAATATTTGTTGAAAAAGCACATGAGTAGCATTACTGGGTTCAGTTCTGTTAAATGATGACTGAGACTAAAGAGAAACGGAAGGAGGGAAATGCTAAGTTGGAGAATCTCATCCAAAACTCAAGAATGCCCGAGCTTAGCACAGACAAACCCTTTTGCTGCCCCTGGTAAGCTGGGCTTGGCAGGACACCAGCCGGTGGCACCGCTTGCAGCCCCCGAGCCTTGCTAGGCACTAGTGCTTCTCAGCCTGTGGCTTAGCTCCTTCCCTTCTTCCACCGACGAGGAGGGGGAAAGCCTGGATGTCGGGCAGTAACCCAGTATCAGGTTCAGGCCCAGCCTCCCAAGAACAGGCGGGCCTGCCAATAGTCTCGGCAGAAATCAGATCTTCCTGGCAGAGGCCTGCAGAGCCTGCCTATCTCAGCCGCAAGGGTGAGGGCCAGAAGCCAAAGCCTTGGGAAGATCCAGTTTCTCTGAATAATGCTGCCGCCACACAAGACAAGGGGCATCCTTCCTTCTGAAACTGCCACCAACGCACTCGGATGAAAAGGAACTCTGCAAGCAGGACTGTTAACGAGAGCTCCAGAGGCTATGACCCTCGAGCCATGACATCAGCACCCAGGACCTGACAAACACGACAGAATGTGCACCCTCAGAGCCTGTATGACAACAGCAGTGAAAAGAAAGTGGGGCGTTATTTTGGTCACAGACCAGTAGAGTATAGATACAGTGGGGATGTTGCTAAGAATTTGCCCTGAAACAAGGCTTAATATATTCTCGGTAGATTATTGGAGTGACATTGCATTTGAAATCGTGTTCAGCAAAATAGTTTTAGCAGTTATGGACATACATTCATTACAAGTTCCCAGCCTCTAGAGACCTCGTTTTATTTATTTATTTCATTTTTAAATCAATTTATTGGGGTGACATTAGTTAATAAAATTATATGGGTTTCAAGTATACAATTCTATGATACATCATCTACGTATTTTATTGTGTGTGCGCCACCCCAAGTCAAGTCTCCTTCCATCACCATTTATCCCCGCTTTAGGCTCTTCTACCTCCCCCACACCCTTTCCCTCTCCTAGAGACCTCATTTTAAATCGCAGCCTACAAACGTCCTCCTGTTCCCATCCATGTGAGTTGGTATAGTCCTCGCTGCACATGCCACGTTCTTTCCAGGGCAAACAGATGGAAGGAAGAGAATATGCCAGAAAGGAGAAATGGGAAATGAAAATGATATTGAAATCAAAATAAAGCTGCAAATTATAATCTGGGTCACTCTTCAAGCATTTGAAAGTCAGCACCGGCAGGCTCTGCACATATGGCATTGGTTCTGCATTCTTCTTGGCTCACGTGTCACATAGGATTAGTGCAAAAGGAAACATCCCAGCATGGGGCCTATTTTTATACAGATTAATCAATCATTTCCCATCTCTTCCCCCCAAGTCTCAACTTAATGAAAATGCTTTCTTTCAAAATATGTCATTACTGCACTCTGAACAGAAATCTTTTAGGAAAGGAAGTGAGCTTAAAGTCTGAACTTAGATTTTTAATTGTCACATTTGTAATTTGTTATAAAGATTAAGTGACTTATGCTATGTGGCCTAGCCTTTTTTATCTTATACATCCATTGTGGTGTCCTACATATTTATTGTGTTATTGGCAGCAAAATTAATTGGCAAGCATTTCATTATATAAGTGTATAGTGATTTAGCAAAATCATATAGCCACACATTTGAAAAGAAAACTAATTGTATATCTCACATTTTGCTAGCTACATTTTCATATACATCAAATGCCATCATTCCCATCAGAATGCCAAGCACATAGTTAGGTTCTTAGTAAGTATTTGATAGGAAATCGGGTAGGCTGAATGGAACCAAACCAAAAAACTGTTCAAGCTATTAGCAACAGTGTCTCTGACTACAAGACATTGTAAAAATGATGACGATCTATACAGTAGTCATAATACAATAGAGCTACTACTTATTGTATGCATGTGCCATTAAGTCATTGAAATTTCAAAGCAGCCTCATGTCATAGGTACTATCATTATTCCACTATACAGAGGAAGAAACAGTTTCAGAGAGGAGTTCAGATATTTTGAGGTTGAAAAAAATCCTCTACTATGCAGGTTGTCAGAGATAGACACATTGAGAAAGGGAAACAGGGCCTTGTACTACTAATGGGGTGAAAAAACTTTGGGGTAAATGTCATCAACATTGTTTCCGAGTCTCTAAAACCATGATCTCTACAGAGTTTATCAGGTACCCTTGCTCATCTTCTAGATGAAAATTATACTTACAAAACATTAAGGCCAGGCAAGGACCTCAAACTTGACCCCAATGACAAAGGCAGAGCCAGAGTAGCCAACAGTACATTCACATTCTCAAAGGGTGGCACCTGTTACCATTTTAGGCATCAAAACTGAGCCAGGACTAACAGTTGGAAAAGACGACATTGTACTGGTTGTCCTTTGCCTGAATGGTCATGAGTACAGAAAAATAAAAGAAATTTACAATCTAGCATAATACTTTGTGCTCATTCTTTTATATGATCAAAATGAATCTCTTATAGCAATACAGTACATGGTTTGCTTTTTGTTTACAGCTGCTGGACGCCAGCTAGCTACCTATTGTGGACAGTCTAAACATGTCAATTTTACATGATTTTAAAGTTATTGAACTGGAGTTGGGGTTACCATATGTTAAGTCTTTCTTTTTTCTACTAATTAGTTTTAACATCACAGGCATTAATCATGTGCCCAGTAGATGAAAATCACTTTAAGATGACTCATATGTTTCACAACATTGCAAACCCAACCTCTTACACTCTTGGAATGTACAGTGAACAGGAAGTGTTAGAGCGGATCAGTTCATTAAAGGAAAACTCTTCCACTCCTAGGAAGAGTTTCAGAATTTCCACTGGATGCCAAATGAGCAAAGTAAATTAAAATTGGTCAGAGAGATGCACTCTGAATATTTTTCACGGTGAACTGGCAAAAATGATCACAAGAGTAGGCTCTCTCTTGATAATAAATGCATCGCCTCCCAGCCTACACAGAGGCCCACTGCAAGCTATGTGCGGTGCCAATTAGCATTAATTGTGGCTGTGCTCATCTATTCCCATAGCACACCAACGGGCAAGGCCCGGCTTTGCACTTACAAATGCAGCATGCAATACTGCCTTTTTTTTGTTTGTTTGCTTGTTTTGGCTTCAAATTGCACAAACAGACTCACCTATGACAAGGGGTATTTAACATAATACATGTGTGTATTTTTTAGAGTTTAGTTATAGATCCTACGATTCAGAATATCTGAAAGGCAGAGTTGAAAATTTGTTTTCAGACTATAATTTTAGTCTACCACAACTAACTTTACACACACATACACAAAGAGCATATCCTCTGTGATCCAACATAATTATTTACTTACTGTGACTAATACTACTTACTTAGAAGGTAAGCTCCGTAGACTTGCATGGCAAACACTGCCTCTGCAAACAGCCTCCCACCACAGGCTGGGGTATGTCTTGTGCAGAAATACAGTGTGTGCAGTTCATCTCTCCGTGGAGTACAGTCTTAGAGTGGGGTATCCATGGAGACCGAGCCTCCTACATGTGCAGGGCAAGGAAGTTACTCTGCTGGGCACCATAGCAACAGGAGGCAGAGGGAAGGCCAGCCAATCAGGGAAGAGCACAGGAGCTTCTCCCTGGTGACTGCAGCATTTCAAATGAAACCATCGCCTCATGAATGGACACAAAGCATTTAAAGAAATACCAGATCGTCAAATAGAAGTAAATGCCTAGACAACAGTCAAGGCTATTCCTCTGACAATGTTGGAGCAAAACACTTAGATTCTTTCTACAATAATTATATCCCAATGGGCAAGAAATTACATCAAAACCCCATGCATTCCTAAATGTAATGGCAAGCTTGTGAGGCTCCGAGGCTAATGCCTGGTGTACTCCATGAATTCCAACTATTTAAATATGCAAGGCACCTCCCAGTGCCGCCCAGGAGAGAGGGGCAGATCTGCTGTGCCGAGGGGAGAAAATGGAATTGGGGGTTCTCTATGACCACTGTCTGCACATTCCTTCCAAATAGGTTTGCTTAGAGTGAACACCTTTACTAAGTTTCCACCAAAGCCCTCCACTGTATCAGAGTAATTCTTAAGAAGGCATCCATGACAAAATAGGACCGATGCAGACAAGATGGTGAGCAGACATTCAAATGCCTTTAAGTTGTGCTGTTTGGAAACTTGCCTCATCTCTCATTTTATAACAGTAATGACAGTGATCATTTATTGAGCACATACTGTATATTGGGCAAGTACTGTCACTACAAACCCAGCTTCCTGCCAAATGTTGACCCTGATTTTTGCATGTTTACCTGTTAGTGCTGTGTTAAGAGGTAAATATATGTGATGAATACAGACTGCTATATACCATACACATTTTGACTCTCAAAGCAACCTGAAAAAGCTAAGTATTAATTATTCCTCCATATTATAAAGAAAAAATATTTTTCTTACATTACAAAAGAAACCCTTCCCCCTACTAACCCCCCTTCCCCCCACTACTCTGCAGGTGACCTGGTCCACCTTATTCAATGTCTAAATATAAGGTGAGGTACCCTCCTCCCACAACTTCCTCCCAGAAAAGAAATCCCTTTGTGTAAGTGCCTTTCCGAAGCCTCTTATTATAGAGCTCTCTTTACAATCACCTGTGAACAAAAAAATCCCCACTTGAAAAAAACACATCAGTCTGAACAGACCTCCGTCAGTGCTAGCTTGGGCTGCCTTCACAGGCCAATTGCCAGGATAGGAAGGGGGCAAGAAATTGAAAGACAGATTTTTAATTATTCCTGTGGTATGACTCCTCTCGCCTTTTAAAGAATCACTCAAACAGCAATACAGTCAATAGTTAAGTTGTAGAGATCACAAAAACTCATATCCCTTGCTAACTGAACGGAGTAGCTCTGGATAGCGAAGGACCCTCAGATACATCTATAAAACAGAAAAATCAGCTGTCCCCATGCTGTACATGGATGCTGTGGACAACCTGCCTCTTGTCCTCCTATGTCCATTTTCCCCTTCTTCCATAATAGTAGGTGACTAAGATGTCCTGGGATATCATTGGAAATGACATGGCATTTCTGTGTCCTGAATGAGGGGGTCCTTTAACCCCTTTCCTTCTGCCTAGTGGGTGATAGTCAGCAACACAGCTGCCTACCAGCCTGGGTCACCCCAATATCTACCTGCTGTTTTGCAAGAGACAAATAAACTTCTGTTTACTTTTGCCATGTGTATTCTGGTGGGTCTCTTTTTACAGTAACTTAACTCATACTCTCACAGTACCTGTCTTAAAAGCATGCACCAGACATGGATTCAAAACTGGTTTATATCAAACAAATTGGTTGGAAATGAAGATAATTTGCTCTGGCAAAGACAGAGAAGTTGCAAAGTGGCTCTAGGGATGAGAAAGACTGAATAACATTTTAAATTCTAGCTGTGATTAACAAAGTCAATGTTTCTAAGTTAATAAGAGAGTACAAATAAGTATGTTCAGCTAAAATAACAAATAAAATAATCCATCAGACATTGACTATTTCATCCATCTCTCTAAAGGTTTACTTCAGTTAGTGAATAAATTAAACATTTTAAATTTTATTTAACATTTTAAATTTTATTTATAAAATTTTATTTTATTTTATTATATTGCCATATACACTGTATCCATATACAGGGTTGGAAAAGAGTAGGTTTACAGTTGTGAGTATGCAGAAAAGAGTTTATTCTTGTATTATTATTTCTTAATTATTATATGATTTTCCATACGAACAACTGTAAACCTACTTTTGCCCACACTGTACATTTCTCTATGTGTGTGTGGTCTGCGGGAGCGTCTGCTCTGCCCCCTTCCTAAGCCATCTAAAGTTAGTGTACCTGCTTCCAGTTTCATCTCTTCACAGTCCAAGCTCCAGAGTACCAGAAGGATCCCAAACATATAACTTAAATTAAGTCTCTCTTCTTAAAACCCTCCACTGGCTTCCCATCATCTAACAACGCAGACCTCACCTGCTACCACCCTTGGCTTCCAAACTCACTGCCCCACCACCCATGCCCTTCCGAAGTGCGAAGGACAATGGTTAAGTTCTCAGCTCCCTGGTCGTCTCCCCAGCCACTGTCTGCATCGCATTGCCTTGTTTTGCTTGTTACTATCTGAACGTACCACGTTGTCGGCTTGTGTATCAGACATCACCCCATGTTAAAGGCAGGCTCCACGAGAACAGCCACCTTGTCTATTTTTCCACTCCTCTACCCTTAATGCCTGGAACAACGGTGTCAGCGCACAGAAAATGCTTACTACATATTTGTTGAATGAATGAATGCAGCTAGTCAATGTACAGCTGGGATTCAAACCTAGCTGTAGCAGAAACCTTACACGTGGTGAAGCAAGAGGTTTATACTTCCTTTAGAAGTAGAAAGTCTTTTTAGACCCTTACATGGTGATCTCCTTTCTGCAGCGGCTCAGCATTCTAGACTCTGCATCTCAGAACATAAGCCCACTGAGGCAGAGTCCTGAGCATGACCTGATGTAACCACACCTGCGTTCACCTTGGCTGCTGTCAGGCACAGGCTTGGGTGGTAGAAGACTTTCAACTCACTGAATTACCCAAATGAACATACTGTGTTGTTCCACACATAACTCTTTGTCAGTAACCCTACAGTACACCAAAATGCCATACAACAGATTACAGTGACAGAGACAGAAAGATCAGGGTATTTATCCCTCAGGCCCCTTACCTGTCAGGGGAAGGGCACCGTTTCTTCACACATATAGTCTGGGAGTTCTCTCCATCTGGGTTCTGGGTAACTCAACCCTCCTCTTGCCCCTGAACGATGTCGCCAGCGCCGAGTATTTCACCATACCTTGTTAGGTCTCCTTAACTATGTCTTTCCACGCAGACAGACTCTTCAATAAACTCTCCTCCTCGATTAGAAAGAAGTTCATATGTCTACATGATTTACAACTCCAGGTTTGTGAGTTTTTGTGTAAAAGAAGTTTCCAGGTTCATTTCTCTTATGCTGGCAGTCGATACATATGTCCAACTGTGTGTGTGGTCTGCGGGAGCGTCTGCTCTGGGGAACAGACCTATGGTGCTTCGTTCTCAACACGTTACACACGTAGTAAGCGCTTGGCAGGCGCCCAAGTCAGTGGCTAGAACACTCTTCACACAATAAATCCTAGTGGACCTGGGATTTGGATGGCAGTCACCTTTGGGGAGAAGAGGATTATAACCGACTAATTCTTAGGGAAAAACCATTAACGGGCCATTTGGCAGCATTCTAGTGACTGGGGGCATGACCAGAAACACAGATGGGAGAAAGGCATGCAAGTAAATATGTAACCCTGCCATAAGCATAGACACTAAGTCCACTGATCACATTTCAGCTTGATTTTACGGGTCTGGTCCCTGCTGGGGAGAAATGACAGACGATACAATCATCCACCACAGAACATTCTCTGCCATATACTGGGTGAGCATCCCTTTTCTCAGGGTGAAAGAAAGTTCCAGAGATTCATTTCAGTATCAATGCAGAAGCTCCTGTTTAAGTTGAGAAAGTCTCATGATCTTTGCTTATGACAGTATTCACGATCTGTAGGCAGCATAGAAAACATTTTGACAAGCAGAGCAAGGACCAGCTCGCAAGTGAGTGGAAAACACCGAAGACCTTACCATTCCTTTGATGTTCATACCCTCGTGGCTTTACTGTACTCATCTGCATCCCAACAGCCTTGTGTGTTCAACCTTCTGTATTTCACTGAAGTTACACTAAGGTTCATTGGTTTTGTTATCAGTAACAGCCAGTACAATCTACATATGGACTGTATCAGCTAATTTACAAAAATTAATAAGAATTTTTGGGGCTATACAAACAGTAAAGAAAAATAATTTGTCTTAGATCAACACATCTTTCTCGATTATCACACTCCTCTACTGCAATTAAAATCAATCCTTTGAAGGGAGACCTTACAACCAGTGCAATAACTAGGAGTTAGGAGCAAAACTACTCTGTTTAAAATCCATTTACAAGCTGTGTGACCTTAGATGAGTTACTCAACCTCTCTGTGCCTCTGTTTCCCCACTTGTAAAATTAGACATAATGATTTCCCTTTCTAGCACTGATGTTAGGGTAAAATGAGTAAAGTGCTTGGAATTTTGCCTGGGACAGTCAATAAATATTAGCTAAAAAAATTTTAAATCCAATTTCAGAGTGTTATCCAAGCTCACAATTACATGGAATACATCCTTCCAGATGTTTTCCTAAGGCATTCTATCTCCAGAATAGGTTACAGCTTTTATTCAAGGCTGGGCCTACATATTGCAAAACCTTTGATTTGTGTAACTATAAACAACTAGAAAAATAATGTCTTGCCAAGAATGCAGAAAGTTTCCATATAACCAAAATCTTGTCTTTTTTTTTTTTTCTTTACCACACTGGCAAAAGTTCTGAGGGAGCTTAAAGTTTTGTAAACATTTTAACAATTCCTCTTCCCCACCCCCCACTTTTGAATTTATAAGCAAAGAAGAGCAGGAATCTCAATTTTAAATGGTCCCCATCTCCTCATGCTATTTGATCCAAAACTATATACAAGTTTATAGCAGTCTCTGTATAGTTACTGTACATGTTTAGGAGGGAGGGAGGCATGAAGAGATGGGGAGAATGGTCATCCAAAAGAATAAAAGTAGAAACCAAATATAATCATCCAAAACCAAACTGCTCAAAATCTGTTTTTTTGGCACCAAAAATTTAGTTTTTCTATTCTCTGAAAATATTTCTAAAATGCTTAAGACATTTTTTTGCCCTCATATACATCATTTTCTGCCAAGTTCACCATCACAATGACTCAGTCTGTTTGTAGAACATTAATAACTGCACTAAGTGTTACAAAGCATTTAAACACTTAAATGCTTTCCAGCGGCCTTTTGTCTGCTCTTCATATTTTCCCGTCTCATTCCTCGCCGTCAATCCATCAGCTGTCCATTTGTGCCCTTGTCAGTGTTCTCCAGCACACATTCCTCCTGATTACGTGACCTGGAATCACGTGACATGCTAGAATTTTGTTTCAAATAAACACATGTTCAGTGTAAGAGACTTTTAAGGGTTTCTTGTAAAGAAAGTGCATTGAATTGGTGACACACCTATCTTAAGAGCTACGCATGACCATTATTAGCATTTATTGAGGAATTGCTTGTGCCAGATCCAATGCCGGGCACTTTCCATTCATTCGTCTATTTAATCTTCACAACAAACCATTTCACAGATGCTACCCACTAAGTTCCAAGATGAAAACAAGTAGCTGAAGAGCACACAGTTGTAAAGTGGTGGTACGAAGATTTGAACCTAGTATGCTGGGCTATAGCATTTGGTAGTTAGAAAGTGTCTCCTCTTCCCCCACTTTTTTCCCCAAGATAGGACAAGTTAGGTAACCTGGAGAGAAGCTGTGCCAACTCTAAGTTCTCAGCTCTCCTCTAGGTAGCTCAAGCTATTACAAGAATGGCCTCTCCCAGATAAGCTGTTTACCTCTCTTGTTTTACAGAATGTTGGCGTGAAAGCAATGCTTGTGGTAAGCACAGGTACGTCTGCAGGCTATGGCCGGTGTGTGAGAGAATCTCTGTCTATTAAGGGAACCAGTGTTGATTAGTCACTAACCTAGTTGGTACCCTCCTGGGTTTTCTAGCAAATGCCTCTGAATTTAAGAAATCATTTTTTCCTAAAGAACCAATCTTCTGTTATTGTTGTGAAGTTATTACAGTTCACCAGGCTGGGCCTCCCATTTCAATAGCCTCAGTGCTATCTGATGATGAGGGAATACTAACTTGGTCTCAATGCTGATGAAATACGGTGACATCTTTCCAATGCAGACTCCAAACTTTCAGTTTCTAAAATGTGGATTTCTTTTATTTATTTATTTATTTCATCCTCACCCAAGGACATTTTTTTGCATTTATCTACAGATAGAGTGGGAGGAAGCGAAGGGGGAAGAGAGAGAGAGAAACATCCATGTGAAAGAGACACATCAACTGGCTGCCACCCACACGACCCCAACCAGGCCCGGGGACAAACTGTAACCGAGGTACTTAGTGGGAACCGAACCTGGGACTCTCTGGTCCACGGGCCGATGCTCTAACCCCTGAGCCAAATGGGCCAGGGACGTGGATTTCTTTGAAATCAAAGTGACCTTATTTGCTCTTCACCTATCTCCTTAATCTCAGGTGTTTTTTGTTTTTTTTCTTTCACATTTTTTATTATTTGTTTAAATTGTGAAACAGTTTCCTTTGCTCTGGAGCAGTGTTTCTCAACCTTCCTAATGCCGTGACCCTTTAATACAGCTCCTCATGTTGTGGTGACCCCCAACCATAAAATTATTATTATTTTTTTTTAATCCTCATGCGAGGACATTTTTCCATTTTTTTTGCACAGATAGAGTGGGAGGGAGAGAGAAGAAGAGAGAGAGAGAGAGGGGAGAGAGAGGAAGAGAGAGAGAGGGAAACATCGATGTGAAAGGGACACATCGAGTGGCTGCCACCTGCAGAACCAACCAGGGCCGGGGACAAACTGCAACCGAGGTACGTGCCCTTAGCGGGAACCGAACCCGGGTCTCTCTGGACCGCAGGCGGATGCTCTAACCGCTGAGCCAAACCGGCCAGGACCATAAAATTATTTTTGTTACTACTTCATAACTGTAATTTTGCTACTGTTATGTCTTAGGTGACCCCTGTGAAAGGGTCATTCGACCCTCAAAGGAGTCGCAACCCACAGGTTGAGAACCGCGGCTCTGGAGAAAGGCTTTAGTGTTTGTGTTGGTAACACTGAGTGGTAACATTGGTAACATTGGTGGCACTGAGTCTTTTTCTTCCCGGGTAAGATACAGTGCTCCCCAAGTAGTAAACCAACATAAAGGGAGCCCCAGGAAAGTCCCTTGATGTACTAGCAGTAATCCAAGCAGGCCTTTACTTTCTGAGGACACAAATCTCTCAGGAAAACGGCAAACTGAATACAGGAGGAGCACCTGGTGAAGGGACGTCCCCAGCGCCGTGTTCCCAAGGCCCCCAGTCGGAGCACCTGCCACCTGTACCCCTTTCCTTCTCCTCTGCTGCCCGCAGGTTTATCCCAGGGCGTTCTCCCCTAATCAATTTATGGTTTATATTCACCCGGGGAGCAGGGGGACATGAGACCACCTTGACCACACCTTGCCGACATGCCTCCCGTGGCAAACATAACTCCTTGCACGAAGTGTACACTCCATCTCTCAGCTGAGGAAGTATTGGGCACCTACTGTATGACACCACGCTCTGGAGAGTCCATTTCAATGTCTGCTAAACTGACTTGCAGACAAAAGGAAAACGTGAAGACATTATCCAGGGGGACCACAGGGATGTTTTCTTTTGCTCTTTGGTAGCAATTTTTAATTAAATCTGCACAGGCATTGACAGAAGCCAAAATGACAGAAGGCTCACTGCCTCTCAGGTCCAGGAGTTGTGCCCGGAGGAGCGTAAACTTCCACGCAGCGTGGGCTGCAGCCCTGGGGCGGGCCAGCTTGCACAGCTCACCTTCCTTAGCCCTTCCCAGCAGCCCGTGACATAGTTCCCCTTTCTTTCTACAGCAACATGATCAGCTCTTTATCGTAAAGACCAAAGGGGCATTTCAATATCTCCTTTCTGAGGTGAACAGCAGTTTTTCAAAATCTAGAACAGCGCATCTAAAATTAAATGAGCTTGTGTTATTTATCGTTCAAGGCCCCCCCCCCCCCAGCATCTGTCTAAGAGACACTAATTGCTTGCTATTTTAATAAAGCGGTATTGGTTCTAATGAGATGATTTATTTTAAAAAGTAGAGCGTGCACCAAGATCAGTCTGGGCAGAGGAGAGATGGCCCCCTGGGGCTAGGGAGGAGGTGGAACACTCTAACCCAAGAACAGTGTCTTCTTGTGGTTAACAGGTTATGTCTCTGCATTTTATAAATTTTGGAGTCATCCAGGGGTCTCATTTCCAGGATTTCCTCTCTTCACATTTATGTGACTGACAGGTTTATTCTGCCGAAAGTTCAGAGAACTATAGGTCGCAGTGCAGATTTTTCCACATACAAAGAGCTTACTGTACAGAATTGGGTCCCACACAAACGCTTGAGCAACTTCAGTGATGAACTTAGACATTTTAGGGAACTAAAAAACAAACTTTAGGGATCCCTCTGACATTGGTTAAATGCAAATAAATAAAAAGATCACAAGGGCCTTACCTGCTTAGGTGATATGTATACCTATGAGCAAAGAAATTAGAAGCAGTTGACAAAAGTGGTGTTTCAGGGTCTGCCTCTGGGTAAGAATCATTAAGTTAGGATTGATACATTCTAATAAAGGAGCTCCGTGAAATCTCAGAAACAGCATGCAGTATTTTGTGCACATGGGTATTTTTCTAGAGTATATACAGGTCCATGGCCTTCATGATTCTCAAAGGATCCAAGAATCACAACAGCATCGAAAATATTCCTCCCTCCCTTCCTTCCTTCCTCCCTTCCTTCCTTCCTTCCTTCCTTCCTTCCTTCCTTCCTTCCTTCCTTCCTTCCTTCCTTCCTTCCTCCCTCCCTCCCTCCCTCCCTCCCTCCCTTCCTTCCTTCCTTCCCTCCTCCCTCCCTCCCTCCCTCCTACCCTCCCTCCTTGCTCTCTTTTTCCTCCCTTCCTTACTTTTTTTCTTGTTTTGTCTACAGATTCTTTACAAAGACCTAAGACCTTAAACATTCTCAGCAAGACAAGTGGCTGACCCTTAGCAAGAGAGTTCCCTCCTGCAGGATCAGGGACTTGCTAGGTGTGAATTTTGCATATACGCAGAGTTTTAAGTCTTGTGTTAACATGATTATTCTTATAATTATTGAAACCAGGAAGGTCAATGACAATCTTAACTTCCATTTTAAACTTGGTTTTTCCGTTCTGCACCACACTTGGCTCTTGTTTCATTCTTTCCTTGTATTGTCACCTCTGTAAAATGGTTTTAGAATGAGTGGGAGATACCTTGAGGAATAATTTGGGGTGGATAACAAAAATGAAATAACTTCAGGTTGCATTCAAATCCTACATTACTTTCACAATGAATTTCTTTGCAATCCACGTAGCTGACATTCTTTCCAGCACCATTTCATCTTCTCAATCACTGAGTCCACCTTTGCTGTTGAGGTCAACAGATGTTGACTGAGCCCCCAATATGTACCGATCCTGTGTACTGGGGGTACAAAAGGAGGATGATAGGGCTACTGCCCTTAGATTGACATCCCATGTGTCGGAGAAGCAGGTTCTATTGGTGATTACTCCCACGTTAAAAGAAAAATGAGAACATTTCTCCAAAGAAGATACACAAATGACCAATGAGCACATGAAAAATAATTTCATTAGCCATCAGGGAAATGTAGATAAAGAAGCACAGTGAAGTGCCACTTCACACTCACCACAATGGCTATCATCAAAAAGACAGACAATAACAACTGTTAAGGATGGATGTAGAAAAACTGGACCCCTCATGCATTGCTGGTGGGTATGTAAAATTGTAGAACCTTTTTGTAAAAGAGTTTGGCAGTTCCTCAAAGAGTTAAATGTAGAGTTACCATATGACTGAATGATTTTATTCCTAGATAGATACCTGAGAGAAATAAATGCATATTCGTACAAAAACCTGTACATGAATGTTCAATGCATATTATTCACAATAGCCCAAAAGTAGAAAAAACCCAAACACCCATCAACAGTGAATAGAGAAACAAAATGTGGTACATCACAACACCAAGGCAAGTTGTTAATCCCGGGAAGCTGGAGGGCACTATTGGTAAGAGGGTACCTGGGAATTCTGTACTCTCCACTGGATTTTTCTAGAAACTTAAATTTGCTTTAAAAATATTTTTTTAAATGTGATATATCAATATAATAAAATTTCACTAAACTATAAAAAAGAAGGAAAAGTACTAATACATGCTACATTGATGAGCCTTGAAAACATTATGCTGAGCAAAAGAAGCCAAACACATAAGGCCAAATATTGTATGATTCCATTTACATGAGCTGTCCAGAACAGGCAGATCAGAGACCGAGACTAGGAAGTGGGTGCCAAAGGCTGGGGAAAGACTGCAGAGTGACTGCTAGGGCACGGGGTTTCTTCTGGGGGATGATAAAAATGTTCTGGAATTAGATAATGGTGATGTTTGCACAACCTCTTGAATATACTAAAAACCACTGAATTGTACACTTCAAAGGTGTGAATTTTGTGGCATGAGAATTATATCTCAATATTAATAAAGGGCAACTGAACTGGGGGAGGGAGGGAAGCGGTTCTTGTCCTGGGGTGCTGAAAGGAAGCAGAGTTTTGCCACCTAAAACATGCTTTTTGGGGAGGTTGATTTATATATATATATATATATATATATATTTTCTTTTTCTTTTTCTTTATTGATTTTAGAGAGAGAGGAAGGGAGAGAAAGAGAGAGATAGAAACATCAATGAGAGAGAACATCGACTGGCCGCCTCCCGCATGCCCCCCACTGGGGATTGGGCCCACAACCTGGGCATGTGCCCTGACTGGGAATCGAACCAGCAACCTCCTCGTGCATGGGTCGATGCTCAAACAGTGAGTCATATCAGCTGGGCAGAAGCTGATTATTTTAAGCTGGTTATTTTTAAGAACCAAAAGAGTCAAGAAGAGCATTTTACCTCTCCCTCACTTGCCTAAAGGAATTCAAAAACCTGCTTAAAGGAAGGGAACTATTACCTTTGTGTATGATATAAACTGAGACAGGGAGAAGCTTGCCAAGTCTGTTTGTTAGAGTCCCTTCTATGTCCCATTGTTTCTGGGTGGCCTCACAAGAATTTATTTCCCAAGTATTTACTCTTTCTTATCCATCTGTGAATTGCCTACTTTCCCTTTGAAGTCCCAGACCCCTGTCTCCCTCTCCTCAGTCCAGAAGGGCAGGTAAGCCTCAACTGCCTGATTTGTCCAGTGGTCCCGTATTCTTATGGAACCCCCTATGTACACATGTGGTAAGTTTGGTTATTTTCTCCTGTTAAACTGTCTCTTGTCAATTTGATTATTAGGCCAGCCCAAAGCACTCAGAAAAGTAGAATAAAAATTATTTTTCTTCCCACACAGTACACAAGGTAATGGTTTTATTTCTTGTCTATAATTACATGACATTCTTTAACTCATTGCCTCTGTCCTAAGTCCTAAGGATATGCAACACCCTTTGTACAATATCCATCTTTCTTTTTCATATGCTGTCTTCCCCACTGGGTATTGTTCTTTTTCTTTTTTATACGATTCCAAAGCAATGGACTATTAACAAATTCATCATGACTAACATTTATCAGGAGTCTAGGAACCAGGAGATTTCTTTTTCACACAGTTTAAGTTTTGCTCTGAGACTAAATGACATTCTCTTTGCTTGACTAGATGCAAGATGAAGAATAATCCATTAAGATGTGCTATGTACATCAATTATTCAGGGAGAACAAAAGCAGACAGAGATGGCGGACAGAGATGGAAGAGGACACAGGACCTGCCGATGACCAAGCTTTGACTCCATTGAAATAAAGCTGTCTCTAGCTCCTTGCACAACGATGTCACCACCAAACAAAAATTAGAAGACAAATATAAGAAATGAGAACTCATGCAGGCTGTTAATCGACTTTACAGGCTCATAAATATGTATACTATAACTGTGGGTGTTAAAGAAAGTAATGCAATATAGAGGTTGTTTCACAATGCCAGTGCTCACGTCCTTTTACTTTAAAATTAGAACTTCAGTTCTACTAAAACTGTGCTCACTTACTGTGTATTTTTCTGCGACATAAAATATTTATTTACATATTGCAAATTCTGAGAATTGACCTTTTCTAATGTTCATGGCATTTCATCCAATACAATAATGATCTCTATTTCGTCTCATAGTTTTTATATTTTGTAATTCTTGAACATCTATGTGTATATACATATATAACATCACAGTCATATTTCAATCTTTAAAAGCAATTAAAATAACTAGGTCAGCTAGAATGCCCAGCCCTAAAGATATGCATCAAGGTAACCTGTTCTTTTCATAATTTGTGGGCACTTTAGATGGTACCAAGTACCTTCTTAATTTATGCTGAATTTATTATATAGTTTAAATGTCTGTAAGATCATCCAGTTTACATTTCTTCAATATTGCTCCATCTTCTATGTCTTTATAATGCACACATGTCCCTATACTTACTCATTTTTTAAAAAGCAGTACGGAAAACATTCTGCTCTTTGCCCCATATCCTTTTTCAAAATCAGATATTCTGGGTACTGGGTACAGCATTTGTGTTCCTTGTCTTGATATACAGGTGCTTCATTTCAAATGTGCAATCTCTCCAGTCATACCATGCTGATAACAACATGAATGTAAAGTGCATTTACCTGGCTTTACAAGGCCTGACTTGGGTTCCTTCTTATATCGAGCTGACTGGGTGCTTCCCTCACCAACCATTCCAACTGTGCATTTCTTTCTGGAAAAGTCTTCATCACTTCCAGGGCGAAAGCCAACGGGACTGTTCCCAGCATCCGAGGGCGTCTTCACAGGAGACACTGACTGGCTACTAGGACAGCCTGTGTCATCTGAAAGACAGGAACCAGTGTTTAGTGAGGAGGAGAAAATCAGTGGTGGCCAAGAGGAGCGTGCAGCGAGTCACGCACGTGCTCCCACACACACGCACCCCACACCCCACTCATCAAGCCCCAGGTTGACACCTGTGAATAACTCTCATTTTATTTTCCATATTTTGGCCAATCATTTTAACAGAGAAAATATCAACGATCAAAAAAATATATATTTTAAGACAACAGCTTATAAGCTTTTTGGATCACAAACATTTCTGTAACATTCACGTTGTCAAAACCTCAAGTTCTCTCTTTTAACACATTAGGTGGTCTACATTGGGGTTGGAACTATCCGTGAATTTTTGATGGAGCTAGTAATAAAAAGTTCACCCCAGCAACCCGGATTGGACCACTAATGGGAACTCTTCAGAGCTGTCTGTGTTAGGAAAAGAAGTTACTTGACTATTACTGACCACACCCAGTTTTTGATCACTTGCTGGGCCCACCATTTGGTGAACAGAATAACAGATAAGAGAGTTGGCGTTAGGTGTTCAAGGAAGCAGAGAGAAGTGGTCTTGTTTTATTATACACACTCAACCAGAAATATATCAACTAGATATCTTGCTGGTTGGGGTAAACACGTAAGATAAAAATGATACTCAAATTAGAAATGTTCGCTTAACTTTCAAGTTACAGATTATTATCACAGTCATTATTATAAATTAATATACACGATGGGAAGTAACCTGGGTAGACGCTTATTCAGCAAACAGGAAAGTTTTTCTACTGACTTCTATAAGCACTTCCCATATTTATTAAATATTTATGATGGTTGGTTAATTCATTTATAATTTGATGAGGAGAGCAGTATGGGAATTTAATGCAAATCAATATTACTTAAAAGTATGTCCACTCAAACTAAATCAATAGTGGAAATTACTAAATAGATCTTTGTTATACAAAAAATTTTGATGCCTAGGTTATCTTAGTAACTAGTTAGACAAACAAACAAAACGAATAGACATTTAGTACAAATCACTTTTAGAGCTATTATATTTTTATTAATATTAAAGGAACTAAAAATAATTTGCCATCTATAAAAGGCTATTCTAAAACTCCACAGCCTGGCTAAAGACAGAAATAGAACTAGGCCTGAATAAAATATACCAATTGCCTGAATTTAGAATCCATCTAAAAAAGAACTGCCATTGCTTCATTTTTGGCCTTTATTTCCATTTTTATGATGAACTATCCCAGTTCCTGGAATAAGTGAACTTGGCACTGGTAACATGATTTCTTTCTCCTAATACCTTGTTTTGACTTTTGGGCACAGGACCTCATAGCCCGTTTCTGGAAGTGGATGGTGCCCGGTGCAGTGTCCATGCCCACTGCTTCTGCTGCTCTCTTCTTGTGCTGTGTTCTTCCCGGCGTCCTGAAGGAACTGGCCCTGAACTACAGCGTGATGAGAACCCCTCTCGGCTGCTACAGCTCAGCTATTTCATCACGTATTATCCCTGTCTTTCTCTTACATTTGCAGGTTTCATGCTTCACCTCAAAGAAATCTGAGCTCCTCTCTAAAGGTGCAAAGCTGCTAATTACTCAAATGCCAGCAATTTGACAAGGCTCAACAGGTCTGCACATTGCCTCTGGAGAGTCTCTCCTTCCTGATTCCTATCGCAACGCAGGTAAATCCAAAAGAACGAGGTCCAATCCTTCAAAATTACCTATTGCCTTTAGAATAATTTCCTGATGGGTCAGTTCCATAAAATACTTCCTCTGAAAGAGAGCTGGCCCAAATAAACAAAAATCCGTGCTTCAGATTCTCTACCCTAAAAAGTAATTTTTTCTTGAAAACGCTTAGACTCAAAGTGACACTATTAAGCACTTTCCGGTATTGAGAAACACTATCAAAATGATGCTTTAAATAAACAGAAAGCAAATGTATTCTGTTTGGTTCTATTATCATTTTACCAGAATTAAATAGGAAAGGATATGTACACACCATGTCTTCAGCACCAGTAATGTTAAGGATTAAGTGCTGGGGTCTTGTTAAAAATTGGGAACTGAAATTATTTAGATTGGTAACAGTTTAAGGAAGGCATTAGCAATTTTTCACCTAGAGTGTGTTCCTCACCTGTCACTAATGTGTACAGCTAGCATCTCTAGGGACAGGCATTGAGAAGATGAATACCAAAATAAACTGTTAACTTTTGATACCTCATACATCATTTGAGTCACTACAAAAACATCTCTTACCTGTCTAATATTGTACTTCAGTTGAAGGAGAAACAATAGGAATACAAGACATGGTCTTCCATTGGTTAAACAAATATGTATCCAGCCTTGGCACTGGCTAGCCCACTGGCATTATACTCAGTCCCCATACTGATGGAGCTTATAAATAAACCAAAAGAAGTTGGGTCAATATCACTTATGATGCAAGTGATATTTCCTATAAACTGGCAAGCCTATTAAGGCAAATCCACATCCACGAAAATGTGTGAGTTATCGGAGAAGCTGGGACATTTGCCTGTTTTGCCTAGTGGGACCAACACTTAACAAAGGAATCTAGCTTTGGAAAGGGTGGGGCCATTAATTTTCCTGCTACAGAAAGCACACTTCAAGTTATGCAAAGTAAGACCAGAGCAAAGGCAACAGAACTTCACATACCAGAGAGCCATCTCGTCACCTATGGAACCTGAGGTATTTTCCTCTGTGTGACATTGATGAAGTAGTTATTTTTTTTAACAATTCATGTTTAAGGTCCCTTCTCCACTCTCTCCAATCCCCCTTCCTCCCCCTCCTCCTTCTTTTTAACTTTATAGCCACAGTTGGAAGCAGATCACTTGTCCAGATAAAGATAATTCTTCTTTCCAAAATTCTTTGTAAAATATTCTCCATTCACATTTATTCCAAGAATAGTGAAGACAAGTTGAAGTTCTTTGGCTGTTGATGTCTAATCTTACTCTGTGCCAAACTACATGTGGATCAAGCACATATTGAAAAGATTGATTTATTAAAATTGTTTCAGTTAAACCCTTTGAGTTTGCCTTCCATTTCCTGCTGCTCCCTTGACCCCTGAATTTGTCCTGTAGAATCTATAGATTTATAAACATAATAGTTATCATTATAGCTTTTATTAGTTATATTAATATAAAAATTATCCATGGAAAATATTTCTACCAGAACACCATGAGGAAACTGCTTCTGGGCAGGAAATGGCAGACATCCTGAAGGATCTACCCCTAAAGTGTGGTGTGTTCCAGATTTCCAGAAGAATGCCAGAGAAAAGTCAGAACATTATAGTCTGCTTTTGGCACAAGGGAAGCTTTGCTCCAAAGACTTCAAGAGGAGGGTGTAGAAGACTGTCTGCACTGGAGAGGAAGATTTTCTTTTAAAACACATAGAAGCACACACATGCACACACAGTCACACACCAGCTCTTACACAGTGGAGTTTTTACAGTTCTTTCTTTGTTATTCATGGGATGTATAACTCCATTAAACATACATACACACACACACACCAGAACAATGTTCCATGCTTTACACAGTGTGTTATCCATGTGAGAGTATAAGATGCTTTCTTCATAGGGTCAACAAGTTAAAATCCCACCTACAACAGCCCAGGATGGTCACTAGTGAAACTCAGGTAAAAGTGACCTTCATCAAAGTGACCACTATCTATGGTGAAGAAGACAAATTTACATGCCCTCCTTGATTTACATTAAGGAATAAGTTATTTTGTTGTTGTTGTCCTTGTTTATTTACTTTGAACCTGTCAACACGCAGGATTGGGAATAGTAGAAAGAATATTCCCAGATCCAGGAACCCCTAGAAGTTCAGGCCTAACTAAAGTGTTGTAAGAACTATACCTACCAACCAGTTTCCAAATTGTTGTTAGGGAAAAGAAAATTAAGGTCTATAAAGAAAGATGGGAGAAACTGGCATCTATTTTAACTTTGTAACCTAGAGGTTGTTAAAAAATTGTTTATCTATTTTTCCTCATTGCAGACATTACAGCTCTTGGAACATATGAGATAATTAAAAAGTGTATAATTATTCCACTTAAAGTTCTGAAAAAGCTGTGTATAAGTATATTTTAAAATAATTTCAATCTTGCCCGGCTGGTGTGGTTCAGTGGATTGAGAGTCATCCCACAGACCGAGAGGTCCTGGTTCGACTCCCAGTCAGGGCACATACCTGTCTTGTGGGCTCGATCCCCAGTAGGGTGCATGTAGGAGACAGCTGATTGATGTTTCTCTCTCACATCAATAATTCTATCCTCTCCCTTCCTCTCTTTCTAAAAAAGTCAACAAAGCATATTCTTAAAAAAGTAATAATTTCAATATTTATTTATTTATTTATTTATTTATTTATTTATTTATTTATTTATATTTCTTTCTTATCCTCACCCAAGGACATTTTTTCCATTTTTTGTTCAGATAGAGTGGGAGGGACAGAGAGAGAGAGAGAGAGAGAGAAAGATCAACATTAAAGGGACACATCGAGTGGCTGCCACCCACACGACCAACCAGGGCCAGGGACAAACTGCAACCGAGGTACGTGCCCTTAGCGGGAACTGAACCTGGGTCTCTCTGGACCGCAGGCCAACGCTCTAACCACTGGGCAAAACCAGCCAGGGCTTCAATCGTATTTTATTTATTTATTTTTTTATCCTCACCCGAGGACATTTTTTGATATTTTGTTCAGATAGAGTGGGAGGGAGAGAGAGAGAGAGAGAAACATCGACGTGAAAGGGACACATCGAGTAGTTGCCACCCGCACAACCCAACCAGGGCCAGGGACAAACTGCAACTGAGGTACATGCCCTTAGCGGGAACCGAACCAGGGTCTCTGGGGACCACAGGCCGATGCTCTAACCGCTGAGCCAAACCGGCCAGGGCTCAATCGTATTTTAAATGCAATAAAAGAACTCACTGGTAAATTAAAAAAATTTGTTGGGGTTGTTAAAATTTTAACTTAATATTTTTATTATAAAAGTAATAATTCTTATTGTGGAACATCTGTAGTACAGAAAAGTACAAAATGCTAAAGAAAAAATAACAAGATAGTATTTTCCTTTATCTGTACTATGAAGAATAAATATTTAACAATTTGGTATATTTCTTATTGATCTTTTCTTAAATATTACATATAGTTGACCTGGTTGCTTGCTTCTTGTTTTGTTAAAATTTCAACATATATCACAGACATTTTCATTACTCTGTTACTGACAATTTCTCCCTAGAATTTGTTAGGCTAGAAAAAAAGCTGTTAAAGACTAACAAGAGGCAACACAAAGGGGCCCCAGTTGGCCAACGATGGAAAGATTTGAGCTTAAAGAATAATAATAAATACAAATGACTGATAACCATTGAATATTTTAAAAAATCTATGAGTTTATAGTCGTACAAAAAGCAAAACTTAAAATAGCTCTTTAATTCACAAGAATCCCAACCCACTGGAAATCATGGGAACCCAGGGATCAATTCTTTATATTGAAATATGACAATTAAAATTAGGAAAGAAGAATTAACATGTATTCTGGTTATAAAAGCTGTTCCTATGCAAACTGTATTTCGGTATATTAATGTTGTCAAGTTCTCCCTTACAGCAACATACTGGTTAATGAAATATGAAATAACGGAAGTAAAAAGTTACTATTTTGTAATTATTATTGTTATTATTATTTTAATCATCACCCAAATATATGTTTTTATTATTGATTTTTGAAAGAGACAGAGAGAAGAGAAATCAACCAGTTGCTCCCATATATGCCCTGATCAGGAATGAAACCCACAACCTTTTGGTATACGGGATGATGCTCCAACCAAATGAGCCACTCGACCAGGGATATTTTGTAATTATTTCTAATTAATTTATCTGGGCAACAGACATAATCGATACAGTAGATACAGTAAAGGAACGAGTACCCACTAACTATTCTTTGCATCACCAATAGTAGAGTAGGACAACAACCATCATGTGCCCGCTGATGGGTGCGAGACGAAGCACACAGCATTCCCCATGAAGTCTTCTTGCCACAGAAAAATTATCCTTTTAAAGCTAATGTCCACCTTACACAATATATGGAGAACCACGAGTTAAACCAGGGCCTGGCAAACTGTGGCCTGGAGGCCGATCCTAGTTCACTGCAAACTGACTCTAGTTAGCTGCCTGCGTTTGTAAATAGAATATTACTGGAACACAGACATGCCCAATCTTTTACATGTTTACTGTGGCTTTCCAGCTTACAGTGGCAGAGCTGAACATCTGTGACAGAGATCATCTGGCCAGCAAAGGCGAAAATATGTACTATCTGGTCCTTTACAGAAAGTCTGTTGGCCTCTGGGTTAAATGATACCATGAGGAAGCAAACAGACACTTTTGAGACAATTGGGGCCATTTCAATGTTCTTTATCATACCAAGGAATTATCATTCATTGCATTTGTAGTGAAAATGGCACTGTGATTATGTAAGAAAGTGTCCATTTTTGAAAAGAAATGCATGTTGAGGTATGTAGGTAGACATAAGATGACATGATGTCTGGAGGTTTGCTTTGAAATGCTTCAGCAAAGTAAAAAAGAAAGAAAAAGGGGACAGATGTAGCAAATATGATAATACCTTACTACTGCTCAGTCTGGGTAAGTGAATAAGCAGCATATTGAGGTTCACTGAAGTATTCTCCTTGCTTTCAAGTATGTTTTACAAAGTTTGAAAATATTTTATTTAATTTCTCAAAAACATTAAATGAGTAACTTTAAAACAGATACAAACATAGCATTTAAAAAAATCAATTTCTTCTTGTGGGATATTTTAGGTTGTTTCTAACTTTCTCATTATTATTAACATTGCTTGAATAGCCCTGGCCAGTTTGGCTCAGTGGTTAGAGTATCGGCCTTCAGACCAGAATCATGGGTTCAGTTCTGGTCAAGGGCACGTACCTAGGTTGTGGTTTGTCCCTGGCCCTGGTCGGGGTCGTGCAGGAGGCATACAATTGATGTGTCCCTCTCACGTTGATGTTTCTCTCTCTTTCGCTCTCCCTCCTACTTTATTTGAAAATAAATCCTCAGGTGAGGATTTAAAAAAATTAAAATTGCTTGAATAACATTTAAATATTTGGTCAAATTTTTATTATCGCAAAGAATTTCTCTATAAAATTAGTGGGATTACTAAGTCTTCTAAGAAGTTTGCGATAACTTACATTCCTATATTATAGTATGAGAGCATCCAATTTATTAAATTCTTGCCAGTACTGAATATGATTTTGCTTGCATTTTTCCAAGTTAATAATGGAAAATATATTTTTGATGTTTTAGTTTGCATGTATTGAGTTATTAATGAGGCTTACTGTCTTTCATATGTTTATTGGCCTTTTTACTTATTCTATTAATTCTTCATGTCCTTTGACAATTTTTCTATTAAAGTGTTAAGGATTTCTTACTAACCTGTAAGAAATCTTTGTATATGAAAGGCCTTAACTCTTTCTCATTCAGTTTGTTGTTTACTTTTAACTTCATAATGTTTTTGACTTTCAAACATTTTTTTAAAATTTCTAGTTGTCAAATCTCTCCATGTTTCTCTGTGATTTGTTCTAATGCTTTAATGCTTACACTGTTTTTCCTTACTCCAACATCAACTAAATATTTACCTATTATTTATTCCATATTTTATAGCTTTAATTTTTCATTTAAATTAAGTCTTTTTGGAATTCATTTTAAAATGCAGTATGAGGTTAGATGGTAACATTGTTTTTCTTTAATTTTTAGGAAATTTTTCCTTTCCATATTACTGTGAAATGCTTTTCTGATGAAATTCAATAGCAATGAATATTTTTGTAAAGTAAATATACATATCTATATATTTTTTAATATACATTTTAAAATATCAGGATTGTCCAAAGTGTGTATATGATATATAATTTCCTAGTATTTAACTAGGGGGCCGAACAAGCAGGCCATGGAACACAGGTGACGGCAACTATGATGAAGTCCCTACTCACTCTCCTTGCACCAATCACATATAAAAATAAAACACTAGGCTCTAAAGATTACAAATAAAATATTTCTTCAAAATCCAAGAAACGTCTCTAAAACTTTTGGTTCTGTCTTTGAATTTAGATCTCGGAGCTCACTAGTGAACTAAACAACTCCAGAAGGCATACCTAAAAATAACATCAGGCGGAGGAAAATGCAGTTTTGTGCCATAATGTCTTAAAACATTCAGTTATGATTTGATACTATTCAATGTTCAGTTGCATATTTGGAGGAAAAAATCATTACTTTTTTAAGGAAACATTATTTAAAACTATATGGAAATTTAGTTGATTCTCATGAATGACAGAAGTGTTTACAGACTACTTACTCATCTGTTCAAATAATTACTTAATATCTACTATGTGCCAGACACAGCTGTAAGTGATATTATTCTTACTGCTCTAGATGCTGACATTTTTAAAGATGATCTGATGAAGACAGATAAAATGCCACCACTTACACTCATATTAATCTGAACCCTGTGAAATACCATAAACCATTCAAATGCACTAGAAAGTGGTAAGAAAAGTATTCAAATGCTCTGAATATATGTAAGGTGAGAAAAGTAATATTTATTAAATAGTTATCATGTGACACAAACACTACTTTTTATCATATAATTTAATAATATCTTACTTTGTAGGTGGGAAAACTGAGGCAGGTTAAGAATTTCAGTCACACATCTACTAAGTAATTGACCCAAGATTCAAACTCAGGTTTGTCTAAACTTTATAAAGTCTTTGTTTTTCTAACTACCACAAGCTAGCTGTTTTCAAAAGTTTTCTATGCAAGTTTCTATGCAAGAGGAAATAGCAGCAATTCTGGGAATGCTCAAATTAAAAACAGACAAGGAAGCTGTTAAAAGGAGCCATCCCATAATAAGCAGACCACAAAAATCTGAGGCAAGAAACTCTTTCTAGATGTTTCCAGTTTTCCAATATTCTTGCTTCAACACAGTAACCATATAATGTTTGTCATTCAAATAAGTATGCATTGTAGGTTTCCAACAGCAAGATTTGAACTTCTAGTCCTTCATTTAATTTTATCATCTTTTTGAAATACGAATTCATAAATCTACAAGGCTCTCCACTAATTTTGCTTTACAATGTAACACTACCTAACTGCCAATATTGAAGTATAAGAATCTCATCCATCCATCCATCCATCCATCCATCCTTTCCACAAATAATTACTGATTTCCTATTGTGTGCCAGGTAGTCTTCTAGGTATTAGGGATGTAATGATGATCAGGATTCTAAGATCCTTGTTCTCAAGGAGTTCACATTCCAAGGGTGAAGAAAGACAGTTAATAAACAAGTAAAAGAGTACACAGAGAAGATATTTTTATTGTGATGTACTGTTAATGAAATAAAATGGGTGATATTATAAAGACTAACGAGGCGGGAGGTAGGAAGGTACTTCACTAGATTGGTTGTCAAGGAAGGCCCTGTGGGAGTCATTTGAGCTAATACCAAAACATGAGAAGAAACCAGTCATGGAAAAGGCAGGGGAAAGAACTCCAGGCAGTGAGAACAAGGAATTTGGTGCATTACAAAATCTCTGGGACTGAGTGAAAGCAGTCCTGAGAGGAAAATTCATAGCACTACAGGCGTACATCAAGAAACAAGAAAAATTCCTAATTGACTTTCTAACCCTACAACTTAAAGAACTAGAAAGTAAACAAAAAGAAAAACCCAGAGCAAGTAGAAGGAAAGAAACAGTAAAGGTCAGAGCAGAAATGAACAACAGAGAAACTAAAAAAACAAAAACATCACAATGAAACAAAGAGCTGACTCTTTGAAAAGATGAACAAGATTGATTGACCCTTAGCCAGACTCACCAAGAAACAAAAAGAGAGGACCCAAATAAACAAAATCAGAAATAAAAGAGAAATAACAAATGACACCACAGAAATACAAAGAATCATTAAAACATACTATGAACAATTATACGCCAACAAATTGGACAATCCAGGTGAAATGGAGAAACTTCTAGAAACATACAACCTCCCAAAACTGAACCTGGAGAGATAGAAAACTTGAACAGACCAATAACAACTAAGGAAATTGAAGATGTAATCAAGAAACTCCCTGCAAACAAAAGCCCAGGCCCTGATAGCTTCACGAGGGAGTTTTACCAAACATTCAAAGAAGATCTAACACCCATTCTCCTCAAACTATTCCAAAAACCCCAAGAAGATCCCAAACTCACTTTATGAGGCCAGCATAATTAGAATTCCAAAACCAGATAAAGACACTACAAAGAAAGAAAACTACAGGCCAATATCCCTGATGAACACAGATGCCAAAATCCTTAACAAAATATCGGCAAATCAGATCCAGCAATACATTTAAAAAATTATTCATCATGACTAAGTGGGATTCATCCTAGGGTTGCAAGGACAGTATACTATTCTCAAATCAATAAATGTGATACACCACATAAACAAAATGAAAGATAAAAACCATATGATCATATCAATAGATACTGAAAAATCATTCAACAAAATCCAGCACTCATTTCTGAGAAAAACGCTCAGCAATGTGGGAATAAAGGAATCATATCTTGACATAATAAAGGCCATATGTGAAAAACCTACAGCCAGCATCATACTCAATGGGCAAAAACTAAAAGCATTCCCCTTAAGAAGAGGAACAAGACTGGGATGCCCATTTTTGCCACTCTTATTTAACATAGTACTGGAAGTCTTAGCCACAACAATCAGACATGAAGAAAAAATAAAAGAAATCCAAATTGGAATGGAGGAAGTTAAACCGTCATTATTTGCAGATGACATGATACTGTACATAGAAAAGATTCCATCAAAAATATACTAAATTTAATAAATGAATTTGGCAAAGTAGCTGGTTACAAAATTAACATCAAGAAATCAACAGCATTCTGATACACCAACAATGAACTCACAGAAAGAGAAACTAAAAATATAATCCCATTTACCATTGCGGCAAAAAAATTAAGATACCTAGGAATAAACTTAACCAAAGAAGTAAAGGACTTAGTCACAGAAAATTACAGGTCATTGAAAAAAGAAATAGAGGAAGATATAAAAAAGTGGAAGCACATATCTTGTTCATGGATTGGAAGAATTAACATCATTAAAATATCCATACTATCCAAATCCATCTACAGATTTAATGCAATCCCCATCAAAATTCCAATGACATATTTCACAGAACTAGAACAAATACTCCAAAAGTTTATATAGAACCAAAAAAGACCCTGAATAGCCATAGAAATCTTGAAGAACAAAGAAGAACAAAGTAGGAGGGATCACAATATTGAATATCAGGTTATACTACAAAGCCATTGTAATCAAAACAGCCTGGTACTAGCACAAGAACAGGCAGATAGATCAATGGAACAGAACAGAGAACCTGAAAACTGACCCAAGGCATTATGCTCAATTAATATTTGACAAAGGTGGTAAGAGCATACAGTGGAATAAAGACTGACTCTTCAATAAATGATGTTGAGAAAATTGAACAGCTACATGCAAAAAAATGAAACTAGACCATCAACTTACACCACACACAAGAATAAACTCAAAGTAGATAAAAAACTTATATGTGACTCGTGAACCCATAAAATCCTAGAAGAAAATGTAGGCAACAAAATTTCAGACATCACACGCAGCAGAATTTTCACTGATACATCCCCTAAGGCAACAGAAACAAAGGAGAAACTGAACACATGGGACTACATCAGACTAAAAAGCTTCTGCACAGCAAAAGAAACAACCACTAAAATGGAAAGGGAACCCACTATATGGGAGAGCATAATTGTCAATGACATATCAGATAAGGGGTTAATTTCCAAAAGATATAGAGTACTCATACAACTCAACAAAAGAAAGACAAAGAACCCAATTAAAAAATGGGCAGAGGATTTAAATAGACACCTCTCCAAACAGGACATACAAATGGCCAAGAGACATATGAAAAAATGCTCAATGTCACTAATCATCAGAGAGATAGATGCAAATTAAAACAACTATGAGGTATCACCTCACACCTGTCAGAATGGCCACCATCAACAAATCATCAAAAAACAAGGGTTGGTGAGGGTGTGGAGAAAAGAGGACTCTGGTACACTGCTGGTGGGAATGCAGACTGGTGCAACCACTATGGAAAACAATATGGTGTTTCCTCAAAAATTAAAAACTGAACTGCCATTTGACCCAGTGATCCCACTTCTAGGAATATATCCTAAGAAGCCTGAAACACCAATCAGAAAGAATATATGCAGCCCTATGTTCACAGCAGCATTATTTACAGTTGTTAAGATCTGGAAACAGCTCAAGTGTCCATCAGTAGATGAATGGATAAAAAAGCTGTGGTACATTTACACAATGGGATACTATGCAGCTGTAAGAAAGAAAGAGCTTATCCTTTGAGACGACATGGAGGGACCTGGGCAGTATTATGCTAAGCTAAACAAGCCAATCAGAGAAAGACAAATATCACATGATCTCACTTATTTGTGGAATATAATGAACAAAACAAGCTGATGAACAAAATAGACCCAGAGACATAGATGTAGGGTTCAGACTACAAACCTCAGAAGAGGGGACGGGGTGGGAGGGTGGAGAGATAAACCACAGAACTTATATGCCTGTATGCGTAACCATGGACACTGACAACAATGTTGGGTGGGGGCGGGATTGTGAGGAACATGTCAATGAAGGAAAAAGGAGAAATATCTGTAAAAAAAATTTAAAACAATTAAAAATAAATTTTTTTTAAAAAAAGGAATTTGGTGCATTGAAGAAACAGAAAAGAGCCCAGAAAGGCTGATGGGGCGGAAAGGATTGATGATGAAGTTGAGAGAGGTAGAAGACTGTGTATCTGCAGGCTTGTGGGAGGAATCCTAAGTGTATCTGAAGTGCAGTAGAAGTCCTAGCATGCATTAAGCAGGAGATGACAACAATTTGGCTTATGGAGAACAGACTGTATTGTAATAATATATCTAGCTAATATTTACTGAGTGTCTACTAAGTACCAGGCATGTTCTAAACATTTAACACAAATTTTAATTAACTTAATCTAACATCCCCTTGAGATCAGCACAAATATCGTGTTGTGCAGAGAGTGTGTAATACTAGCACAGTGTTCAAGCCTCCTGCCGAGGTCACAGTCGGGAAGTGGTAGAGCCAGGATGTGAATCAAACAGGCCAACTCTAGAGCCTCCTCCTTAACCACTATGCTGTGTGGTCCCCTTGGGAATGAAAGCGCAGAAGCAAATAAACCCATGAGGAGGCCATTGCCATGGTAGAAATGTGAGGTGACGATGGTTTGAACAGGGAGGTGGTGCTGAAAACTGAGAAAAGTAGATGGATTTGAGATAGATTTTGAAAAAATAATTGAAGGTATTTATGATAATGAAACACAGGAAGGGGTAAAGAATGTCTTCCAGGTTCCTTCCTTAAACAACAAGGACCATGGTGTTCATTTCCGAGTTGGAGAAAAATGGGTTTATGAGTGTGTAGGGGATGAAATCAAGACTTATGTTTTTGATATGTGAAACCTGATGTGCAAATTATCCCTAACTTTGGAGATATCAAATAGGTAGTTAGATATGTAAGCCTGAAGCTCAAGGGAGAGGTCGGGGAGCATCACTGTCCTACAGGAGAGAGATTTACAGATGTGAAGCCCTTGGAAAGAGCAGGAAGAGAAGAGGGCTGAGGACTGTGACCATAAATTGTGGGGACAAGGAGGTGGAGATAAAGCCAACAAAGGTGACTTAGGAGTGACTTGAGAGGCAGAAGAAACACTCAGGGGGATGAGATTAGGGGAGCCAAAGAGGAAACTCTTTCCCAAGAGAGGGGCTTGTTCAATTGTGTTTGCTACTGAGAAGTTGAGGGAAAATGAATGCAGACAAGAGAATGTTAGATTTGCCAATGGGGTCACTCACATGCTTAACAAGGGCAAATTGTGGAGAAAGGATTTTGGAGAACTTTTGCTGTGAAGAGGAGCAGAGAAATAAGATGACAGTTGGAAGCTTATGAGGGATCAAAAGGAGCTTTTTTTTGAACGATGCATATACGTGAGCAGATGTGTGCGCTGATGTAAATGAGCACATGTGTGTTGATCGTAATTAAACACAGCATCTCTTCTAAGACATGCGACCTACATCTATAAAACTACAGTGGAGAGTGAAGTAATTATTTAATGAACATCTCCTGGTTTCTTGGAGACAAAATAATCATTTCACATATAAACATTCCTGGGATTTCTGAGCTATTTTGGAGCCTTGAGTGCTCCCATAAAAGTCTCTCTGGTGCAGTCCTCCACAGCAACCGAGGACGTGAAGTGAGACGAAGGGGTAGGTTTCCATTTCTTCCTAGAACTCATGCTGTCTTTGAGACAAGGGTCTCTCCTTGGTGTTCTACCAAGCATCAGTCAGATTGTTTGAATTGAACTGGAGGAAAAAATCTTGAGGAAAAAGATCTGGGTCTAAATATGTAATGTAGTATGAGTAAGGAATCTACCCAATTGGGGGAGGGAGTTGCTGATGCTGAAACTGGAAAACAGAGTGGCTCTATCATCGCCAGAGACAGGTGAGCCTGGCAAGGGTGGAGGCGGAGGTACAAGCTTTATTTCTCTTGTTCTTTCTTTCAGAGGCTATGATATCTCCAGAATCAGCATGTTATTAATACTTCTGACTTTTCCTCTCTTTGGCAATATAAGTTCATTTGCAATTTCCAAGCCATGCCTTTTCAAAATCTCAGGGGTTTTTTTTGTTTTTGTTTTTGGTTCCTTGGCAGGAGAAGATGGCAGAGAGGGAGAGGGAGAGGCAGGGAGAACTGGAAAGCTAGGAAGGACACAAAAGACAGAGATGAAGACAGGCCAAAAACAGAGATGAAGACAGACCAAGAAGCTATCTCTTATTCTCCTGAAAACCTTCCAAGGAAACACCAAACCACTCTAAGGATGCCCGAGTTGCAGTTAGCTCTGTACAGCAAGGTAAATATTCCCACTCCCATCTGAAGTGATGGCCATTGGGGGTAAAAATGAAAAAAAAAAAAAAAAAAAAGCACAGAGGAAAAAACAATGTTCTTTGTAATCATCTGTGTAATCGCTATATTTGGGTTTTTTCTATATGGAGAAAAATTCTTTTAGAGAACATATGAGTATCATGGTATTTACTTTGTTTTCAAGACAGGAACAAAGAAAGAAAAGAGAGAGAGAGAAAAAAAAAAAGAACTTTAGACTATTTAGAAATAGTGTAAATCCAGTGACATTCATGATATAAAATTCTGAATTTTGGAAGTTAGCTGTGCAGGTGAAATGTCCATCCCCAGAATGGCTGAGTAAATGATGTCCTTCTGCAGGGTGGAAAATGCATTGTCCCAGCACACGATGACAGTACAGGGACTGGCTGCCTGGAACACACAGTCCTGGAAAGGAGTCCTGTCAGTACCATTCACCGCTCGTCACCTCCTAGGACTGGTCCCTCACCCACAAAGGGTGTTCAATAAATACCTACTTAACAAAAAAATGGAAAGAACCACAAATTAATACAGCGCCCTCTCACCCTGGCCGGTTTGGCTCAATGTTAGAGCTTCGGCCCATAGACCAAAGAGTCACGGGTTCGATTCTGGTCAAGGGCATGTACCTCAAGTTGTAGTTTGTCCCCAGCCCTGGTTGGGTCCTGCGGGAGGCAACCAGTCGATGTGTCTCTCTGGCATCGATGTTGCTCTCTCTCTCTCTCTCCCTTTCTCTCTCTCCCTCCCCTCTACCTGATGATAAATAGAAAAAATATCCTCTGGTGAGGATAAAAACCAAAACAAAACAAAATAAAAAAACATAATATAGCACCATCTCACTTTTGCAAAAAGCAAACCAAAATAAATCCTATATATATGACAGTCACCACTCTGACCTATGTGTTTGCACATTTCTATTACTTTTAAATAAAAAAAAAAAATATAATAACAAGCATTAAAGAACATACAGTTCTCAGAAATACCTCAGGATCCATAGGAGGGCAGGTTAGGACCCACAGGGTCTGGAGAATTCTGAGGGGTAGGTGGGTTTCTATCTGCACCGCCACTCACACCAAAGCAGAGAGAATGACTGAGCCAGCCAGGAAAGAGGGACCCCGGGAAACTCATCTGAGGGGGATGAGTGCTCAGTGAGCCCACCTCATGAGCACTGGTGTCATTGGGAAGCTCGGTGTGGGTTTCCTCAAAAGAGAGAGCAGTCACCTGAAATGACTGGCTGCCTTCTGGAGCCAGATAGTAGGTGCCCGGGCAGCGGGCACCTGGACCTGACCATGGCTGTCCAGCGCTGGGAGAAGCAGCTGGTTCGGAGTCTCTCTGCTGGCAGGGGAGGGGCTGGAGTGTGTCTCCAAAGCAGGAGACAGCCAAGCTGAGCAGCAGGGGAGGTCTGGGGTAGTTCTGGGCCCAGGAGCCAGCAAAGCCAATTAACAACACAGGCACCACTCAGCAGTCTTGCACACCTGAGATGCCCGCGTCTCCCCTGGGTCAGTGGGAGGAGACTGGCACTTCCTCAGAGGAAAAAGCACCTGCAGGGCCAGGTGGGGTGGTGGCTCGTGTCCCGGGGGGGTCCTGGGAAAGTGGGTATGTGGCTTTGTGTGAAACTCCTTCATCACTTCAAACTGGGCTTCAGGCTTTTCCCATGCTGTCCAGTGCCAGCTCTTCAGTGGAGCATTTCCTGGTTTTGTCAGCAAGAGAGCTCTCTTCTAGCACCCACAGCCCTGGGCGCATGGTTCTGTGATGGAGACGACGATGATGATGTTATCACTATGATGTTGCTTGACACAAACTTCTCAGGACAGGAATGTGTCCTTCATCTAATGGATCTATTGAACTGAGTACTGGGTATGGTTCCAGTTGTTTTATTTCTCCAACTATTAAGATAGTGTTCTACTCTCAACAGATTTCATCTAATGAATGAAAATATATCACTTATCCTGTTCTCATAACTATGCCTTCTACCAAATCCAACAAATACTTAAGTAGCTGCTACGTGTCAGCCATGGTGCAGGTAACCACACATTACTCCTGCCTTTATTGGGCTTACAGTCAGTCTACGAGGGAGCCAGGGAATCGAATATAAAATTTTTTACCCAGTTTACATGGTATGATAGAGGAAACATAAAGAAGGGGCACCTGACCCAGACTTTGAAACATATCCTTCAGCTACCTACCATAATCTATAAATACGTTTACCTACATAGGTGACCTTTGAATAACACAGGTGTAAACTACTTGGGTCCACTTTTATGTGTCTTTTTTTCCCCAATAAATATATACACAGCCCTCCATTATCCCTGGTTTTCCCATCCACAGATTCCATCAATTTCGGATAAAAAATGGATGGACGCTTGGGAATGCACACATGTGGAGGGCCGGCAGTATGCATTGCTCTGTACCATTTTATGTAAGGGACTTTATCATCCACAAATTTTGGTGTCTGAGGGGGTGTTGAAATCAATCTCCTATGGACACTGAGGGATGATTACACCTGAGTTTTGGGGAAGTCAAGTTACACCCGATTTTCGACTGCACTGGAGTCGGTGCCCCTAACCCCTGTGTTGTTCAAGGGTCAACTGTATTCACATCTGGCCTTTCTTTTCTTTCTTAAATGTCTTTTTGGGTCTACCCAAGTCTCAATACAAAGTTATCATTTCTCTACTATTTTCAACATCTCTTTCTCTCTTTCTTTATTATGTATTTCCCCTCGGCCTAAAAACCTTATCAAAATATCTGTGATTCCATAAACAGTCTATCTTCACTATACATGCAACACTTGTTTTTATTCTATTTCTCTTTCCAGTCCCACTTAGGTTTTTTATAAAAAGCTGTCTACATTCTATTTGTCATCTCCCCTTCACATCTCAGCCTGATGCAGTTGGATTCTATCCCCACAAGTTTCTGGGACTGTTTTTGCCTAAGATCTCTGATAACCCAGTGGTCTTCTCCCTGAGTACTTTCCAGCACACACCTCCTAATCCTGCTATGACCTATGGATCTACCAGCTACATCCTTGTTGAAAGTCTTTGTTTAGGGCGGAGACACCGTCACTCCCGGTTCTTCTCCTTCCTCTCTGAGTGCTGGTTCTCAGGTGCCTTGGTTTCTGTATCCTGCCTACTTTTGCTTCATCTCAGAGTTCCAGCCTTGGTTCTCCAATCTTCTTCCTCCATGTACTCTCCTCGGGTAATAGCAACTTCCTTAACTTCAGCCACCAACATCTCTGACCTCTCTTCACTCCAGACCTTTACATTTATCTCAAATGCAACAAAGCCCAATCTCAGCTCATCAACGGGACTCGATGTCCTCCTCCCGAGTCCTGGCTGCTCCATTTGTGCTCATCCAGTGGAACCTGGGCACAGTCCTTTTCCCTTCCACTTGCACCTGGTGACAAAGACCCATCTGCTTTGGCCTCTAATCCTCATACCTGCATTTTATCAGTCTTCACTTAGACTGCCACTTGGCCTTCAAACCAGGCAGGCTCCCAGCACCAGTTCCTGCCCCTCCCATCCACTGTCCAACACGTAACCAAAAACATTATTCTAAATTATAAATCTGGTCATAACTCTTCTCTGTTGAGAACCCTTCATTGGTTTGGCAAAACCTTTATGAATTGCCTGGCTGGTGTGTGTGGATTGAGCATCATCCCATGGACTGAGAGGTCCTAGTTTGATTCTTGTCAGGGCACATACCCAGGTTGCAGGCTCAATTCCCAGTTGGGGGCATGTGGGAGGCAGAGGCTGGATGTTCCTCTCTCACCTCGATGTTTGAATCTCTCTCTCCCTTCCTTTCTCTCTAAAAAGTCAATAAAAACAAAAAAAAGAGACCTTTATGAATTGCACAATGGCAGTCCACGAGCCACATCCCACTATTTGTTTGTTACTTTGCCTACAGAGTTGGTTAAAAAGCGGAGTTTTTGCCCTGGCCAGTTTGGCTCAGTGGTTGGAGCGTTGGCCTGCAGACTAGAGGGTCTTGGGTTTGGTTCCTGCTAGGGGCACATACCAAAAAAAAAAAGCTGAGTTTGGCCCAGCCACTGTGGCTCAGTTAGTTGAGCATCGTCCCATGCACCAAGAGGTCGCTGGTCAGGGAACGTGTCCAGGTTGCTGGCTTGATCCCTAGTGGAGGGTGTGTAGGAGGTGGCCAATTAATGTTTCTCATCAATGTTTCTCTCTCTCTCCCTCTCTCTTCCCCTCTCTCTAAAAATCAATAAAAACTTACTTTTTAAAAAGCTGAGTTTTAAAAATTCCGAATACCTTTAGAAGGTATTCTGAATACCATCCAGTTCCAGAGTCCCCCTAACTGTCACCTGTCCAGGCAGCCTCAGTCTGCATTTCTCCTCTAGTTTCTGTACGAACCCTTGATCTCACGGATCAAGTTCTTAGCCTGCCTTGCTAATCTCATTTCATGCTTTTAACTCAGGTCCACTGATGCCAAGGCTCATGCTTATCCGCCCTACTAATTAATGTCACTTCTTTGAATCCTTGGGCTTATGAAATGTGAGAGGCTGATGTGATAATAGAGCAACAAACTCAAATTACAAGGGCGGAGTGGGTGTGGGTAAAAGGGACAGGGAAACAAAACAGGTGAGCAAAGGCAGTCATGTGGGAATCACATCCAAGGTTTGCTCTCCATTTATTTTAGTGCCAGGGTTAGGGCAGTAAAATGATAGATTTTTCCAATCCCTGTGTGTTACTCATCTTTGTAGCCTTAGCATAATTCCTGATCCTTGGCAGAGATTAAGTAAATGGCTGTTGCATAATACATGTTTGTGGAAGTTGACAAAATGTGGAATGTCTTGCTCTTCCCAGGCTACAATTTCCCTTTTTTTTGGGGGGGGGGATGTCTTTCAGTGTACCCACTGACTATTTAAGGCACACACTATATAGTGTACCCAGCACATCCACTTTCGCTATACCTCTAATCATCCTAATATCAAAGAAAAAACAAAAATGAAGCCATGGCTTGAAATAGTAAATCCAGAGAAAGAGAATTATATAGGAAAATAAAGGAAGAAGATGCTTTCTCCTCTGCCTTACTTTTCTACCATTTAGACACAAATGAAATCCATCATGTAGATATAAGTAATGTTATTGCTAAAACTAATGGCATAGGAATTGTAAATAAACAGTGAGATGCTATAATTTCCCAGGGCTGTGCAGGCATTTCCCTTGTCCATGCCATGGGTTTAAACAGACTGGTTGGCCACCACCTCCACTGTCTTGTCCCTCATCCCTCTCATGATGCCACTTTGCACATACCCCTTGCCTTTCTCATACAAAATCACAAACACACACAGACCACAAAGCAGTAAAGTTGACTTCAGCTGACTTCAGAGTCATCTGGAAAACCTGTCAAATACAGATTCCTGGGCTCTCCCGTTCTGAGATCATAGGGTGGGGCCGAGGCGTCCACATTTTAAACACATGTTCCTGAGCATTCTAAAGCAAACACCGTACTCTGAAATTGAGAAATATTGTCATAAAGATGAATATTTTAGAACATAGAAGATTTTCACATTGAGTGCTAAAATTTGCTCTCAGGTATAGTCCAATTCCATCATGATTACTTTCACAGTCCCTGCTGCTAAGTATTTTTTTATTATTATTATTAAATGTCAAAAAAATGTTGCTCTTGTCTTCTAATTGCAGTTACCACATCCTCACAGAAATAGTGCCTCTGTAACCTGTTTTATTTACAGATTTCTGTGAATGAGGTAGCTAAGCACCTGAAATATATACTGTGCAACTGTGCCTGAGTCTTATCCTCATTAAAATGATACTGCAGTCTTAGGGTCTTGGTTTTTTTCTTCACAGCGGGTTGGCAGCCATTCAATTATGCTGTAATTTGGTACTGCAGCTCACTTTACTTTAAGCAGTTCATCTCAATTCTGTTCATTATGTTCAAAGGCTTACTCTATCCAGATGCCAAGTTTCCTCTACTGGACAAAAGCATAACAGAAATATTTCTGCTTGGCAAGGCCTGGCGAATCTTTGGAGGCGTTGTCATGCCGTGGCAGAGTGCTAGTTAGGTTGTAATTTGCCTTAATTGTTCTTCTCACAAACAGCAACAATGATTACCTCTAGGTTATGGGCATTTAAGGATTTCTTCACAGCCACTGTAAAAACCAAACCACTTTCTGCAAACCTTACTCAGGACTAGACAGTAAAGAGCCTTGGATTCTGACCTTTTAGTGTATTGACCAGGTACATAGTTTTTAATGGGTTAAGTCACAAACTTTTCTATGTATCTGTGTGTGCAGATTAGAAACATGGAAATAGCTCAGAGAAATCATTGGTCTCTCATAAAACAACCAGTGTTCTATACGCATAATTTGTTCCACCTGCCATGTTTACAAGGCACCCCAAGGAGAACTAGCTTAAAACCCAGCAATCCATCTGCCTCCCAGTTTTAAGGGGCAATTATTGCCTCAACTAAGCAAAGAGGAATGCCCAGCATGCTGCTAGCCTTGCCAGGTGACTGATGTATGTGTCTGACTTCTCACCCAGGTCACCAGCTTTCCTAACAGTGGCCAGAGTCCTAGTACAATGACCAACATAATTAACTAACAAAAAAAGGAAGAGAGGCCTAGCTGCAGTGGGCCACGCCCAGCACACAAATCATAAATATGGGTTTAATCACTTTTCGTGGGCATGTTAAAACAAAAAACACAAGCAGGGGGTTTGAGGGAGAAAAGGTAGGGCAACTTTATGCCAAAATGTTGATTAAAAAAACTGATTGAAAGTAAAGGATGGGACATGAAAGCAGGTGTTTTGTTACTATTAACTGTACTTCCTTATGTATTCTTTTCTTTAAGAAAGTGTTAGTTAATATTTACTGAAAATATACGTTTTATTTGTTATGCACACAAAATAGGACCTGGCCTCCAATATGTACAATATCAACTTAATTGTACCCAACTAAGGTCCCAGTGACTAAGTTGAATACCAACAGGAAGGAATAGACTTTTTTTTTTTTTTTTTACCCTCACCCGAGGACATTTTCTCATCTTTTGTTCAGGTAGAGTGGGAGGGAGAGAGAGGAACAGAGAGAAAGAGAGAAACATCGATGTGAAAGGAACACATCGAGTGGCTGCCACCCACACGACCGACCAGGGCTGGGGACAAACTGCAACCGAGGTACGTGCCCTTAGCGGGAACCGAACCCAGGTCTCTCTGGACCGCAGACCGACGCTCCAACCCCTGAGCCAAACCGGCCAGGGCAGGAATAGACTTTTAATAGGAGAATGATGTTGGAGTACATTGCAAACACACACACACACTCACACTCACACACACACACGTGCGCACGCGCGCTTACAAGAAACCATTAAAAGAAGAGCTCTTTGGGGACACACCCCAAATGAATTGCAAAAGGTCACACACAACTCCTTTCTCAAATGAGATAGATACAACATACAAATTAGCATATGGAATATCAAGTCATTAAATGTTCCTTGTCAAGGTTCCCGTGGGAAGGAAAGGGGGAAGAGAATAGCATGTGGGAAGGAATAGAGAAAAGTAAAAGTGGACAGGTTACTTTGAAAAGAGTTTCCGGTTTTTCAATTTCACAGATCAGTAAAATTAAAAGAAAAATATGAGGGTGGGGTGGAGAACACATCCATTATCATAATTTTTTGGTTGTAATACAAATGATAGAAAAGCCAGCCTCTCAAAATCAAAGATAATGGTTTATATTAAGTAAATTTAACTTTGTGTAAACTTACTACATTATCCTTCTTTTAATAACTGAATATCTTAGCATATATGATGCTGTTTACAATTAATGAAATGCCTTTCATACAAATTTGGGGAAAAGAGTCTCTACTTTGCAGTTCTTCAAATGTAATTTTCAAATCAAATTGCATCTTCCTCTATCATTTCACCTCCGGATAGTAAGAATCCCCCTACCTCTGCATGTCCCCTTTCACGCCAGTGAATGTGATGATTTATAAAGAAGACAAGCTTATGCAGAATGATCACTGTAAGGTTTGAAGCTATGGAGGTAACAGACACCTCTAAATAACGTCAGTTTCATTTTAGCAGAGGATAGCTTTTGCAATGTTTGCATGTATCCTGGTCTCTGACTTAACTGCCATGATTAAGCAACCAACACACATTCTGGCCTTAATGTTAAAGTGGCTGGATTAAAACCAGCTGTTTCCCCCTGCTGGTTAGACTGTTTTACATTTTCTTCTGTACTGCCTGCAGCTTTAATGCTCCCCACTGTACCAACCTATTTATTTCCCATCCACCGACTGACCTTCTATAGCATCATTAACATGCCCCCAAAGGCCTTGCTCCTGTCCATTCTAGTCAGCGCAGCACTCGGAGTCGTTGTGGGGTTTGTTGGGGCTCTGCAGGAAAGGCATGCAAAGAAAGAAAAGACACCAACCCAAAGTTTGGGGAATCGCCAGCACGGGAGGACGAGCCCCAGGAAGGAAGGGGATCCCATCAGCAGACAGGATGCAAGGCTAAAGATGGAGAGGCAGGTTTATAGACACCCATCATTAGATGCTTCTGCCACTCAATTCTCAGCTAGTTAATGGCAGAAGGATCAATATCTACTTTCGATTTTCATGTACAGCATTATGGCCTTAGTGGGAGATGGGTCTCCTGGGAAGGAGTGGTAGTCCAGAGAATGGGTCTCGGAGACAGTGATTCATGACCCAAAGTAATAATTTTATTGGTCTGTCAAATATATTTTCTAAAATATATTTGGAGTTTTTCTTTTGTTTTGACCGACTTTTTTTTGTGTGTGTGATAATAGTACTCAGCCTGAAGTCAGCTACAGAGGAAATGAATATGTGGAGAGAAGATCAGTAATAGATGTGGAACTGAGTTATGTAAACAAAGACATGTCAGTTTGAAATGATATCCCCTGGGTTCATCCACACTCAGCCTGAGTGATCCCTGGGATCCAAACAGAGTGAAAGGGAACAGCTCTATGTTCTGCAAATATGACTCCAGCTTCTGAGGACCTTAACTGCTCCAGTTTGTCAGCTTTCTTCCTCATCAAGCAAACTATCAGTAGGTTTCCATTTTAAACTAGATTCATATCTTTCCAATAGCAATAAATATTAAAACATAGCATTTTGATATAATCTCTTTTTTCAGAACTAAGCAGATAATCTAAGGCTTTACAGAGAAAAATAGGCAGCACAGTAGTTCTAAAATACAAGTTATGGATGAAATTATTTTGTGAAAGTATATAATAAATCCAAAGTCACATTTTAAAAATCCCTGAAAAAGTGTGGCTTACCAATATTAACTATAATAAAATATTATATCCAGCTAAATTAGGACATTAACCACAGCCTCTTGATTCACATGTCCCTTCTCATAATGGGTTAATCTTCAAATTATATTTACCCTAAATAAGTTCTAAAAATTATCCGCTATGAAACATACTCCATTAATCATAAAAGAATCACTCATTTAATTTTTACCCAAATTCCTAATACTTCTCAAAGAATTCAAGTCCTTCTAAGTCATGTGCTTCAATGAGTAAGTATAACAGGCTCTGTCAAGTGATAACGGTGGCACCTTCCAGAGTTTTACAGAGATTTGTACTTCTACCAGATACACTTACAACTTTAAGAAAACTTCCTTAATTATGTGCCAAAACTGACATCCCCAAATAGTCAAGTTAAGAACTATCATTTGTTAAACACCTCTATAAGACAGGCACTGAGCTAGGAGTACGCTTAGTTATGTGGTCTCATTCAACCTCATGGCAACTCAACAAGGTAGGTATTATCATCCATTTTATGGAGGTAACAACTAAGGCTTAAGGAGGTTAAGCAACTTGCCGAAGGTCACGTAGTTTATAAATGGTGAAAAAGCCAGAGGGATTGATTCCCTCTCAGGCCTGGAAGATTACAAAGCCGGTGACCTTCCCCTCTGCCAAAACTCTAAGGGCAGTCCTGGGATATAAACCGCCTTGATCCTGAAGTTTAAGAGTTGCTTTATCATTGGGGATTCCATAAACAGCAGTCCACAGGCTTACAAAGGTTGTTAGTGTAAAATGCAAACTAATATATTTTCCAGATTTAACAATGAAATACATTCTTAAACAGTCATAGAAACAAGAAGTTAAAATTTGCATTGTAAATTATAAACAAAAATAACATATAAAAACAGGGATGAAACATTGGGTTCAACCATATGAAGCTGCTGTATGTGTAGGTCAAACAGCCAAAAAAGGTGCAACCATAGAACATTCATCCTAATAACAGAAATATAGTTCTAGGCTCTCAGGGGCCCAGTCTAGGTCCATTCACAATGTACCTATAATGCACACACTTCATACTGTACCTGAACAGAAGCTGTTGCTGCTAATGGTCCTCGCTGAGCGCCCAGAGCTGCTGTGGTTGAACTCTCTGCTCTCTTCCTCAGAGAAGGGAGACTCCGAGGCTGGGGACACTTTGTGCTGTTGCTGGGGCAAGTGGGGCCGAAGAATCAAACGGGGAATTCGGCTTCGAGAAAACTCCTTCTCATGATGCTGCACTCTCTGCTCCTTCTCAAAATTGGACAGCAAAGAGAAAAAAAAGGGAATTTGTTTCCCGTCGGAACCCCGGTCTGTTCCTTCTGGGCTCAGTTTCTAGGAAATCACATTTCTGAGTATTGAATCTTCATAGTGTAGCTCTTATCTCAGTTGCTGAAATGAATTCCAAAACTCTTCCACTGAGCTCACCTTTCTAATCAACCGGAGAGCACACACTCGAGCAAGGATGTGCACGCACGCACACACCCACAACCACACACTCTTCCAGCACGGGCAGGAAGGCCATTCCATGCTCCCGTGCCATTCTAACTCATCTTCCCACTCTGGCTTTTTCTGTCACATTCAAGCTTTCGGCTGTCTCAAAGGCTTTTTATTACTCCAGCACACTCTTGATTTCCTCTAGACTTCCATTTTGCTGTCCCTGAATTAGTGGTGACAATTTGACTTCTGTTATCCTATCTCCTTACATAGACTCCTATACCTAGGACAAGTCTCTCCTGAAAGATCATGCAGCCTTATCTTTCAAATCCCTCCTCTTCCGGCCAGGATCTTAATTATTCATTAATATCCTGGTACACAAGGCTGGTTGCCAACAGAAAAGCAAACAAAAATCCAGTACCCGGTAAGATGGCTCCACCTTTTACATCATGTTTAGCTTTTGTTTTCCTTACACGATACCCATGAGAAAAGATTTTTCTGGCTTTTCTTAAAAACGCAGCATTAAATACAGAGGGTTATGCCTTGGTTTTTTAAAAAAATGCATAAAAAGTACTATCTTGGCAATGTTAATCCAATTTTAAAGTGCTTTGCAAACCATTATCTCATTTGATCTTTATAACACAGGCCACAGAGAGAATACTGACTTATGTCCCTATTTACAGATGAGGAAACTGAGGCTAAAATAGGAAAGTGAAGATGCTTAGCCAACACAGCACTTAGAAGCATAACGGGCCTGAGGTCCAGTGCTTTTCGAAGTCACCACCACCCAGCCTTATTAAAATGGATTCCTAGGAGGAGCTCTTTGCAAAAAACCCACTGCTCCCTCCAACCTCTGCTACTGAAAACAGGCTTTGGATTAGGTAACAAACACTATTTCGAAACATGACCTCTTGCTCCTTTCCAGGGTGCTTACCAGGAAGGATTGCTGCCAAAGCACACGGCTCTGGGAGGCACGCACAGCGCAGGAATCGGAGGGAAAGCCCGAGCCGCGGGAACTCCTGAGGTCGCTCAGGCATCCAGCCTACCCAGGGGCAGAGCCGCACCCAGACTCTGGATTTGCTCTGCACATCAGTCACCCCGCAGGTAGCACACGTCAGCCCCTCGCCCAGCACACTGCGGACCCCGAACCAAAGCTGGATCGCTGACATGCTGGACCCCTTATTTCTCAGTCACCAACACATCAAATGGTTTTTAATCACATCTCACACACGGAGGAAATCAATTGAGAGCTAGACTCCAACCCCCAATTCGGGAGATGGGATTAACCCTCCAAAGGCAATTTTTACGATCCTCCTGTCAATCCCCCAAATCTGTTCCTCCAGTACCACCTACCCATCTCATCACCTGAGCCAACGGCCATCTGCCCCCCATGGTCCCACCACCCCCTTGTCCCTGTTCACCCTGCCTCTACACGCCACCCCCTCAAACTCGCACCTGGCCGCTTCTCGCCCGGTCGTGGCCACCTTTCCTGTCCCCCGGCGCCCAGGGACACAGCCACCCGCGCCCGCACGACGTGCCCTCCTTACCTTGGTTTCTCGGAGGGGTCCCATCGCGCTGCTGTCCGCCCGCTCCTCCTGCCGCCGCTGCCGCCGTCCAGGAGGAGGCACCTGCGTGCACGGGGCGAGGAGACCGCTGAGCCGGCGCGGGCTGCGGGGGCGCTGCTGCGGGGCTGACGCGCCGCCGCCACTGCCGCGGTTCGCGCTCGGCTCCGAGGGCGCGCCCGGCCGCCCCGCCCCGGCCGGACACGTGGTGCGGCCCCGCCACCCGCGGCCACCCCTGGGGCGCCGCCCCCTTCCCTCAACCTCCCTCACCTGCCGGCCCCGCGCGCTCGTCCGCGCCTCGGTTCGCCCCGCCCGCCCGCCTGCGCCGCCGACACGTCCCCCCGGGCCGCGCGTCCCTCCCTCTCTGCGGATCCCGACCCGAAGGACGCAGGCAAGGCTCCAAGCATCTGCATTTGGGAGGGGCCCGACACCCTCCCTCCTCGGGGCACCCGGTATCCGGTTTGAAGGTTGAACACGTCGGATGGAAGAGCTGAGAACAGCGGTGACATCACTAGGAGCCAACATGGAGCAGGGGAAAGTTTTTTCCTCGCGGCTGCTCCCTGCCCTCTCCAAGTCAACATACAGCTCCCCACAATTACCTCGCCCGAGAGAGACAGGGCGGGCCCCCCTCCACCCGGACCCCAGCCAAGCCAATGCTGCAGGGCTGACACAGCATCTGGGTTCCGGGATCTCAAAGGCTGCGCTTCTCGCTGGGGGATTTGCATCAGAAGGTCCTTGGGTTGGCAGCGCAACGCCCCAGGCAAAGGACGACAAGGCGGTTCCCGCCGGACCAGGGAGCCAGGCTGTGTCGGGAGTGAGCGGCCTTTTCTCCAGCTCTGCCCGCAGCCGCTCGGGAGTGAGCCCCAGACACACTGCTATACGAAGGAGACTGCACTTGAACTCAGAAAGCCAGGTTCAAGACACCACTCCACTCCCTTCAACTGAGTACCTTCATGCCTAAAGTTCTTGACCAATTCTGAATAAACGACATCTGAACCTTGACCTTTTCGAACTTTAAGTTTATCCTAGTGAAACTGAGGGATGATGATGATGATGATAATAACAACAACAACAACAATAATAATAATACCTACCTCAAAGGGTAGCTATGAGAATTAGATGGGGAAAACAAAAGAGCTGTACCCTACTGATAGAATGAAACTTTTCAAAGGACAGTTAAGTCACCCCCAGGTTGTCCATTCAATATTTGCTGAGGCCTCTTACATGACTGACCTCATTTGTGAGGCAGACAAATGTATTCAAAAAAGCTCCAAAACCTGTCCAAATGAGGCTCTGAATAGGGACCACCAGCTGGATCACAGGCCTTGGTTTATTTTTATACTGGGTGTACTTACACCTAACCTGGTGATGAAACTCAACATGTATAGTAACTTAGATGCCATTTATTCAGACCTGGGGAGTATTCTAAGTAGCCATGTGGGTGGGGAACAGCCTGATTCTTACACCCAAGTGTCTGTCCTACATGGGAGGACTATGATCCATAAAAATCATATCTGAATCTTCAACATCCCCATTTGTCTGCCCTCCAAACAGCATTTTCCTCAGTCCTCAACTGTCAAGTCTGCAAATGTACAGTGTGGGTCTAGAGAGAACCTGAAATCAGAAGATTAGTGGAATCAATCTGCCTTTTTCCTATACCTCTGAAGAAATTTTACTCCATACAACGTCATGCCTTTTCAATCTACTTAGCTCTCTTAAGCAGTGAGGTTGGTTAGAATTCTTTATTTGGGAGGAAGATGTGATTAATTAATGCTTTCTATACTCATAGCTGTCTCAGATATGAACTTCAGGAAAGTGATGATCTACAATGACTCTTACAGTTTATTATTTCCAAATTTATGAGCCTGAGCACATATACTGTTAGACAGGAATGGACTGTTAAGGTCACAAGGTGCTTCTGAGTTCCTTGCTGAGAACTGAGTCTGTGCAGCAGAAACATCCTCCTTTGAGCTATCCAATTCAGGGTCATTCTTGACTTCTTCTTTATGCCATGGTCCCTGCATAGCATAAACCACATAGCAAGTGATCTCCATGCTATCTAGTAATAATGTCTTGAATTTGATCACTTTTGTTCACTGATCGACTGCATTATCCTCAGTTTAAGTCTCAACCACAAACATCCTGGATTATTGCAATAGTGATCTAACTACAATTGTCTTGCTTCCAATTTTGCCTCTTATTCCTTTCTCACCAGTTTTTCAATTTTTGCACTTCTGATGGGCCAAAATCAAGACATACTTCTTCATTAAAACCCATTAAGATTTCCCAGATGTCCTCCAAGTACTGTAATATTCAAACTCCTTAATGTGGCACAAAGGCCTTTAGTGATCTAGCCTTGTTTACCTCTCCAATTTAATTTCTTGCCACTCCTATTCCCTTGCTTTCCCCCTTCATTACTCCATCCCTCCACAAACTATGCCTCTACCTTTCAAACTGTACACTGTTCAGTTCTTTGGAGGTACTTGTTCTCTTTCCCTCTAGACCAGTGGTTCTCAACCTTTTGGGGGTAGAACGACCCTTTCACAGGGGTCACCTAAGACCATTGGAAAACACATATTTCCGATGGTCTTAGGAACTGAAACACCGCTCCTCTATCCGTCTCCACGCGGGTCCGCCCACATGCAGTTATGCCCACATACAACATTCGGAACTGTATTAAAGGGTTGAGGCATTAGGAAGGTTGAGAACCACTGCTCTAGACTATTGTACATGCTGGTCCTTTTGTCCAGAGCAACTCTTGCACCCCACCCACCCATCCTCCTCAACTCCTAAAGATATACTAAATTTCATTTTTGAGACAGCTTCTTTCAGAAAACCTCCCCTGATCCTCTAAGAAGGGTCAGATTCCTCCCTTATATACTTCTAGGACACCTGTATTTAATTTACACCAGGAGAGCCGTTGCGCTCTTGCATCAGAATTCCTTATTTGTCTGTCTTCACCAGGGAAAGTAGTCTGTGCCTAGTACAGGTCCTGTCACACAGTAGGCACTCAATATACAACAGTCAAATGACTAAGTGAATTACATTACCCCATAAGGGGCCCATCAGTACAGGAGAAAATACACAGACACAACTTCTGTTCTGAAAATGACTCAGAGAAAGCTGCCTCCATTATGTCTTTGTATTTGATGACGGGGTGTGTGCCTAAAAAATCCAACATGTGTTCAGTGAAAGCTTTTACAGCAGAAGTACAGGCAGTGAGAGGCTGTGCGGTGAGAGGCTCCCAGTTGTCACCATAGCAACCCTGCGGAGGGAAAGGCTGATGATTTAGTGTTCAAATGCCTCTTAGCTCTGTACTTTTGGAACCCCAGCCTGTTTTTCCACTGTTCTAAAAGGCAAGTTTTACATATGATAGTATCTATGTTGCCTATAATGTCATTTGTTTCTTATGTCATTAAGAGAAATGTCTTACAATATGTGGATTATACCATCAAAGAGATATAATCTAATACAGTATATTATATTCATCTTTCATTTGCTTTAAAAATATTCCCATGCATCATTTTCAGTTTCTACTTACACACTTATTTTATGGTCTGGTTTTGTAATTTTGTGGCTTTTCCTTTAGAAATAAATGTCATGCTGGTTTTTAGAAAATATCAGCTGCTGTAGAAGGCTACAAGATCAGCTGCTTCAAGATTATAAACCACATCCCTGTTCAGGTCTGGGAAGAAACAGAGTTTTGCAGATGGGGGAGCGGGGGGGGGGGAAGAAATGTGTCTATGTAATTATACTGTCAAATCTGGTATATATTATTTGATTCTTTGTTTACATGAAATTTGTAATTAAGCAATTCATACCTTTCATTTGCCCACAACTTTATATCTTTTAAGAGCTCTTTCACCCATATAATCTTATTTGAGACTCACAAAAATCCTGTGACGTGTATGTGGCCCACCCCTGAAACCAGATACGTGATAAAGGATAGGTTTTTATGGATAGGAACCCCCACCCCCAACCAGACTGCAAACTTCACAGGACAGACAATACAAATACACTGCCAAAGAGAAAACGTCTGCACCATACAACCCAGACATGCCGTGCTGCCCATATCCGCTCTTCCTCACAGCTCACCTGAGTATGCCGGGGCTCTCTGGGGCTCAGTCAGGGCTGACAACGCACCATCTCCCAATCCTATCAGCTGTGCAAGCAAGCGCTGCCCTCTGTCTCAGTGACCTGATGTTGGGAGATCTGCACAGCAACAAGGAGCTGCTGACGTGCTTTACAACACGTCACGAAGAAAAGAAACTGCATTCTGGGCATCCTGGGATTTGTGTGTGTGTGTGGTGGGGGGAAGACCCATATATATTTTTTAACCAGAGAAAGAATCTGTTAAAGAGCATGTGTGAGTGATCAACCCTTTTTCTATTGCATATGTGTTATTGTTATGATATGGTTAAAGGATTTTGATGTTGTAAAATTGTAATGAGTGGAATTCCACAAGATCACTCCGTGATGTGGGGGCCCAGAAAGTAGCTGAGGTAGAGAGGGGAGTGCGGAACCTGAGGCAAGGCCGGCTGGAACATTCATTGGGTTTGGAGTGTGTCAGTTATCTCTGTTCTGCAAATGAGCTTTCAGTCAGAGGCATCTCTCAGATGAAGAACAGGAATTAAGGGCAAGTCCACATGAGGAGGCAGAGGTTGGGAACTGGGGGCTGGGGCTTTAAAGATTGGTAAGGATACCATCTTCTGCTGCCTAATGGGGAGCAGACCTGAAGTATCCTCCTAGAATGCCATCTGCTGTTTGTGGCCCTTTGTCCATCTGTGAGAATAGAAGTTACTAGCCAAAGACAGGGTATGGTGACTGTATTGAACAAACTGGGGACACATGGTTAGATAAGTAGGTGTTGACTTATTGGGACAGCAGATTAGAATGACTGAAATTAAGATGCTCTGGAAAGTGTGAGTGTAAAGGTTGCCATCCGGGTAGGAGAAACTGAATCTTGACATTTGCCTAATGAGATGTTTCAACTGACTGGACAAGACAGGGAGGTGTGTGGGTCTCGCAGGCTTACAGAAAGGGCAAGGCTGTTACCTGTGAGTTGGCGTAGGAAGGCCTCAATCTGGAGGCTGGATCCTGAGCCCGAGAGAAAAGCACCTCCCTCTCCCAAGAGAACAGAAAGTACGGGAAGGACTGGGCAGCCGAAAGCTGCCTGAACCCAGCAGGTAACTCCCTAGACAGAAGGCAAGGAACGAAGGCCGAGACTCTTCTCAGGTGTTGTAGGGGCAGAGCAGGTAGTCCAGGTTAGGGGCTCTGAAGGATTCATTCAGCCTCCACAGCAGTCTACGCTTAGACAAGAAATTTACAATCTGGGTTCCCAGAAAGCAGCTCTGTGACTAGATTTGTATTACATTAAAATTATTTCATTTATTTCCACAATTTTGTACTTGTTTTCCCTTAAACTTTCTGGTAAGCGTACTTTTGAATTTCTAAGAAAAAGTAATTCTGCCTTTCTTTCTGCTAAAAGATGGGGAGGGAGAAAGAGGAGGATTTTGAGATTGTCTACTCCGAGGGCAAGAGCAGTACATATTGCAAAGTGGAGCACAGCGCCCCTAGAGGCCAACCACTATAATGGCAGCTACAGGAACCCTGGGGAAACCTAGAAGCACCGCACTAGCTGGACAAAGGTGGTGGTGGGGGTGGTGGTGGTGGGAGGTGGCCTTTGCATCTGTGGAACTGCAGAGAGGTTTGACTGCTACTTTATTTCTGCCTCTGTGAACCAGTTTCCTTCATCACCTGAAATCTTGTGACTTAGTAAGTAAAAGCCCTTGCTCTGTAGTTGTAGCTCCTCTCCAATCCAGTGCAGAAAAAAATCTGTAGCAAAATAAATACAGAATTTTGGAATCTGGTTTATGTTGTTTTATCTGTTCATGTGTCCTCTCTAGCTAGTTATAGAATGCTGGTTAATCCAAAAGGAAAAAAAAAATGCACTTAAAAAAAAAGGTAACTTGAACACTATGGTTTTAAAGGTACTAAAACTACATCATCATAGTTTTGGTAAAGAAAAAAATATTACTCAGCATTTCATTGCCCTGACATCAATTATCCATATCCCTTCTGTTTGCATTTTTGTGTATTTGCTTTCAGGCTTATCTTTCAGTGCAGCACTGTCAAAATGAGGATGACATTCTAAGTGACGTTGGATGGCATTCAGGGTCTGCTGACCCCATCATACCTGGCTATTTCTAAATGGCCATTGTTTTCCTAGAAGTGACCACCTCTGTTTGTCCTCAGAGTGGGCACTAATTTGGGATAGGCACCTCTCAGTCCTCCTTAGCACTGCTGACAACTGCCGCTGGAAACTCGGAACCTTAAGAATCACTTCCCAGGTCCCTGGTCCTGGTGGCAACTGGACCAGCCAAGTTTCAGGAAAAGCTGCCAGTAATACGGTAGAGAATTAGCAAATTCAGGGCTGGAGAACTGATCTCAACTCAAAGGCTGGTAGAAAAACACCTGTGACCCTTTCTATTAGAAGCCCAGCTACTGCCTTGCATTAACACAATGCTGGTTCAAAAGTCTGCAAAAAAATCTGTGATGAAAAAATGTAGCTTAATAAAGGACAGGGATTCTCAAGTCCAGTAGGCCTGGTGAGTCCTTCTTTACCTCTTTCTGATTGTGCAACCTTAGGGAAGTTGTTTAACCTCTCTAGGACCCAGCATAAGATAATTGTATGTTAGTTAAAAGAAGGAAGGAAAGAAAGAAGGAAGGAAGGAAGATCAGTTTGCACCAGTTAATGTCTTTGAACAAATTAACTTCTCTGATCTTTATCTTCTCATCTATAAAATGGGTTAATAACAGTAGTTCATAATATTGATGTAAGGATGCTGTAAGAATACATAGCCTAGCAATTATGTCTGGCACATGGTTAGAGCTGAATATACGTCCCTTCTCCCTCAGGATCAACCATCATTGCTGCCTCCTGCTTGCTTGCTTCACATTCTCCTCTTCCTAAAGATTTTTATTTTAACTTCTATTAAAGGGAAACTATAAATCTTTCTCAGATGACTTATGAGATATAAAGAAATTGAACTTATTATTTAAAAAGATATTAACAGGACTTTGCTTCCCAAAGGTAGATTAAAAAGGCAAAAGGCATAATACTGCTCTGATAACGATCATTCATTTATTTATCAATGTTTACTTTGTTTCTATTCTGAGCCAGGATCTGGATCAGGTTCTGGTTCCAGAGTATTCAAAGATGAACAGTGTTTCCTGCCCTCAAGCATATTAGAGTCTAGTAGAGGCACGGGCATGACCATCAGCTGCTCTACTGTACTCACTGTGTTAGTACCATGACGATGAATGTTCTGAGGGCTTGACAATTTCTGAATTAGACTGAGATCTGAGGCTTCCAGGGGTGAGTTTTGAGATGAATTTTGAAGGATAAATAGGTTATAATTTTGGAATTCCTTCAGAATTCCTTTCTCTTCATCTCTTCTCTTTCCTTCCCTTCCTCTTCTTCCCCCAACCCCAAATTTTCTTTCCACTTTAAGAGACTTCTGCTGCCCAATATATTGGTCCAGAATATATATTTTAATTTTATTTTTCAATTACAGTTTACATTCAATGTTATTTTGTATTATTTTCAGGTGTAAAGCATAGAGGTTAGACAATCATACACTTTACAAAGTGTTCCCCCGATAAGCCTGCAATAGACTGAGTCTGTACTGTCTGACTAACCTTCTGGAAGAAAGGAATTTTGTCTCAGAGTTTTGATTGCCTAGCACAGCATCAAGCACAGCACCTGGTACCTCAATAAATATTTTGTTAATTAGCAATAGTATTTAAAATTTCAAGAACACTTTCTTATACTGCCATCTATTGGTTCATTAGTGAATTTTTCCTCTGATAGGTAAAGTCTTGGTTTGTAACAGTCTTCATAACAAACCTTAATGGTGCCTTTGTTCAAACTTTAAGTACACACATCACTTAATATCAATGAACATAATCAATATTCAGAGGGTATGGGATAATGGGCAGGTGCTTTGTGTTCTGACAGACAATGCTTCCAAACTGTTTTTCTCATTACCTGCTGAGTCACTGTAGACAAAAGGTAAATCATATTTCTAATTCATATGGTAAGTCACATACAGACAGTCCTACTTTGCATATTCCAAGGTCTAATTTTTTTTTAATTAATAGACTTTTGGGGAGCAGTTTTAGGTTTACAAAAAACAAACAAACAAACAAAAAAAAAAAACAGAAAAATACAGAGTTCTTGTATACAATTTCACCAAGATTTACATTTTTATTGGTATCCTCACCAGAGAATATTTTTTCCATTGATTTTTAGAAAGAGTGGAAGGGAGGGAGGGAGGGAGGGAGAGAGAGAAATGTGGATGTGACAGAGACACATCAATTGGTTGCCTCCTACAGAGCCTTCAACCCAAGTACGTGCCCTTGACCGGGAATCAAACCCATGACCCTTCAGTGTGTGGGCTGATGCTCTAACCACTGAGCACTCTAGCCAGGGCAAGATCTATTTTTATCTTTGGACACAATCTACTCCCAGCTTACCTTACTTATTTGATATAATTACACTCGACTTCTGAAGAAGGTACAAATCTGTGCCTATCAACTGGGTCTACACCCCTACCCCTGCCCCTGCTCTTCCCCAAAGCCCCTACCTGCTTGGTTTGCCTCCAGGTCTTCTAAGTCTTCATAGCAGACTTAAAGCCAAGACTTCTGGATCTTTCTTGGATAGTCTTAACAGCACTGCCTCTCCTCTGACCTGGAGCTGAGCACAGAAGGGAGCCGCGTGACCCTGCAGGTGAGTGACACGTGCCCTCTGACTGCAGCGGGGCCTCAGGGCTGCCTGAGTCAGCTCTGCTCCCTGCTCAGCATTCTCTCCTGCTCTCCACAGGGCTGTTTATCTGGAACCTTCTCCACATTTCAAACCTACCAACCTCTACAGTCACGCTGACTAGATGCTCTTATCTCCTGATTGACAAAAATAGAAGCTATCAATAGAACTCTCTTAATCTCTAGCCTCCAAACCTGTAAATTCACCTACCTCTACCCTTTAAATGGAAGTTGTCCCTTTTCTGTTTAAGGGTAATTTCTTTACCTAGGCTTTGGAGCCCACCCTTTCCCACCTCGTAAGAGAAGTTATTCCATCAGTAGACCTCTGACTCTCCAGGTTGCTACTTTCTGATCTGTAAAGTGGGTAATTGCAGCATCTACCTCACAGGGTGGTTGTGAGCACTGCAGGAGTTAATACATGTGAACTGGGAAGAGCATCTCGTATATATTAAGCACCGAGTGAGTGTTAGCTGTTATTATTAGCTACTATTTCTTTTTTTGGTAACTTTAACCTACTTTTCTTTTTTTATTTTTTTTTTATCCTCACCCGAGGACATTTTTCCATTTTTTGTTCAGGTAGAGTGGGAGGGAGAGAGAGGAACAGAGAGAGAGAGAGAAACATCGATGTGAAAGGAACACATCGAGTGGCTGCCACCCGCACAACCAACCAGGGCCGGGGACAAACTGCAACCGAGGTACGTGCCCTTAGCGGGAACCGATCCCAGGTCTCTCAGGACCGCAGGCCGACGCTCTAACCGCTGAGCCAAACCGGCCAGGGCTAACCTACTTTTCTATCAGACATTTCACATTAGGATTAAACATGCTGAAGCCTTTCCCCCAAAAAATAAATGACTCTCTTACACTCTCCCATCTTTCTAGTACCACCCAGTTGCTTCTCCCCATTCATCCTCAAACTTCTGAAAAAGAGACTGTTCAGGTCTCTGATCTTCCTGCCCCTTTCACCCACCTCATTCCTCTCGTGTACATATACCCACCATTCCGCTAAAAGCTCTTGCCCAAAGTCCCAAATTATCTCTATGTGGTTTAATGTAATGATTAGTTTTTAACCTAATCTTGATCTCTCATGAGCCTCTGGCATAAACACTCCCATGTTTAAAAAAATTTACCTTTATTGTTAAACATATTATAGATGTCCCTCCTTTTTTCCCCACTGACCCACTCCACCCAACTCCCTACTCTCAGGCCTTCACCTCACTGTTATCTGTGTCCATGGCTTATGCATACGTACATATAAATTCTTTGGGTACTCTCTCCCCCCACCTTCCCTCTGAGGCTCATCAGCCTGTTCCACTACCATATTGTTGAAAACTGCTTCTCTTCTGTAACTCAGCCCCCTGGTGTTTCCTACTTCTCAATCCTTCTGGGCCAGTCCTTAAATGTTGGTGTTCCAACATCAGTTTGAGGCTCCAACCTTCGTATGTTTCCATCCTCCCTTCCCTCCCTAGGTAATGTTTCTTTGTAACTGCTTCAGTTACTATGTACAGGCAGATCTTCCATGAATTCCATACATCCACATCTCTGTTCCATAATCCATTTGGATACTCCGACTTTTGTATCCCATGGGTCCACAAACTCACTACATTGTGAATTGAAGTTGTCACACTTCTAAAAGCGGACACTCCTTTGTGATCCCTAGGTTAATAAATGCTACCATCATGTGGACCTTGAAACCTGGGTGACATTCTTAAATCTCTCTCCCTCACCTTGTCAACTAATTGGAACTTAAGTCCTATCTGTTCTACCTCTTACTTACCTTCAAAATGTGCTCATTTCTCTATCACTTCTGCCTGCCTGGATTTCTAACATGGCCTATAGACTTGCCCCTTCAGTACATTTGAAAACAGTAGCCGGAATGATCTCTTTAAAGTACAGATCTGATCATCCCTCCCCACCCTGCATCCCCTCACCCCAGCTGAAGCTCTTCCGTGCGCACCATCACCTTCGAGATGAAGTTCATACACTAACAAATGGTTTACAAAACTCTCATGATCTAATCCTTGCATTCTCCCTCTGACCTTCAAAAATACTTTCCTTCTACATAGAACATTCCCTTTTGACCTTCACAAATGTTGTTTCTCCTACAGAGAACACTCTTCCCAATTTAAACCATCTCCCGCCACCAATGTCCAGGTCCTATTGCCTTCTAGATGTACCCACTGGAAAATATGATTTGTTAACAAGTCATGAACTTTAGTCTGGAGTGCAAAATAAGAGCATGATTTCTGGCTTTGAAAATGCTTTCTGCTGAAACTATATAAAGGTGTAATGCAATGGAAAGATAAAGCTACATTAAAGATATCACAAGAATGGAAGTTGTGTTAGCCTTTGGGCTTGCAACATGAGTTGAAGAACAACTCAAAAAATATTTTAGAGATCAAGTGAAATAATGACTTCTGAACTGGTATAAGTTAAAAAGCTTCTGTCAGAGAAAATGCATATATTTCATACTATTTATTATAACATATTAATCTTAGCTTTATTACTTTAATGGACTCATTTCTTCTGAGTAAAAATTCAAAGGATTCTCTTTGATAAGTATTTCTGTATATTGCATTGTGTGCCCACAGAAAAGATGAAATACTGCCATTTGCGACAACATGGATGGACCTTGAAAATATTATGCTAAGCAAAATAGGTCAGCCAGAAAATGCTAAGAACCATTCAATTTCACTCACGTGTGGGCTATCAAACTGAAACCCACAGGCACAGACTGCCATGTGGTGGTTACAGAGGGAAGAGGGTTGGAGATAGTAAAGGGTTAAGAGGGCCAGATATATGGTGACAGAAGATGATCTGAAGGTGGGTAGTAGGTACATAATGCAACCAGCATACAGATGATATATCATACATTGTACACTTGAAACTTATGCAGCCTTATTAACCAATGTCATCCCAATAAATTAAAAAAAAAAACAAAAAAAACAAAAAAAAAAAAAACAAAAAAAACGTTTTCTCATGGTTCCTTGTTATAGTTTTTCCTCCCATATTGTCCTACCACTTATTTGATTTTATGTATTAAAATAAAAAACAATTCCAGGTTAGGATTTATTTTTTAAAGACACTGCCATTTATATTTTTAAATATTCACATGGTTGCACTGCTATGCTTTCTAATGTTATAATAAACTCAGGAAAATGCAACATTTTCAAATGTATATATGATTTAGGTAGATCTATTTTGAAACTTAAAATTTATAATGAATAGTTACTTGGGCAAGAGAACAGTACAACCCCAACACTAACAAATCTTTAAAAATAATTTGAGAGCAGCCAATTTCCTAATGCTTGAGACACTAGAAGTGCGAGTTTGTTAAAACCCATGTGCTATGTCTCCCATAGGAAATACCTGTAATTTTTACAAATAATTGCTCCATTTTTTCTTGCCTACATTAATGTCAGTAGCCCTCTGCATAGAGTTCTGAATTCAGAAATACCTCTACAGAAAAGGACTGTGAAATGTTGCAACTGGGGAATAAATATAGAATTAAGAGGCTTCTGGTTTTCATTTTTGGCTTTTAATTAATTGTATAATAATGAATATCTGAAAAATACTGTTTTAAACTATGAAGATTATTCATTGCTAAGCACAGAGGATCTGATGCAAGTAATAGACAGTTTCTGCAATGCTCACCTACAAATCCTTTACAGTCATACGTTCACAACTGCAAGTTTTATCCTGTGAATTTCAGACTTCTTATAAATAAGTGATTTTATTTATTCAACAAATATTAGCCGAGGTTTTTCTTCCTATGTACCAAGAACTCTGGTAATATTGGGAGAAATTTTAAGTAGTTTGCCTTGGTGGAAGGAAAGGTGTGATTTTGTACAATTTTTTTGTGTCTTTGCACTGTGCCCTATGAAGTGTTTGGACTGTTATCTGGCCAATTAGCATAAGGTTAGAATGATGAGCTCTGCCTGAATACTAAGCCATGGCAATTTGGGCAATTTTTAAATGCTAAAATAAAATATGATCATTTTTAACACTGATAGGGCAATGACAACTCGTTTACTATAAATACTTTAATTTCTAGCTTTAAACTCTATTTTAAGATAAACCAAGAATAAAGATACAGAAATAAACATGACAAAAAATCCTATTTATTAAGACAGAACAAATGCTGTATTTTCTTCTTTATAATTAAGAAATGTGGTCAAGTGAAAATCAAGCAAGTCTTTTCCTTCTTGGCTGAATCTCTCAAATTCCTTTTCCACAGAGCACTGCTGTTTCTATAAATATTAAAAACTAAACAGACACACAACAACCCTTTGAAGTGAGGAAATCTACTCACTTCTTCATTTTATTTTGCCATAATAGCTCTATTATTACACTTTACAACAGAACAATCACTTCTCCATAATTTATAAATATAGCAAGAAATAATGCTGATTTACAGAGAAGAGTTCAAGCAGAAAATTTGATTTATTTTTGATCAGAAAGAATATGGTTATCCTTCAAAACTGAGGTTCTCTGATGGTCTTTTGCTAAAAGGTAATGTGTCTGTTCTGGTGAGCTTTAACATAAAAGGTCTGTAGCTGCGTATTCCTGGCTTTGGGCCGTCCACGACAATGTGCATTTGATATTCAAGCCCTTTCTGAAGCATTCTGTTCCTGCAACCTGATTTCATTCCTTCCTTTCCACTGTTGCCATTGAAACTGGAAGTGACCGCAGAATACAAATTGTATGATAAATACTGGGGATTTTTCTTTGTGGTTTTCTAGCATTTCTGCCAAATTTCTTGTTGAGAGAACTGTGTGAGGCTTTTCAATCTGAAACCTTTGAGAGATCCCCTTATTTAGCCTATTGGGGCGCATCCACATGATTTAATTGTAGCAGCCCTTCACAGGGCTTAATAAACATTCAAATTCTCCGACTGCATGTTCAATTAAAGCTTGCTTAGTTGTTGGCCATACATTTATATCCAATCATTTTAAACACTGGGATGCATCTTCTCTTTGGAGCCCCTTAATATGTGATTATCTTGTTTTGAGCTGCATTCATATAAATGAGGACTGTGTCCCTAAAATGTTTGATAGCAATGCTATCCCTCACTGAGTTTGATCCTACTGAGAGATGCTGCCTTTGGGTTTCTTTCTGCCCTCACCAGTAAATCGCTGAGTGCACCATACAAGGTCCCTTTCTTGATCCTCTTGAAGGTACAGTAGCACTTTTTAGAAGTGATATGGCAAAGAGCCAACTGCGCTGTCCTTCAGAAATGTCATTTGGAGAGTAAGTCTAATATTTCAATGGCGAGTGCAAGATGTAGGACAAATGTTAGGTTAGTTAACAATCTCATTTGTAAGTCTGGACTGGTGACTGTCCCACTAACCATGCATTTATTTATTTATTTATTTATTTATTTATTTATTTATTTATTTATCTTTTTTGGTACGTGCCCCTAGCGGGAACCAAACCCGGGACTCTCTGGTCCGCAGGCCGATGCTCCAACCGCTGAGCCAAACTGGCCAGGGCTGACCATGCTTTTAAAACGAGGCACTAACATGGACATATAGGAAGGAGGGCTTTGCCTGTCCTGATTTTATGCTATAATCAGTGTGTTGTATCTGCCTTCTTCAATGTTGTTACATGGTCCTCCGCATGCTCTGCTAAGGTTTTTAATTCACACAAAAAAGAGGGTTGTTTGATATAAGTCATAAAGAGAAGTAAGTGTGGTAAAAATGGCAACAAAGTCAGCGCTTTAAATGTGTCTGTAGCTCTTAGCTCTCTAAATGGTGACTAAGACAAGGTACTGGAGTTAAGAAGAGCATTTCCTGCCTGAGAAAACCAGACAAGTCTTTCCTCATTTGGAGATTAGAGCGAATGCTGTTACCCATTAAACCAATACGCTCGTCATTTACATCCACTCCAAGCTCTGAAAATGGATTAAGAATTATATTCTACAATCCTCCTGCATTCGTCTGCCTGGCCTCTGTTAAACTCAGTAATTTAACATTAGGCAAAGCTATCCTACCCACACAGAACATATATATCATTTCGCGGTCACTAGCCTTTTTGTTTTCAGACCCATTAATAAGGATGGAAAAGTACTGAGCTTGCTGAACAGTGGTCACAGATCATGTTTGACGACTTCAGCCTTATATTTACTTTCAGAAAGGTAGTCTTGCCCTAAGTCTACTCCATGATGGACATCTTGTTGGGCAAGGAGAGAAAACCAGCCAAGGGAATTTCCAGTTTGGCCATCTTGCAGGCAATAACAACTTGGCAACCTGCTGCCCCTTGTTTGCCTCGGCACCTATGATTCTGTTCATGACTGCCAAATTGAAGTTCTTCAGTGTGACGGAGCAGGGACTTGTCAAAGCTGATAGCTCTTTGTTGCACTTCACTGCCTAAGTGTTTATTTACATTGTCCTTTTTTTTTTTTTTTTTTATCCTCACCCGAGGACATTTTTCCATTTTTTGTTCAGATAGAATGGGAGGGGGAGAGAGAGAGAGAGAGAGAGAGAGAGAGAGAGAGAGAGAGAGAGAGAGAGAGACATCGACATGAAAGGGACACATCGAGTGGCTGCCACCTGCATGACCAACCAGGGCCGGGGACAAACCGCAGCCAGATACACGCCCTTAGCGGGAACCAAACCCCGGTCTCTCTGGACCGCAGGCCGACGCTCTAACCGCTGAGCCAAACCGGCCAGGGCTACATTGTCCTTTTTCAAGGAGGAGCCCACTGTGTCGTTGACAAAAGCAGCGCTATATTCCACAGTGGATTTGTCTTTTGTACACAGAGAACAGTACATTTTATCAACCACAGCCCCATTTCCCTGTAAGTAGGTTCAATCTAGTGAACTGTTAGTATAAGAAGGGGAAAAAATATGTATTTACTATTATTCGTTAGTTTTAGAAATAGAGATGGGTGTTTTCTCAAAAGTGTGAATCAAGCCTGTTTTATAAAATTATATTGATAAGATCCTAATTTCATTGGTCATGTGAAAATATAAATGCTGCAGAGAAAAGGACAGAAAAATTAATTGTATTTCTATATCAAACTGCATGTTTATGAACCAACCGGCCAAAAAGCCAATTAGGTAGACAGCTGTGATGAAATGACTCTAACATATACCTAATTCTGAGTCATCTTCTGGCATTCTCCACTTGGCTTCATTTATTTTAATAAAAAGTATATAGAAAGACATCTTTCCACATACAGGTCAAATTTAAAATAAAACCAGAGTGTATTTTTGCTTACAAATCAAAAAGTAAAAGCCCTTTTTCCCATTAGTCAAGGAAGGAAGTTGGTCCACAGTTATTTATACATTCTTTACTTTTTTTCCATTTATAGTCATAATAAATGGCTTCATCAGCACATGGCAAAAATTAAAATTATTTTGGCATAAATTTATAATTATTTATACATATTAGAAAGATGAGTATATCACAGACTTTCTGAACTATGTCTGTATTGTGTCTTATCTCAAATAATCCAATTGGGTTTCCAATCGTCTAATATCTTTATACTCTTACCATTTTTCAATGCTTAGCGTTATTTTCTATGGCTCAAATAGAATATATTTCCAAGTGCAGTGTGGTTACTATTCAAGCATAGGAACACTTTTCATTCAAGGTTAAAGAAAACAACAAGTGATTAACAAGAAAAGATAGGAATTAAAAATAAGTTAAATGCAATGGCCTAAATAAAAATGAAGACATTAATTTTCTCTATTCATTTGACAAGGATTAGTAAATATTTCTGACATTACCATTTGACTTTAACTCTGATTTGTCACTAAGCAAATGTTTATTGAGTACACTTCTAACTATGATACTACTTTTACTTTTGACAAATAAAGGGGAACTACTCATTTCACAGTGAGTGGAGCTGGAAAAGACATAAATTTCTGGGTACTATCAAAGAAAATTCTAGACACATAGAGTGAACATAGATGTGTCCACGTACAAACCTACAGTGGTTTACTCTGCAAAGACTATGACATTCTCAAAATCATATCCCAAGAACTATAAGATGAAACAGAACAGGGCTGAGGCTACAATGATTAAAAGGAAAAAAATATATACAAAAGCATGTCCACCATACAGTGTGTAGATACAGTGACCTCAGACTTCTCTATTCAGCAAGTGCTGAAATATGAGTATTGAGGAAGCACCTTTGAGGCTTGAGAAAGTTAAGATGAAGTCAGTGGTCTCCAAAGTGTAGAGAAGTTCCCCCATCAAGGTAGAGAACAACTAAAGAAATTATTGAGTGTGGAAAGGAAATGCTAGAGTGGCAATTTGTAAATTAAAAAGTATGATATTTAATATATGGAAACCAGTGCCATATTTAGCTCTTAAATCAGATATCTGGCGCCATCTGTGTAAAAGCAATGAGAGACCCATAATGCAGGCTTAGACAGTGCTGTCCTTTTAAGTGCAGTGTGTTGTAAAAGAGTGCAATTTACATGTGCCTGGATAATAAGGAATAGTGTAAATTCAACAAAATGAGGAAATGAAAAGAACTATGGCTTGAAGTTCATGTTCATAGTGCAAAGAGAAGCAAATCAGAAAATGACAGAGCTGCCTCTTCCCCCAGTTTGAAATAATCATTAGCTACATTATTAAGTGAAAACAGAAGAGAATAAGTTGCATAGACTAAGAATATATGCTCAAAAATTGTGTTATAATAGAGGTGTGTGATCAAAGCTGTTTGTGGAGCACTGGTCTGGGGTCGTAGAACATGAAACACCAATATGCATGGTTATCAAATTCATTATCCCCAAGAAGTAATAGCTATTGAAAAATTGCAATCTTCTATATCTTTGCTGTGTTCTCTTAAGAACCTTTCATTTCTCTGTGATGCTTACTGTTCAATTTAGATCTCCATCTTGTCAGGGACCATTTATATTCTAATTTTGATTAGTTAATGCATGTGTGTATAATAGTAATGAATCAATTAAGCTTTTGAATGTGGTCACTGAGGGCATGTTTTTGAAAAGAATGAGTTAGAGTTAACATATGACCAAACCAATATTTGATGGAAGTGCTGTTTTTTAAATCCATGTCATTTGATCACAATTAAAATATTTCTGGTGGTCCTTTATTATTCACCGGTGTCTTTTCTTCTCCCTGGTACACTTTTTTACTTTAAGTTCTCTTCTTGGCTCTCATTTTCTAGTGTTCTGTTGGACCCCAGCTCTTATTTTCCAGTGACTTTACTCCCTTTGCCTGCGAAGAAATACCAAAGGTATCTATTGGCTTTGTTTGCTGTCGCTGTACTATTTCATACCAAACAGGTTGCAGGTTGTCTTCTACTCCTACCACAGATTAGAGCTTAAATCTGAAAGTATTGAGCAACGGTAAGAACTATAGGGTTTAGCTTACTTTAATGTCCAATTAGTATTGCTATTATCATTAACAGGACTAATACACATGTAGCACAGTCATTTACTATATTAAGTTAACAGGTAATTAGTACTTTTGTACAATGCCAACCAAGATGATTTCCGGCTTTAAAAAAAAAATCACATACAGTATGTGTTAGAAAACAAGAAATAAAACTTAGAAAATTTGAGTAGAGATATAAGATTTATATCACAAGTTGATTCAAGAGGAGAAAAGCCACATAAGAGTATGTGCTGAGTAATAGTATATGCATTATTTCTCAAAGAGTGTTGCTAGGAACTCAAACCTGTGAAAGGTGTAGAGAAAAAAAATGCACTCCATTGTCAAAACGGGCTGGGTGATGCTGTACACCAAATGGCTGTTAAAAAATTCTCAATCCAGATTAAGCTATTAAGGGCCCCAAGAAATCCTGCAGTAAAGAGACCAATTCAACTGTGTTTAACGCGGTATTTTTCTAATATAATTCCGGCAGTCCCGGTGTTAGAAGAAGCACACTTTGAGAAAGGCCAGTACCAGGTACAGATTAAGTACTAAGGGGCTGAGAAATGGGAGAGAACACTCGCTGCTGGGGAAAACCATTACGGACGTGATATGTTGAGCTAGATCGCGGAAGGCCCAGGCAGCAATGAGGCAGGGGAGGCAAGGAGACAAGGGGAACATTGTGAGCGGAAAGGCGCAGAGGAGAGAGCACCAGGTTGTTTCAGGAAGGTTTGGAAGAACCTGTTTGGGGACTCAGGAGGTTCCTTTAGGGCAGAAATGGGGAAAGAGAGAAACATTAATATTATGTAAATAGGACAACATTAACATTATGGAAATGATGCTACATAAGAGAACGATTAGGAAACTATTCTTATGTGTTTCCCCTTATTATAATTTCTTAAATCCTTTTTTCGTCATGAAAGTGATCACTTAATTAAAAGTTGAATGGTCTAGGCCAGCACTGTCTGATAAACATAATGAGTTACAAATGTACTTTTAAATTTTCAAGCAGCAATAGGAAACGGGTTAACTTAACAATGCATTTTATTCAACCCGAGATGACCAAAATAGTATCATATCAACATGTAATCAACATAAGATTATTAATGAGATTTTTCTCTTTTAGTCAACCCTCCAAAATCCTGTTTCTTTTTGACACTGATAACATATTTAATGCTACCCTATTGGACATAAATTGTTTGGACAACACAGTCAATTTGGATAGCTTTCTAGTAATGTTAACCGTGATTAAAAGTTTTAAACTTTAAAAAAAAAATATTTATCTTCTTTTTTTTCCCTTTATTGATTTTAGAGAGAGAGGAAGTGAGAGGGAGACAGAGACAGAAACATAGATGAAAGAGAACATCTATTAGCTGCCTCCAGCATACCCCACACTGGGGATCAGGCCCACAACCTGGGCATGTGCCCTGACCAGGAATCGAACTGGTAACCTCTTGGTGCATGGGATGACGCTCAACCACTGAGCCACAGTGGCCAGACTAAAAGTTTTAAACTCTTTAAATGGCTAAAACACGTTTGCTTTACTGGTTTTAGAAATATTTTTCAGTGGTATTGAAAACAGGCAAATCAAGTGTAATTGTAGATTAAAAGCAGAAATCTCCATTTGTCCAAGTCAGCTAATTCATGTAAATAAATTAACTTCTCCCTCTTTTTTGGTCTCTTTGAACTATTAGCAAGTGAAGGAAGTTCGTAGAGTTGTGACAGTTAAACACGAAGGCTCTACTCCATATACCACTGATTTGTAACCACATACAGGCTCTGTGAAACTATTTTTCAGGTTTTTAAACTTTTAAATGATTTCTCCTGCTGGTGCAGTCTCTTCGCACTTCATCACATTTCTAAATAAGTGATCATGTAACTGGAGATTTCATGTCCTGAAGGCACTGTACCAACTCTTCCAACTGCTTCTGTTCACACTTCCCATTTTTTAATCCATCAAGGCCATATTGGGGGAGGAGAAACTAGAAACTGCTCTTGTTTCTGTTTTCTGCAAATCCTCCACTGAGAGCTTGTACGTTTCTTGCTTAGTTTCCAAAGCACATTTAATACCCATCAGAAGCAGAGTGAACATGGCACATTCTTTAAATAAAAGCTCTGCAAAATCTGCTGCTTTAAAAATGGGAGACGGCCGCCAAGGCACCTGCTGTGCTTCTGAGCAGAGAGCTCTTCTCTAAGTGGCATGGGCTGGCAATGAAAAATACCCAACAGCACAACGCAGTCTTTGAAAGTTCATGGCTTCATTCCACAGTTTCTGGACATCAGTACTATTAACATATTGGGCCGGATAAGTCACTGTTGTAGGGGCTGTCTTTGTATTGTATGGTGTTTAACAGCATCTCCAGCCTCTAGTCACTGGATGCCAATATCAGTCTACCCCCCTCACCCCCATCCAGGTCTTGACAAATCAAAAGTACCTCCAGACAATGCCAAATGTCCCCTGGGGACAAAACTGCCCCTGATTGAAAACCTCTGTTCCATTCAAAGTCTGAAAATTATATATGTACAAATAGTATGAGCTCTAGTTTCAGAGAATGCACCCATTAATATTAATATCTACATCTGCTTTTCCTAAGAGCCGGTAGCCTTTGAAAAATGGATTAGATTCGTATAATACCTTGTTGTGTCCCACCTTCTCAATCTCAATGATCTTGTTCTATCTTGCCCTCTAATTTAAATGCCCCACCTCATTTTTACTTGAAATTGGTATACTATCATGATAATGTTGACTTTCATACACAACTATTATAAGCAACAGAGAGTGAAAAGATGTAGCAGCTTGAAATTGCTTAGATATATTTTAAGGGTTTTTACTGACATTTTTATAATGACGTGTACTCTCTAAATAATTAAGAAGGGCACTAAAACTTCTCCATTATTTGGTATCTTTCAATGGCACCACAAGGAAGATGCAGTAATTCATGGTTTAAATAGTACCTAAAAGCTTTTCGACCACATAAAACTCTTCAAAGCAAGATTTATATTTTTCCTTCTCCTTTAAAACAATTCTAAAGCACAGCATCTTATACCTAGTATAGCCTATTTTTTGTCATATGTAAAACTTGAAGAATTAAGAATAGTGAAAACATATCCCATGTTTGGGGGCTTATACATTTATTTTGAAATAACAGTAAAGGCAGACAGATGTACTCTGAGGACAAGAACTTGGTAATTTCAGAGACAGCACTTGGAACAATGTATATAAACTATTTGTTCTCTACTACCCTCTGGTGGTGTGTTTTTAAAAAAGTAACTTTTTTTTTTTTTTTAAACACCTTAAAGAACCATTATTCCAGTCACTGATAATAGCAATAGCTATGATTTATCTGTAAACATTAGTAGATTTAATGAAAATTCTCTCATTTAACCCTTAACAGTTGCTTGAGGTGGGTGTTATGACCCACATCTGATAATTAAGGAAACTGAAGCTCAAAGTGTTGAAGTACCTTGTCCAAATTGATGTGTCCGGTAGAAATGGCATTCAAATTTCATACCTTTTTTATGTCAACGCTCAAGTTCATTGTGTGTGTTGCTGCTCCCTGGGCAAGTCTTAATGAGAGTTGGCCTGACACTGTGAGCCTTGTAATTTGAAAAGGCTAATGGACTTTTTGGCAAAACAGTGGAGTCTTGTCATATTCTCATTTAAATGAATTAAATTCAACTATTCAGCTTGATAGAGGGGGAGAGAGAAAGAAAGAGAGAGACTTTGAATAGTGTAGGCATTATCCAGCTCAGACCTGAGAGTTCAAGTGAAATGGGAGATGTGAATCTATTATTTCCTTAGTTCTTACGTCTCACTGAAACATGGTGTTTCTAGATACAAATAATTTTATACAAGAGTTCTGATTAGAAACCAACATGTTCATCTCTGCTATATAACAAAAAGTGATCTATCCTGATGCTAGAAGAAAACTGACTAAATAGTGAATTTAGAATTTTCAAAGATTAACTGAACTTTATTATATTGTTGTTTACTCTGATGCTTTCTTTAAAACCTCAATCCGGCATTACAAGGAGACTCTATCACCTTTGCAGGTGTGCATGCGTGTTAGGATAGAAGCAAGAGGTGATTCGAGTTGGATGGTACTCCACAGTTTTCCATTAAGCAAAATAAAGCCCCAAATCATATTCTTTGTGGTATCATTGAAAATAGCAAAACAGTATCCTGCTCTTTCAGCCCACTGCTGGCAAAGATGACTGTATATTAGAGGTTCTCAAAGTGGTTACAATGTAGACTGAGCCACAGCAACACTGAATGGTTGGCTACTTCTTCCAAAGAGTCACAGTGAAAAAGATTATGCTGCTCACTCAAGCTCAATAAATTATAACTTGAAATCCCTTCCGTTTTGTTTGTTTGTTTTTTTAATCCTCACCTGAGGACATTTTTCCACTTTTTATTCAGATAGAGCAGGAGGGAGAGGGAGGAAGAGAGAGAGAGAGACATCCACGTGAAAGGGACACATCGAGTGGCTGCCACCCACATGACCCAACCAGGGCTGGGGCCAAACTGCAGCCAAGGTATGTGCCCTTAGCGGAAACCGAACCCGGGTCTCTCCGGACCGCAGACCGACGCTCTAACCGCTGAGCCAAACCGGCCAGGGCCCTTCCGTTTTTATTGTGTGTACTTTGTGAAAAATAGTAAATATGTGTATTTAATTCAATTACATTAGATTCTCAGGTACAAAAGGACTGAAATTCATTCACATGCAGGCTTATTTCTCTGACTTAATTACTCTATGAAGCAACTGATCTAGGAGGTTGAAGATGTTGACTGGCCCTGGCAGAAATACCTATAAAATCTGGCAAAGTAAATTACATTTACATGGTATGAATATATAAAACATATCAATGCACTGAATTTCCAGTAGAAAACATCTTATTGGTATTTCTGATTTAATATTGTGTGAGGTTTTATTTAAACACCATGTTTTAAATTCTGGAGTGCAAGTTAGAGTGTCTACTAATAAAAAGCTTCTCAAGTGGATTCTTTTCCCTTCCCACCTCTCTTCCTGTCCAAGAAAATGCAAGGCAGCCAGAGGCTGTTATTCATAACAGAAAAAAGCACATCCACTGGTTTTATAGTTTCCTGATGAAGGATATTCACTATTTAGCTTAAATAAGTATCTGTGCTTTAATGACAACTGTCTTTGTGTAAGTATTGTTGACTGAGCCTAGATCCTGGGGACATATTAAAAATTAGGAAATCCATACATGCTAATGCAAAGCACTTTAATGCTTCAATAACTGATGAATGCTCATCATAGATATATTTATTTTTAGTATAAATGCAGAGGATTGTTGGGCTTTGGGAAAATAAAAGAGAGATTAGTAACAGAATTAATAACAGAATCCCAACAAATAAATGAACTTTCATATATTAGTAGCTATTACCAAAACATGTATGTATGTATTACTATACCAGTAAAAATATCCAATTTGAGCAATAAGAAGGTAAAATTCTACTTTAAGAAAATTTTAAAAATCAGACTTTTCATATGTGTAAAAAAAATTCCAGAAAAATACAACTTAATTACTACCTTATGTATTTTAGTTTTATAAATCATTTTCATGTATACTAGCTCATTGAAATTCAAAATGCTTCTTGACCCTTACAATCCTATTTTTAATGAGCCTCTTGTGTAATTATTTTTTGGTTATGTGGATACTACTGAAAGAAAATATAAATGGTGGTCCACATCTATCATCAGTGTTTAAATATAATATCTTTAAATTAAAATTTAAATTAAAGAATAGTTGTCTTTTCTCTGCCAGGATATCAGTTTCTACCAAACAATCCTGATTCATTTTGAAAAGTTCCCCTCCCTCCCTCCCATCCTCTCTTCCATATATTATATCACTCTAGGAAAAACAGTTAAAGAATCTACAGGTTCTTTTCAAAGAAGTGTTTGAGACAACACCTCTCAAATTATAAACCTTCTAGATGACTCTACTTGCTCTTTGCAATTTATAGCACAGTAATTAGGCATGAAAATCCTGACTTCAAACATATACTGGTTTTTCTTTTTGATAGAGTGAACTCAAATATATATGCAGAGAATCATTCTTCACAGTAACGTCTTATCAAGTTCAAGACAAATTTTGGTTCGGATGTCTCAGGTTTTCTCCTTATTATGGGTGTGGCATAGCGCTTTCTTAAAAGGACAGCAAAGCTATGCAAGTGCATATTTTATAGCTTTGCATTCATTATTCATACATTAGAGGCAGGAGGAATACGTACACATGGAGCATTCTCTCAGATGTGCCCTGAGAAGTCCACGCAGCCTCCACCTCACAGGGTCTCTTCAGTGGGCTGCAGGGCAGCTCACGAAGACGGCAGGTGGCGCTCCTCAGCTATACTCTTACAGTGATGCTCCGGTGGGTTCCGGGTTCCACTGGAATTTAATTTTTGGCCAGATGAATCAAGCCAATAGCACTTTATCTTTAAATAATTTGAGTGATTACAGCACTCGAAAAATTTCAAACTATGTGTTCTATGAGTTTCAGAAATATTTTCTTAAATATGAAAATAAAACGATCTCTAATTCAATGTTGGGAGGGCTCGTGTTATTTATTTACTTATATAAATTGGATTCATGTTTCTTATAAGAATGTACAGCTGATTTAGGCCTATGAGTTCATTAATATGCATTGGAAATGCTGTGGGTACTTAATAAATATTTAATTGCACAAAAGAGAATAGCATATTCCTTCCCTCCTTTTGAATGAAAGGTGTTATCGGTGTAAGCCTTTTTGGAAAACTCATTTATGAAGTCTACAATCAATTGAGTGCTAAACTCAATTAAGTGCTAAAATGTACTATGCAATTTAAGAATAAGAATGAATAGCTGTTTCCTTGATATTAGATTATATGTTTTCCCTGATCCACCTGTATACTTTCAGTATTAAAAACTTACCAAAACAATAAGGAAATAAAAATGAATTAGAGAAGTAACTTCTTCCCACACCTCACTTCTGCACATATCTGAGGTAGCTTCATAGTTGTTACTCTGGAAAACGTGCTGACATTAATAAACTAAGTTCTCACATAGTCAATTAGCATTATTAGAAACAATGTATTCAATGCTAGTAACTTTAAGGTTACTGTGCAATTAATAAACTGTAGTTGAACAACTTAGAATCTGGGGTGTCAATATCAACAGCAGTTGTCTAATTCCAATTTCTCAATACAGCACATATTTTGTACACCAAACGCAGGGTGTGGCACAAGTAGGTCTACAGTTGTTCATATGGAACATCAGGCAATAATTAAAAAAAAATAATACAAAAATAAACTCTGTGTTTCATGTCATTACCATGGTAAACCTACATTTGCCATATCCTGTATAAATGAGCAAGAATCCACCGGAACTAGAAAAAGCATAAATAATTTCTGTATTGATATTTATAGTTTGATGTCCAGAAACTATATGATTAAAAATGACTTAAATGTTTTCTTAATAAATTGGGCTGCAGACATGCCCAAGAAGAAATGGGATTTTCTGCGTAATTAAGAGGGTGCTCGTTTGGTATTCAGTGAATTTCTTTGACAGTAATAAGTAGTTGTCAACATTTAAATTGGCTAAGATCTCAGAGTATCTTTCTCCCCGTCCCTGTTAAGGAAGATAAAGACAAAATAGGGAGGCTAGAATTGTGTATTCAGTTGGAGAGAAGCAAGTGGTACACTTATGGGTTAAGGTTTGAGTTGGAAGCCTCTTAAAAACTTGTGTCAATTAGTGACAATGGTTGTTCACAAAACTAAAGTGTTTTATGACACTTTAAAAATAATATATTCACATTAATCCCTGAAAAATTTTCAGTTAAAAAACCATGAAAGAACTCAAATAATTTTAAATGTTTTCTGCAGTATATTTGCCACTATTACCAAAATAAGGATGCATTTTAATCATTTCCTTTTCCTTATTTTAGCATTTAGGCTAATTAATAAATCTGCATTTTCTGCATGATTTTTTAGTCACTTTGAATGCCTTTAATTATTTCAAAGTGAATTGAAAATAAATACAAATTATATACCAGGCAAAGCTTTGAATTCATTCAGTTTAAAAAACAACAGAAAAATCAACATAATATGGGAACATAGTTTTTTCATACCCATTGCCTGAAGTTTACCCTGGGATGTTTTAATACATAAGCTGAAAGAGGAAGGGGAAAATTAACTTAGATTAAATATCAGTTGTGTGTCAGGCACCAGGCCAGATATTTAACATGCATATTCCATTAACCCTTCAGTAACCCTCTAAGTTAAGTAGTACATCTAGCCATTTGTTGGAGATGAGGAAACTTGCCTGGGTGTTTCCCAAACTATGGGCTGAGATGGGTCTCAGGGACAGGAGAAATGTGATAAGAATTGTTGAATAATTCAAATACTATTTAAAACAAATTTTTTTTTTTATCCTCACCCGAGGACATCCCTGCATCCATCTTCAGATAGGTGGGAGGGGAGAGGGAGGAAGAGGGAGAGAGAGAAACATCGATGTGAGAGACACATCGAGTGGTCGCCACCCACAAGACCCCAACCAGGGCGGGGACAGACTACAACCAAGGTACATGCCCCCAGCAGGAACCAAATCCAGGTCTCTCCGGACCATGAGCCAACACTCTAACCACTGAGCCAAACTGGCCAGGGCCAAATGCTATTTTTTTTAAAAAGTATATTTGTTTTGATTTTTTAGAGCAAGAGGAAAGGAGGGGGAGAGAGAGAAGGAAACAATGATGAGAGAGAAACATCAATCGGCTGCCTCCTGCATGCTCCCCCACTGGGGATCAAGCCTGCAACATGGGCATGTGCCCTGACTGGGAATCAAACCGGTGACCTCTTAGTCCATGGGTCGATGCTCAACCACTAAGCTACGCCAGCTGGGCATCAAATGCTATTTTTTATATTTAGTTAGAGATATAGTGAGATATGGAAAAGTAGTTTTACTTTTCCTTACCTGAATCCAAATACATCAGCATCCTGCTTTACATTCTCAAAGCTTAATACCTTTGCAGCTCTATGAACTTATTTTATTCATCATGCCCTGTAACTCAAGATTGTTGGATCAACCTTGATACCTCCCTACTTCTCTCAAAAGTGGATAAATCACTAGTATCTAATATTGCTGCCTGGAGAGGAGTGGACAGCAGTTTCAAAGGACTTTTAAAAATTATGCAGGGAGATCATTCTTCTATGGCACTGGATCTCAACCTTGACTAAATCTTAAATTACCTAGAAAACTAAAAAAATATTGATGCCTCGGGCCCACTATGTGACTCTAATGTGCAGTGAAGGCTTGAAAACATTGCTTTTAGTTTCCATCCACCTCAATGGTGTTATTCTTTATGCAATTGCTTTTGCTATCGCACCCACATGACCTCAAATGAGAAGAGCTTTGGGGGCACCAGGTGAGTGTGAGGAATTAGGGAAAGCACAAGAAAGACAGTTCTCACTGTTACTAGAATGAGATAACTCAGCAAGTAACAGTAATCACCATTACTTTGGGATTTCTACAAAAACAGTGTAAGACTTACTAGAGAGAAAGCTGCTGTAAGGCAGTAGGCAACAAACTTTCCCCACCTTACTGAGGTGAGAGTTTAACTGGCATCTACTTAAGGACAACTGGGATTGAAGTCTATAAGAAAACAGCTATAACCCAGTCAGTGTGGCTCAGTGGTTGAGCATCGACTCATGGACCAAGAGGTCGCCGGCTCAATTCCCAGTCAGGGCACATGCTGGGTTGTGGATTCAATCCCTATTGGGGGTGTGCAGGAGGCAGCCAGTCGATATGTCTCTCTCATTGATGTTTCTATCTCCCTCTCCTTCTCCATTCCTCTCTCTCTAAAAAAAATTCAATAAAAGCATATTTTTAAAAAAAGAAAAGAAAACAGCTATATTTGAATCCAGTTTCACCTGCAAGAGTCTCCATCACGTTCTAACTAGACTATTAAATTCATGGAAGCTATTTTTGAAAATCTACCTATTAGACAGTTTAGCAATAATCAGTACAGTACTTCTACTTAACAGCAGGTATGACTTTAATCCTAATTTGTGACTGCTCCCAACCAGGAAAACATGTATATAGACTCGCTCAGACTACAGAAGCATTCAATTTGTACAACGTCAATACAACTAACACCACATTCACATTAGATTAATCACTATGCTTCTAGACTCTAGACCAAGAGACTTCTTTCTGATACACGATGAAACAAAGCCTGCAGTCTCAACTCTGGATAGAAACTCATTGAACTCACTCACTCAGTTGCCACCTCGCTAGCGGGAAGGGCTACATGCCACTGTTGTTAGCAGTGCCCTGTCACCAGGTCAGAGATGCGCAGTGAAGAACCCAGAAAGCAGTTCTGTTTGGCTTGATAAAAGGCAAGCTGCATTCTACCAAAGTGAAAAATTAGGATTACTTTTTATAATACACAATCTGTCTTTTTTTCCCAGGAATCATAAATCAGACAGAGCAGATCCTTTGCTGTTTCAATGCCCACTTGAAAATTCAAATTTTCTTCAGATCCCTTCTAACTCCCCAAATTAAGCTCTCTGTAAAAATCAGCAATGTTTTCCAAATGTAGTTTTGTTCACCACACCTTCCTTAATAATTTTATGACAAATCCTTGACAAAATACTTCCCCCCCCCCAAACAAAATAAATATTCCTCCCTCATCATCACAAGCAAACTTACCTATTGGCAAGGAGAAGTCATCAGAAAGCACGAACTGGGAAAATATAAAGAGCTATATGAGGCTTCAGGTCTGGTGCCGAGCGTTGGAGACTTATTTAAATGAGCCAGAGTCAGAGGGCTGAGGCTACCCTCTGAAGGGAAGCCAGAGGAACCTGCAATGGTGTGCAGGGCTTCCTGGCACCTCCCTTTGTTCTAACTAGAATGCTAATGCTAATACCGCAGTTTGAATTCTTGCTTGCTCAGGGAACACTGATGCAGTCTGACAAAGCTTCCAGCTTAAATATCCTAATGGGGAAAAATAAGTCCCAGAGATGAAATCTCCCTGTGTACTAGAAACAAGGCACATGATGAATGTGTAAATCTTAACAGATGGAAATTTGTGGTCACATTAGTGTTACCTCACCTCATTTGAAAGATGTATTCGAGGCACTGAGAAAAGAAATTTTCCACTTCTTGTGAATGTCCATTAAGGAAGTCGTGTGTATCTTTGAATATTTTTCACCTCTTTCTTCTCCCTAGTGTTCAGAATTTTCATTGGCAGGCAGTGTAAAAAGAGGATGAATTCCTTAGGGCAGTGAAATATAGATCAAGGCATAGCATAGAGCAATAAAAAATGCTACGAAAAAGGCCACAGAGAAAAAAAAACCTCAACGGTGTGATTTATTCATGTGTTAACATAATATGTTTTAAAATATAGAAGTTAAATTTCAAATTATTTTAATGTTATTTTTCATCGTATTTGGGGAACATAAAACAAGTCAAAGAGGAAAAACATTATTATAGGCTTAAGAAAATACCAAATGAAGAGTTTTTGTAAATCAAATAGAAATTGACAACTTTAATATTATTGTTATCTCAATAAATCAAGTGTAGGAGCAAAATGATGAAAATAAAATTTTCTTCTTATGCTTATAAAGTTATGAAGTTGAACAATACATTCATTTCTAAGTCAATATTTGTATTCTTACAAGTCATTAACTGAAAGAAGTATCAACATTTTTTCACCTCTCTGTCTGACCCTGTGGGACCATGGACAATGAGCCAGTTTCAGCACCATGGACAAAGCACCCAAAGCATTCAGCCTCTCTTGGGGCTACATACAGAAAATGTTCTCCTGAGGTTAAAATGTAAGAAATAACTTCATAATAGCCACCTTGCATTTTAATATGTTTTAAGGACCAAATGAATGCCAAAAAATGTTCAGCTAGATAATACAAAGTTTCTTTTTTCAAACCCCCTCTATCTTATGGAAAAACATAATGGCCCTTCTAAAGACATGCATCACTGTGATAAACGCATTTAAGTGTCATTAGGTTTAATGGCTCCTACTCACTCAGACTCTTATACCATACCCTTTAAAGTTCATTTGATGTATATTAATGGCATGAAATTGATGAAATTATGAATTGAGTTTCCCAGGGCACAAGTTAAATCAAGGAAGTAGGAAGAAGACAGGTTAATATTACCTTCTACCCCATTCTTCATCTGTGCAGCAAAAGATGTCAGCCCTGCCCTTGGGAAAGAAATACTCACTGTTATTAAGTTGAACTTAAATTGATTTTTATGGTTTTAGACTCAGGTAAATGTCTTTGGTTGGGTCACCAAAAGTTTGCAGTTTTCTTCAGGAAATAAGAAAATATGTGCACTTTTGAGATTGAATTGATTTTTTTATTCCATAATTTCAAAGAAATAGATGACTTGTCACTTCCTTCCCATTCTGAATTCATCTTATAGATTCAACTTAGGGGGTCATTTGGGTATTCTTATTTTGTAATCTCTCCCTCACATTATTACCACGTAGCACACAAAATAGCCATGTTTAATCAATTTAATGAGTTAAATATTGTGATAATACTATTATTATTAATGTGAAAAATTGAAACCCCAATGTTCTGGTCCCAGGAACACTTGCTATATCAAAATGCTGGTTCATAGTATCAGGAAGCCTAGAATCTAATTTTGAACTACAACTTGCAAAAATATTCCGAATGAGAAAAATATTCATTTTAATTATGTTTGGAGAAAGAAAAGTACAAGCTCACCACTTGTTACAGTTCATTTAATAATGGTGGGTGATTAAGAGAAGACAAGTTGGTAGCCACTCTTTTGCTTCTCTATCAAGCAAAATTATCTCCAAAGTAAAAAGGTTAGCTCAGTCCAGGTAAGGTTCCTAACTTCTAAAACATTTAGTTCACTTGACAAATTATGTCTGGGCTTTATAATCTCACCTTTTACAAATAAGATTATGATAACACTATTGTCTTTGAAGAAACCTGGAGATAATAAGAGATGCCAAGAGGTTGAAAATCTAGCAATTAAGCATAAAGTTCTGGGTTTCAAAAATTAAAAGAGTCTCTAAAACACTGGTAAGGCTGAAATAAAATATTGGGCAATATTCTGGCAAAAAAATAATAATAATAAAAGTCTCTGAGCACTCAGAAAAGCAAATGGTGATACTTAGAGATCACCTTGGGTTCCAAAAAAATAACTTTGGAAAGCCTCGATTCTCAATCCCCCCCCCCCCTTTTTTTTTAGCAGATAGGGTTAAGACTAGTAAATGTAAAAAAAGATTAGGACAGAAGTTACCAACTTAGGAGCTTATTTAGTGCAGATAATTAATACACATGAGATAAGTGGCCCACTATGCTATTAAATGGAATGATAACGGGCACCATGAATAGAAGAGATTGTGCCCAGCTACCTCTACTCAGCTCTAACTTTATTATTTATTTTCCCAGGGAAGCCAGAAATCTTGGATTTATGTGAATCTTCTCTTTTTTTCAATTACAGTTGACAATCAATATTATATTAGTTTCTGGAGTACAGCATAGTGATTAGACATTTATATAACTTACAAAGTGATCCCTCTGATAGGTCTAGTACCCACCTGGCACCAAACTTATTACATTATTATTGACTATCTTCCCTATGCTGGTGAATCTTTTTGATTAACAAACATTTTAACTGTGACTTTTGATTAAAGAATACTCCCCTGACTTTTAAAACAAAACAAACTACATCTGTTGACTGAATTTAGCCTCTCCACTGCCAGCTTGGGCCCCGTGGAGGAGCATCTGGACCTTGGGGAGGCATCTGGCAAAGTCTCACATGATATCATTATTGAGAATTTCTGGTTAGGTGGCAACAGAGACATTACAATTAGCTAAGTTCAAATTTAGTCTCCATATAAGGATAATTAGATCTTCCCACTGATGAAACAGACTGCTCTTATACTAACTAGAAGTATTCACCTTAACCACAATCTGGCAATTCACAAGGTCATATGGAAAAAAATACCCTGGGACTAGATTTTTAATTTAATGTTAGTATTTTCTCATAACTGTGAATTTACTTATGTGTGTATACACGTCTTCTTATATTCAGTCATTTATTTGAAAAAATTTTTTTAAAAACCTATTATTGTTAAGCACTGTTCTAGGTGTTGAGAATAAAATAGGAACAAAAATCTTATGGCGTTTATATTCTATATTTTCCCCAGTTTGGACATTATGTTATATCAGTACTCTATGAATATGTCTGTGTGTGCTGACTTCATTCTGAAATTTCCCTATGCATCAGAAGAGGACATGAATTTACTTTGGGTGAAAAGCACATTATGACAAATGGATGTGGTTAGCTAATACATTTATTCATTCATTTAAATTTTACTTATAAAATATTGTAAGCCTGCCATTCTGCTGGGGCAAAATGAGCCAACAGGTACAACCTGGGATAGATAATCATACTCGACGTGCACCAACATGTAGAGCACTTTGGTGACTCAGTAGCCCAAATGTCCTACATTATCTTTACTTATCCTTTCACAGACTTAAATAAATTAAAGAGGATGAAATCATCTGCCATCTGGCAGTGGTTGTTTCAACATCAGTATCACCCTCCCTAAGGAAAAAGGTCTTGTCTTTGTTTATAAATCCCATCATGCTTCTTCGGCAGACTGTGATTCGAAATGAGGTGGCAAATATGGTAATCTAGTGACAGACTATGAATGAGTTTATTCTAACCCAAGTTCTTGCTATTTTATTTGTATTGGTGATGGAATAAGAAAAACTATTTTTTAAAAATCACCAGGTATTAAACATCGTTTCATCAGGTTTTGTAAATAATTTATGTTTTTAAAAACAAAGGGTTAGAAATAACTGGGGATAAGGTTGTGACTGACTTTATTTCTCCTATATCGATTTAGTCACTGTCAAAGAATTAACATCCTTTCCTATCAAATCTGGATTTTGCTGGTAGGTAATGTCTAGGAAAACATATTTCAACTGTCCAAAAGGCATGACAATATTTCTTGAGAACCAAAGGTTAAAAACAGAGCAATAGATCATTCTAATGCTTGAAAATTGATTTTTTAAAACAGAATCATGGCCCTGAAGAATGCCTTTGTAAACCACATGTTGTTATAGAAAAATGTTGGGGTTCTTCCCCCCCTTTCTGATGAGTAAACAGTCTCACTGAAGCTTGATGGTCTTAAAAGTTCATTTGGGAACCAGCAGAAGCAGAATGAGTTCAAGTTCCTTGAATGCATTCTACAGATTGCTGTTATGGCCCTTCCATACTATCCTTTCTCATACAGTTATTTAAAAATTTACTTTGAGAATGCAGTTTTTCCCATCCATGAATTATTTTCAAAGGGCTTTCTGCACCAAACCAACTGCCATATACAGTAGTCTTCCCCCCATGCCCCATTACCTGTAGTTTTGCTTCCTGTGGTTTCAGTTACCCATGGTGAACCACAGTGGGAAAATGTAATTTCCCCAACCATTGACATCATCTGCTCCTGACATCCAACCATTAACATCATCTGCTCCTGACATCATCTGCTCCTGACATCCAGCCATTGACATCATCTGCTCCTGACATCCAACCATTGACATCATCATGACTCGATGATCCAGGGTCACCCAAAGCAGATGATCCTCTTTCCTACGTACCATCAAAAGATCAACAGTACTCCAACACTATATCACAATGCCTACATCATTCACCTCACTGCATCTCATCACGTAGGCATTGGATCATCTCACATCATCATAAGAAGGGTGAGTACAGTACAGTAAGATATTTTAAGAGAGAGAGAGAGACCACATTCACATAACTTTTATTATAGTATATTGCTATAACTGTTCTCATTTATTAATATGTATTATTGTCAGTCTCTTATTGTGCCTAATTTATAAATTACTTATTACAAGTATGTATGTATGTATAGGAAAAATCATAGTATATTTAGGGCTCAGTACTGTGCACAGTTTTAGGCATCTACTGGGGCTCTTGGAACATACTCATGGATAAGGAGGGAGTGCTGTAGTTTAAGTAAACTGGGTTAACATCCTCTGATAAAAATAAAAAAAAAAAAGATTGAAAAAGCCCACATACATACAACTTGGTGATTAAGCCTGGGAGACAACTTGAATAATCATTACATAAATTATAGACAGAAAGACCAAATATAGCTTCTAGCTTCTACAGAGCTAAATATACTTGCTGAGATGCTCTACTCTGAAAAAGATTAAAGTAATTTTGGAAATATTTTATAATTTAAAAAGATTAATTTTTTCCCCATAAGGAATAATAGGTCATTTCTCAAATGGCTATTAGGACGTGGGGGAACCTGATTCTCTCTCCTCTTAGCCACTGATCAGGAACTGCGGTGGAGGGAGGAGCTAGGCTCCCCCGCTCCCCCAGCTGGAGCACTTCCCAAAGGCTGGCCATTGTACAGCTCCCGCTGTGTGGGCCATGTTATTCCAGGTGTGCCCCTGGATGATTTTAGGTTGTTCATGATATCTCTTTTTAACTTCCATTTTTAAAAAAAAACATATTTGGAGATATGTAACTAACATACCAATTGTAGACCTAAAACTTCAGTATTTTGATGCAGAAAAAGAGAAAGAAAGAGAGAAAGAAAGAAAGAAAGAAAGAAAGAAAGAAAGAAAGAAAGAAAGAAAGAGAGAGAGGGAGAGAGGAAGGGAGGAAGGGAGGAAGGGAGGAAGGGAGGAAGAATGAACCCCAGGCAGTTATTTTTAGCATAATAATTATGTGAAGGAGACGCTTTCTCCCTGTCTTCCAAAATTTTAATAGCCTTAATATCTATTGCTAAGATGCTGTTTAATATCTTCAGGATGTACTGGTATCCTAGCATGAGTAGTCATACCTTGGAAGTGCATATGGTCTTGCATACAGAGCAAAACAAGGTATTTTACGTACATTTGGATAAAAAATAGCCAAAGTTGGAATTCGATGTACTAGCAAAATGACTTTTTTTAAAAAACAAAAACAAAACCTTTTTATTTCAAATAATTATAAGCTCAAAACATCTTTATGCTAAATTCCTAGGAAATTGCAAAGACAAGTCTCATACACCCTTCACCCAGTTTTCCCCAGTGATTTTATGTTCCATGCCATAGTGTGAGATCCAAACTGGGAAAGCAGCATCAACACAGTGTGCGTGTACAGCTCTATGACATTTTATCATGTATGTACACTTGTGTAACCATCACTACAATCAAGACGTACATCACAAAGATCTCCCTCCTGCCACCCTTCACTGCCACACACCCTTCACCCCATCTTTAAGCCCTGCCAATCACTGGTTTAGTTCGTAAAATTACTCCTTTATGCTTATCTCACATACTTTTACTAGAATATGAGAAAAGCCCAGGACTGAGTGTTTGGAGATGGCTGGTTCTAAGTGTACCACTGGCTAATTCATTCTTGCCTCTGGACAGCTCACTCTCTGCCAGCCTCTGTAGCCTCAAATGAAGGTTTGGACTCTTTTTTTTTTTTTTGGAGTACTAGTATTTATGAATTCATATGATTGTTTGGTCTCAATTAAAATATCATTTTAGAAACTATTAAATGCAAACCAAGTTAATGAAATATGATTTAAATATGTGGAGATCAAGGAGGATTGAATGATGTGTTTTCAATGTATTCTGCATTAAAATAGTGTCATTATCAAACAACATAAGCAACCAAAAGCTGCGAGATTGCTGCTGTAAATCTGAAGCAAGTGAAAAACAGGATTTCACTTGGACCCATCTCTCAAGGGAACAGGTGGAGAAAGCTTGGCACAGCCATTACCTGGCTACCTTTGCCTCCATGGGCACCCTTTGGTGAGGAAGAAACATCCCTAAAATGTGCCTGGTCAAGTATCCGAGCTTGCAATGGTGCAGCAGAAACTTTAAGTTGAAGATTTGGAATGTGGGTCCAAATTTGGCCTTTTTCTGAGAAGGGAGAGTCAGACAGGGGAGCTGCTCTTTGCTTCTTGCTGCCCAGTGTCTGGGGTCAGGGCCAGAAATCTAGCAGTGGAATTTCCTGCTCTCCTTGATGTCACTACTTGCTGGACACTGGAGAACTCGGTAAAAACAGGAAAACAGTTTTCCCCAAGTGACTCCTTCCATGTAAAGCTTTAAGAGTCTCTTCCCACGCACCAATTTAAGCCTTTCTCTTCACTCATTTAAAATCAAAACCTGTCGATACCACTCGGTATAAACATGTTTAGAGCTCATCAACTGAGTGAGCCCTTCAACAACATATTGATGAAAAGTGGGTCCTCCCTCCTCACCTCAAATCATCTGTATGAAAAATTCCCGAGGAAAGAGAATCTTGAAATGTGTTCCCTGGGAGCCCTGGCCTGTGTGGCTCAGTTAGTGAGTGTCATCCCATGCACCAAAGGGTCGCCTGTCGATCCCTGCTCAGGGTGCAGTGCACGAGGCAATTGATGGGTGGTTCTCTCTCTCTCTCTCTCTCTCTCTCTCTCTCTCTCTCTCTCTCTCTTCCTCTCCCACTCCCTTCCTTTCTTTCTAAAATCAATTATATTTATAATAATGATAATACTATTATTATTATCATTATTATATCCAATGGGGACTTTGGACCAGGAACGTCTTTGGCGAGATCTACAGCGGTTCTTTTTTTTTTTTTTTTGGAGACCATCAGTTCTTTACTAAACCTGCCTTATCAAAAAGCGCCATTTCCAAGCCCCACTTCCGAGGACAGTGCAGAGTTAACCTTACCTGTTGCAAGGAGTCGTCCAGCCTAACCGTTTCAATAACCAATCAAACAGAGACACTGTTCCCTGGACTCCCTTTGCCGAGTCCCCATTTTCCAGACCTTCCTTCTGTGCGTCACCTGTGTACCCTGGACTACCCTCCCCCTGCCCTGGAATGGTGGTGCCGGGGCCCCAGAGGGTTCATCTCTGCCCTCACCGAACTGCAGAGGATCAATCGCGCCTCGGTGCCCAGGGGCACTGACCGCAGAGCCCTCACAGCCGGTCTTACCTTTTCTCTCCCAGAGCAGCCGGATCGCGCCGTCCACGAGGAGGCATTTCTGCGCGCCCTGGGGGCCGGGGCCCGGCTGGGCTGCGAGCCTTTGCGGCCGCGACCTCGCGCCGCCGTGGGTGTGCGCTCAGGCTCGGGGAGCCGGGCCAGGCCCGCTCCGCCGGCGCCAACCCGGGCGGGACACGTGGTGCCTTCGCTGCTCGCGCGCTTGGGTCTGGGGTCCCCCGGGCTGCAGCCGCCCGGCCGCGGCCTGGGCTGCGAACCAAGGGGCACAACGGCGGGGCCAAAGGGCGGTCGCCGGTAGGGGGGCGCAGCGACGCGGGCGAGGCGAGGGCCGCACGCGGCGGGCGCAGGGGTCCAGCCTCCGGTGCCCGGGGCTGGAGGCTCGGTTCCCGTCCGCAGGGCCCCTGTCGCAGCGCCGCGGGCTGTCTCCCGAAGCCGCCGGGGCGGGGCGCGCACTGCAGTGGCGCAGGGTTCCCGCCGCGGTAGGAAACGGCTCCGGGCGGGAGGCTTGCGCTGCGCAGTACCGGGGCCGCGCCCCGAGCCGCAGTCCGCCTGGGGGCTTCACTGCCCCCCGTCTGGGGACACAAACCGCTGAAAACAGGACCTGAGGTGCCCTTTAGGACAGTCGCTCCCTGGGAAAATTCCTGTACCCCCCGCAGCCTGCCTGGGGGTAGCTAAGAGACAAGGCTCAACACTGGGGCGAAGACTTACCCATAGCCATACATTTTCCCTACTCTACCAGTGACCTTGGGTGCCAGGGCTAAACAAGGTGTTTTTATCCGATTTTCCTGAGCCTGGGGATAAGCGTGGCCATTCACTTTTTTGCTCTCAAGAGATAATAGTGATTGGTTTTAAAAACTAAATAAACCCTGGTCGAGTGGCTCAGTTGGTTTGAGCTTCTCCCTGTGTGCCAAGGTTGCGGGTTGGATCCCGAGTGAGGGCACATGCAGGAGTCAACTAATGAATGTGTAAATAAGTGGGACAACAAAATCTCTCTCTCTCTTCCCTGTCTCACATCAATTTTTTTAAAAAATGTTTTTAACTGGATAAAATACTCCAAGAGTCTTTAATAGCAAGTGCAATAGAGATATAATTTGCATGGACTTTAGGTAAGGCTGAAGGAAGCCTCAGGTCTGGGAAGAAACCATTCCAACTTGCGAGTCCAAATGCATGAGAATCCATCAGACACCCTACCTGCTATTCTGGGAAGGTGGGAAAGTACTTTCTTTCCTCAGAATTGCCAGAGCCCCCAGGAAACCCCATCCAGGACCTTCAGCTTAACTAAACGATGAGACTGGTTGCATTGTCTTGTGCACCATAGCTAAGGGTCAAAGGGCAGCCACCACAGTGGCTCTTCCAGGTGAGTTTCTTGTTATTTGCTCACTTTTAATTAATCTTCATTTTATCCCCCCCCCCCAAGATAGTTTTCTGTACAGAGACTCCTGGAGAACAGCATCCCTGGCCTGACCTTGACCTCCTTCTCCTTCCCTGGCTCTCCTTCTCAACTGTTCACTAGAATTTAGCACACACGATCAGCTTCAAGTACAACAGACTTATTTTTATGTGTGTGAGAATTCTGCAGTGCAAAATTTATACAATTGAAACCTCACTTTGTCCCCTTACTTAAACTGGAACACATTAAATGCATGAAACATTTTATTCTGTTGTCCCAGCTCATTTCCCTCTGGCCATCTCCTACTTCTCTCTCATTGTAAGGCTCAGACTCTAAGATTTCTTCTTTCTGGTGGTTTCTAAGTCTTGGAAACCCCTTCGCCCATTAAAAATGCAGATTCATAGAATAATGGAACGCCATCACAGCAAACATTACTCTTTTGACAAAACTTGACATTACTAGATCTTAGCATGTACTTTGCCCTGTCCACCCCTCTTTATTTAAGAGTCAACTAGTAAGTTTAAGCTTCCCTTGGCCTTCAACAGAGATAAATCCACCCCTTTGACTTCTTGTCAAAACTACTTCCACACCAGTATTTCCTTCAGCACCTTGGCTCATAGTGTCTTGGGAAAGTGTTCTAGAAATTTTGTTTTCTCTCTTTCTTCGCTCCATAACCCAGGCTTTAAACCCCTCTGCATCAGGTATTTCTGGATTATTTTCTTTGAATCCCTTCTAGTTTTTAATAAGATTGTTATAAAGTTAAAAAAGCAAGTGCATGTAAAGTGCCATGAAAATGTAAGCCTGTTGGGTTAATGATTGCCAGTCTCATGCCCTTGCAAGTTTACAGCTTCCTTTAAAACAGTGATTCCCACCTATTTGGAAGGAAACAACATTAGATGTTTTGTTCTGAAGTCTTCGGAACACTGGGAGTGTGTATGTGTGTTGATGTGAGGTGGGGTGGGGTGCATAGGGGGCTGGTAAAGTGGGGGAAATGGGGGAAGAGAGAAGGGTGACATGCTACTAAAGGTAGAGTTCCTGAGTGGGAGGTGTCCTCCACAGTGCATCTTCTATGAAATGACCTCCTGAAGTTAAGAATACAGTATATATCTTTAGATGAATATCAAAGCACAAACCACTGAACACAAAATTTCCTGGACATATTGCAAAACTACAGTGTAGAAACTATTGTAGAATTAATTTGAGAAGGAAGAGTTAAACCAAGAGGTTTATAGGATCTTGGAGATGGAGAGAACTTGAAAGGATTATCTAACCCAGCCTTTCAGATGTTGCATTGGTCTTGCTTCCGCAGTTCCTGGGTTCCCTGCTTCTTCTGTTTGACACCCAGTCCCTTCTCAAATCAGGGCTCATTCCTCATGGTGGCTAAGAAGGTCTTTCCCTTACCACTTGTTTCTTCCTAGATTTTTTATTTGAATTAAACTAGAAAAAATTCACTTTTGATTTCTCTAGACTTGAGAATGATGTTGAATAATCAGTTTGCAATTGGGAGGGTTCAGATGGTGCCTAGAAGCCATATGGTCCTATAAAACACACAAAGTTAAGGAAAAACAAATTTAATAAAAGTGATTGTACAGAAATGCCAGCTTTCCTTTTCTGGGGCTAAAGTGTAATATCCTGTGCTAAGAATATTTGTTTAGTTTTCCACTGCTTTTATTAAAATATGTAAAGCCATTGACTATTTATAATTAATTTATTCGTTCAACAGTATTGACCCAGACTATATTCCAAACCTATGTTGTTTTTCCTTTTCCTCTTTTCATTTTGTTAATGCTTGTTTGTTAAAGTGTGATCTATTAGGTGGATATGTGTTCCTCCAAGCTACCAGGATGGGGAGAAGCTCACACTTGCTGGGTGTGTACTATATATTAATTTAGATAGTCTAATATAATTGTCACATTGTTCTTTAAAAGTAGTTAATTCTTAGTATATTTTACTGATAACACAAAGGAGGGCCATGATGTGTTTACAGTTACAAAACTGGCAAATGGTGGAGTGGGGATTTGAACCCAAATATTTCTGATGTTTCTGTATTCCTGTTCACTGTGCAGGCTTCATCACATAGATAGCTTTTAAGCCATGGGATGTTTTTTTTTTTTTAAGTGGATAATTTATTTCTAAATGTAAAAAGATTTCTTTGGTCAGGTTGTTGCGGTGTTTCAAACATTGGTCATGTGGTTGTGGTGGTTGAAAACAATGCCTTCACTCAAAAAAAATAAGTCAAATGGGAGAATGAGATGCTACTGCAGGATGGACAGGTAGTAGATTTGGTCGTCTTTTGTCTTCTCAACTCAAATATGCCAATAGCTCTCTCTCTTTTTTTTCCCTGTAGAATCTAATCAGAACCCTGGGGAAGACTGGAAAACCATGGTAGACTCCCTTAAACCACACTTATGATGGTGAACATTGAAAAAATATCTTGGAGAAAGATTATCTGTTATCATTCTTGGACTTATACCATGACTCTAAAATTGTTTAAAGTAGCCCTGGCTGGTTTGGCTCAGTGGTTTGGTCCATAGACCAAGGAGTGGCAGGTTTGATTCTGGTCAAGGGCATGTACCTCGCTTGCGGTTTGGTCCCAGCCTTGCTCGGGGTCGTGTGGGAGGTGACCAGTAGATGTGTCTCTCACATCAATGCCTCCCCTCCCCCACTCTATCTGAAAATAAATGGAAAAGTATTCTCGGGTGAGATTAAAAAGAGTACATAAATTAAATGAAGAAATAAATAAATGTGTTTAAAGTATTTGTCAGGCCAGCAACCTTTATTCATAATAGATTGGTTTAGTGAAATGAGATTCATGGTAAATTTGAGCAACTCATATACTCTCTCTGAGCCTGTAGTTCTTTATCTGTAAAACAGAAGTAATCAGCAAAATTCTCCAGGCATCAAGGAAATAATAGAAACATGAATGCTTTAAGAATTATAACTACATATACATTATTGTATATGACAGTTGTAAATGGGAATCGCATAGTGAATTAAGTGGAAAAGGAATATTTTATAATTTACCTATGCTTTGATCACAGTCATGAAGTTTTTGCATAAATGGCAAATTTATAATTTCCCCCATTTTATAAGAAAAAACAAATGGCCAGACAAAGTAAATTGTCTACAGTCACATCACATCCTTAATCATATTGCAAATTCTAAAGTAAGAAAGTGGTACCATGGAAACAGGCAGAGTCAGTCAATACATATTTATTGAATGCCTACAACATATCAGACATTGTTTTAGACACTGAGAATACAGAGGACAACAAAACAGATAGCATTCCTCCAAGATCTGATATCCTAACGGGGAGAGTCAGATAAAAGATGTGTGAACAAACAAGGTCTTTCAGGCACTACATGTTTTGAAGAAGTTAAGAGGCAGTGTGGTGATGAGGCCCAGGTGTTTGGTCTGAACAACTGGGTGGAAGGAGGTGCACTTTACTTTGATGGGGCTGGATTATGGTTGTGGGGATGGTTGGGATGGGGATGGGAGAAATGATCAGCTCTGTTTCAGTCATGTGAAATGTCAGATAACAATCGGGCATCCAAATGGAGCTGTAGAGTAGAAATTCGGAGCATAAAGGAGAGGTCCAGGCTGCAGATAAACATTTGAGTGTCTTTATCACATAGACAGCTTTCAAGCCGTGGGATGTTTTTAAAAAGTGGATAATTTATTCTTAAATGTAGAAAGTTTTCTTTGGTCAGGTTGTGATGGTTCAAACATTAGTCATGTTGTGGTGGCTCGAAGCAAGGTGGTTCAAACCTATCTTACTTGTCCCCCCAAACCAAACTAAAGCCACCTGACCTTGCTCAGCCAGAGGCTAGCAGACTATCACCATAGCAACAGCGTCTTGTCAAGAGGAAGGAAACTCTTTTCTCATTGTGAGGTTTCAGTCATGTCTGCCATTTTAAAATGAAGGTGTTCATGACCACACTGATATTCCTTTTATTAAGGCCCAAATACGTGCCTCAAATCCATTTCAGAACTGCAGAAGTGGACTTTTATTAGCACATAATGTGTCTAAATAACCCCAACTTCTATGCTGAATGTAGAGGATAAAGTCTTCCTATTTCTATTTTTAAGATAATGTAAAGTCATCATCCAGTTAATATTTTTTTTAAGAAAATTATCTTGTCAGACTATTTTTGCATGTATTTTAATTTTTATGATGTGTTAGAAATTTTACTTTTCATTGCTTTCACAGTTATCTTGATTTAGTACACTGCTAACAGTTGCTGTGATATATCAAAGGAAGTTGTTTTTGGGTAAAAATTCTTTTAATTTAGAGGAAGAAATAATGAGACCAGAGATTATTGATTTCAGGAAAAGTATTTCTCAAGGTGAAGTCTGTGATCAAAAAGGCCTCCTATGTCCCCCCTAATAAACAGGTTTCACAATGACTTAATGTTCTGCCTTTAGGAAATAATTTCTAAGCCCAGCACTGGTTTTCCTTGTACAGTAAATATGTACAAGTATATTATAGGAAATTTAAAAATACAGAAAAGCACCAAGAAGAAAAATATTATTTGTAATCTCCCATTAAAAGATTAATACAAATAATATTTGTGTATATAGTCTTCCTATATAACTTTTAAAATAAAATAGAAACATCCTAAGCATACTATCTTGTTAAATAATATTTTTCTAATCACAATAATACATTACAGAAAATTTAGAAAATACATAAATGCAAAAAACTCAGAAAAATAAAAATTACTTATTTGATTCTCTGTGGTAACCATTATTACAAATTTTCTTATGGCTATATAATATATGTATAGTTTAAAATGGGATTTCCTATTTTGCAACTTAATTTTTCCACAGAATATCATATGTAATTTTATCTATTGTTGATGATTCTGCTACACAATTATTTTAACAGTTTTTTAGTATTACATCATATGGCCGCATGACACAGTTGTCTGCTAAAATACAGTACTCATACACAGTGCCATGGCTTCATGCAAAGGAGTAGGCTCATATCAAATTAAAATGAATGTCTTTAACAATTTTTTGCAAGGCAAATCAAGATAATAAGGCTATCAAGGTCATTGTTAAGGGGAAAATAAGGCCCTGGCCAGTTTGGCCTGCGTACTGGAGAGACCCGGGTTCGGTTCCCGCAAAGGGCACGTGCCTCGGTTGCAGTTTGTCCCCGGCCCTGGTTGGGTAGTGTGGGTGGCAGCCACTTGATGTGTCCCTTTTGCGTCGATGTTTCTCTCTCTCTCTCCCTACCACTCTATCTAAACAAAAAATATATATATATATAAAAAAATGCCCTTGGGTGAGGATAAAAAAAAGGGGGGAAAGGATAAGTAGCAAAAGAACAAGTTTCTAAAATATGTGTATGAAAAGACTAGGACAGCCCCTCAGTTTATTGATGATGCATCTATGGACGTAGGGGTGTGATGGGGTCAGATGGTTGGTCAGTTATAGTTATCAAGGTTGTTTAAAGGTACTAAACAACACTGAAGCACCAATGCATATTTTGCATGGTATGGTTACATACATGTACATAGATATAGATACAAGAACAGATATGGATGTAGATATACAACATTATCACCACATTGTTGAAGTTTATGGAACTAATGTTGATCATTTACAGAATAGTTCAAATTGGCACTGATCATGGAGGACTGGATGAAAGAATACCCTTGGTATTCATTCTTTTATTATTTTTTATTAAATATATTTTTATTGATTTTAGAGAGAGAAGAAGGGAAAGGGGGAGAGAGAGAAATATCAATGTGTGAGAGAACTATCCATCAGCTGTCTCCTGTACACCCCCTACCGGGGATTGAACCTGCAACCTGGGCTGTGACTTGGAATAGAACCAGCGACCTTTTGATGCATGGGAGGATGCTCTACCTACTGAGTCACATCAGCCAGGGCAAGGCATTCATTCTTTCAGAGAGCAGACCAAGAACCAGTAAACGAGGTTCCTACATTTTATGTAACCCATGTGGCTCTTTTAAAGGGTTGACAATGTATTTCATAGTGAAGTTCATGGACCAGTACCACCTAGTAAGAGATATTTAGGGATTGTTATTAATTTGGATTTCTGGAGCCCACTCTAAGCCAAATAAATCAAATTATTAGGTTTAACACGTTTCCTAGATGATCTGTATAGAAATCAAATGATTAAAATTATTGAGAATTAATTTAAGGAATTAAGAAACAATGCTTGTGAGCTCCTCAGCATTAGAGATTTTTTTTTTCTTATTTGTATTATCTGACACCTAGCACAGTGTCTGGCCCATGGGCAGTAAAGGTTATATATTTATTACATTGGCTATTTGTTTTAACCCTTGTAATGTTGTAGTAAGTTCTTGCCTTGTACTATAACATTTTTCTCCAAAATATCTTATAACAGATTTTCAGACAATCCTTATAATCCGTGTGATTGTGCCTTGCATACAGTAGGGGCTTAATGAATGTTGATTACATGAACATAGACATGAAAGTGTGGTAACACTAATCACTCTTACCTCTGGGCAGTGGGCTACCCCCAACTCTCTGGGACTCTGCCTTCTGTTCCTAAAAGTATCACAATTGGGAGTTAAACCCTCTGTGTTTAATATCTGCCCAAATTTCCACATGACCAAGGATAAGGGACTGCTGAGCCATACTGACCTTGGCTTTGTAATCTATAAACCAAGGAAGCTGATGAGATTCAATGAGATAATACCCATGAGTATACTATGAAATCAGCCAAGTGTTTTGCAAATATAAGTTATTATTATTCATATTCTCACCATCAAAGTCATCCCCATCAAGAGCCCATACACCTGCTGTTGGGAGAGCCAGTCACTGCCCATTTACTTGTGTTAAGCTTGGAGCAAGAGTACATATAGGAAACCTGTAAATGTGTGAAATCCTTAAGGGACAGGGCTGGTTAAGAAATTGACCCACGTCCACCATTTCACCTCTGGTATCCAAGGCCAACATTACTAATGAAATGTGCTTCTTTAATTCTTATGCACTCAAAGGCCACCTCACAGTGTCACAGGCAGCCTCTGGGACTGGCACTGGCTTTTCAGTTGAACTGTTGTCAGTGGAAGTGGGATGTCCACTGGCAGAAGTGGGGGATCCCTTTCCCCACTGCATGCTGGTGGTTGGGTTCTTATGATATCTTGAGAAGAATAATTTTCTAAGACTCGAAGGGGAGGATGAGTCATATTATTTGCATGGCATTACATCCCTGCATTTCTAAAGTCCCATTTTCCTTAAACCAGTTCTGGAGGAGGTGCAGCTGGGGATTCAGCAGAGCTAGTAGCAAGGCCAGTGTCCAAAGTTTCTGTTCTGTGGCGGAGCTGGGTCTGGTACAGCATCAGGCTAGTTCCAGTCCATCAGTCCATTGTGTTGGGGTCCTCATGGCTGTGAGCCATGTGGGTGAATGCAGGGGAACACACCCCCTGCAACAAGTGAGGCAGGAGCCCGGTGCAAGAGAGAGTGAACTCCTTTGTTTAGGAGCATCTCAGATTTCATGCCCTTGCAGTGGCCATGCCTATCCTGGCCAATGACCTGTTCCCAGGTGTGACTGACAGGCAAGTACCTTTCCTGCGTTGCCCAGACTTAAGTGGGCATGCATCTATTTTGCTTCCCCTTTGCTCCTTTCCTGTTACTTAGTAACTGAGTTAATTGTAATGCTATCAGAACCTATTTACCATTTCCGATGAAGGATAAATCTAAATAATTCTGCATGTATTATATTTCAATTATGCACATAGTTCTTAAAGATATGAAATTATATTGTATGAAGGTTGTATGTATATATATGGATGTATGTATTATATATGAGATAATATTGAGAAGTGTGTATGTGTATGTGTGTGTGTGTGTGTGTGTATAAAATAAAGAGAAACCAAGAGGATATTAAGGTCATATTTTAAACTAGGTTTGAACATTAAAAATTCACAACACAATCTTCTGCAAGGAGTTTAAAACAATATGAAGATATGTGGGTTTCTCAGGTGTCAGCAGGTGTTTCAGTCAGCCTCTTGGGTTCAGGCAGCAGAGCCAAAGTTTCTGTTTAATTGCTTAGAACACCCCAGATGGAGTCTTACCTCTTTGGGACAGTATATGAGCCTGAAAGATTTGGATAATTTAGCTTTGCAATGAATGGATGTGATAATTAAATGAGGCCTTAATTTAGTTCCCTTGTGGTGCACATAGTAGTAGTCTTCTGAAATGTTGTCTCCTCCATATCCTTTAGCATCTCACTCAAGTATTTTATGTACTAAATGAATTATCCCCTTCTAAAAAGTGGGTCCACTTACAGGGCATCTACTAATATGCTAGCTGGTGTTAGATGCTAGGTATACAAAACCCCTGGTCTCCCAGTGCTTACTTCAGTCCGAGATGCAGGCAATTGTCGCACTCATTTTGGTAGTGGAAAGTAAAAGTGTTCTAGGAGCACATAAAAGAAACATTTAACCAAACAACCAACATTTAGTCAAGTGTTTCTCTTATGTGTTCCAAAGCACTTTTAATTTCCCCTATCAAAATAGATATCACATTGTGCTATAACTGCCTTTATCTCCTCCTGGAGTATAGACTCCTGTAGGACAGGACTGACTCACTGTTGCTTCCTTATTGATTAAACCAGGGACTGGCAAACTTCTTTTGCAAAGGGCCAGACAGTAAACACTCTCGGGTCTGCAGACACTTTTTTTTTTCTGTCTCAACTCCTCAACTCACCGTTTTAGTGCAAAAGCAGCCACAGACAATTGAAAATAAATGGGCATGACTATGTTGCTATAAAACTTTATTCACAAAAACAGGAGGTGAGTTGGAATTTGCTCACTATTGCTTAGTATGTGCTAAGGGCTCAAATGACTTTTATTAGTAGCAGAAGCAGGATGTTGATTTTGTTTGATAGTAAATGGAAGCCTAATGAGACATGGTGTTTGTGTTCATAGATTGTACATTCTAGTGGAATGTAGTACATTGCAAAACAATAGCTACATAGTTTGGAAAGTCTGTAATGGACCATGTGCAGTTTCTTATGGAAGCCCGGAGAACAGGCACCAGAATGAAACTGGGGGAGGGGGTTAGTAAAGGCTTCCTGAGAGAAGTCGATTCTGAATTCTGTTTTGAAGACAAAACACAATACACGGAAGATGAAGGGGAGAAAGGGTGTTCTCGGCTAAGGGAATAACACTGGTAAAAAGGCTTAGAGGAGGAGTCCATGGTACATTTGGAGAGCTGTAAGTAGTTATGAGAATTTTAACTGTGGAAGATGGTATATTACAGTTCAGTTTATTCACCTGTGCTCTAACCTCCTTGTCTGTTTTCCTTGGGGATCAATTCCATCCTATTTTTATTCTCTCTCTCTTACTGGTTCTTCAACTTTAGTGGATAAACCTGCTCAAATGTTTTCTACATTGAAAACCAGTATTTCCATGTCTACTATTACCACTACCACCACCATTGCCACGACCATCATCACTTACACAACCACCTCTACTGCCACCAGCATCTTCACCCACCTTGTTACCTCTGCCCCCACCACCATCTTCATCACCACCACCTTCATCACCTCCAGTACTATCCCTTCATCGCTACATCTTCACCATCTCCTCTACCACCTCCTCCTCCTTCATATCTACCATCATCACCATCATTGTCAAATCCACAGTAAAATCTCCCTTTAAGCCTTCGTCCTTCCAGCCATGACATCTCCCTATTTCACAGACAACCTTCAGAGTAGTATACACTCGCTTTTTCCTCTTTGTCACTCTCTCTGGCTGTTTAGCCAACTGCATTTTATATTCTCATCACTTCATTGAAACGATTTGAAATAAAGTCACTACTTACTATGATCCTCATATTGCCATATTCAGCGGATGTTTGTTCCTTAACTTATTGGACTTCTTGGTAGCATTTGATCCTGTTTTTCATTTCCTTCTTAAAATATTCTCTTCCTTTTTGGTTTTGTAGTACTAAAACCTCTTTTAGCCACTCATTTTCCGTCCTCTCCTTTTCAGTCTTCGTTAAAGTCCCAACATCATCCGGTTACCCCTTAAATGTGGGTGTTTTCCTGCTGATCTCATAATCTTTAGTCAACTCTGTAACTAGGTTCCCACACCCAGTGAGAAAGAGCGAGGCAGTTTGCTGTGACTGAGTAAGAAGATTTGGGCAAAGAGGAGAAAGCGTGTCATAGCTGCTGAGGGAAATGAGAAAGGGAGCTGCCTGAGACATGCTGGGTAGGGCACGGAGCTCAGCGGAAGTTGCAGATCCTAAATTGGTGGTGTCTTGAAACCACTCAGTTGAAGATTTTTCCATCATCCTAGGAGTGAAAAAAAAAGTTATTAGGTGGAATGTTGCTAGAAAAGGGGATAAAATCCCTAAATAAATGTTCTTACAGCCTTCACTGGGACTGTTCCCTAAACTGACATCATATTCTCAGATAGTTGAGAGGGTATGGCTATCCAAAAACAGTAATCTCTAACCATGTATAGTTAAGTCAACATATTCTGCTTGTTTGACGTGATAACTCTTTATTCTATGCCCTTGGTGTGATCTTTGTAGACTTCCTTAGATTATTTTTTAATACCACATCCTGGAACAGACAAAATAAATTTGATGCAAACATTTGGAGTTGTATCTGTCCCTTAAAATGGGCTCCCCTGTAGTTTCAGGACTGGGTCTAACCCAGTTTATTTTTCATCAGATCCTTAATTGACCGTGCTTGGATAGTCGCATAGCTGAATTCCTGTTCTTTGGTTTTCTGTTTTATCTTGCTTTTTCTGTTGCGGATCCTTGTGTATATTACTTAAAATTATTTACGTCAGAGATGATTATATTTTAGATAGAATACAAATATTTTAACATAGCCTTTTATTAGAGGTCCTCTATCTCTCCAATCTCAACTTTCCATTCTTCCTAACCTCATAACATATGCCCCAGCCATGTTGAATTATTCCCAAAGCCTCAAACGTGCCATGTCTTCTCTCACCATCTCGTTCTTGCATATGATATTCTTTCACAGTAGATTACATTCTCCCCTAACAAATTATTGTGAATTCTTCAAGGCTTCACATTGGGAAGTCTTCCCTAACACCCTAATGTTGACCATATCACAGGACTTAATGCACTGTATTGTAATAATTACATTTTTGTTGCTCCTGTTAGACAATAAGATCCTTGGAGACTCTGTTTTCATTCTGATATAACTAGTGCCTAGCACAGGGCTTGACAATGGAAGGCATTCAATAATTGTCATTTGGTTGAATGAATGAATGAATGAATGAATAAAATTACACTCCGTTTTCCATTTTTCTTTTAAAATCACATTATTCTGACATGTTTTCAATTATGTTTCATAGTTTCTTAAATATGAAATAATGTTTTGGGATATGTAATATAAATGTTGTGTCTCAGTGGTGTTGCATCTTTGTAGTTGTCTAGCATTATTCGCCAGAAATCCTGTGCTATTCCTGTTCCCATAGCGTTACCTCTCCCATTTTCATGCATTTACTTGCTCTCACCTACAGGTCTAGAAGGAGGTATATAAGAAGCTCTCCCCCTTCCAGTCTGGTGGCTCTGTTGGTTGGAGCATCCTCCCATATATATATCAAAAAGGTTGGGGGTTTGATTCCCGGTCAGAGCACATACCTAGGTTGCGGATTCGGTCCCCAGTAGGGGCCATATGGGAGGCAACCAATCAATGTTTCTCTCTCACAGTGATGTTTTCTCTTTCTCTTCCTTTCTTTCTCTCTAAAATAAATATAAACGTATCCTTAGGTGAGGGTTAATTTTTAAAAAAGAAGCTTCCTCCCAGGGACTGAAGGTTGCCTTAAAATCAACTCTCCTTTTTGCTGAGACCTGGTGTCCGTTCTTTTGCTCATCTTTCTTGCAGATCACCTGGTTCCTGCTGAATTCCCTAGGCTTTCGACCATCTGCCTTGGCTTCCACCTCTGGGGAATCTTTAGTTCATCTGTGCCTCCTGGTCTTTCACTCACTCACCTGCTGTCTCTGACCTTCCATGCAGGCACTGGTTTTTCCTTTTCTTCCTGGTTTCTGACTGACTGCAACATCTTGACCTCTGACTCATTTGTGTGCTTGAATGATGCACTAACCATCACTTTACCCACATCCCTTCTTCTGAATATGCCTTAGATTCATTGGTCTCAGATGCGTGCCTTATTATCGTTAGCTACTGCCTTGGCTCTGTCTTCTTATTTCTTTTGAATAAGAATGGTATTTCTTGTTTTGAAAGCTGCTAGAAGCCAATAACTATGCCTTAGCAACCTCTGTATGTATTGCCTGTATCATCTAGCATAGCACCTTGCACATATAAGATATTCTAAATTTTGATGAATAAACGAGTGAGTCTATGAATTAATTGTAGAATTATGTGGGAAAACAGCTTGCAAAGTATAAAATGCTCTCTAAATCATTAGGGGTTACCATTATTTTTACTGTTAAGAGTAATTTTTTAAATGGTTTTTGAAGTATGAGTGCATTCAGAAAGGTACAAAATTAGAAGTGTGAATTTCCAAACAAGTGAACAATCCCCTGTAACAGCCCCAGAGTAAAAACAAAATATTACCAACATCCCAAAGCTCCTCTGATACCCCCTCCCAGCCTGTCTCCCTCAGAGGTAAGTGAGCTCCTGATTTGTGACACTTATAGATGCATTTTGCCTGTTTTTGAGTTTTATAAAGTTGAATCATTCTTTTTGTCTTACTTCTCAACATTCAGTGTGAGAGATTCCCTTATATTTTTGGATGTAACAATAGTTTGTTCATTCTCATGGCTATACAGCACCTTCTTGTGTGAATATGTTTCAATTTACTTATCCTTTTCTACTACTGGGCAACTCTGGGTTGTTTACAGTTTGGGCTATTACAGATAGTACCATAATATTCGTCTGCATGTCTTAATGGTGAAGATGTGCACACATTTCTGTTGTTTGTATACCTAGAGGAGGAATTGCTCCAGGGTATAGATATATTCAGCTTTAGCTAATGCTACCCAACAATCTCCAAAGAATTTATTCCTGGTTATGTTCCCATGAGCAACATTTGAACATTTCAGCTGCCCTTCATCCTAGACAGGGCTTGTTGTTTTGCTTTTTCATTTCAGCCATTCTAGGTATGTGGCGGAATTACTTTGTGTTTAACTTATGTTCCTGGGACTACGATCTTTTTTGTATTGATTCCTTGGATACTCTCTTTTACAAAATGTCTGGTCAGGATTTTGCAGATTGTTTAATTTTTTAAAATTCCTTAAGAGTTCCTCATATAGTATGGATATGGGTTCTTTGTAAGATATTGGTATTGCCAACATCTTCTGTGTGAATAATTTTAACCTGCAATTCAGAGAAGCCTCCCCAGAGGGGCCAGCTACTGGTGGTGCCAAATAGAATCGCTGAGTAGATTTTACAAGACACCAGGGCTCTGGCCTCCTTCCCGAACAACTGAACCAGCATTTATGGAGGTGGCGCTGGCTTTGCATATTGTCCATCCTTGTGTCCCCAGTGCTTAATGAGTAACATTCTCCAAATTGACAAAGATATTTAAAATTTAATTGTTAATTCAATATTATTTCTCTCACCAAACTATATACACTTTAATTTGAACACATGGTCTCATATGATTAAAGTAAATTACTCGGTTTACAGAACTTGATAAATTGGCAAAAATAAAAAGTTATCATCGCATGTTTACTCCATATGAATGATGTAATGAGTTTTCTAATAGAATGTTGAATAATATTCTCATATTGGAAATGAAAGACATTAAAAATTACTTTTTATCTTATTCCTCATAAAATGATGACATGATTTAAGACATTTCACAGGGGATTACGTGATTTTTACATTTCAGCAAGAGGGTTGTGGTTCAAAGTCAGTTGGGGTCTGTTGCTCTGAGGGTTGCAAATGAGTATTTTAAAGGTATTAAAAGGCTGCAGGTTGTGGCCCATGATTAAGACCAGGTCCAGGGAGCTGCCCCACACATGCACGGACTTCTTTCAGGAGGCCTGGAGGACCCTTTATAATGAGTCACTGCACATAGTTTGAATTTTCATTTGGATGGAAATTTCCACAGTGGGTCAGATCCAGTGACCTCTAACAGGGCCTTGAAGCTTTAAATTCTATATATTTTACAAGGTAAGAGACCTTGATACAGTGCAAACAGTTCTTCACCCAGGGATGGAATCCCCCCAACCTCATTCCTCTTGATATCTGTGCCCTGGGAGCAGAGACACACACACAAGGACTCTGGAAGTCACCCTTGAAGAGTATTTTTGCCAAAAGGATACTTTACTGTCCTTGGTTTAGCAGAGTCATTCTTATTAAATTCCTTTCTTCCTTTTAGATTTATTCTTGCTCTATATTTTTAGGGATCTGTCCCTCTCTCAGCTAGATTCAAGGTGTTCTGGGAATGGAAATGTACCTGAGCAGGAAGCAAGATTGATGGTGAGAATCCACAATCTGCCATTTCCAGAGGATAATTTGTTCAACATTAAGTATAAAAATCTCTGTCTGATGGCTGCATTATAACCAGTGGGGTGTCTTTTCAACCAACATGCTGGGGAAAAGGTTTCTACAACTCACTCCTTTCGGTGATTTTCCTTTAAGTGAGAGCATCCAAGCATGCTAAATGAGACTGAGTTCATAATTGTCAGATATTAGGATAATGGGTTCAGCTAAAAGGATTTTAGACATTTGGGCCAATTTGGCTCCCTGTTCTCGAAGCTGCACGTTGCATCATATGAACCTGCCCCTTGAATTGGAGCGAGGACCGTCAGAATGACTGGATGCCTGGCTTTCGTTATCTACATTTCCTGACTCACTTGCCATCCACCACGCTGGCTTGAATATGCAGGGCTCAGGGCTGGCCTACTTCTAATAAACAAAAATATTTGTAGGAAGTTATTGACTCTAGGGTGCACTAAATCTGGAGCTTAATTCTCAGGCTGAAACCTCACATCAAAAATATTTTACTAAGCTCCTTAGCTCGCATTTCCAAGCGTTGTATGAGATTTGCTCAACAGCTTTTAGTCGCCTGTTAGGAAGTGAGCTGTGTCAAAATTCCCAGGATATGTCCTGAACTACTCATCCTCATATGCCAGTCCCCAGGTATGAAGCAAAATGACACTTTTAGTCTAATACAGAGTGTGTACCCACAACAGGGAAATTACACCAAGTTCTGGTAGTAATTCAAGCAGCATGTCAAGGTTGGACCTACATTGTCACACATTGATAGGGCTGGCATGTGTATACAGAGTTAGGAGCCACTTGAAGAGCTCATTTAATATTGCTCAAGGACCTTTGTGGGATTCCAGGGCAAATAAAAATTTTTTGGCAAACAAATAGCCAAGGCACACGGTATTTAAGCATAGGGATCTCTGACAGAGCCTCAGGGAGCCTTGAATAGAGACAGAACCCTGCCTGATGTGAACATTCACTTTAAATTTCCCCTTGGTTATAGTTGTGTTTGTGAGTCCTTGAGTCTATGGTAAAACTATTCCACAGCCATGCCCATATCCAGTCATGGACTAACCATTAATTTATTGATTTTTTTTTTCTTTGAGAGAAAGAGATGGAAGAAGACAGAAAAAGAGAGAGAGAGAGAGAGAGAGAGAGAGAGAGAGAGAGAAACATCAATTTGTTGTTCCATTTACTTATGCATTCATTGGTTGATTCTTATATGTACCCTGACCAGGGATCGAACCCACAACCTTGTCCTATCGGAACGACACTCCAACCAACTGAGCTACCCAGAAAGGGCCTAACCACATTAAAAAAAATCTTTTAAAAAAGTACTTATAGTTTACACAGGTAATAAGTGAATCCATTCTTGTGGGAGTATTTCAAACAGTGAAGAACTATATTCAAGTTTAAAGAATTAGTCTCCCTTTACTCCTACCTCTAATCCCACTCCAAATGACCTCATTGGAGTCATCTTTAAGAGCAGAACATCTTTTTCTAATCTTTTTAATGCATTCACATTCAGACATATGAACACATACAAACACATAGTTCAGCAAATATTAAAGAAATCACAAAGTATGCATTTTTCTCTTTGCTATTTGCTTTTTTATTTAAAATAATTTATGTTTAAACCAGAGACCATCAGGCCTTGGGATGCTTCTTTGTTTACAAACCCAGCACTGGAGTTTTCTGAGGCCTCCCTCACCTGTGGCCCAGACTGCACTAGTTCCTTTTACCCCGCCCCCACCACAGGACTTCCCATTGTCTCCCATCCAGCTGCAACAAGAGGAAAAACATTCTATTCAGTGCAACAACTTAGAAAGCCTCCTTTGTGCCTTCAAATGAAAGGATACATAAGATTTTTGAATCAACAGAGTGAAAAAATGGAAACACTAACAAATATTTCCATTTAAGAGCTAAACATGGGTATAGATAGGCTACTTAGGCAGCAGGGAATATTGTAGCCTTGGAGATAGAAATGGGATAATTACTAAGAAAAATGGGTCCATCTCACCCATTATCCCTCATTTCTAGCAACTTCCTTAACCCTTCCTTTATGATCACTTGACAACCAAACAGAAGACAAGGGGTCTTCCCTGCAATAGTTGAGCTTGATTGCTTACAATCTTCCAGCCCCAGGGGTTCTCACCCCCACACACTGATTGGGAGAAATGGCCCCCTGCTCATCCTGTCAAGACTCCCAGGCTGCACAGTGAACGGAGGAGAAATCTCATTTTGGAGACGAGCATTTCTGTGAACTCTATTAAGCAACAAAGCAGTCAGGCTTCACCAGGGTCACATTTCCAGGATGTAATCACCAACTTCTTGGGTGCAATATGAGGTCTCTGCCGGAGTCCACTCTTCCCGTGTTCGTCAACGTGATTATTTCACGATAACAGCTTTCTCGAGGGAGTCAGAGATGCTTTCTGCACGTTTTAATGAGCCTGTCATCCTGCCTGAATTTCTTTTCCTTTCGTCTTTATTTCTTTTCTGATTCTTTCATGTGGTGAGCCACATGTATTTGGAAGACCAAGAGGACACTGAGATTTTAAATGCCATCCAGCATAGATGAAAATCCGTTGTCTTCTCTTCTTGAAATCTAGCAATATTGCATTTTCTTGATTTAACAAGGTTAAATGTATGCTATATATGTATTCTGAGGAAAAAAATGTGTAAGTGGGCATGGAATTTCAGTATATTCCTGGATTAAAAAATCTTATTTTCATGAAGAATTGAACATTAAGTACAGTTGTAACAAAGAGCATCATAACAAACATCTTGTGTAATAAACGATTTCAGAATCTTATCCAATTTCAAGCTTCCATAGTTCTGTTTTTACTAGAATTTATTTTAAAAGACTAGATAATGGAAATGTAGAAACAGTAATACTTCCAACAGCTAACTTTTTAAATTTTAGATGTGACTTAAGATAATATCAAATACTGAATTTGGAAATCACAAAAATGTGGTTTTTATGTTTAAGATCGGGGGGGAAAAGACTAGATAAGGTATAATTGAAATATTTCATTTCATTTCTGTTCTCATACCATTCCATAATTGCTGAACTTGTAGTTAATTTTCAGTATGCTGAATATTTTTTTCTCACAGTAGAGTTTGATTTTTATAACTAAATTTACTCTGGGATTTGCTATAAAAGGATAGTGGAATAGAATTTGATTTTATAAGTAAGTTTACCTTGGGATTTACCACATAAGGACTGTAGATTAGGATATATTTTAATGAATTTCAACTACCCATTGATGATTTTTTATTCTAATTTTTTTCAGATGGCTTTTGTTAATGAATGTCTGGGACTAAAGCTCCCTGTAGCTTCACCTCTTTAAATTAATCTGGCTCTTTATCCTTCATAAACATACGTATGATCTGCTTCAATCAGATTTCCTGAAAACAAAGGGAAGTATTCCTCATCTTTCCCAGGAGAATTACAAATGATATGCATTGAACTAATCCAGTTGGAGTAATATAATTATCTGTGTGTGCATGCAAAAGGGTATAGATTGCTTAATAACATATGAGAAAAGGGAGATGACTATTCTCCTCCCAGTTTCCTTACATCTGGATCCGGGGAGAAGGTGTCTGTAAGTTAAGGATGCTTGTGGCTGCCAACACCAAGACTTTCCTTAGAAATGATGCTCTCTCTCCTCTGGCTCAGACAAAGAAGATGATGCACTCACCTTCACTCTCACCTGTCTTTCTAGGAGTGATGAGGGGCTCGTAGGCACAGGTTCCCACTTGGCCACCAGGGTGGCAGGACCAAGGCCTGGGTATTCAGGCCACTTGGCTGAGGGAAGGACATGCCCTCTGTCTGGGCCTGGGTGTGAGTCCTTAGGGCTGCTCACACACTTCCTTGGTGTGTTTTAGTTTGTTGGAGCTACTGTTATAAAGCATTACACACGAGGTGGTTTATAACCAACAAATTCTTTTCTCAAAATTCCGAAGGCTGGGAAGTCCAAGATCAAGTTTCCAGCATGGTTGAGTTCTAGTGAGAGCCCTCTTCCTGGTTCGTAACAGACACTTTCTTGCTGTGTCTTCAGTTGGCAGAAGAGGTTGGAGATCCCTATGGGGTCTCTTATATGAATGCTCGTTCCATTCATGAATGCCCCACCTTCATGACCTAATTACCTGCTAAAGGCCTCACTGCACAATACCATCACCTTGGGGGTTAGGATTCAACATACGGATTTGGGTATACAAACATTCAGACCAGAGCAGTGTGTTTCCTTCCTCTGTCCTCCCTTTACTGGCTGGTGTCCCCAAAGCTCCTTCCTTGGTTTCCCTCTCTTTTCATGCTACATAAACTCCCTGATAATTTCACCAAAGCCATGGTTTCCATCATCTCCTGATGACTCTAAAAACCACCTTCTTCCAAGAGGCAGACTCCCATATTCAACGCTCTAGTGGATGTCTTCATTTGTATACACCCTTGTTCCTCAAAACCGTCAAGTCTAAAGAAGAACCAATTACCATGCCTTCTTTTGTGTTCTTATCTGAGGGAGAGATACCATTCATTTGCCAAAAATGGAACCACAGTGGATTCTTTCCTCTTGTTACCTCCCATGTTCCAGGTCACGAAGGTCTATAAATTTTACTTTCTAAATGTATCCCAGAATCCTCTCTGTTTTCCAGGACTTCGACCACATTAGATAAGTTAGTGAAGTGCTTTATTATTTTGTTGAGGAGGGAAGTGAGGAGATTGGGAGATAAGCATTTTTCACAGACAGTACACCCTCTTTGTAGGCTGGTTAAGACACTGAACATACTAACATTGCCATTTTTCTTTTTCCTATATAGCTTTTGTGAATACAAGACTACATTAGTTCGAATTTAATGACAAGTCGTTTACCTGTTGATGGTATGTTCTTTGCATCACTATATTATTCTACTAACATTGTACCCAAGTGTCCTTTTATGAACATTCTTACCAATTCTAAAATTTATCAGTTTTTAACAAGCTGATGGACAAAAAGCTGTTATATTCTCATGATCATCAATAACGTCTAGCATTTTCATATATTGTATTATTCCTTTCTGTTTTTTATGATGTGAGTTACCTCATGAATTTTTCATGAGAATGTAATAAAAGTTTCAATACTATTTCCATTGAATGGGAGGAGTTTTTTATGTAGAGCCTATGAACCTTTTCTGGGATCGTGGTGTAGGAGTAGTCATTTTTTCCTTTTACTCTGCCACTTGCCTTCCCCTGTTTTGTCATTCAGAAATAATTTGTGTGCAGTTTTCACGTGGTCTCTTGGTCTTTTCTTGTGTCTCCACAGCACTGTCTCACTGGTCGCGGGCTCCCCGCTCTTCCTTCTGGACTCCAGGTTGTCTCGCAGGTATCTTTCCACAGCACAAACCAGGCCTGGTACTTTGTGCTTGAAAAACTTTCAGTGGTTTCTCTGTGTCCGCATGGAAAAGCCTACATAGATTTTAGCACAGTAAAGAAGGCCTCTTGTGATCTGGTACCTACGACTCAGTCTGTCACTCACCCCTACCAGCCCCCACACACCACACGAAGCTCATGCCAGAGTCCTTGTACAACTCCCTTTGTTGGAGATGCCTTTCCCCTTTACTTGTCCTTAGGGAATTCCTGCGTATCAGTCCAGCCTCCAGCACAGTATCAGTCCTTTCTTTATGCCATCATGCAGTACACAGTCCTCCTCTGCAACGTCTCAGTTTCTGCTGTAGCAATACACTGTAGTCTTATTTATTTAATAGCTTTCTTTAATGTATACCCATTCTTAATTTAAGTAAAACTCATCAAAAAGGAAATTTTATATGTCTGCTGTACATGGAGATGCTGCGTTACTTGCAATAGATAGAAGACCATAAAAATAGAAGTACAACACCACAGTCCTTCTTGGGCTTGTGTAATGTCACCTGCGCGTGAACACTACCTTTTGCTTAAAAAATCATCCGAAGGCAGACTTCTAAAGAGAGGTTTTCTGGAGCAGATTTACAGACCACTGTGCAATTGTAGTTTATAAAAGAGACACCAATCTGTAAAGGGGTTTGAACATAGCATTAGTCACATTTATGTCTAGTTATTGTCACAGTAAGAAGTCTTCATCTTAACCTCGTGCAAATGGCCCAAGTCCTGGTTGACTGACTCAATTTTAAACAGTGTTATGAAAAGCTTTAAAAGTGTTTCTTAGCATTTTTTTCCCTCTAGCCTTTGTCTTAATTCAGGAGGGAAAGGATTAAATACAGATAAGAGGAGATGAGACCAGCAGGGCAGTGAAATGAGATGTTGTGCCTCAGGGGACAGATGCTGTCACAGAAACTGTCAGGCTAAATTTGTTTGATTATATGGTAGGATGGAACATGACCTCAGAATAAAACTCAGTATTATATTAAGATTTGGGAATGGCCAAAGACTGGCTGGGCACTCTATATTAACAAAAATCTCAAAGGGACCCCTTACTTATCTTAAAAGTTTAAATATACAATTCTAGGACCCCTTACTTATCTTAAAAGTTTAAATATACAATTCTATCTCTTTTTCTTTCCCTATCTGGTGCTGATTAATAGATATGCAGTAGAAATAGTCTACACTCAAATGCTGTTATTATTTGATTTGTTAAGAATGAGTCTGCATAGAAGCTGAACAATTAATAAGTTGAGAGCTAGAAACAAAGAAAATTATTACTTAAAACTTTTCAAGTTTGTTACCCTCCTCATCCTAAGATTATAAAGTACCAGTTTCTACTAAATACATAAAAGTGCTGCCAATCCTAGAAATTTCAGCGAGAATAGTAAGCATTAACTAGTACTATAAAAATAGAACTTCGTGACCAGTAATGAAGGGGTGTTTATTTCCTACATTACTCCGAAATGTATAATTTCAGTTGTTTCTTTTCAAATTACGACCGGATACAGAAACATCTTTTTATTCAGAAAGGATGTTATTAAGTTTTCCTTAAAAAAAGAAAAAAGCAGCTGGGTACAAGCAGGTCTCAAAATTGGACCCCAAAGATGAATGTAATAGCTTATTAACATGGTTCTATATTTTAATGAGATGAAGTCATACTGTTTAATTTTTTTATCCTTCATGCTGATTTTATTACCATTCACCATTTGTGATCTTAGGTTGGGACAAAGGCATTTTAGTTAGACTAAGCTGAAATTGCACTCGTGAGCTCATGGGCTTTGGGGCTGCATGGTTGTCCTTTGTCCTGTTATTCTGTCTGTGGTTTCAGCATTTCTCTACACTTTTAGCTGAAGTTGGAGATCACATGCTGGTGGCTTTCTCCTCCCTGCAGTGAAAGCCACCTGGCATTCCCAGCAGCTGATCTTAGAGGTTGTCTAGTCTCACATGACGCTTTTGTGGAGAGGTCAGTGGGAAAGCTATAGGGCACCATAATTTGTCCCCCAAATTATACACAGCAGTGTTTTGTTTTGCTTTTCCCTAGGAATGACGTTCCATAGCTTCCAAAAGATTCCTCAAGGGTCCAGTGATTTTTAAAAGGTTGAAAACTGCTCCTAGAATGTCTCCTTTTGTTGTAATCTGTAGACCCCAGAGCAACTCTCTCCACATTATATAGACACTAAATCTTTTCATGGTGCATAGCATACTATTTATCTTTTTAACTATTTGTAATTGCATAATTCAGTGGCATTGAATATATCCACCATGGTGTAGAACTATCATTACTATCTATACTGAAAATACTTCATCTTCTCCAACAAAAATTCTTTACCCATTAAACCATACTCCCCCAACCTCTTCACCCCAACCCCTGATCACATCTATTCTACTTTCTGTCTCTATGAATTTACCTATTCTAGGTACTTCATATAAGTGACTTCATATAGTATTTGTTATCTGTGACTGGTTTATTTCACTGAGTCTATGTTATAGTGCATATCAAAATTTCATTCATTTTTATGGCTGAATAATATCATTTTATGTGTATACACCACATTTTGTAATCCATTCTTTTGTCGATGAGCATTTGGGTTGTTCCCATCTTTTGACTATTGGGAATAGTGCTGCTCTGAACATTAGTGTACAAGTATCTGTTTGAGTCTCTGCTCTTGATTATTTTGGATTTATACCTAGGAGTGAAATTGATGGGTATACTTCTTTTTATTCAATTAAAAATCTAAAGTTAATTTCTTTTCTTTTTTTTCCACCATCAAGAAGAGTTTTTGCCACAGAACTATTCAAAGTCGGTTATCATTCCCCAATCAGTTTTCTGTGTGTAACTCCTCTGCTACGAATCCACCTGGGTGGTCCCCATGATCTCCCGTTTTCAAATTACAAGTACTTCTGTCACGGCCTTGCCTGTGGAACGCTTGGAAAGAAAATCCATCAAAGAAAAAGATAGTTTCTTTGTAATTTATCTCAAATATAGATCTCATAGAACCTATTCTCTTTCAACATTCAGGACACATGTAGAATTTTTTACTTCATGAACAAGGGAGCCTAAGCCTCATTTCTGTACAATTTTCAGAATTTATTTTGCAAATTACTTGAAATGGCACCTGTCACCAATGAACAAAGATAGGAAATAAGAACATGTCATTCCCCTTGTGGAAATGATTATTCTGGACACGGTGCTAATTTGCCAACCCTGGAAAAGTCAGTTTTGTTTATAAAGACTTTGACATATTCACAGAATTGAGAATTTTAAGTAAATATCATGAGCTTGTGTTTGCTGGTCCCTGGAGTAATTGCTTAATACAAGTTCCTCTAGAGATCTTTACCCTCAGAAATCATATTAAAACGATGACATTTTAAAGGTATTGGGGGATGGGAGCCAAAAGAATTGAAAATGGATGTATAGTGGGAACTCTGACTGATGGATTCATTTTCATAGAGATATTCTGTCATTTCTTTTAAACTCATCTTTATGCCCATCAGAGAGGCTAGAGAGAGAATAGACATACTGTATTCCGTTGAGACTCATAGTTAATTATCCTAAATAATATGGTAGATGTTGCCAGCTAATGGGAATGGAAATCAAGTAATCTCAGGACATGCAGTGCTCACATTTCCTCTTCCCCTGCCTGCTGTCGAATTTGCTCTAGATTTGCTCTGGCTCTGCAGGTTTGTCCCCCATTCTGAAGATCAACGGACATGCAGGATCCAAGGTTTTGAAGGTGTTTGTCCTCATGTGTTGAATTCCATCGGCATCTTGCCAAACGGATTTCTGGATCCCAAATGAATTGTTCAGAGACAGCAATGTGTTTGGAGCTAGCGAGTGTCCAGAGGCCCCCAGCTGGGGAGTTAGGACACTTTGGACCCAAATTTGGAGCTGTAAGTCTGTAGATAAGTCACTTCAACATCCTGAGCCTCAGTTTCCTCATCTGTGGTACATTTTAAGACACCTCACCTTAGAACTAAAAAGAATAATGTTCGTGCCCTTCTATCATCATTTGTTTGCTGCTTTGTTCTCATTACAATCATCTGTGCTCTGTGCACGTGTTATCTCTAGTTGGAACAATGGCAGTGTCAGGTGAGTATTACCTGCATCTTGAGTTATCATTTAGGCAGATGAGCCCAAGAGTTTCTCAACAGCATCAAATCTCACCCCACCCGGCCTTCATTTCTTCCTCCAAAATATGATGTGGTAACTACTCAATGGAGGTTTGATTATATTATTTCCCTACTTGAAATACATCATCAGTACTGTCTTATCACCATCAGAACTATGTTTAGACTCCTTAGTATGGCATTCTAGCGAAATTCGACGTCTGCCAACCTCCAGTCCTTTTTCCTGCTCCTCCCATACATTTGTCCTTGGGTACAATGAAATGTAAGAAGTTTCACATGTGCTCATTTCTCTCTCTCAACCCCTGCCCCCTTTTCAGGATCACATGCACCCTGCCTTGCTGGACAGACTCAAATGTCACTTCTTCTGGAAGCGTGCCTTGGACCCACCACACAATGTCACTGTAAGTTTACCTGACTTCAGTGGACACTCTGACCCCAGAGATCAAGAACGGTCTTCCATTTTCCATATAAAATACAGAGCATCGTTTCTGGCCTTGAGTTGTTCTCAACTAATATTTACTGAATTGATGAATAAATGCATGTCAGTCCTTTGAAAGTAATTAGCATGTCTCCTCACGTCTCATGCCCTGAACTTTTAATTCATTCACTAAGCCACAGACGCAAGTCTAGTTACCTTGTTCACGGACCGCAGGGGGCCTCGTTGCCCGCTGGGTCTTAGCTGGGCTTATGACTCAGGTGGTAATTGAACACATGGCTTTACTTACCTCTCCTCCTCAAACACCAGCGGAACGATGGTGGGAAGTAGAAAGGTTAACACAGTCTCAGGAGTACTGAGAACTGGATTAAGGCTGTCAGCACACCAAGCATTGTAACCAGGTTTGGGATACTAGAGGTGGATAGGCTTACGTTGCTGGTTCAGGCAGGAAGGAGGGGCTTGTGGCTCCGTGTCTGTTGGACGAAGCCAGAGTGGAAGCTGAACCCATTTTTTTCACAGTAAGTCTGTCAGATTGGGGGTGGGGTGGGGGTGGGCAGAAAGCAGATAACTGACCTGGTCACTGAAAACTGACGACCAGCTGCTCTTACTGCTTATCCCACCTTCCTCCGCGGCTGCTGTGTGTGCAGTACCGGTGTTACCCACAGACTGAAGGCATGTAGACCCCCCCACCCCCCAAAGAAACAGAACACTCTTTCTGGGAAGAATAAGGTATCTCAGGGGATTAGCACTTGTGATTAGGACCTTCCTTGTTGTGGCATTTGGGGAGCAGCCTGTCTCTGCTCTCCACCTGCACACCCCAACCGAAGCCTGGAGCAGCCTCACCCCCGCAGAGTTGGCATCCACCCACCCACAGCCCTGTGATGCCAGGTCCACACACCAGCCACCCACCACTCACAGCTGTGGATATGGAGCGAGAAGTCACCAGCCGTTTGGTGAATTTTGAAAGAGAAGGACAAGGGGGAGAACAGGAAAATGGATGTCTAAGAAAACATACTTTTTAGGAAGACAGAACGATTTTAAAGTAATTTTTTTATTTTGAGGAATATTGTACTTATCAAACAAGAATAAACTGTTAATGAAAAAGAATGAGGAACAGACAAAGCATTCATAGAAATAAAAAAATAATATTTGAAGGGCTGAATAAACAGCCAAGGGGCTCCTGGAATGTAGAACGAAAAGGCAAATTATAAGAGAAAAACAAAGAAAACGGTGTTGGCATAGGAGAGCCAGCATATGAATAAGGATCTTAAAAGGGAACACAGAAAATGAAAAGACAGAAGTAATCCAAGAAACATAAGCAAATAAAGAAGAAAACACCAGATTAAACCCAAATGACAAACAGCTTCCCAGTGCGGACGAGAGGTGAAGATACTCAGATTAAAGAAGGCAACTGGGCCCTGGCCGGTTTGGCTCAGTGGTTGGAGCTTCGGCCTGCGGTCCAGAGAGACCCGGGTTTGGTTCCTGCTAAGGGCATGTGCCTCGGTTGCAGTTTGGCCCTGGTTAGTCGTGCAGCCCCTGGGTGTGTCCCTTTCAAGTCGATGTTTCTCTCTCTTTCTTCCTCTCTCTCCCTCCCACTCTGTCTGAACAAAAAATGGAAAAGTGTCCTCAGGTGAGGATAAATAAATAAAATAAAAAAGAAGGCAACTGGGTGCTGAGCCTGTTAATCGAAACAGACCTTCATTTACACATGGCCTGTGGAGCTTGGACACCCGACGAACAGTGGAAGATGGAGGGAGAGAGACGGGAAAATGTACGGGAGACATGTTCTTAAGTACATATTTAGCTCACCTATTTTTACAGCGAGGCATCTGAGATGTAATTCTGTTAAAAGATGAAGACAGATGGTCTCTTCTCTCGTGGAGCTTAAATTCATTATATGCTGGAGGTAGTCTATAGACACTGTCTAAAATTGATGGATCAAGAAAATGGGTTTAAGCTTATTATAAATAGTATAAACAAACAATAAAACAACTAAAAATGTGATTCGTGGAGGTGGGGAGGGGGTTTTGGAGGGAGCCAATGTGAAATGTTAGTTTTTATATATTTTATAGTAAGACACCAATAAATAATGTTTAAACCATTTTATTTTTGATAGAGAAATAGGAATACATGTGCATTATTTGGGGTTCAAGTAACTATTGGAAGGATGGAAAATAAAAAATGGTAGTGGGGACAAACGTGGGAAGTGCGTTTCTTTTTTATCTGTATCCTTCTGAATGGTTTGAATACCCATGCATTGCTCTTATAAGAACAAAATGAAACTTCAAAAAGCAAAACAAATGCCTTTACAGGGCCTGCGATTCTTTCGATAATCTTTTTTTTTTTTTTATCCTCACCTGAGGACATTTTTTCATTTTTTCTTCAGGCAGAGTGTGAGGGAGAGAGAGAAACATCGATGTGAAAGGGACACATCAAGTGGCTGCCACCCACGCGACCAACCAGGGCCGGGGACAAACTGCAACTGAGGTACGTGCCCTTAGCGGGAACCGAACCCGGGTCTCTCTGGACTGCAGGCCAACACTCTAACCTCTAAGCCAAACCAGCCAGGGCTGATTATCTTATTTTTAACTTTTTATTCCCCCCCAGCTTTGTCTCCTGCTGCTCCCCTCTCTCAATAGTCAATAGTGTATTGATTATTACGTGACCGTCACTGTGCTGTCAACTTTGTGTAGATAATCAAGACTTCTCACAGCCTCTCTACAAGGCAGCTGGCCTGTTCTTCACCACACAGTTTCTTGAGGTCACTATAGCAAATGATCACGACTTGATGGCTTGAAACAATAGACATCTATTGTCTCGAAGTTTTGAAGACAGAGGGCCATCGTCCACGTCACTGGGCTGAAGTGAAGGTGAAGGACGGCGGGCAGCCTCCTGGGCGAGGTTCCCGGGAGAGCCCTGTTGCCCTCCTGGGGCCCTGGCATGCCCTGCCCGTGGTTACCTTACCCCAGGCTCTCCCTGTGGGCACAGTGCCCCTTGCTCTTCTGTATCAGATCGCGCTGCGCCTCCCTCCCGGTAAGCACAGGTGTGATTGCATTTCAGACCCACCTGGATAATCTCCCGTCTCAAATTTAACGTAATCATATCTGCAAAGACTTTGCCACGTAAAAGAACAATTACGGGTCCTGGGAGGAGGACACGGCTGTCTCTCTGGCCTGTGGGTTGCGGGGACTTTTCGGTCCGCCCTTCCATATTTACAAAATGGAAATGAAGGGACCAAGTTTACTTCCAGAGGACACACTGGCATTAGCAGCGGTCTGAAATTGAACTCGCTTCTAATCGATCCTGGAGTCTGTCTGTCTGTCCTTCCTTCTTTTCTCCCACTGCCCCTAAATAATGAGTAATACTCTAAGACATTCGCATTGCTATTTTATTCTGAGGTCAAGGTTAACTCTAAAGTCCTTCGGTTTAGTATTCAAAGGGTAGGCAATGCCAGAAGTTGCTGATGCCATGCCTGCTAATCTCCAGGCTAGTGCAACGCTTGCATTTAATCCCCTCATTGCTAAAGCAGCCAGGCCCTGAGGAGACGTGGGGACACACTCTCAGGGGGACGGGTCGGTGTCTCATTTCCTTGGCTGCTGCCGGCTCTGGCTGATATGTCAGGCACCTCCCCCAGCAGGATTCCCCAACCCAGTGTCCTCCTCTGGAGAGGCAGGGAGGTGGGCCCTTGGGCTCAGGGGTGGTGTGGGCCTGCTTTCGCTTTCATGCTAGAACGCGTAGGGGACAGAGAACTGCAACAAGAACCGTTTGCTCCATTGACTTTCTATTATTATTGTTGTTGTTGATTTTATGAGAGAGAGAGAAAGGGAGAGAGAGAGAAACATCTAGTTGTTGTTCCACATATCATTCATTGCACATTCATTGAATGATTCTTGTATGTGCCCTGACCAGGGATGGAACCCGTAACCTTGACGTATCACAACAATGCTCTAACCAACTGAGCTACCTGGCCAGGGCAGCTCCATTGCCTTTTATTTAAAGCCAAACAGCATTTTATATCACTCGCTTTTTCGATATAAACACACTTTTCCCTTTTCAAAAATGTTTTTCAAAAACATTATGTCCAAAACCAAGTTTTGTATCAACATGTGTATAATATTTCTTAAGGACAATGTGTTTGTGTCTAACAGATCGGGGCGAAAACACTTTGCCAAAGGAAGCTCACTTGAGGGAGGTGCTGAAGCCCTTTGAGAAATGCTTAAATGACACAAGTCCCAAGTGTGCCCAGCAGTACAAATGCACACAGGGTGCTCCTCCCTCAGAGGCAACCACTGAATGGTGAATAAATTGGGGTGCATCCTTCCAGTCTTCTCTTTAGGCTTGTTAACATACACATCTAATTTTTTTTTTCAGTAATTGGGATCATATTTTGACTACTGGCTTTTCAAAATGAGCAATGAACCCTAGAGCTGTCTACAGGTCAGAATTTACTAAAGTTGTATAGTATTTCAAAATATGGACATATAATACCATAATTTATTTACTTTCTTATTGGACATTTAAATGTTGCTTCTTTATTATTAAAACAATGCTGTAAGGAGCATTATTTTATATGAAGCTTGAGTATTTGTGCCATTATAAATTTAGGAGTAGATTTTAAGTAGCATATTCTTTCCCCTTCACCAAAAAAGAAAGAAAGAAAGAAAGAAAGAAAGAAAGAAAGAAAGAAAGAAAGAAAGAAAGAGAGAGAGAAAGAAAACTTGTCACCCAGCCAGATTTGAATCAAAGGAGCTCCTCTGAGATCTTACAATTCATACTCTGCAGCCCCAGTTCTTCCTATGAGATAGCGGAGTCCTTTGTACAACAGGCTCCTTGAGCCATGTCTCAGAATTCACCTCCCAGTCCTTCCCACGTGCCCATTGCTGCCCTACAAGCTGAGTGTGGCTCTCCTCACCTGCTAGGATAGCTTCATATTTCTACTGTTTCCTTTCAGGGTGTGTCAATTAAGATTATGTTTGGCTGCATGTAGCACACTAGACTGTAGTGACGTAAGCAAATAGGTTCAATGTGCTCACACAACAAATCTAGAGGCCCTTGAGCAGGGCTGTCATGAGCACTCCCGGACTCTACTTCAGACCTGGGACCCTCTGTCTTTCTGCTCTACCACCCTTTGCATGTCTCATCCTCATGGCTGCAAAGTGGCTGCTCTGCCTTTAGGCACCGAATCTACATCCTCACCTAAGTCATGGGGGAAGCTATGGGCAAAGGACTAAGACCAAAGAGGCACGCTAGCTGAGGCTGTTGCTTTCTAAAGAACTATCCCAGAGGCCTCAACCAGTGACCTCTACTTGCATCTCATTTTGCAAAACTAGTATACATGGTTGCTCCTAGTTGCAAAGATTCATGGGAGATGGGTGTAATAGCAAGGTTCTTTGTGACCAGACTGTGGTTTGGTTAATAAAGGTGAAGGGAAGAATGGAGACTGAATAGAAAGGAGCGGGGTCTGCCATACTTGGCAACTCAGGTGCAAATGTCTTGAAGAAAGCCCGGACAGTGAGGACTCTCAGCACTGATTTTGTTACACTACCGGTAAAAGGATTAGAATGCATGTATATACTACATTGTAACAATAACATTTCAAATAAGAAATTACTGCCCTGGCTGGTTTGGCTCAGCGGTTAGAGCGTCGGCCTGTGGTCCAGAGAGACCCGGGTTCGGTTCCCGCTAAGGGCGTGTACCCCAGTTGCAGTTTGTCCCCGGCCCTGGTTGGGTCTTGCGGTGGCAGCCACTCGATGTGTCCCTTTCACGTCGATGTTTCTCTCTCTCCCTCACACTCTATCTGAATAAAAACTGGAAAAATGTCCTCGTGTGAGGATAAAAAAAAAAGAAGAAATTACCTATAATTCTACCCTCCTAAAAAAGTATGTTTTTCTTTTTTTTTTTTACACTTCATTCTAGTCCCAGTGAATATGCAATCATGATTTTTAAATACCTTTAATCTAGAATAAATTTAATATTCTTTACTTTTTCACTTAATATAAGTATTTTAACACTTTCCTCCCCAATCTTCTAAATATTTGTTTAAAAGAGCTTCAATGTATTCCACCAGCTCAATATGCCATTTATTTATTTATTTATTTATTTCTACAATGTTAGACATTTATTTATTTTTTAAAAATTTTTCCCCCTTTTATTGATTTTAGAGAGAGGAAGTGAGAGAGAGAAGTAGTAACATCGATGAGAGAGAACATTGATTGGCCGCCTCCTGCATGCCTCCCCTGGGGATCGGGCCCACAACCTGGGCATGTGCCCTGAGCAGGAATTGAACCGGCGACCTCTTGGTGCATGGGTCAACGCTCAACCACTGAGCCACACCAACCGGACTACAATGTTAGACATTTAAAAGCTAACATAGGAAGGACCATTTTCTTGTATGTTGTTTTTTATTTCTTTGGGGTGCATACTATATGAAAACATTTCAGAAAGATGAACTACAGGTTAAAACATATACAAATTTTTACAATTCTTGCAAAAGAAACCATGGTATTTTTGGGAGAAGTTTTTACCAATTTACATTGTCATCTTCATTGCATCTGTGTTCCCTTTTAATACATTAAAAAGAGGAAAAGAGGAGGAAAAGAAGAAAAAAGGAAGGAAGGAAGGAAAGAAAAATAAAAAAGACTTGTGGGGACAGGATCAGGAGGAGGGTGTCTAAAGGGGAAAAAGGAAAAACATTTGTAACAAAAAATAAAAATAAAATAAAAATTGAAAAAAAGAAAGGTAAGGTGACTAGGATTGGATCAACCCTGCCCTCTTGTGGTATATCCTAAAATTGCAGGGCATGTTTTTTTCCCCTCTCCCAAGGGTCATTTTAGAATGTTTTGGCATGCTGTCAAATATCTTCACATGTTGCCAGCCACCAATATCTTCAAATAGAACGCACAGGCCTCAGTAGTAGTTGTACAGACTCAAAGAATAGGAATGGTTTGAGCTTGAGGTTCGCAATGTTAACCACAACAACAAAAATAACCTACAACAGATCCATATGGAAGTAGGAAATCCCTGTTCTCTTGATTAGGAAATTGTTGGTTTTGTCTGGGAAGCAATCTTCTGAAGGGCATAGTCCTTCAGTGATGATTTAAAGGATGAAGAATATGTGGTTGAAGACCGGAAGTTTTGTATTTTAAGATCTAGAGGAAACACGAAGGATTGTCCAACACAGTCATTTTATTTTACGAGTGAGGAGACTGAGGGTCAAAGTGATTAAGTGGTTTCCCCAAGTAAAAACGCCAGTGACTCACTCCGAGCCTGTGGGTGTCTGGGCGGCCCGGCTCTTTCTGCTCTAACCCAAGGCCTTTCCATTAGGCGCTCCACACGTGGTGACCATCAGACGAGAACACACGCAGCAGTGCTTTGAGAAGTACTCAGCACAAACACAAGGGAGCAGCATCAGTAGTGACACAGCAGGAAGCTGGTGGGATTTGTGTCGGTGGCATACATCTGAAATGGGGGGACTGAAAAGGCTCTTTTAAAAATCCAGTTCAGTCCACTCCACTTATTGGTGGAATAAATGCTTGTGAACTAATATAAACGAAGTGCTTAGCACAAGTAGCTGGGGTCTGAAACTGTTAAATAATCAGAACCATATGTGGCTGGCCCTGTCCTAAGGGTTTTACACACATTATCTCTTTCAGTCCTCACAACAACCCTATGAAGTAGAGCCTATTTTGAATCTCATTTGATAGAAGAGGAAGCTGAGGCCCAGAGAGGTTAGGTAACCTGCTCTGGTCAGACAGCTGTGAATTGTAGGTCCAGGACTTGGCTCCAGGCAGCCGGCTCTGTCATCTGAGTCCTTACTGTCTCCTTACACTGTAAAGGCTCCTGGAGCGCCCAGGCTGGAAGCCCAGTTTCTGATCATACAGCACACAGTACCTGCTCTGTCATGTCCCTCTCTAGCTGACGCGGAAACAGGTGAAGGTCTCCCAGGTCTTTTAAAGAAAGTAACAATGTAACTTTATTGAGAGTCCAGATGGTATCAAAATGAACAAATTGTTACAACAGAGGAATACGTATTTAATGTGTTTTCCACTTAGTCCTAGTAGTGGAGAGAGAAATGTCAGGGATCTTTTTCTCTTCGGTAGCAGAGGGAGGACGGTGTAAAGAGACTCCTTCTTCATACAAAAGTCAATTAATATTTACTGAGTGTCTTTTTAGCACAGAGTCTGAGGTAACCTTACTGAACAAGACAGATGGGGTCTCTGCCCTCAAGATGCTTACATTCTGAAAGAGGAAAAGAGTAATAATCAATTGATCACAAGGACAAAGGCCATACTTGCTGTAAAAGGATACATGATAGAGTATAACATATGATCCATCCTAATATGGAAGGTTGGATAAACCTTTCTGAGGAAGTATTATTTCAGGAGGAAGAGCATTCAGGTAGTGAGAGGGTGTGCACAGCCTGTCAGAGGAGGGACTATAACCCCAATAAGGAACCAAAAGGTGACTATGGCTTGAGCACTACGGACTAGGAAGGTGGTCCGGCCTGTGTGGCTCAGTGGTTGAGTCGACTCATGGTCCAAGATGTCATCAGTTTGATTCCTGGTCAGGACACATGCCCAGGTTGTGGGCCTGATCCCCAGTGGGCAGGAGGTGCCAGTCTTCTCTCTCTCAAATGAATAAAGGAAAAAAAATTAAAAATAAAACAAACAGGAGGGTGGAAGGTGAAATGAAGTGTAGGTGATGTACTGATCATATCAAACTTTGTTTTTTTTTTCTGATTTGTGAATAGATTTTGTCTTTCCCCCAGAAGCACTGAGGAATAATGGTAGGGCTTCAAGCATGAGTGTGTGTGTGTGTGTGTGTGTGTGTGTGTGTGTGTGTGAGAGAGAGAGAGAGAGAGAGAGAGAGAGAGAGAGAGAGTTAGTTTTCCTGTAGTCTGAATTGGATCAGAAGAAGCATTGGTGAGAGTGTGGCTAGGAGGTTCCCTTCCAGTACTGGATGGAGAGAGAATGCTTTGATTGAAGTAGAGGCAATACAGAAAAGTAAGTAGATCTAATAGCTATTTAAGAGGTAAACTGGATAAGACTA